>NC_030816.1:40955642-41568642 GCF_001704415.2 Capra hircus
ACTCCCTCACTTGGCCAATCAATCATACTTGCTCTGACCATGGCCATAAATATGAATTTTCTTTAAGGTTACTTAAGCTCAATCAGAGCAAAGTTAAGGTTTGGCCAAAGAATATAACCTCCCTCAGTTGTGGGGTAAATTTATATGGTTAACACCAGGCTACAGTCATTTAAGTTTAGGGCTCCTGTTTGTTGGGGGCAATTAAACCATACTAAGGATAATCAGTCTAATACACTAGGAAATTGGGCTGGGTGCTTAAGGACAATGTCAACATATCATATGCCTTAAAGATAAAGACTTGTATGAAATAGACCAAGTCAGACAACCTGGGGATACTGGGCTGCACTAATGAAAGTGGCTTAAATGTTAGCTATAATCTTATTAATGTTACTAGCTATAATACTTGTATTCTGCCTATTTTACAAAATTTTTGTTTCTTGCACAACCAAATGATTAACTGAGCCTCTGATAAATGATAACTAGGCAGCTTGAAACAACTGACCAAATGTATAGTTCTATATAAGATCAATGATTGTAATAGTTTAATTCTTGTTAGAGTTAGGAAGAAGCAACAAGAGGGAAGCTTATCCTGGACCATAACAGACTAGTAAGATAGGTATTCCAGAGACATTTGGCTCATGTTAACAGGGTTAGTCCAGTAATAGGGTTAGTAGGTTACAGGGTTAGTCCAGTAATAGCCCATCATGTGACCTATTCTCCCCTGACCTGGGAATGAGCATTCCTAGCATTGTGGGACAAACTGATCATGAAATGTCTCCCAAATCATGGTTGAACTTATGACCAAGAGATGGCAGTGCCAACTAAACAATATCACTTGCCATCTGGTTCTTTAAGAATGAAGTCACTAGCCAGTGCAGTTCCTAACCTTCAGAGTGATGATCAGGAATGAGGCACTCTGCACTCTAGGAAAAACTGGCAGAACAGGCTTTCAGACAGATATTTTCAGGAAAAAATTTTATGAATCCAATTCTTGCATCTTCTCATACCCAGAAAAGCACTGAAATAATTAATGGAGACATCTGCTTCTTGGAACTAACAGCAACAATCTCGTGACCAGCAGCAACCTTATACCAATGTGAGTCCTTGATTATACATACCTCCTCTGCCAAAACCAGATACATAGTGACTTCCCACCCCCACCCCCAAGTAATTCTAGGCTGTCTTCTAAACTATAGTCCTCAGTAAAGCCCATACAAAACTGATCTTACATTGTGTTTTGTTTTTTAAGTTGATATGTTTCATACAGTGGTGAAAGTTTGCATCCATCCAATCATATCTGTTTTACTTCAATCTCTACTGTGTTTGTGCATTTTAAAAGCGGGACAAGTACAAGTCTATAAATTCCAAAAAAATGAGAGATTTATTAGATCATTGGATTCCATATTTCCTGTCTCAACCAAAAATTCCTCATTTTAGAAGTCCTATTATTCAGAGGACAAAATTCTATATTTCTCTTTAGAAAAAAGAATCAATGATCAACACAAATTATTAACTATTTGGTTATAAAAATGGATTAAAAAAATTTTAATGACAACAGTGTGGTAATCATTTTTATTTAAAGACTTAAAACTCTTAGTAATGCTATAAAATGATAGTAGATCTTATGAAATAGTAGTAGAAAAAAAATCTGTAGGATTTTTCTTTTAAATGTTTGTAATACATGTTAAATGTTCATATTGTAAACATAAAAGACCAGGTGTTCTATCCTGCCAAATGCATATCTTTGTGAGAGAGATGCAAAAATATTTTTATTTCATAAATATTCATTAATTTTTGCTTTGTTTTAATGAATAGACTTTAAATGAAGCAAGAACATAGTCAAGAAAACCTCTAGTGAACAGAGATTTTAGAAAAGGAAACACTCAAGCCCTACCTCCCATCAAGTTAATGTGGTTATATGTAGTAGACTCATCAATGAATTCAATACGTATGATTTGTTACCAAGGTCATGTTGAGCACTATTCATGTTGCTGTTGATACAGCAAATAAAGAAGATAAACTCCTGTTCTCTCATGTTGCTAACACTTTAGTGGGGAATGATAGGCAATACAATAAAGACAAGTAAACAAGACAGTATCCGTTAAGGCAAGTTATTTGGAGAAAATAAAATATACTATTAGAGAGTGACTGGTGCCTACACAAATAAAATGATATCGAGATATTTAAGGGCAGACATATTAGAAGAGTGGGGACAAGCTCTTCAGTGATCTGAAAAAAAAGCAGAAGAGAACTAAAGGAAATAGAAAACGCTATTACAACTGGACAGAATGCTGTGTGCCTTGTGGAACTGTATTATTCTTCACTAAAAATACATTTCCTGCCCCTCTTTACCAGTCCAAATTCAAACCTCTCATTTTCTACAAATCCTTTTCCCAATTCATAAAACCATCTATTTTGTCTCCCTTGAAAAAGTTTAAATATCTTTCAGTGGTACTGGAAAACCAATGCTAAATAAACCAATGCAAAAATAAGTGCTTTTGCAGGGCTCTCTGATGTCCTCAGGGTATATAATCATCTCTTCAAGAATGAGAATTGTGTCTCTTTACTTATTTTGTCCTCATAGTGATAATCCTTACATATGACATAAACAGATTAAGAATCCTGAGACTTGTTTAAGCTCTACTGGGATTTGCCATTTAATCCTGGAATTCTTATTTACTCATTAGATTTTCTACCTCTAAAATAGCTTTATAAAAAGAAGAAGGAATGCCTCTGGGGATAATAAGTGCAGTAACTTGCACAATAGTTACTAAAGTTAGTTCATAAAAGTACAGGAGTTGAAGCTACTCAGATTGGGCATATTTACCAGTGTATCCTAGAAACTTAATCCTTGGTGTAAGGACTTAAATTTGCTTCTTAACTGCTGTTGTCAGTTCTCAGCCTTAAACTTTCAATGATTTTCTAGTGTTTTTCAATAGGATTTTCTTTCCTTTATTGTTGGTTTTTGGCAGCAATCCCTAAACATTGGTAGTTTTATGCAGAAACTTACATTAGAGGTTCTAATCTTCAAGAAAGATGATTACAAAGGTTACAACCCCTGCAAAGGTTACAGGGGTTTCATAGTTAATAAACTGAACATGCCTCAGTGACGTAGTGCTATTTTCTAAGTACAGAAACAAAACAATAATTTGAAATTGTATCCAGATCCATATTCAATCTTGAACAAGCATCTTGACAGGAACAAAATGCATAAAAAGTGTGTATGGTAGCAAACGACTGTGTCCCTAAGAAAGACATTAATGTAAACTTTCATTCCAGTTAGTTTCCACTGATGATTGAGGATATTTTTCTTTTAAATCTTTAGAATTATCAAATGATAGTCAAACAAAAATAGTCTCAAGTATTAAAAATGTTATTTATCCTGCTAGGTGTTTTAGAAGAGGATCTCAGGGATAGTGCTTTAGGTCACTTGTCTAATTTATAGGTTGGGATAAATAGGGGAAAAATCAAGAATAGGCATTCATTGAGTTGATGGGAGCCCCTGAATAAGGTAGAGGGATTCAAAATTTTGCTGTATGGACTCTTAAAAGGTATGTCTTAAAAGGTAGGTCTTTAAAGTTTTTACTGTGAAAGATATCTGTATTTTGTTTTTATCTGATTCCAGAAAAATAACGGTCATACATCTGTGATAAATATGCTACTCTCAATATGCCAGAGAATTTGGAAAACTTAGCAGTGGCCACAGGACTAGAAAAGGTCAGTTTTCATTCCAGTCTCAAAGAAGGCCAATGCCAAAGAATGTTCAAACCACTGTACGACTGTGCTCATTTCACATGCTAGTAAGGTTGTGCTCAAAATTCTTCAAGCTAGGTTTCAGTAGTACGTGAACTGAGAACTTCCAGATGTATAAGCTGGATTTCAAAGAGGCAGAGGAACCAGTGGTCAAACTGCCAACATTCACTGGATTACGGAGAGAGCAAGGAAGCTCCAGAAAGCAACATCTACTTCATCCTCATTGATAACGCTAAAGCCTTTGACTGTGTGGATCACAACAAACAGTGGAAAATTCTTAGAGATGGCAGTACCAGACCACCTTACCTGTCTCCTGAGAAACCTGTTGTCAAGAAGCAATAGTTAGGACTAGACATGGAACCTCACCTGGACATGAGGTCTGAGAATGAGAAACCTCACTAGAGATTATCTTGAAACACAACACTGGTTCCAAAGTGGGAAAGGAGTATGGCAAGGCTGTGTATTGTCACCAGACTTATTTAAATTTTATGTAGAGTACATCATGGGCTTCCCGAGTGGCACTAAGGCTAAAGAACCCAGCTACCAATGCAAGGGACATAAAAGATGCAGGTTTGATTCCTGGGTCAGTAAGATCCCTGGAGGAGGGCATGGCAACCCACTTAAGTGTTCTTACCTGGAGAATCCACACTGAGAGAGGAACCTGGCTGGCTGCAGTCCATAGAGTCACAGAGTTGGACATGAAAGAAGCAACTTGGCATGCCCAAACACAAATCATGCAAAATGACAGGCTGGATGAACCACAAGTTAGAATCAAGGTTGCTGGGAGAAATATCAGCAACTTCAGATATGTAGATAAGTTCGGTTCAGTCACTCCCTCACGTCCAACTCTTTACAACCCAACGGACTGCATGCAGCACGACAGGTTCCCTGTCCATCACCAACTCCTGGAGCCCACCCAAACTCATGTCCTTCGAGTCATTGATGCCATCCAACCATCTCATCCTCTGTCATCCCCTTCTCCTCCTGCCTTCAATCTTTCCCAGCATCAGGGTCTTTTCCAATGAGTCAGATCTTCACATCAGGTGGCCAAAAGCTTCAACAACAGTCCTTACAATGAATATTTAGGACTTATTTCCTTTAGGATTGACTGGTTGGATCTCTTTGCAGTCCAAGGGACTCTCAAGAGTCTTTTCCAACACCACAGTTCAAAAGCATCAATTCTTTGGTGCTCAGCTTTCTTTATACTCAAACTCTCACATCCATACATGACTACTGGAAAAACAATAGCTTTGACTAGACAGATCTTTGCTGGCAAAATAATGTCTCTGTTTTTTAATATGCTGTCTAGGTTGGTCATAGCTTTCCTTCCAAGGAACAAGTATCTTTTAATTTCATGGCTGCAGTCACCACTTGCAGTGATTTTGGGGCCCAAAAATAAATTCAGTCACTGTTTATATTGTTTCCCTATCATTTGCCATGAAGTGATCAGATCAGATGCCATGATCTTTGTTTTTTGAAAGTTGAATTTTAAGCCAGCTTTTTTCACTCTCCTGTTTCACTTTCATCAAGATGCTCTTCTGCCATTAGGCAGAAACACAAAAACAGGGTGCCATCTGTATTTCTGAGGTTTTGATATTTCTTCCAGCAATCTTGATTCCAGCTTGTGTTTCATCCAACCTGGCATTTTGCATGATGTACTCTGCATATAAGTTAAATAAGCAGGGTGACAATATACAGCCTTGAACTACTCTTTTCCCAATTTGCAACCAGTCCATTGTTCCATGTCCAGTTCTAACCTTTGCTTCTTGATCTGCATACAGATTTCTCAGGAAGCAGGTCAGTGGTCTGGTATTTCCGTCTCCTTGAGAATTTTCTAGTGTTTGTTGTGATCCACACACTCAAAGGCTTTGGTATAGTCAATAAAGCAGAAGTGGATGTATTTCTGGAACTCTCTTGCTTTTTCTATGATCTAATGGATGTTGGCAGTTTGATCTTTGGTTCCTCTGTCTTTTCTAAATCAAGCTTGAATATCTGAAAGTTCTCGGTTCGCATACTGTTGAAGTCTCACTTGGAGAATTTTGAGCATTACTTTGCTAGCGTATGAGATCAGTGCAGTTGTACAGTAGTTTGAACATTCTTTGACTTTGTCTTTCTTTGGGATTGGAATGAAAACTGAACTTTTCAACTTCTATGACCACTGCTGAATTTTCCAAACTTGCTGGCATATTAAGTGCTGCACTTAACAGAATCATATTTTAGGATTTGAAATAGCTCAGCTGGAATTCCATCACCTCCATGAGCTTTGTTCGTAGTGATGCTTCCTAAGGCCCACTCGACTTCACATTCCAGGATGTCTGGCTCTAGTTGAATGATCACACCATCATGGTTATCTGGGTCATTAAGATCTTTTTGTTATAGTTCTCATGTGTATACTTGCCACCTTTTCTTAATATCTACTGCTTCTGTTAGGTCCATACTGTTTCTGTCCTTTATTGTGCTCATTTTGCATGAAATGTTCCCTTGGTATCTCTAATTTTCTTGAAGAGATCTCTAGTCTTTCCTGTTCTCTTGTTTTCATATATTTCTTTTAATTGATTACTGAGGAAGTCTTTCTTATCTCTCCTTGCTATACTTTGGAACTCTGCATTCAAATGCATATATCTTTCGTTTTCCTCTTTGCCTTTAGCTTCTCTTCTTTTCTCAGCTATTTGTAAGGCCTCCTCAGACAACTATTTTGCTTTATGCATTTCTTTTTCTTGAGGATGGTCTTGCTCACTACCTCCTGTACAATGTCACAAACCTTTGTCCATAGTTCTTCAGGCACTTTGTCTATCAGATCTATTCCTTGAATCTATTTTGTCACTTCCACTGTATAATCATACGGGATTTGATTTAGGTCATACCTGAATGGTCTAGTGGTTTTCCCTACTTTCTTCGATTAAGTCTGAATTTGGCAACAAGGAGTTCATGATCTGAGCCAGTCAGCTCCTGGTCTTGTTTTTTCTCACTATATAGAACTTCTCCATCTTTGGTTGCAAAGAATATAATCAAGCTGATTTCAGTATTGACCATCTGTTGATACCCATGTGTAGAGTTTTCTCTTGTGTTGTTGGAAGAGTGTGTTTGATATGACCAGTGCATTCTCTTGGAAAAACTATGTTTGCCTTTGCCCTGCTTCATTTTGTACTCCAAGGCCAAAGTTGCCTGTTCCTCTAGGTATCTCTTGAGTTTCTACTTTTGCATTCCCACCCCCCATGATGAAAAGGACATTTTTTTTTTCAGTGTTAGTTCTAGAAGGTCTTGTATGTCATCATGGAACCTTTCTATTTCAGCTTCTTTGGCATTACTGATTGGGGCATAGACTTGGATTGCTGTGATATTGAATAGTTTGCCTTGGAAATGAATAGAGATCATTCTGTCATTTTTGAGATTGCATCCAAGTACTGCATTTCAGACTCTTTTGTTGACTATGAGGGCTACTTCATTTCTTCTAAGGGATTCTTGTCCACAATAGTAGATATAATGGTCATCAGAATTACATTCAGATAATGCCACTTTAATAGCAGAAATTGAAGAGAAACTAAAGAGCTTCTTGATGAGCATGAAAGAGATGAGTGAAAAAGTTGGCTTGAAACTCAACATTTAAAAAGCAAAGATCATGGTATCTGGTCCAAGCACTTAATGGCAAACAGAAGGGGAAAAAGTGGAAACAGTGACAGATTTTATGTTCTTAGGTGCCAAAGACACTGAGGACAGTGACTACAGACATGCAATTAAAAGATTCTCGCTCCTTGGAAGGAAAGTTATACAAACCTATACAGTGTATTAAAAAGCAGAGACATCACTTCGCTGACAATGTCTGTATAGTCAAAGCTATGGTTTTTCCCAGCAGTCATGTACAGATGTGAGCTGGGCTATAAAGAAAGCTAAGCACCAAAGAACTGATGACTTCGAACTGTGGTGCTGGAGAAGACTCTTGAGAACCCATTGGATAGTTAAGGAGATCAAATCAGTCAATCTTAAAGGCAATCAACCTTGAGTATTCATTGGAAGTACTCATGCTTAAGGTGAAGCTCCAAAACTCTGGACACCTGATGTGAGGAAACAATCCATTGGAAAGGCTCTGATGCTAGGAAAGATTGACGGCAGAAGAAGAAGGGAGCGGCAGACGATGAGATGGTTAGATGCATTAGTGACACTATGGATGTGAGCAAACTCTGGGAAATAGTGGAGGACAGAGGAGCCTGATGTGCTGCAGTCTAGGTCACAGATATTTGGACACAACTGAAGTAACTGAACATCAACAACAATAACATTTGAGTTAAAATCACAGTGGTATACAGAGACTGCCATAATTTTGGGAGCCCCTGCCATGGGGCTTAAAAGAGTATAGACTGCATGGGGAAGATGTGTGTCACAGACAACTCTACTTCCACACTTCACTGTGCTCTGAGCCCCACCTGGCACTCAACCTCTGCTACAGTGAGGTGACCATCTCCATGCACCCCTCCATGGGCTCTGGCAGATGCAACCCAACAGTTTCTTTCCTTGGGTCACATAACTACCAATTACTGCTCAGAGACTTCAACATGTTGAGTGTGGGGTATTCTTCGTATCCTGCAAAGCTTTCAGAAATGCTGGACACTTAATATCTGAGGAGTCAGCCTGTCCAAAAAGTGATGGGAACTGACAGATAGAAAGGCTTTTGCCTTTCAATCCCTAAGCAAACAGCTCTGACATTTCATAAAACTTCGGTGAATGTGTCATAGGTTGAGTAACAGTCACCTGTTTGGTGGCCAAATTGATAATACACACTAGAATCAACTTTTGCATTTTTCCCTTTTCATCTCCTTTCCTGTTCCTTAAGCTCAGATGCTCCTCACAATTGCTAGCAATCAAGTCTTTGTCTCAGGCTCTTCAGGAGGACTGGAAGTAAAACAGTGGGATTATAGGAAAAGAAAGAGGAAAAAAAAAAAAGAAAAGGAAGAGGAATAAACCATGTATTGCCCTTAAAAGAGTAGACAATTTATTCATGCCCTAAATTGAGGCAGTGAGTAACTTAGAGCAAGTTGGAGGGTTTTATAGGTAACTGGGATGTTTTTTGAATTTCTAATTGACTTAGAGCACAAGCTCCCAATGCCCCATTCTCCAGGGTTTCAAATGTGTGGCCTGAATGGAGACCTAGAAAAGTATATTTCCTTCTAATCCCAAGAGTGTTTGTCATTATTACATACTTCATAAATTTTATTAATTTACAATAGAAATCATAGGAGCACCATTATCTTCAACCTGTGAGGCAATGATTCTGCCAGTAATATTATTTTCTTGTTTTATTCCTATTCATCAGTGTGTGTCTGTGTGAAGAGAGAGAGACAGAGAGAGATTTGGTTCTTGTGTAACTGTTTTTAACTAGTTCATTGGCTATTCTTTTTTTTAAGAAAAAAGACACAGTTTAATTTCAATACAATGTAGTTCATGACTCATATATTAATGTAGTCTATTTTCAGTTTATGGTTGATATAAATCCCTTAATAAATATTAAGATTTATTAACATTAAATTGTATTTATAACCTATTCTAAATTTTTGCAAAAGGTAATTTTAGGTTTCTGCATTTATCAAATAAAGCATTTAGATGTCATGGATCACAACATGAGTTTGACCTACTGAGGACATTGCCAACTACTTATACTCCATTCCCATGAAATTTAGCATCTCCATGAGATTTGTGTGGAAATTCAATTTTCCTATATTATTCCATGTCACTGACTTTTAAGTAAGATAAATCTTAAAATGGCATGGTGAAGTTGAGTTTCTTAGGATATGATATATGCACATATGTTCTGTGAAATATTTTCTTTGTAATTCCATTAGACATTTCAAAACACATCAAAATGAAAACATTTTTCAGTATCTAGTTTAATTGGAACTGCAAATGAGTCCTATTTGTTTTCAGGGTTGGTTTTCTTTCATTAAGTCAGAATTACTTGTTTTATAATTACATGTGGAAACAAATAGCCTTTTCAAAAGCTAATGAAAAAAATCACTCACTCGACTTTATTCCATATTTATATGGCTGTCAGAAAGAAGTAATCTTTCACTAACCTTCACCATAAGAAATTCATTTCTCTGTCTCAACACAATGAAAACTTTAATATACATATTTTCAAATCAGTCAAAATCGTAAACATTTTGAAGAGTAAATGAAAAAAAAGTAAATATACAGCATTAAATTTGAACATGAGAGAAATAAAGTTTTATTTATAATGCCTGCCCATTTTAGAATAGTTCTTCATATAAAAAATCTAACAAGAAAAATCAGATCTCTAAATTTAAAATGATTGTTTATCTAGAAATTCTTCCCAAGAAATAAATCTAATTCTAATCTTGAATAGAAAGAAACAAACCAAAGCAAAACAAAATCATAAACAAAAACAAAACCAAATTTCTATCTCTGTCTCTTACAAACTCACACACACACACACACACACACACACACACTTAGCAATAGTAGAAAAAATCCTGTGACTGTCTATGAGCTATAATTTTGCTCTTTATTTAGCTTTGCTTAGCTTGCATTTATTAAGTACTTCTTATGTATCTATACTCTGCTGAGTATTTTATTTAGACTGTTTCATTGAATCCTCAAAGAACTCTATTCTCCATGATAATGGCATTATTTTACTATACTTAACTGGGGGTGAATTTAAAATGCAACTGAAACCATCAGCACAGCTTAATTTGAAATTTGAATGGACATAATTATACTTGCTACATGTTCATCAGAATTTCCATGGGCAATAATACTAAACTGCCCCTTGGCAGATCAGTGATTCACTAGCACAACACAGCAGTTTAAAATATCCTTATTCAGCACTTGGTGGCTCATTGTAGTGAACACTGTGGGATATCACTCAGCATCCTCCTCTAGTGATCTTGGCATTCACTTACTTCCCTTGTTGCTGGGCCTGTTGGCTACTGGCAGCTCATGGCAGAATCCCTCCGCAGCTGAGAACTTCTCTCAAATTTGCTCCTATCTCTACTGTCTTATCAAGGCAAGAGTACAAAAACCCCTACCAATTCAGGCCCTTTTGAAGGGCTATCCCATCCGTAGAGCTACAGCTTACCTGTATGCCAACAGGACTGAAGGTATAAAATGAGTGGATTGCAGCTGAAAGAGCTGCAGGATGCAGGATCGATCTAGTAATAGTTCTAAGGGAACTCTAAGAGAAACAAGCACAAAGACAAAAGAGGAGGCAAAACTAGGAACTTGAAGAATGTAAATACTCTGGAGCTGTAGCAGAATATAAATACCTATGGCTATAGCAATCACCAAACAGTGAACTCCAAGCCAGACGGACATGAAACTTCACACCAAAGACAGATAAATCTTAAAATGGCAGGGTGAAGTTGAATGAAGCTAGAGTGGTTAAAAAAATAGCTTACCTATAAAAAAACTAAGATAATAATTAGAATGCACTTTATACCAAAAACCTGATAAGCATGAATCAAAAGGAGTGAAATATTTAGTACTGAAAAAAAAACTCACCATCCTAGAATTCTAATTCCTGAGAAATTATTTTTTTTAAAGTGATAAAGACATAAAGATTTTCTCAGACAAACTAAGGAAATTCTTTGCCAGTAGACCTGCCCTTCAAGATATGTGAAGAGTACTTTCAAGATTATAAAAAATGATTATGCTGGAAACTTATACCTATATAAGGACAGGAAGAGTGCTGAAGAAGGAATAAATGAAGGTAAAACACAATTTTTTATTTGTATTATTCTTAAGCTAAAAGATAGCTGTTTAAAGTAAGAATAGCAACAATATATTGGGTGATTTTAGCATGTGGGTAGGTGAAATTAATGACAATTGTGTCATGATGGACGGGAGGGAGGACTTGGTAGTGCTCTTATAAGTGATCTTCACTGCACATGAACAGGTATAGTGCTATTTGAAAAGTGATTTATATTATTTTAAAATGTATAGTGCAAACTCTAGGACAACTACTAAATTGTTTTCTAAAGAAGTAAAATTGATATGCTAAGAAAAGAGACAAAATAAAATCATGTCCAATTAAAACCCAAGAAAAGCAGAAAAAGAAGAGATGGAAAAAGAAACAATGGGCAAATGCAATGAATAGAAAACTGTAGCAAACACAGTAGATATTTACCCAGTTATATCAATAATCACCTCAAATGTGAATGTTCTAAATGCACCGGTTGAAGAAATGAGATTCTATGTTATAGAATATAGAATCTATATTTTTGCTTACAAAAATCCTACTTTAAATATAAAGACTCAGCGTTAAAGTAAAGGAATGGAGAAACCCATACCAAGCTAACAATAATTAGAAGAACAGTGAAGTAGTTATCTTAAGTTCAAATATAGCACTTCATGTTATTATGGATAAAGATATATGTTAAGTAATGATAAACTTCCCTAGTGATGATAAATGGCTTCCCGAAATATAGATGATAAATGATAAAGGGCTTCCCTAGTAGTTCAGATGGTAGAGTCTGCCTACAATGAGAAGACCTGGGTTTGATCCCTGGGTGGGGAAGATTTTCTGGAGAAGGAAATAGCAACCCACTCTAGTATTCTTGCCTTGAAAATCCCATGGATGGAGGAGTCTGGTGGGCTACAGTCTATGGGGTCACGAACAGTTGGACATGACTGAGTGACTAACACTGGGATGATAAAGAATCAATTCACCAAGAAAATGTAACAATCCTAAACATGTATGTGGCTAACAATAAAGCATCAAAATACATGAGGCAGTAACTGATAGAACTGGAAGAAGTAAACCAACACATGTTTATTCTTGGGGACTTGAATATCTTTGTTTCAGTAATTGATAGATTAAGCAAGTAGAAAATCAGTAAGAATGCAGTTGATCTGAATAGCACCATAAATAGCCATGTGCAGCTGTTCTATATAGTAGAGTTCTATTCTCTTGCTACTCAAAAAATGGTCTTTCGATCAGCAGCATTGCATTGCTCTGGTGCAGGCAGGGTTGCTCAGTTATGTCCAACTCTCTGCAACCCTTTGGACTGTAGCCCACCAGGCTTCTCTGTCCACGGCATTTTTCAGGCAAGAATGCTGGAATGGGTTCCCATTTTCCTCCTCCAGGGGATCATACCAACCCAGGGATTAAACCTGTATCTCTGGTGTCTCCTGAACTGCAGAAGGATTCTTTACCTGCCGTGCCACTGGGGAAGCCCACTTTGCTATGTGGCTTGTTAGAAATCCTAACTCTCCAGATGTATTGAATCAGAATTTTCATCTTTAGCAAAACACCCAGGTGATCTGAATGCAGGTTAAAGTCTGAGAAGCACTGATTATGAGAAAACTGAAACATTCTCCAGGATTAGACTAGGACATATATTACTATGAATTATTGTAATGATTGTTTCTATCTATTGGTAAATATCATTGGATCACATTTAGAGATAAGAAACAGTAATAACAAGGAAGTATTGGCATCTTTTGGAAGTGTTAAGCAATACATCTTTATTTCTAAGGGCAATCATCTTTGCAAACTTCTAAAAATACTTTCATGCTGTTCATGGGGTTCTCAAGGCAAGAATGCTGAAGTGGCTTGCCATTCCCTTCTCCAGTGGACCACATTCTGTCAGACCTCTCCACCATGACCTGTCCGCCCCACACAGCATGGCTTAGTTTCATTGAGCTAGACAAGGCTGTGGTCCGTGTGATCAGATTGGCTAGTTGTCTGTGATTGTGGTTTCTGTCTGTCTGCCCTCTGATGCCCTCTCTCAGTGCCTACCATCTTATTGGGTTTCTCTTACCTTGGACATAGGCTTACGCTGGGCTGGAGGAAGCATAAACTGAAATCAAAATTGCCAGGAGAAATGTCAATAACGTCAGATATGCAGATGACACCACCCTTACGGCAGAAGGTGAAGAAGAACTAAACAGCCTCTTGATGAAAGTGAAAGAGGAGAGTGAAAAAGTTGGCTTAAAGCTCAACATTCAGAAAACTAAGATCATGGCATCTGGTCCCATCACTTCATGGCAAATAGATGGGGAAACAGTGGAAATAGTGTCAGACTTTATTTTTCTGGGCTCCGAAATCACTGAAGATGGTGATTGCAGCCATGAAATTAAAAGATGCTTACTCCTTGGAAGGAAAGTTATGACCAACCTAGATAGCATATTGAAAAGCAGAGATATTACTTTGCCAACAAAGATCCATCTAGTCAAGGCTATGGTTTTTCCAGTGGTCATGTATGGATGTGAGAGTTGGACTATAAAGAAAGCTGAGCACTGAAGAATTGATGTTTTGAACTGTGGTGTTGGAGAGGCCTCTTGCAAGTCCCTTGCATTGCAAGGAGATCCAACCAGTTCATCCTAAAGGAGATCATTCCTGGGTGTTCATTGGTAGGACTGATTTTGAAGCTGCAGCTCCAATACTTTGGCCACCTGATGCGAAGAGCTGAGTCATTTGAAAAGACCCTAATGCTGGGAAAGATTGAAGGCAGGAGGAGAAGGGGATGCAAGAGGATGAGATGGTTGAATGGACATGGGATTGAGTGGACTCCAGGAGTTGGTGATGGACAAGGAGGCCTGGAGTGCTGCGGTTCATGGGGTCGCAGAGTTGCACATGACTGAGCAACTGAACTGAACTGAACTAAACTGAAAAATACTTTCTACCCAAAACTACTTATGGCTGTGCCTAGAGTAGATTATGCACAAATATTATATACATTATTCTTGCTCAAATCATATTTTATTTGTGGCAATAGCTCAGATATATTAAGTGCATCTTCTGAATAACCATACATATAATAGTCAGAGGAAGAGTCACAGGTGTGGACGAATGGTTTTAAAATGTCATAGATTTATGAGATCATGTATATAATTGAGAAATGTGGAAGAGTGATGGCCTACATAATACAATATGATATCAGCAAACAATTTCCCAAGTAAAAAGAAAACGGATATTTTTAATGAGTGCCAAGCCACTCAGAGAACAGAGCCCATGAAATATAGGGAAGAGGGTAAAATAAATAAACTGTGGCATTTGGGCCTCGCTAACAGATACAACTACAAGAAAGAATAAACAGCATGCACTCTAAAGAGCTGGGAGGAACCATGAGAAAAATTGAAAACATTTACAGTAGAGCCAAGTGCCCTGAAAAACCCCAGCATCCTCAGAGGAACTGCAGAATCCTAAAGTTCTGCAGTGCCTAAATGGTCCTGAAAATATTTGGTGAAGCAGGCAAACTGCATCCTAATATTTGTCTCAGAGAATATCACTGCTTTTAGCAGGTGGCTCTTGTGACTGATTCCCAAGCTGAACACACCACTGTAGTACAGCCCCAGAGACTCTGCTGTTTATCAAGGTAAGGGACCCTACACGTGCAGCAAAGCCCAGCCAACTCTCCAGAGGTGCCCCAGGCTTACAACCTTTCTTTCCTGCTGAGCAGATGAAGAGGTTCCTCATGTCTGTGCACTGTCCCATTTTGTCAAGCATTTTAATAACTGATTAACTGAGCCTATTTTGCTGGGTCTTGATGGCTTTTTGTATTTTACATTGAGACTCCCTTTAGATTGTTGGATGTACTTGCTAAGAAACCATCAGCAAATCATCATACTACTGAATGATATTAGACCTTCTTAGATAGAACTCATTACTAAATAGTTTCCCTGAAGATTAGCATAATGCCAGATAAGCCAGTCTGGGAAAAAAATCTTTAAACATTCTACCGAGCAAAGATTTGCAAACCAGTCATAAGTTTAAGCAGAAGAAGGACTTGCTTGATTTCTTGATTATGATAATATTTTTATTTTCCTTAAAAAAAAAAAACATTTATTGTTTGGAAACATTTCCTTATCTTAGATTTTTGGCATATTTTACTTGAGCTGTAGTGGATATAAGCAAGTGGTTTGAATGATAAAGGCATTGCTTTCTAAGTGGTATTGCCAGTTATTTGTGTTCCAAATACAAGATTCTGTCAGTAGAATGCTCTTCCTATTTCAATTTGGCAAGTCCACACTTTTGCTGCATCAACTGGTGAACTTGCTCAGAGGAAACAGTGCTAGTCCCTTGTGATATTTCACTATCTTACTGTGTGACCTCCTTGGCTTTGGATATCACTAAGAACATAAAATTTTATTACAAAAGAGACTCTAAAAGAAATGTAACACATTATGCAAACAATATATAAAAATTTAGAGCACTGCAGTTATAGTATTCAAATATTGCTTGTACGTGATACAATTTTTAAAGTCAAGTGTTTTCAAAGTTTGGAGAATCCTATGATCTTCTTGGGTGTCAAAGGATGACCATTTTTATAATTAAAAATGGACAAACTGGATTAAAAGATGCAGAATTTCAACAATTAGAATGCATAAAGAAGACCAAATTCTAGACCAATATTCTACAAAGCCATACTATTTGAAATTAAAAACTCATTTGATATGTTTAAGAGTACACTGTGTTTGGAGTAAAAAACTAAAAAACATAAAAATTAAAAAATCTGCCAGCACAAATTCTTGGAATGGTGAACACCTCTCTTTCATATCCCATAATAAAAGGCATAGAGGAGTGGGTGCATTTTCTTAGAGATACCTGGCATTCACTGTAATATAGAAATGATAGGGACTACTCTATTTTGTCTATATATTATAGCTTTTATTTAACAGAAATATGAATCAAAATGTAGCTAAGTGTGTTAAGTTGTCTTTAGATCCTATAAATATTTTTATGGTCCACAAATATTCCTGTTCACATTCCAGTAGTCATCTCCTGTACTGAAGCTGTTTACTCTTCTTTCCAAGTAAGTTAAATCCAATATGTCCATGTCTGTATCTATATCTGTATATTCATATCCAAACCTATCTATATTTATATATGATAGGAATAAAATCTCTTCCTTGAGCTTGATCTTTCTTGTGTTAATTATGGTTTCTCTTCTGTGTCACAAAATTAAACTACTCCAGATTTTCCTTTACTGAAAGAATATATCCCTTAAGCATATTTTTCTTCTATATACCCTATAGAAGTAGATGGAAGTTATCTGGGGATTTATAGTTTGTCTTTCCACAGTCATAATTTAGGAATATTAATATTGTTTTTCTTTAACTTTCCTCTCCTTCCATTCTTTCTTTTCTTTCATTGTCTCTTTTTTCCCTTTCTTCTTCCTTCCCTCTCTTCCTTCCTTCTTTCCTTCTTCCTCTCTTTCTGTCTCTCACACACACACAGATTCTCACACTCATGAGCATCATCATCACACTAAGTAAATAATACACAGGACTTGAGAAAAATCCACATGTATTTTGGATTTTTCCAAATACATAGAAAGGGATAATATTTGTAATACAAATGCATTTATAGATAGATCTACATTTTTATTTTCTCATGGTATTTAATACCATTAAAGCCCATTTCTACAAACAAGAGCTAACTATCTATGATGGTGAAATTATTAAAAATTATTAAAAATCATCAATACACATTATTAGGTTGTCTTTCCCACATTTTTCACTGATCTGTGACAATTCAGTGAATTATCAAGTTGAACAAATTTTTATCATTACATATGAGTGACTTCACTTTCACTTTTCACTTTCATGCATTGGAGAAGGAAATGGCAACCCACTCCAGTATTCCTGCCTGGAGAATCCCAGGGACAGAGGAGCCTAATGGGCTGCTGTCTGTGGGGTCGCACAGAGTCAGACACAATGACTTAGCAGCGGCAGCAGCATGAACAATCTAATAAATAATGCCTTAAAATTTTATAGCACTGAATACTTTTTGAAAGCTTTCATATATATTATTCCAACTACAATGACCAATTATTTCACTGGGTTGACCTAGTCTATTACTGAAATCGGTAAACAAAACTTTTGTTATTAAACTAGAAATACAGTCAGTGATAGAAATTAAAGCTATTTATTCTGCAAATGCAGACAGCATAACTATATGTCTTTCACTAAATAAACAATTAGTTGCTTCAAGGACTAGGTAATCCATAATCTTATACAAAATTTCCTTCCGACTTTCAGTATTTCACAGAGACACAATCTCATCACTGACACAAACTTCAGAATTCTCAATTTTAATCCAACATGCCCCAAACTAAATTAGTACTACCCACATCATTTTAAGCTTGAACCATCTTTTAAGCTGGAAACACAGTATGCCATTATTTTTCAAAGATAAGTCAGAAAGCCTGTATAGATAAAACTAAATCTTTTATTTCTAGGTAATTAAGAAGTGTCCCCATGATTCTTCTACCTTTCTCTAATTTTATATAATTTTCAACCTAATTCAATTTTGTCTTTTTAAAAATTATATAAATTTAAACTTGTGAAAATATATCCAAGGAATGATCAGTGAATATAAAATAGAACAGTAACTAGTAGCTAAAGCAGTAATAAAAATATATGCTTAACTTTATTGCTTTATGTTTAAACCATAAGTTAGTAGTGCAATTCACCAAGACTATCCATTACTTCTAAAGCCAGTAGTAAATGTATTTGGAATCCTGTTGATGTAACTCTCACTTAAGAAACTATAATGACTGATTCATCCAGTCATTCATTCAACAGATACTGGCCTTCTATTAAGCCCTAAATTAAAGTACTATGATAGGGATTGAGATAACAGAGAGATGACTTAGGTTCTGGCTCCAGTAGAAGACAGTTTAAAGCACAGAGTAATTTGAAATGTCATGGGAAGACTTTGTATGAGTGAAAGAGAACAAGTCAGAAAGATTTAGTCAGGATATTTAGCCTGGATATGAAAGCCTGTTTGAGGGAGGCATTTCTACAAATTATACATATCGAAGGGGCTTCCTTGGTGGCTCAGTGGTAAAGAATCTGCCTGCTAATGCAGGAGACATAAGAGGCCTAGGATCAAGCCCTGGTTTTGGAAGATCCCCTGGAGGAGGAAATGGCAACCCACTCCAGTATTCTTGCCTGGAGAATCCCATGGGCAGAGGAGCATGGTGAGCTACAGCCCATGGGATTGCAAAAAGTCAGACACGACTGAAGCAACTGCACATGCACACATACATATTTAAAACATCTTACAGACAAATAGTTTTAGCAACGCATTAGGACTTATAGAACCCATCTTAATAACTTATACTTTAATTGCTCATGTCCGATCCTATTCTATGATTTTGGAAGGAGATTCTTGAAAAGAGTTGTTTTTAATTATTATTTTTTCCTTTTGGCTCAACTTAATGGTTGAGTGCTTTTGAACTGCGATGTTGGAGAAGATTCTTGAGAGTCCCTTGGACAGCAAGGAGAGCCATACAGTCCATCATAAAGGAAATCAGTCCTGAATATTCACTGGAGGAACTGATGCTGAAACTGAAACTCCAATACTTTGGCTACCTGATGTGAAGAACTGACTCATTTGAAAAGACCCTGATGCTGGGAAAGACTGAAGAGGAGAAGGGGACAACAGAGGATGGAATGGTTGGATGGCATCACTGACTTGATGGGCATGAGTTTGGGTAAGCTCCAGGAGCTGGTCATGAACAGAAAAGCCTGGAGTGCTGCAGTCCATGGGGTGGCAAAGAGTCGGACATGACTGAGTGACTGAACTGAACTGAACTGAATGGTTGAAAGCAAAACCAAGTATATGCAAAGCCATTCAGAGTGCAAAGCCAAGGATGCTGCAGATATTTATGAATAAGTGCTTAAAATAAGTTTAACAAATCATATTAACATTCGGAGGATTCAAGTGTATGTAAGGAGAAACAAGGGAGAACTTGAGTTTTATCCTTTAATGGTAGAATAAAGTCAGGGGTGATGTGTGAGGGTGTCACTAGGGGTGATGAGCCAGAAAATCTAATGTCATGGAAACAGTAGACATCATTAGAGATACTTCAAATCTTTCTGGAATATTTGATCATCAAAAGATAAGAGCAAGCTCCTCATCTGAGAGCTGGTCTCACAGTCAAAGAAGTAGTGGTTATGGAAATCAAGAGCAATCTCCTTTGCCTTGCTAGTGGTTCCCACCTGAGAGACATTAATACCTCTTTTGTGAGGTCATAAATATTACTAGATTGATATTTAATATAGAAACATAGAAAGATTAACCATCATTGTACAGTGTTTACTAGTTCAGTATCACACACTTACAGAGTGAACAAAATTCTTCTCTCTGGCATGTACATTATGATATGGGGATGATTAATGACTCTCATGATTTCACTCTGTCTTGAAAATATATGTTAGAAATGGAATCTGCTAGAGTATGCCTATTTATTTAGAAACACGATACATGAAATATAAAGTTAAGGTAAATAGTATTGTGAAAATTGTGGTAAACACTAATCGTATTTTCTTCTGAACAATAGGCTACAGAAGTACTATTTAAAAGTCATCATTAATAAGGTCATGTCTCATTATCTTTTTTAATAATATTTATTTTATGAGTGATACTTAAAAATTGGATAATGTTATTGATACAAATGAAATTTCAGATTTGGAGAGAAAAAGAAATATTCATAGAAATCATATTTATTATATATTTCTTTCCTCTGCATTATATCATTATGGGAACACCTCTATATTTCTTTAATGAGCTTGCCTCTAGAGAGAAGAAAATTTGGAAAGAAGCAATCTTTGGATTATCATAAGAAAAAAAATTGTCTATATTAATAGGGTATTAACTAAAATTATAATTGCAAGACTGAATAGTTCTAAGAAGAGGATTCATTTCCTGTTTTGGAAAATATCTATATAAAAATATATAATATTTAACAAAATAAAAATAAAATATCATTTGAATTAGATATCTAGTCATCATTGGCATTTATGAGGTTTAAATATTTAAATCCTTCTATACCATTTTTGCTTCATTTAAGAGTTATTAAAATCTTGAATGATTTTTAAATGTCATCATTTGTCTAGAATAAATTCTAAACTAAATAAATTCTATAAAAAAACTAGAATTTTTAAAATAACTGACATAAACAGACTCAAATCAAAGGACTTTTTTCAGCCTGATTCATAGCACATTCCCCAAGCAGTTATTAGGCAAGCCCTTCCAAGAAAAAAGACACAAAAAGAAATTCACTAGAATAACAGAAAAATTATAAAAGATCCAAACATCTTTACATTTTTGTGTATTTAATACCTACTTAACAGATTTTGAGGAGCGCAAAGACCTCCTCTGAGATACTTTCAGGGATTTTGGTAATAGGCTACTATTAGTACAGACGGACCTTGCACATATATTTCATAATTCCATAAGGAAACAAAGGCTAAGATACTGATAATATTTTATAGAATCAGAAAATTAATACCAGTAACAAGATCTTGTTTAACCTTATAGCTAGTCATGCTTTCTCTAGGGATAAGTATAGTTAAATCAGTTCTTTGGGGGACAAGGTTTTAGGTAGAAGCTTTGCCTTTAAGTTTTCTCTCTCTTTGCTTTAACAACAAGCCAATCCAACTTAATGGGAGCTAAGGGAATAAAAGAACGTTTCAAACTGGCATTTCCTGCCCATAATTTCATTTAATAGTAACATACTTCAGTTCTTCACATATAGGCAGTCACAATCTAAGATCCAAATCATGGTGCACAGTAAAAAGGAGATCTTTCATTTCTATTTTATAAGAACTGAGCTTATGATGAGATGAAATGAAAAGATATAGTAGTTAAAAAGAAACAAAAAACAAGAATGTCCCCAGGGATCCATGGAGAAAAGATAAGCTAGTAACAACAAAATTAGAAACAGATCTTTGTTACAGGTATGATAACTCATAGATCTGAACCTCAAAATATTTGCAGGTTGGAGGGAAAACTACCAGTCCTGGACCAGGATAAAAACTTAAAAACTTTCTAGGAGGGTTACATATCCCATTGGTGAAGAGAAATGTAACAGCCTCACCAAGAATGAGAAGTATCACTTGAATAGCAGCAAAGTAATTACTTCCTTCTGTAAAATTAGCTCCCCTCACTGCAACCACAAGACACTAAATTAAACAGAGGGAAGAGACAGCTCGGTTTTATAGTCTCCTGTTACATAAGAAAGGATAGCCAGCTTCAGGAGAAAAGTCCTAGACCAGAAATGCTTAGAATGCACCTAACAAAGGCATGTTAAGCAACAAAGCTGGAAATTAACTGCTTTAACAATCAGATACAGAAAGTAAATAACACTCCTCTGTTAGCTTGCTAGAGCTGCCACAACAAAAGGCTAGAGACTTGGTGGCTTAACCAACAGAATTTAATTTTCTCCCCATTCTAGAGACTGGAAGTCCAAGCTCAAGGTGCCAAGAGGATTGGTTCTTCTAAGGTCCCTCTTCTTGGCTTGCAGATGGCCACCCTCTGCTGCCTCTTCACATGGTTGTTCCTTTGTGGGTGCCCTTGATGTCTCTTCATCTTCTAAGAACAGTAATCATATGGGATTAAGGCCTCACCCTAATGACTTCCCTTTTAATACCACTTTAAAGACCTTATTTCTGAAAAGGTTCTCTATGAGGAACAGGGGATTGAGACTTCAACATATGAATCTGGGGTGGACACAATATAGCCAGTAACACCTTCTTCAAAAGACAAGAAAACTCTTTCATAGTAAATCATTTGACTCTTAAGTTTTCTTTTCTCTCCTAACTCCCAATTAGTAACTTTCCAGATTTCAAACAAATCTAGGAACAAGTTTTTAAAATCTTTATAAGCTTGCCAAGAATATTAAAAAAAAAAAAAAAGATGCTACAGGTAGGAAGGGCTTCCCAGGTGGCACAGTGGTAAAGAATCCACTTGTCAATGTAGGAGATACAAGAGATGTCAATTTGATCCCTGAGTCAGGAAGAGTCCCTGGAGTAGGAAATGGCAACCCATTCCAGTATTCTTGCCTGTAGAACCCCGTGGACAGAGGAGCCTGTGGGGCTATAGTCCATGGGGTCACAAAGAGTTAGACATAACTAAGTGACTGCGCATGTAGATAGGAAAGTGAATCTCAACTGCTGTAGAATTGAGAGATCCTCTGCTCTGCTAGTTGTAGGCAATTTTTCTGTATAATAGAACTTTTGCAATAAAAATGAGCCTATAGAAATATTAAGCAAGTGTGGATAAGTACTGAGACTGTCATGGATTTCACACTGCATTGCAGACAAGCATTTTGGAGGACTGACCCCTACCCCATGGGACAATTTCTATGAGGTCTAATTCAATTCCAACTCCTATTTTACAACCTGTATACATAGGACTTATTTAGTTACAGTGACTCATTCGGAAATAGACACATGAACTACTTTGGTCCAAGCAGGATGAAGCCCAGTATTTCTGGCTACAGGGAAAAGAGATGTTCTTTCTTTCTGAATAATATGTTGGGTGGAAGTAATCTTTACAACTGCAGTAACCATTTTGCAACCACTGGGAAAGGAAGTCTGAGAATGAAAATTAAGGTAGAAAAAAAGAGAACTGATAGAATTATTAAAACCAAAACAAAACACTGAGTTAGACTTGATCAGACTGTACCCAAAGACCTCACCTCTTGATTCTTGTTATGGAAAGGGCTTCCCTGGTGGTTCAATGGTGAAGAATCTGCCTGCAATGCAGGAGACCTGGGTTCCAACTCTGGGGCAGGAAGATCTCCTGGAGAAGGGAATTTCTACCCACTCCAGTATTCTTGCCTGGAGAATCCCATGGACATTGGAGTCTAGCAGCCTATGGGGTTGTGAAGCCTTAGACTGTACCCAAAGAGCTCATATCTTGATCCCTAAGTTATGTAAATTAACAAATCTTTTTAAGAGTGCTTAAGAAGAGCATTCTGTTATTTGTAATCAAAACCATCTTTACTAATATACCTTATAATTTCCAACTAAAACCTAAGAGTTGTTTATTTTCTTTTTTATCTCTGTTGCAACCCAAGAAGAACTATAATTTTTAAAAAGAAAACTTGGCTAGATAATTACAGCTATATAGACCATTAAGAGAACCAGAACTGAAAACTCAGAATTAACAGTGGGTCATCATTTGGGAAAATGATTTAACTATCCTATGCCCTTGCACTTCTTTTATTTTTGCCAATACCCAACTCCAAGGAATGTGATAAATATTATTAAAGTGCTAGCTTGTAAACTACTTTACGATATTTATAATTAAAATTTGCAGAGTAATAAAGTATAATATTAGTATATGGAAGTATAAATACCGTGACAAACAAGATTAACCACTGGATTGAAAAGCCTCTCTTACACTTTCTTCCACTATTCACATTGAAAATGAGTCCTGAAATAAGGTTAATGAGGTAGAAATATAGTGTTTGATAATCAAATCCAGAAATGAAACATAAACATAGGAACTCCCCCTCTAGGAATATTAAGAATCCAATCACTCTCTTTCCAGATTGAGACTGCTAATCATTATTAGTAAAAGAAAGGTCTCTAAAAGTGGGAAGAAATAAGTTGCATGGCATATAGACATAAAGACATTTTCCATGGATAAAATCATGTCCAGCTCTTTATGACCCCATGGATTATAGTCTGCCAGGCTCCTCTGTGCATTGGATTTCCCAGGCAAGAACACTGGAGTGGTTGCTATTTCCTAATCCAGGGATCTTCCTGACCCAGGGACAGAACCTGGGTTTCCCGCATTGCAGGCAGATTCTTTACCATCTGAGCCACCAGGGAAGACCCATATATTACACAAAGATCACCAAATTAGGTTAGTTAACACATCTATTACCTCATATCATTATAATTTTTTTGGTATGGTGAGACCTTTTACGGCCTACTTTCTTAGAAAATTTCAAATGCATAGTATAGCTAAATACTTTTCTGAGTACCCCCATTGGATATCCAAGTAATAGATAGGAAAAAAAGACATGTTTATTTTAAGGCACCCTATTTTATAAACGAGAAGTACTAATGACCTCTCTATTATGTATAGAGTTCTGTGTTGATTTAGCATTCTTCTTAACTAGATTTATACAGTTTCCCCAGAAAGTATTCAGATGCACTTTGCCTATCCTATGTAAGGCAAAGCTCAGCTTTCACTGAACGATATATATGGGAATAAAAACACTTTTCATACTATTCTTCTCAGGTATGGCTTTGAATGCATTTCTAGCAACATTCTTCTGAAAAAGCAATAATTCTCCATTTACAACTTTATCAACTGAATGGGCTATAATATTAAATTATTTGTAATTGGTAGATTATTCATAGACAGAGTCACACAGCAAATCACAGTCTGAAAAGACCATATAGAATGACTCAGAGTGCTGCGACCTTAAGTAGATAGGCACATAGGTAAGTCCTAATGCAGCCCTCCATCTTAAATAGCAGTGTCTAAAGAGCAGATTGGGGCTTCCCTGGTGTCTTAGATGGTAAAGAATTCATCTACAATGTGGGAGACTCACATTCAAAAAAAGGGTAGATTGCTTCAGGACATTTAAAGATACTGTATGAAAATGGTCTTAATGACTTGAATAACCATGACGGTGTGATCAGTCATCTAGAGCCAGATATCCTAGAGTGTGAAGTCTACTAGACTTAGGGCCTTAGGAAGCATCACTACGAACAAAGCTAGTAGAGGTGATGGAATTTCAGCTGAGCTATTTCAAATCCTAAAAGATGATGCTGTGAAAGTGTTGCACTCAATATGCCAGCAAATTTGGAAAACTCAACAGTGGCCACGGGACTGGAAAAGGTCAGTTTTCATTCCAATGCCAAGAAGGGCAATGTCACAGAAAGTTCAAACTACTGCACAACTGCACTCATTTCACATGCTAGCATGGTAATGCTCAAAACCCTTCAACAGGGCTTCAATTAGACTTCAACAATTTGTGAACTGAGAACATTCAGATGTATGAGCCGGATTCGGAAAACGCAGAGGAACCAGAGATCAAACTGCCAACATCCGTTAGATCATAGAAAAAGTAAGGGAATTTCAGAAAAACACCTACTTCTGCTTCATCGACTACACTAATGCCTTTGACTGTGTGGATCACAACAAACTGTGGAAAATTCTTAAAGTGATGAGAATACCAGACCGCTTTACCTATCTCCTGAGAAACCTGTATGCAGGTCAAGAAGCAGTAGTTAGAACAGGACTAAACAAAGGACTGGTTCAAAATTGGGAAAGGAGTGTGTCAAGGCTCTATATTGTCACCTTGCTTATTTAATCTATATGCAGAGTACATCATGCAAAATGTTGATCTGGATGAAGCACAAACTGGAGAAACATCAATAACCTCAGATACGCAGATGACATCACTCTAATGGCAGAAAGTGAAGAGGAACTAAAGAGCCCCTTGATGAAAGTGAAAGAGAAGAGTAAAAAAAAGTGGCTTAAACTCATCATTCGCAAAACTAAGATCATGGCATCTGGTCCCATCACTTCATGGCAAATAGATGGGGAAAAAATTGGAACAGTGACAGACTTTATTTTCTTGAGCTCCAAAATCACTGTGGATGGTGACTGTAGCCATGAAATTAAGATAATTGATTCTTGGAAGAAAAGCTATGACAAACCTGGACAGCATATTAAAAAGCAGAGACATCACTTTGCTGACAAAAGTCTATATTGTCAAAGCTGAGGTTTTTCCAGTAACTATGTTCGGATATGAGAGCTATACCATAAAGGCTGAGTGCCAAAGGATCGATGCTTTCGAACTTTGCTGCTGGGGAAGACTCTTAAGAGTCTCTTGCTCAGCAAGGAGATCAAACCAATCAGTCCTAAAGGAAATCAACCTTGAATATTCATTGGAAGAACTGATGCTGAAGCTGAAGCTCCAGTAATTTGGCCACTTTATGCAAAGTGCCAACTCACTGCAAAAGACCCTAATGCTAGGAAAGAACAAGGGCAGGAGGAGAAAGGGATGACAGAGGATGAATGGGATGGTTGGATGGCATCATTGATTCAATGGACATGAGTTTGAGGAAACTCCAGGAAGATAGTGAAGGACAGGGAAGCCTGGTGTGCTGCAGTCCATGGGATCACAAAGAGTCAGACACTACTGAGTGACTGAACAACAACCAGCCCTCCCTGGGCTATGGTCCAGTGAGAGAGAAGGGCAGTGAAATAGCACAGTGAAATTATTATCAGGAGTTCCAGGAGTAGAGACAGAGTACTATGGAAAACAAGGACATCTGTGTGCATACCTAGGTCACTATTGTCTATTGAAAAAAGGACACAACCTATGAGTTGAGAGTTATGTTTTATTTAGAGGACAAATGTGAGGACTCAAGCCTGGGACACAGCATTTCAGATAACCCTAAGAAACTGTTCCAAAGAGGTAAGGGGGAGAAACAGGATATACAGGAGGGTTTTTTTTTTTTTTTTTTTTTTTGCAACAAAACACCAGATTGATTACTGTTAATAAAGGAAAACCAGATATTTCAAGTAAAGGAATTTAGTGCTTTTCTATATATGGTAAAATGTAAGAGTCTGGGTCCACTGAAATCATTCCTTTGATATGCAGCTCAGCTATCTGTGGCCAGTGCCCTAAGTTTTCTCATCCTGCGTCTTCTCAGGGTGCACTGTCAGGGGTAGCTGCAATGGCTGACTGCTAGATGGGCTTGGCAGTGGCAGCCCATTGTCTCCATCCTGAGTTCCCTCAGGGATCACCCTCTGGACAGCTATAATGCAATGGACTGATGGCTGCAACACCCTTCCTTACTGATATGGCAGGCAAATTTTTTGCTCACTATTCAAATCTTAATTTCAGGGGTCAGCTCTGAACTGAGTGTACAGACTTTGGTGTCACCAGCATATACAGTGTGTAACAGTTATAACCATGACAGAGAAAGAGGATGATCCACTGAAGGGTCAGTATCCAAAGAGAGAAAGCTGGGTGACATCAGGCTTTAAAATGCAGGCTCCTTTCCTGTGGTTTCTCACAACATATACTGATCTCACCCGAAGCAAAGATGGGAACAGTTTCAACAGCATTAAATATATCTAATAAATTTTCAACAGGCTTTGGCATCAAGTGGACCTGTGAATAAGAGTGCCCTTTGATCCTTTTTTGAATGCTTCTCAACTTCAGCTCTCTAATTCATTGCTCGTATTTTTTCAAGATTGCCATTGTTTTCTATTTCCAATTATGAAGCTTGAGCAATTCTATTTTTTTTTTTTTTTAAGAAACTGGCTCTGGTAATGAAAAATATTTTCAAGGTTTACAGGTATGTCTCAATTATGTAACTCCTTTATATCTTTGGTTGCTTCCTGGAGAAAGAAAAGGGATAAAAATTACTCCTTAGGTCCCAAATCTCCTGGCTGTAATCAAAGCTCATGATTGATGATGATAGTGAATCTGTATATAACAAAACTCTCTTCATTGCTTTGTGTAACAGGTCTCTTGAGAATTTAGAGGAATTTTGTTCTACATAACTTTGTCAAGAGAACTAGCATATGCATTTGCTCCAAGGACATTTACAGTGCCCTGAAGCAAACAGGAAGGCAAGACTGATGTCTTTACCTAATAAAATCTTTCGGGAAGACTAGTCTCCTTAAAGTATGTCTGCATTTGATCTGATAACAGGCAAACAATTTCACTTCACCTTAGGCAGTGAAGACAAGAAAGGAAAGTATAATTTCTCCCATTCTCTTTGATGGATTTTCTTTTCTTTCTGTTAAAACGAGATTATCTCCTTTAGACAGTGTAATACATCTGGAGGGGAAAAGCTCTAAATTTCTATTATTTATACTCTATGACCTGACCCATGGAATGAGGCTCATCTGAAATAGAAGCTACCCCAAGTATTACTCGCTATCTAGTTTATTCAAGGCAATTAAGCCTCAAGGAAGCAGGAGTCTCCTCAGTTTCCTTTAAGTCCAAATTTCACATCTATATTAGCCTTCAAATGACTTTTAGGTTAAAACAATTTCTTGCTGTTACCAAGTCTTTGAAAATCGCATAACCAAAATATCAATTAATGTTCTACGTGCTATCTGCAGATCTAAATTATGAAATCAGACTTTTTCTTTCTGTAGCCTCATTCATAAAGGTAGGATCAGAGAGTTGCTATCAGTGGCACAGCTCAAATCCCAAGATGAATTAAGTAACTTACTATTATAAAACTTCAAAATCTAAAATAGGAACAAAGAAAGAGTTGTTTGAGTCTTCTCTTGCCTTTTATCCCAACCCTAGGAAATCACATGCTCCAACTCAAGCACAGAAAGGTTTTAACTGTTCATGAATTTGGTGTATTTTGGAAAGAGGTAGGTGGTCTTTCTATTGTGTGCTACGACGTGGAGGGCAGGTCAATTTTTGGTGGCTTGTGGAATAGGTGCAGCTCTGAGCTCTTTAGCACCACCTCTTTCAATCCATCCTACACATAGCTGCCAGAATAAATCTCCAAAGCACAGCTCTTGTGGTGTCATTCCCCTTCTCAAAATCCTCTATGCTTGTCCAAGTCTGATGATTACAGGCTGCGTCAAGTGTCCAAAGAGCTCCATCATTTGGTGCCTTATTGCGTACTGTTCTCTGACATATTTGGGTGATCCTCTCAGTACATGCCTCACATGTCCCTCATCCCTGGCTTTCCCTCACATTGTCTCTACTTGGAATACTAGATCTAACTCCACCCTCTAATTCTCACATTCTGATAGTCCAGGCCTATCAAAAATGCCACTTTCTAGACAATAATTTCTTTTTTTAACATAAAACTGCAACATCTTTAATTCAGATTTTGCCTGGCATAATGAAATACATATTTTACAATGTAACAATGAATATGCCCTCTAACTATGTATAACTATATTAGGTGCATCACTCTTTACTTGGTTAAATTGTTGTTTTTGGTTTTGATTTTACAACTTCTTGATCCCTTGATCACTTCTTTTGCATTCTCATGGTGCTTCATCTGAAAGTCTCTGCTGCTGCTGCTGCTGCTGCTGCGTCGCTTCAGTCATGTCCGACTCTGTGCGACCCCACAGATGGCAGCCCACCAGGCTCCGCCGTCCCTGGGATTCTCCAGGCAAGAACACTGGAGTGGGTTGTCATTTCCTTCTCCAATGCGTGAAAGTGAAGTCACTCAGTAAGTGTCCGACTCTTCGTGACCCCATGGACTACAGCCTACCAGGCTCCTCCAACCACGGGATTTTCCAGGCAAGTGTACTGGAGTGGGTTGCCATTGCCTTCTCTATAGCTTACATTATTTCTTTCCTATATTGAGGTTACTACCAGATATGTCTTGTCTCTCCTAAAAGAGTCAAGATCCAGGTGGGTAGAGATTATCCATTGCTCTATAATCATAAAAAATTCAAGCCAAGAAAGGTTTGCTTTTGATGGGACTCAGAGCTGTATTTTTTCTAGCAATGCCCATATTCCAATAAGGTTTATTCTTGGCTCTGCTGAGGGTTGTGAATAACTGAGTTATGCCTGATGTTGATAACGCAAACCTGATTTTAGGCAATCAAATTAGGCAATAAACTTAGTAAAAGAAGAGTACTTTTTCAAGAAGGGTTATTAAGTGAAGACATTTGTTTTAGGCATTAAAAATTTGCCTATTTTTGGTTGTAAGGCATGGTGGGATAAATTTTAAGTCAATATTTCCATTTTATCCCTCAAATGTTTCAATGTAGTTACCAGCAGAGTGTTTTTTTTTTGTTTGTTTGTTTCTGTCTATCTTAAACTCTTGCATGTCATCTAAATTCATAACCATGTTGTTCATTAAACCAAAAGCACTCTGGTGGTGGTAGAAAAATTACATTCAATTTGGCAAAAATGCATGGAGTACTGACTGTGTAAGATGATGTTAGGGAATTATATAATGAAAGTAGTCTATTTGCTCAAGTGGTTCCAAATTGAACCACTCAAGTTTCAAGTTTGTCACACAAAAGCAGCTGGAGAACATTTGGTCAGAATTTGTGGAATGTATTGCATTAGAATGAAGACATTAGGTTTGTTTAAATTTTCATTTATTTATACCACTGTGTATGTGTGTATGTTTATGTATTAGTTGCTCAGTTGTGTCTGACTCTTTGGGACCCCATGGGGTGTAGCCTGCAAGGCTTCTCTGTCCATGGAGTTCTCAAGGCAAGAATATTGGAGTGGGCTGCCCTGCTCTCCTCCAGGGAATCTTCCTGACACAGGGATTGAACCTGCATTGCAAGCAGATTCTTTATTGTTTGAGCTATCAATAGGAATACTTATTTAATTTCTTCATATTTAAATGTCTTTTCAACTCTATTGCAAAATACATACCCAGAGCAATCCAGATTTTGGGCAATATAAAATTGTTACAACCTGAGCTTCTCCATGGCTACTCTGGGCTTTCAAATATTATGTTTTACCATCCTCAGAGAGTCAATGAAAGCATCAGGAAGCCAGGAACCAAGAGCCTTCAGAGCACCTTTCCTTAGCTCAATTATATCTTCCTAAAAGCAAGATATAATTTTTAGTAAAAGCAAAATGGTAAAATCTGAAAGGGCTAGTATTCTGAGTCTGCTTTTAATGTGCTACAGAGCACTTAAACCTTATCCACTTCAGTGGTGGGGCTTTTTTAGATGACTGTTTTCTCAGCAGTTTCCCCAGTGGCTCACCAGGTAAAGAGTTCACCTATGATGAAGGAGATTCAGGAGATGTGGGTTCTATCCCTGGGTCGGGACAATCCTTTGGAGAAGGGCATGGCAACCCATCCTGGTATTTTTGTCTGCTGCTGCTGCTAAGTCACTTCAGTCGTGTCTGACCCTGTGCAAACCCATAGATGGCAGCCCACCAGGCTCCGCCATCCCTGGGATTCTCCAGGCAAGAACACTGGAGCGGGTTGCCATTTCTTTCTCCAATGCATGAAAGTGAAAAGTGAAAGTGAAGTCACTCAGTCGCAACCCCATGGACTGCAGCCCACCAGGCTCCTTCGTCCATGGGATTTTCCAGGCAAGAGTACTAGAGTGGGGTGCCATTGCCTTTTCCGAGTATTCTTGCCTGGAGAATCTCAAAGAACAGAGGAGCGGGCTACAGTCCATGGGGTGACAAAGAGTTAGACATGACTGAGCTTGTTTACTCAAGTTTTGATTATTTGGTTTAGGTGGGGGTTGTTGATTAGCTTTTATCCTTCAAACTTCCCAGAGCTCTATGGAGCCCTCTTGAAATAATTTTGGAGATAGGAAGGACTTGCTGATCTATTTAGCCCTAGTTTCTCACTCTCCAGGTAGGATTCTGAGACATAGAGTGGTTAACTGCTCAAGGTCATTTTGTAATTGACCATGACTAGAACCTCTCTTTTCACACTTCTAGCTTAGTAACTAGTCTACTAGGAGAAGCAGTGAGAAACAATTCTAGTTACCATCAGCTCCCTGAGTTATGTGGTAGGTTAAAAATGGTTTTTAATGGAGGACCAGCCTTCAATTAATTTTACATATGCTGCTCAGCTTCAATACTTTCTTTTTTTTCCCCCAACATAAATGTTTCTTTTGAAGGCTTCTCTTTGTAGTTGTCTCTAAAACTAATTCTCCCTTCAGTGCTCTTTATCACATGTTCAGTGGTCCTTTTACCTTTGCCTTTTGTGTAAAACCATATCAAATGGACTTTTTGCCCTAAAATATTAAGTGTATCTCAGCCACAGAATATCTTTTATCAAGCGCAGCTGTGATATCTTCAAAGTATTCCTGCAGATTAGTTATGCAAGCCTGGACCTACCTTGACTAGCCACCTTCAAGTGATGCTTTAGCATTTTGCATGAGATGATTGTTTGACGAACACCCTGGTGTCTTCATCATTTCAATTAGTACAGAAGGGTTGGAGAGAGAAGAAATTTTCACTGGAGATACTACTAGTCGTGAATCTTCGTATTGTTTTCAGATGTAAGAAATCTTCTGTCTTCTGCTTAAGATTTCTAATTATATGTATTCCGTAGCTTGGTTTTTCTCAGAAAACACATCAGTATCTCTAGGATTTCTGTATCTTAGAGTTGCTAATCCTTTTGTTCTGCTTTTGCATAAAGATGAGAATACTAGGTACTTTTACAAGTTTGGGAGAAAAGACTGCTATTCTGACACTGGGAAAGGAAAAAAAAGGAGCATTGCTTTATCTCCTATGTGAGAAGGTAAATTGTGTTTGTACTGATTGTTACTCTTTGGCCTGTGAATTCTTTCCTCTCTATTTAATTTCTAGAAGACAGGCATTTGCTTGTAAGATACTTTATATTTCATTATGAAATAATAAGAGAGCTCAAGCAAGCTTGATTAAATTAGAGCTATCCAAAGAAAGAGAATTTTCAGTTCCAAATTTAGTGTTGTACAATAGGGCCTGTCAATTAAGAGCAATAACACCACGGTTGGCGCAGACCCATGAGCATATTTAGCTGGCTCCTGGATGTATCCTTTGAAGTAAATTTTAACTTCATTTTATCATTTTATAAAAAAATAAAACTTTCACCAAGTAGTAATCCTGTTCTATGGTGACATGGAAATGTATGAGAAAGTTCATAAAACAGACATTTAGAGATATCCCTTTGGCTTCTTTCTGTAACAAAGTGGCTCCAAAATCAATTTATTCCTCTTTAATATAGTTCCAAAGAGGTAAAAGCAAAGAATATTTACCATATGCATGCTGCATCAAGAGAATTTTTTTACTATCATCAAATGAATCTATTCTTTAGGCATTTAAACTGGATTAGAAAGAAAGGATCCCTTGTGTTTTCCTTTGCAGGTTCCAAATTTGTCATTTTTGTGTTTTAATTAGAGACATATTTTAGTTTTGCTGCATAAAAGTTAAGCACCATTAATAAATACTTTCCAGTGTTGATTGCAACTAAATAATAAAGTAGACAAAAAAGCTTTTGAGTTGTCTACAAACCAGCAAAGTGATAGGATACAAACAAAAGGGAAATTGGAATTGTCTTTGGAAATATGATTTTCTTAAAATATATTTCTGAATCCTATTTAAGAGCTACCATGTTGGGCTACTTAGAGAAATGTATAAGCTGTCTGGTCCACAGTAGTGCCTCCATTTAGAAGCTGACATATGAAATATATCATTTCTCCTCTGTTCGGAATCAGCTAGTTTCCCAAGTCACTATGCTTAGAAATCAAATCCTTACTGTGACCTAGCAGGTCTAACAGAATAGCACCTCCCCCACCCACGTTCCATCACATCCTTGCATCTAACTGATGTGCTCTTTCAACACAAACTTCCCAGGAATGATCATGCCTCAGGGCCTTTGCACATCTGCCTAAGGGCTTTCTTCTGATCGCTACAAGGGTAGCTCCCTTCAGTTCAGTTCAGTCACTCAGTTGTGTCTGACTCTTTGCGACCCCATGAATCGCAGCACACCAGGCATCCCTGTCCATCACCAACTCCCGGAGTTCACTCAAAATCATGTCCATTGAGTCAGTGATGCCATCCAGGCATCTCATCTTCTGTTGGCCCCTTCTCTTCCTGCCCTAAATTCCTCCCAGCATTAGGGTCTTTTCAAATGCATCAACTCTTGGCATGAGTGGCCAAAATATTGGAGTTTCAGCATCAGCATCAGTCCTTCCAATGAACACCCAGGACTGATCTCCTTTAGGATGAACTGGTTGGATCTCCTTGCAGTCCAAGGGACTCTCAAGAGTCTTTTGCAACACCACAATTCAAAAGCATCAATTCTTTGAATCTCTGCTTTCCTCACAGACTCTCACATCCATACATGACATCACTGTCACCACTCTCACATCCATACATGACCACTGGAAAAACCATACCTTGACTAGATGGAACTTTGTTGGCAAAGTAATATCTCTGCTTTTCAGTATGCTATCTAGTTTGGTCATAACTTTCCTTTCAAGGAGTAAGCGTCTTTTAATTTCATGGCTGCAGTCACCATCTGCAGTGATTTTGGAGCCCAGAAAAATAAAGTCTGACACTGTTTCCACTGTTTCCCCATCTATTTCCCATGAAGTGATGGGACCAGATGCCATGATCTTCGTTTTCTGAATGTTGAGGTTTAAGCCAACTATTTCACTCTTCTCTTTCACTTTCATCAGGAGGCTTTTTAGCTCTTCAATTTCTGCGATAAGGGTGGTGTCATCTGCATATCTGAGGTTATTGATATTTCTTCTGGCAATCTTGATTCCAACTTGTGCTTCTTCCAGCCCAGCGTTTCTCATGATGTATTCTGCATATAAGTTTAATAAGCAGGGTGACAATATACAGCCTTGATATACTCCTTTTCCTATTTGGAACCAGTCTGTTATTCCATGTCCAGTTCTAACTGTTGCTTCCTGACCTGCATATAGGTTTCTCAAGAGGCAAGTCAGGTGGTCTGGTATTCCCATCTCTTTCAGAATTTTCCACAGTTTATTGTGATCCACACAGTCAAAGGCTTTGGCATAGTCAATAAAGCAGAAATAGATGTTTTTCTGGAACTCTCTTGCTTTATCCATGATCCAATGGATGTTGGCAATTTGATCTCTGGTTCCTCTCCCTTTTCTAAAACCAACTTGAACATCTGGAAGTTCACAGTTCACGTATTGCTGAAGCCTGGACTGAAGAATTTTGAGCATTACTTTACTAGCATGTGAGATGGGTGCAATTGTGCGGTAGTTTGAGCATTCTTTGGCATTGCCTTTCTTTGGGATTGGAATGAAAACTGACCTTTTCCAGTCCTGTGGCCACTGCTGAGTCTTCCAAATTTGCTGGCATACTGAGTGCAGCACTTTCACAGCATCATCTTTCAGGATTTGAAATAGCTCAACTGGGATTCCATCACCTCCACTAGCTTTGTTCATAGTGATGCTTTCTAAGGCCCATTTGACTTCCCATTCCAGGATGTCTGGCTCTAGGTGAGTGATCACACCATCGTAATTATCTGGGTCGTGAAGATCTTTTTTGTACAGTTCTTTTGTGTATTCTTGCCATCTCTTAATGTCTTCTGCTTCTGTTAGGTCCATACCACTTCTGTCCTTTATTGAGCCCATTTTTTAAATGAAATGTTTCCTTGGTATCACTAGTTTTCTTGAAGAGATCTCTAGTCTTTCCCATTCTGTTGTTTTCCTCTATTTCTTTGCATTGATCGCTGAGGAAGGCTTTCTTATCTCTCCTTGCTATTCTTTGGAACTCTGCAATCAGATGCTTACATCTTTCCTTTTCTCCTTTGCTTTTCACTTCTCTTCTTTTCACAGCTATTTGTAAGGCCTCCCCAGACAGCCATTTTGATTTTTGTATTACGTTTCCATGGAGATGGTCTTGATCCCTGTCTCCTGTACAATGTCACGAACCTCCATCCATAGTTCATCAGGCACTCTATCTATCAGATCTAGTCCCGTAAATCTATTTCTCACTTCCATTATATAATCATAAGGGATTTGATTTAGGTCATACTTGAATGGTCTAGTGGTTTTCCCTACTTTCTTCAATTTAAGTCTGAATTTGGCAATAAGGTGTTCATGATCTGAGTCACAGTCTGCTCCTGGTCTTGTTTTTGTTGACTGTATAGAGCTTCTCCATTTTGGCTGCAGAGAATATAATCAATCTGATTTCGGTGTTGACCGTCTGGTGATGTCCATGTGTAGAGTCTTCTCTTGTGTTGTTGGAAGAGGGTGTTTGCTATGACCAGTGCATTCTCTTGGCAAACTCCATTAGTCTTTGCCCTGCTTCATTCCGTATTCCATGGCCAAATTTGCCTATTACTCCAGGTGTTTCTTGACTTCCTACTTTTGCATTCCAGCCCCCTATAATGAAAAGGACATCTTTTTTGGGTGTTAGTTCTAAAAGGTCTTGTAGGTCTTCATAGAATCCTTCACCTTCAGCTTCTTCAGTGTTACTGGTTCGATTACCGTGATACTGAATGGTTTGCCTTGGAAATGAACAAAGATAATTCTGTCGTTTTTGAGATTTCATCCAAGTACTGCATTTCAGACTCTTGTTGACCATGATGGCTACTCCATTTCTTCTAAGTGATTCCTGCCCACATTAGTAGACATAATGGTTATCTGAGTTAAATTCACCCATTCCAGTCCATTTTAGTTAGCTAATATCCTAGGATGTCAATATTCACTCTTGCCATCTCTTGTTTGACAACTTCCAATTTGTCTTGATTCATGGACCTCACATTCCAGGTTCCTATGCAATATTGCTCTTTATAGCATTGGACCTTGCTTCTATCACCAGTCACATCCACAGCTGGGTATTGTTTTTGCTTTGGCTCCATCCCATCACTCTTTCTGGAGTTATTTCTCCACTGATCTACAGTAGCATATTGGGCACCTACCAACCTGGGGAGTTCCTCTTTAGTATCCTATCATTTTGCCTTTTCATACTGTTCATGGGGTTCTCAAGGCAAGAATACTGAAGTGGTTTGCCATTCCCTTCTCCAGTGGACCACATTCTGTCAGACCTCTCCACCATGACCCGCCTGTCTTGGGTGACCCCACATGGCATGGCTTAGTTTCATTGAGTTAGACAAGGCTGTGGTCCGTGTGATCAGATTGGCCAGTTTTCTGTGATAATGGTTTCAGTGTGTCTTCCCTCTGATGCCCTCTCACAGCACCTACCATCTTACTTGGGTTTTTTTACCTTTGACATGGTATATCTCTTCACGGCTGTTCCAGCAAAGTGTAGCCAATGCTCCTTACCTTCGACGAGGGGTATCTCTTCCTCCTACCTTGAACGTAGAGTAGCTCCTCTCAGCCCTCCTGCACCCGTGCAGCCACTGCGGGCTGCATCAGTAAGTAGCTCTCTTACTGCATTCAAATCTTCACTCAAAGCTCTTCTTGGTGAGGTCTTCTTTGACCATGATCTTGAAAATGAAAACCCATCCCTACTTCACATTTTCTACATATTTACCTTCCCTCACATTTATTAACACAAAGCTCACTATATATTGTATGTATATATTTTTTCACTAACCTTTTTCAAATAGTTTGCAAGATCCTTGATGGAAAGTTTGCCTTTCATATTTTCTACTATGTTCCCAGTGCCTGAAATGCTCCCTGCCACACAGTAGGTGCTTTGTAAATATCTGTTTGACTGACTGACTGACTGAAGTCGCTCAGTCATGTCCGACTCTTTGTGACCCCATAGACTGTAGCCTACCAGGCTCCTCTGTCCATGGGATTCTCCAGGCAATAGTACTGGAGTGGATTGCCATTTCCTTCTCCAGGGGATCTTCCCAACCCAGGCTCGAACCTGGGTCTCCTGCATTGTAGACAGATGCTTTACCATCTGAGCCACCAGGGAAGTCTTGGATGAAAAATAAGACAAAAAAGGTGTTTCACTAACAGCTATGACACAATAAATAATTATGAATGTACAAAAAGAGGATGGATTTAGTCCATTAAGTTATGGAATTCTACTATTCTGTGTTTGGGGACAGCATTTAGCAAGTGGAATTCTTTCAATCTCTGTTGTATTTCTGTGAAATGGGATTATGTGATTAATAAAAGTGCCTTCTCCTCTCTATAAATACTGATGGCAGAGTGCTATTATTTCTTCAGATTTTTTAAAATTTTAAAGTGAAGCTAGGAATATATCTATTGTTTTCTGAGAGTAATTATGAAAATGGCGTGCTGCGATTCATGGGGTCGCAAAGAGTCAGACACGACTGAGCGACTGAACTGAACTGAACTGATCTTCAATTGTTATGAATAATTCTACTTTAAAAATACACATTTGATAATAGATCTTAAATATGAAATTAATTTCTTCTTTTCTAATCAGCCTCTTCCTATTTGGAGTCTTAATAGCTGAAATAACAGAGATCCATCGTGTTTTTAATCAAATTAGCAAGCAGATTTCCTCCTTTATTGCCCTTCCATAAAAATCTATTTAGCATAAAATAAGGATGCTATAACATTTCCAGGCAATATTTGATTATGTACAGAATTAAATGCTTCCAACTCTAACCAATTATTGGAGGGTGCATCTAATTATATCTTCACTTCTAATTCAGCAATCTGTTTTTCCAGTTGTTTCAATCTGGCATATCACTCTTTTTTTCCTCTCAGCAGAAAAACCTTATAATAGCCTGGCCTAGCATCGACCAAGCAATTTCCCTAAATGAATAACTGGTGTTCTTTATAGGCAACACTGGAAGCTGCAAACAAATGCCATCATTTGTTTAACTGATTGGAAAAACTATCACAAAGGAATAAAGAGGATTAGAAACCTACTGCCCACAGTAAAAGTCACAGATGTGACATGTGTACATGCATGTGTAAGTGAGCACACGTGTGTGCAATACAGGCTAAGGTCCTCTGTTGTGAAAACATAGTCAAGTGAGCGTATGGAAGGACAGAGTAGTAAACAGGAGAATCAGATTGGAGGGGAAGAGCACACTGAATAAGAGGTTCATTTCACTGTTTATGTGGAAGCCATCAACTCTTCACTGGCTAAACCAAGATTTTCTGAGACAAGTGCACAACCAGAGTTAGCTATCTCCAAGAGGCAAATAGCAAAGTGGAGAAGATGGGGAGGTGGGGGAGGAATCTGCTTAAATTATTTAGATGATGCCCTTTCACTAACCTCGGTCATAAGGTTCCTTCCTGGCTTCTAACAGGGCAGTATGGTTCCCTGGAAATGATAACCCACTCCAGATTTCTTGCCTGGGAAATCCCATGGACAGAGGAGCCTTATGGACTACAGTCCATGGGATCTCAAAGAGTTGGACATGACTGAGCAACTAAACAATGACAGTCTGGAATGCTGAGTTCTAGGAAACATTTCCTAAATCTCCAGACCTTTTCTGCCCACTCCAGCTTAATACCTATACCATCTATGCTCAATGTTTCTAACTTAATTATTGAGATAAATTTAGTTTTTAGGTTCCTCTGGAACTGTTGCCTTAAGTTCTAGGTTCGTATTTGAGGCTCCTCATCCTCCTACACACTACCAGCCTTAGAATCCTTTCTCCTCAACACCAATCTATTTTTTACCCTCTATCTTGGGGTAAAACCTTATGTATCTGATGCTCTGGCTATCCAGGTAGATTACTTTCTACTTTCTTCCTTCTACCACCTACTTTCTTACTTCCCATTTTTTCCAACAACCTCTGAATTCTTTGGCATGTGACTCTCAACTTTAATTGTAATAACCTATAATTCCTCAAATAGGTTATTACAATAGATTGAATAGAGCACCCTGTGCTATACAGCACTACTTACAACAGCCCATCAATAGATGACAGGTTAAAGAAGACATGGTAAATATATAAACATATTATATTTAAATATATGTATATAGTGGAATATTACTCAGCTATAAAAAGAATGAAATTACCATCTGCAGTAACATGGATGGACCTAGAGAATATTACACTAAGTCAGAGAAAGATATCATATAATATCACTTTTATGTGGAACCTAAAAATAATACAAATGAATCTATAGATGAAACAGACACAGAGACATAGAAAAGAAACATATGGTTACCAAAGGGAAAAGGGAGTGGAGAGGGACAAATATTAGGAGTGTAGGATTAACCACATATACACTACTACGCATGAAATAGATAAGCATCAGGTTTTTTTTTTTAAACTAATCCTGCCCTAATTGAGGGCAATATCAGTGTTCACACAGATAATACATTCAACCTGATAACCAATTTGCTGCTTAACCATTTCACTTCCGATGACATCCATCTGCAAGCTCTTTCTACCAGCTTCTTCAATGGCCAAGGACCATGACCTGTAGTTTTACTTTGTAAATCTTAACACTCAAATATCCTATAACTTCTTAGACTCCCACCTTTCTCACTTTCTCACTTCCACTATATGTGCTATAGAATTTGCTTGAGCTGTAAACCTTCTGATTTCTACTTATTCCTTCCTTTCTTAGACATTATCTCATCAAAACTCTCAGCTCCTGGTACTGTGATCCTGGAGAAAACCAACAGGTTTTTCATTTCCTTCATTCAGACCACTGATCACTTATAGAAAAAATCATGCAACCAAGTAGTGTGGTGTCAATACAGATCCATTGTTCCTAACTCAACTGGGTCCTCAATAGCCTGAAAAACAAAAAAGCCCCTAGTCACTCATCCGTTCCTCACAGTGGCTCCTTTATAATACTCAAAACTTTTCAAAAGCCTCTATGATTTAAACTTCTTTTCATTCTTCACTCAGTTCAGTTCAGTCACACAGTCATGTCAGACTCTTTGTGACCCCATGGACTGCAGCATGGCAGGCCTCCTGGTCCATCACCAACTCCCGGAGATTACTCAAACTCATGCCCATTGAGTTGGTGATGCCATCCAACCATCTTTCTCTGCTGTCCCCTTCTCCTCCCACCTTAAATCTTTCCCAGCATCAGGGTCTTTTCAAATAAGTCAGCTCTTCGCATCAGGTGGCCAAAGTATTGGAGTCTCAGCCTCAACATCAGTCCTTCCAATAAACATTCAGGACTGATTTCCTTTAGGATGGACTGGTTGGATCTCCTTGAAGTCTAAGGGACTCTCAAGAGTCTTCTCCAACACCACAGTTCAAAAGCATCAATTCTTTGGCACTCAGCTTTCTTTAGAGTCCAACTCTCACATCCATACCTGACTACTGGAAAAACCATAGTTTGATGAGACAGACCTTTGTTGGCAAAATAATGTCTCTGTTTTTTAATATGCTGTCTAGGTTGGTCATAACTTTCCTTCCAAGGAATAAGTGTCTTTTAATTTCATGGCTGCAATCACCATCTGCAGTGATTTTGGAGCCCCCAAAAATAAAGTCTGTCACTGTTTCCCTACCTATCTGCCATGAAGTGTTGGGCCCGGATGCCATAATCTTAGTTTTCTGAATGTTGAGCTTTAAGCCAACTTTTTCACTCTCTTTCACTTTCATCAAGAGGCTCTTTAGTTCTTCACTTTATGCCATAAGGGTGGTGTCATCTGCATATCTGAGGTTATTGATATTTCTCCTGGCAATCTTGATTTCAGTTTGTGCTTCATCCAGCCCAGCGTTTCTCATGATGTACTCTGCATATAAGTTAAATAAGCAGGGTGACAATATACAGCCTTTCCTGATTTGGAACCAGTCTGTTGTTCCATGTCCAGTTCTAACTGTTGTTTCCTGAACTGCATATAGGTTTCTCAAGAGGCAGGTCAGGTGATCTGGTATTTCTATCTCTTTCAGAATTTTCCAGTTTATTGTGGTCCACACAATCAAAGGCTTTGGCATAGTCCATAGTCATAGTCAAAGCAGAAATGTATGTTTTTCTGGAACTCTCTTGCTTTTTCGATGATCCCACGGATGTTGGCAATTTGATCTCTGGTTCCTCTGCCTTTTCTAAAACCAGCTTGAACATCTGGAAGTTTATGGTTCACGTATTGTTGAACCCTGGCTTGGAGAATTTTGAGCATTACTTTACTAGTGTGTGAGATGAGTGCAATTGTGCAGTAGTTTGAGCCTTCTTTGGCATTGCCTTTCTTTGGGATTGGAATGAAAACTGACCTTTTCCAGTCCAATGGTCACTGCTGAGTTTTCCACATTTGCTAGCATATTGAGTGCAGCACTTTTCATTCTTAGTAGAAGAAACTGCCTTCTACTCCAAAGAGAATATAAAATTTGAGAGATGAAAAATACTTTGATATTATGCATTTAAACTTAAGTTATATGCTGAATTTACTTGCAAAGCAGAAACAGAGACACAGATGTAAAGAATAAACTTATGAATATCATAGGAGGAAGGGGAGAGGGGATGGATTGGAAGATTGGGATTGACAAATATATAGTAGGTATAAAATAGATAACTAAGGAGAACCAAAGACAGGGAAGCCTGGCATGCACAGTCCATGGGGTCACAAAGAGTCAGACAGGACTGAACGATTGAACAAGAACCTACTGGATAGCACAGAGAACTCTACTCAGTGCTCTGTGGTGACCTAAATGGAAAGACAACCTAAAAGAGAGGGGATATATGTATATGTATGACTGATTCACTTCTATGTAGAGCAGAAGCTATCAGAATATTGTAAAGCAACCATATTCTAATAAATATTAATTTAAAAACTAAAACATGGTACAGAATGGGAAAAAAAAAACCCCACCTAAGTTATCTTTATGTGTATTTATCATTACCCTTTTTCTTTAGTCATTGTGAAAGGTAAATCCCCCTAGATCTTCTCCCTTCCTGCTTTCTCATATATCTGAGTTAATCAAAGACCCCTTTGCCTATATTTTCAGTGTTTTCCCTCTTTATGGGCCCTCTCCCTTCTTAAGTATAAGATAAAGGAGGAAGAAAATAATATTCTCTACCTATGTCTCTGCTATTTACTATCTTGTCATTGACCTTCCCAAGTAAATAATTGCTGACATTTACTATCTCCACTCCCTCATCTCCCACCTAATCATTTATCTGGCTTTTGCCTGGTTGTGCTGGCCATGATCACTAACAAGTGATTCATTACTAAATCCAGTGCACATTTTTCATATATTTCCAACTTAACCTTTCTGTCTTATTGATAGTCACTCCCTCTTTCTTGATCCTCTCCCTACACTTAGGTTCTATGACTCTGCTCACTTATGTCTTTCCACCTGAAGAGTCCACTTGGTTATTTAAGACATTTGTTGCTGTTGTGTTCCCTACTGTTCACATTCTGGCTACTGTCTCTGAGTGCCTTCATCCATTCCAATAGCTTTACCATCTACTTGCTGGTATACATTTGTAGTCTGGGTCTTTTTTCTGGAATCCTATGGTTCTACATACAACTAAACATGGGGAATATTTTTCTTGATTTTCTGCAGGTAACTCAAACTCAACACACATTTAACAGATTTTCTATTTTAGTCTGTTTTTGATGATCCATTTTATGTGCCTAATAGTAAGTGGCTCTAATATCCATTAAGAACCAAAATACCAGAAAAGTAAAAGTGTTAGTCACTCAGTTGTGCCTGACTGTTTGCAACATTCTGTCCCTAGAATTCTCCAGGCAAGAATAATATAATATTCCCTTCTCCAGGGGATCTTCTAGACCCAGGGATCAAACCCGGGTCTTCTGCATTGCAGGCAGATTCTTTACCATCTAAACCACTAGGGAAGCCCAAAGGATCAGAAATACCCCATAAACTTGACTCGCTCTTGAATTGTAATATCTGACATTCAGCCAATCTTTAAATTCTGTTACAAAAGTATATTTCCTTTCTAATATACTTTTAATCTTTTACATCTTTGCAATATGATTGTAATTAGTGTGTTCATTTCCTTTTTCTTTTGATTACTGAAAAAATAGGTCTCGAATCCATCCTTCATATTGCTGCCAAAGTGGTCATCCTAAAAAGAAATTTTGGAAAAACTCTAAACTTATCACAGAAGCACAAAAGGATCCTTCATAATTTGGATGCTGTTTGCTCCTACGGTCTTATTCATATTGCTCTCATAATGTTTTTGTCAGGTATTCTTTCTATATAATTCACTAGAAATTTTTATAAGCTAATAGACACTTAGAGGATACCGTGGTAGGAAATATTGGTGAAACTTATTTGATAATGGAACACTTTTTTTTTTTTCATAGAAACATAGGTAAAAACGTCTCAGAACTACCAGTTTTCCAATATTTGAGAAAATGATCCAGTAGTCTATATATTTTGCCTAGACTTTATCATCAGGATAAAGATTGTTAAAAGATAAAAACCAATAAGAAAAAAACACATTTCAGAAGAAACTTTTAAATCATTGCTTCCATATTGTGTTATAGGTAACCTGTCACAAACATAATAACTTTGGGGTAATTTGAAAATCACTTTAATTCTAATTAAATAAACAAAAATAAAACTGTGTTTGTCTTGATTTAGCAAAAAATATATTGTAGAAAAGCTCTTCTTTATTGTTCTAATATTGAAGTTTTGACTTAATTATTACCTTATTTTTAAGGTCAATTTAAGATATGATATATTTATTTTATCATTCAAATATAACTGCATTTCTGTAAAGATTTTAGGTGTATAATGCATAGTATACCTTAGATATTTGAGCACTACATGAAGAATGAGACCATTCTCAGTGGTGAAAGTAGCTCATAAAGTCCTGTCTGGCACATAAAGGCTAATTTTAGCCACTGTGTAATTTTTTTAAAACTTGGAGATTGAGATTTACATTTTCCACACGGAAGGCAATCAATTACTGGTTGAAGAATTTTTGTAACAGGATGACTTCTACTTTCATGGTGTTTCATTTATGTTATACTTTTTCACTGAAATTTTATCTGAATGTTTTAAACTAATATGAAATATTCCTGAAAGAGAAAATTCTACTTTAAAGGAGATAACATGTGCCACAGAAAGGACAGGCTTTCTTGATTAGTAGAATTCATTTGAAGATATTTAAGAATGTCTGTATATTACAAGGATAAGTGATATAAGAGGTAGACAGAAAGGACATGAAAGAAAACTTATTAATGAAGCCAACTCAGTCTTGTCTCTAGTTGCCAGAGCTTCTGGATTGCTGAGATACTATACAATGATGTCATTTCAGCCTGTTAATTATGTCCTCAACACTGTTGCTAACCATCTTGCTAACAGTTTTTGTTGTCTCTCTCTTTGTTTAGGAAGTACCATTGCAATTTCCATTTTTTTGGGGAGGGGGAGGTAACACAAAGTGTAAAAAAAAGTAGGTGCTTGGACTCTGTTATCCAAGAATATTCCTTCATATATCTTTCTTTGGAAGCTATCTTTTTTCATTTCAACATTCTGTTCTATTTTTCTAATGCAATGAAAGAAAATAATAGTGTACGAAAGAAAGTAAAGAACAAAAATAAAGTGAAACTCCACCTTTGCTGAGATTATCCTGCCTCTTTTATGTAAAGACTTTAAATACATCTTTCCTTCTCTGCAAAGTCATTTTGCCCAAGCATACCGTTTTGCCCAGTTCTGTGTTAGAAAACTATTGCTACCCTATTGTGTAGTCAAGGGAGGGCTGGACTGATTCAAACCTGCTGAGGTCTGTGCCTTTTAGTAGCGTATCAGTGAAAGAGACAATAAGACTGTAGACAAGTATGTAGAATTTCCATTAACAGAATAAACTGAGAGAATAGTTCAGTTGCTCAACAGATGAGCAGTCACGAGCACACATTTTCCTTTGTTTTTGTTGCCTCTGGGATGCTCCGTAGATCTTCTTAGATTACAGCTTTGCGTAGCCCATTACCTAGGCTCCCAGGTGGCACTAGCGGTAAAGAATCCACCTGCCAATGGAGGAGATGCGGGTTCAATCCTTGGGTGGGGACTATCCCTTGGAGGGGGAAATGGCACCTCACTCTGATGTTCTTGCCTGGGAAATCCCATGGACAGAGGAGTCTGGCAGGCTACAGTCCATGGAGCCACAAAGGGTTGGACATGACTGAGCACATAGCTCATTATATACAACTTTTAAAATAAACTTTGAAATTCAGGGTGTTTTTACATTTATATAAATGTCACAAAGATAGTATAGAGATATTCTGTACCAATATACTCCAAATCCAGTTTCCCTTATCATTAATGTCTTACATTACTATGGTTCAGTAGTCAGTCAGTACTGAACTAATACTGATACACTGTCATTCATTAAATTTTATATTTTATTCGAATTTCCTTTGTTTTTACCTAAAGTTCTTTTTCTGTTTCAAGATCTCATCTAGGACACCACATTACATTTAATCATCCTGTTCCTTTAGGAAATTTTTTACTATGACAACTTCAAACTTTCCTTATTTTTAATTATCTTGACAGTATTGAAGAGCACTGGTCAGATATTCTGTGGAACATCCCTTAATTTGGATTATTTGATATTACTCTCCTGATTAGACTGAGGTTACAAGGTTTTGGGGAGGACGACCAAAGAGGCAAAGTGTCATTCTTATCACATCATTCTGATGATACAGGCTATCAACCTTACTTATCGCTACTGCTGTTAACCTGTATCAGCTGGAGGCTCAGATTGTAAAGAATCTGCCTGCAATGCGGGAGACTTGGTTTTGATCCCTGGGTTGGGAAGATCCCCCTGAGAAGAGAATGACAATCCACTCCAATACTCCTCCCTGGAGAATCTCATGGACAGAGGAACCTGTAGGGGACTCCTGTCCATATGGTCACAGAGAGTAGGATACGATTGAGCTGGAGGTAGGCTTGTCAGGTTTCAACAGTTAAGTTCCTTTTCCCCATCACCATGCTATAATGTTTGGAAGGAAGTCATTACAGCAGCTCACACTTATGGCGTTGGGAGTTATACAGTCTCTCCTTGAGAATGAAGCATCTATAATAAATTATTTGGAGTCCTTCTGAACAGGAGATGTCTTTTTTCCCTTGTTTACTTATTTAATCATTTATTCATATAAGCATACACTCAAAGATACTCATACGCTGGGTTATACTGCAAGAGTCCTTTGGACTGCAAGGAGATCAAACCAGTCAATCCTAAAGGAAATCAATCCTGAATATTCATTGGAAAGACTGACGCTGAAGCTGAAGCTCCAATACTTTGGCCACTTGCTATGAAAAGCCAACTCATTGGAAAAGACTCTGATGCTGGGAAAGATTGAGGGCAGGAGGAGAAGAGGGTGGCAGAGGATGAGATGGTTATATAGCATCACTGACTCAATGCACATGAGTTTGAGCAAACTCTGGGAGATAGTAAAGGACAAAGATGCCTGGCATGGTGCAATCCACGGGGTCTCAAAAAGTCAGACACAACTTAGTGAGTGAACAACAACAACAACACACTGTGATACTACAGTATTTCTTTTGTTAAAGCTGCTCCATTACATGCTACTCAAAATTGGCCATGGGGATATCTTTTGGTTGGTTCCTTTGTACCTTTGATAGGTCCCCATTATTTTGTTTTTAACAGTACCTTTTTAAATTGGAGAATGTATTAGACTCTCTTTACATTTTGAATGAACAAGCATTGATTAGATACTGGAGTATGAAAAGTAATCTGGGATCGGTTTTTATCAAGGAATACAATCGACAAAGAAACATGTCCCTTGATAAATGATCTGTTAGTCAAGGAAATGGCCTATTATGGGATACATTAAAATTACAGTACTTTCCCAAATGAAAACATATATGAATGGAAGAATTGAGGACTGAAGTAAAAAGCAAATGAGAATACTGGCACTTTGAGAAAATAAGTCATGTCTCATGGTTTCTATCACTACAGTGCCTCAGAGTGTGCCTTAAATTAGTAAGTTCTTGATAAATATTTGCTGATCAATCAAAGATAAGTAAGAATCTATGTGCTTGATGCATACAGAAAACAAGAGAAGGTAAATGTCAAAGATTTATAAATGCTGTCTTAAGTTTCCACGTTCCTGTACTTTATTCTATTTTTATGGTATGTAATATGTATTCTGTAAAGATAAAATCTGGTTCATAGGTTATATTTAAACTTTATACTCATAAGTCATATGAAAAGTCACACTAAAAATTTTACATTGATTGGTCACAAATTGATTATTTGTGAAATGTGAGAATAGCTTTTGGTTTGAGAGTACCATCATAATTATTTCTCTTTTCCTAACATTCTGAAACCTCCAAATGTTCCCAAACTCCTACACAACTCTGCCACAGTTAAGTGATTTTCTACACTTCTTGGAATAAAATTTGCTCTCCTCTGAATTTAAAAAGCATTGGGATAACATCCAAGGGTTGTGAAGAAAATATTTCTAAGCATGACATCAATCTTTCAGCATCTGTAGACCATTTAATGGATACTTAGCAGGCAAAAAGACTGTCAATTTTAGATACATGAAGATGCTTATCACAATTAAAAGACAAAGGTAAAATATAATAGAACATAATACAATTATAACTGCAATAAGGGTGATGCCATTCATTTCTATCTCAAGGATAAATATGTTCTAGAGCATTTCATTTCTTAGTATTAGATCTAAACTTTCAATTATATCTATTAAGATTTACAGCAAGCATTCAGAGGCCCTGTTAGATAGTTTTAAATACTGAGATCCAACCTCCTGCGTTTCATCCAATATTAAGTTAACATAACATGATCAAAACTAAAAGGTTAAATGATTCAACTCATTCAACTGTTAGGAGGTCAAGGTTAAGTAAATGAACTTTCTAAATTACTCTTTGATGGTACTTGAGTCTGAAATAATTTCTTTATGATTTAATGCAGCATATGGATGTCATTGTTAAATATGCCCAATAAAATACCATCAATATAATTCTCAGGTGATAAAGATATAAAGAGGATAGGAGACAAAGGAAAGCATCAAGTTTTAGGGAAAAGTTGATCTACAAGTGATCAGGTCTTTTGCATGATTTTCTTTTGGTCTTGTTAAGAGATCCTGTTATCTTCATCTTAGAAAAGTCATTTTTCTAGCAATGAGTAATTGGTTCTGGCTATGCTAGATACTGAATATATCATTAAGATGTGCTGCTCAAGCAAGTCGCAAGAAATCACAGAGATGGTAATACTAGCCATGGGAAGAAATGTTTGTTCCATCTCTCTCATTTCAAAAGAACTTCTCCTTTCAACAAACAGTACACTGCAGAAGAGGAAAACCAGGGTTTTAAATTTACTGTGCGTATCTTTCAGAGAAGGCAATGGCAACCCACTCCAGTGTTCTTGCCTGGAAAATCCCATGGATTGAGGAGCCTGGTAGGCTGCAGTCCATGGGGTCATGAAGAGTCGGACACGACTGAATGCCTTCCCTTTCACTTTTCACTTTCATGCATTGGAGAAGGCAATGGCAACCCACTCCAGTGTTCTTGCCTGGAGAATCCCAGGGACGGGGGAGCCTGGTGGGCTGCCGTCTGTGGGGTCGCACAGAGTTGGACACGACTGAGCGACTCAGCAGCAGCAGCAGCAGCAGTGCATGTCTTTAGACAATACATATAATGCCCTTAATCTTATTATACTTCCAATGCTCATTATTACCATTATTACTGATGTCGAACTATAGTCAGGATTAATTAGGTTGGTTGGTCAACTGGTCTCTGGCCCAAAGCAGTTTCAAGTATTGGCATTAATGTGCAACCTCTGGCATTTGCTTATTAGCACCCTTCCCTGGGGTACAATAACTGGTACTTATTCATCTTATTTATTTCTAATCCCAGTAAAATTTTGTCTGATGCTCCAATATTTCTCCAAAAAATAATAAGTAGGAACTAAAGACATATCTCTTCTCTATTAGTGCATACTTTTGGTGAACAAAATGCCCCTCATGTATATCAACCATATATCTACTAACAATCTATTATACTACCCACATCTGAGCTTTCATGTAACTGCAGAGAAAACTATCAGCTAGCAAACTCAGACAATGAGAGTTTCTCTTCAACACTGTCTGCAATTTATGATATGTGATATTCGACAAAGTCATTTGATAAAGAAATTTTACCAATAATTTGTCCTGCTTTCTTTTCAAGAAACATGTAAGTTCTTAATTTTGCAACTAGTTTTATAAACGCCTCAGCAATTGTGTGATTTGTCTTTTTTTGCAAATGCCATGAAATGTAAATCTGTCATGTGGCTATTGATGAGGTTTCATAATAGACCATGCACTAGAGACTAGAGACAAAATGAATTGCAATTGTCCAATACAACATAATTTAGATTATTCATTGAAAATTAATTAAAATTTCTGGAAACATTAATAAACAATATAAAAAAGATGTACATATAAGAGCAGGGTAGTATATGTAATGGTTATATACTTTGGTTTTTTTTTTAATCAGCCTCTGCTTGTTCTAATTCTAGTTTTGTGTATACTTTTATAAAATTATTCAACTGAATTAATCTTCAGTTACTTTACTTGATATGTCTGTTCTGTCGTGTCTGACTCTTTGCGACCCTATGAACCCTAGCCAGCCAGCCCATGGAATTCTCCAGGAAAGGATGCTGGAGTCGGTTGCCATGCCTTCCTCCGGGGGATCTTACTGACACAGGGGATTGAACATCGAGTCTCTTATGTCTCCTACAGAGCCACCTAGGTAGCCCACTCTATTTGATAAAACAGAGTTAATGCTGGTACGTGTCTCACAGGATTTTTGTAATTAAAATGAAATGCTCTTAACACTGTGATTATCACATAGTTGCCATTCAACAATTGGTGCCCACAGTTGGGAACTAGAGGAAAAATATTTGAAGGACACAGAGCTTTGTAAAAGGATAGAAACGTTGTTAACAATGTTCTTGAATGAGTGATTGATTAAAATTATGTCCAACAAAGAACAGAATACTATGTAATGCTAATACATCATAATACAAGTCTATTGGATATAGAAAACATCCAAGATATAGTAAAAAGACAAAAGAAATGTATAAAACTCTGTTATTATCCTATCAAAAGAATCTATTAGCTCTATCTATAGACCAAAATACCTTTAAAATCTAGACCAAGATATTAACATTGTTCTCTTTATTTTTCTACTAACTGCATTTTTAGAATGAACATGTTAATTTTATAATCAGAAAAATACTCTATTTTAAACATATTTTTCTTTCTATCATTTACATCCCTTTATTTTTCTCTTGTAACTCTCTCCAAAACTTATGTGTCTGATATTTTTAAATTTGACAATCTCATATTTTGTGGTCCTTCTCTACTTAGAAGTTGTGAAAAATAAAGTACTTAAACATATTAGCCTGAAATCATATAAACGTTACTCCTATTTATTCAACTATCAAGTTTTTACAGTAAAAATTTAAATGAAACTATTACTATCCACACTGGACCAAAACTTACAAAAAATAATATCTCTTCAAAGATCAAAGATAAAAATTTATTTTCCCCTTGTTGTTATATATCCCGTGTTCCCTTTTTGCTCAGTTGTGTCTGACTCTTTGCTATCCCATTGATTACAGCATGCCAGAGTCCCCTGTCCTTCACTATCTCCTGGAGTTCGCTCAGATTCATGTCCACTGAGTCGGTGAGATTACTAATTTTGCAAATAATATTAACAGTGTATATAAACTATACAAGCATACGAAATCAGGTAAAACAAAACAGAATCTTAGGCCAGTTTATAAATTAATACTTTGTCTTCCCTCCTGTAAAGATGTACAGTTAAAAGTTGTTGAAAAGTTATTACCCACGAGGCACTATGTATGAATTATAAAACTTAATTCTGTTAACTGCCTGAAGATACAGGGGTAGATTAATCATCATTTCATAGATAGGATGTGTAGCCTCATGTGGTTAAATAACTATCCAGGTTTCCTCAATCAGCAAGTTGCAGAGTTGAGGTCTGAGCCCTACCAATCTGCTTTAATCATTTCCTAAGTGAATTTTAAGGAATGTTTGTATTATTTTAAAAAAATCAACCAACTACTCAAGTGTTTGCAGTGATTTCAATTTTTTACTTTTCTAGGTTTCACTTTATCCAGTACTCTTCTTATAGCCACTTTCATAGATATTTAAGCAAAGTGTCACAGAGTAAAGGTAGTATTTAAAGCAAAGGATTGGCTTCTCTATATGGGAAAAACTTCTTAAGAGTTCTTCTTCAGTGCTAGTTTTGGGGAGGGGGGTCAATGGCATTTAAAGTTTATGACTATGACCCATAATAAGATGTACATTTTATATCAGTACTCAGTATATGCATATATACACACCCCGACACAAACACAAATAGTCCATGCTATACATCAGTTTAGTTCAGTTCAGTTGCTCAGTTGTGTCCGACTCTTTGTGATCCCATGGACTGCAGCATGCCAGGCTTCCCCGTCCATCACCATCCCCTAGAACTTGCTCAACTCATTTCTATCCAATCAGTGATGCCATCCACCCATCTCATCCTCTGTCATCCCCTTCTCTTCCTGCCTTCAATCTTTCTCAGCATCAGGGTCTTTTCAAATGAGTCAGTTATTTGCATCAGATGGCCAAAGTATTGAGGCTTCAGCTTCAGCATCAGCCGTTCCAATGCATATTTAGGACTGATTTCCTTTAGGATTGACTGGTTGGATCTCCTTGCTGTCCAAGGGACTCTCAAGAGTCTTCTCCAATACCACAGTTCAAAAGCATCAATTCTTTGGCACTCAGCTTTCTTTATGGTCCAACTCTCATATCCATACATGACTCATATCCATACATGACTCATATCCATACATGACTATTGGAAAAACCATAACTTTGACCAGACAAACCTTTGTCAGTAAAGTCTCTGCTTTTTAATATGCTGTCTGGGTTTGTCATAGCTTTTCTTCCAAGGAGCAAGTGTCTTAATTTCATAAGTGTGCAAGAATATTAATAAAAAGGAAAATGCTCAGAACCAAACAGAATTACATGTTGTTTTGGGGAATTTGGGGATTTTGCAGGGAGGAAGGAAAGAAACACAATTGATAGATGGCGTCATTTGCTTTGTTCCATTTCATGCTGAGAAAGAGGCAAATCTCCAGCATTTCAGAGGCTTGTTCAGAAGAGAAACGGAGACTATGATAACCTCTTCATAAGACTATGGTGATAGTCAAAAATAATTTAGTGACATGTTTTTAGGCAATTAACAAATTCTAGATCACCAACCCTTTCCTAATTTCTCTCCATACAAGAAGGAAATGGTTACTTCCTTGGGAACTGGAAAGAAAATTTTCCCTATGTTATAGGGTAGAGGAAAAAGATGATTTCTTTTGGTTTCTGTGGTATCTGAAAAGTAATAGGAAATTTTTTCTCAATATTGATTTCTTTGGGGGAATTTGTGGCAGTGACTCCCAGAAGACTCAGGGAATGAATTTGTGGAAACTAGGATTCCCTGAAGCATCCTGAGGTTAGAAAACAGCCACATACTTCTGTTGAAGGTCAAGAGGCAGTAGAATGCAAAGCTGTGTTGATTGAGTTTTTCCCTCAGAGATGAGAATCTGGAGCAAAGGCCTGATTTCTTATTTTGGTTAAAGAATTATAATTAAACTCAACTATAATCTAAAACAAAGGTGTGTGTGTGCATTTGCATCAAATTCAGACATCGTCACCAAATTCAGACTTAAATTGAAGAAAGTACAGAAAACCACTAGACCATTCGGGTATGACCTAAATAAAATCCCTTATGATTACACAGTGGACATGACAAATAGATTCAAGAGGTTAGATATGATAGACAGAGTGCCTGAAGAACTATGGACGGAGGTTGTATAGGAGGTGGTAATCAAAACCATCCTCAAGGAAAACAAATGCAAAAAGGCAAAATGGTTGTCTGAGGAGGCCTTACAAATAGCTGAAAAAGAAGAGAAGCCAAAGGCAAAGGAGAGAAGGAAAGATACATCCGTCTGAATGTAGAGTTCCAAAGAATAGCAAGGAGAGATAAGAAAGCCTTCCTCAGTGATCAATGCAAAGATATAGAGGAAACAATAGAATGCGAAAGACTAGAGATCTCTTCAAGAAAATTAGATACCAAGGGAACATTTCATGCAAAGATGGGCACAAGAAAGGACAGACTAACAGAAGCAGAAGATATTAAGAAGAGGTGGCAAGAATACACAGAACTATACAAAAAAGATCATAATGAGTCAAAGCCACAATGGTATGGTCACTCACCTAGAGCCAGATATCTTGGAATGTAAAGTTAAGTGGGCCTTAGGAAGCATCACTACAAAAAAGGCTAGTGGAGGTAATAGTATTCCAGCTGAGCTATTTCTAATCCTAAAAGATGATGCTGTGAAATGCTGCACTCAATATGCCAGCAAATTTGGAAAACTCAGCAGTGGCCACGGGATTGGAAAGGTCAGTTTTCATGCCAATCCCAAAGAAAGGCAATGGCAATGAATGTTCAAACTACCACACAATTGCACTTATCTCACATGCTAGCAAAGTAAAGATCAAAATTCTCCAAGCTAGGCTTAAACATTATGTGAACCAAGAAATTCCATAAGTCCAAACTGGATTTAGAAATGGCAGAGGAACCAGAAATCAAATTGTCAACATCCGTTGGATCATAGAAAAAGTTCCAGGAAAACATCTATTTTTGCTTTATTGACTGCTCTAAAGCCTTTGACCATGTGGATCATAATAAACTGTGGAAAATTCTTAAAGAAATGGGAATACCAGACCACCTAACCTGCCTCCTGAGAAAGCTGTATGCAGGTCAAGAAGCAACAGTTAAAACTAGACATGGAACAACAGACTGGCTCCAAATTGGGAAAGGAGTACTTCAAGGCCACTTCAAATATAAATAGGGAAGAAGAAGGAAAGGAAAAAAAGTTGAAAATGGGGAAAAGAAGCCACCCTTTTTCTGTTATTGTTCATTTATCTTTTTTAGATTCCACATGTATGTGATACAGAGTACGTGTCTTTCTCTGCCTGACTGATTTCAGTAAACATCATACCCTATAGGTTCATCCATGTTGTTGAAAGTGGCACAATTTAATCCTTTGTTATCCTTGAAACCATTTATTGGTTTAGGGATACTTAGATTGCTTCCATATTTTGGCTATTGTAAATAGTGTTACTGTGAACAATGGGTGCATGAATCTTTTGTTTTTTAAGCCACAGTGTTATCTGTACAATTCTGGATAGCTGAATTTTTCGAAATAGTCACTCATGGTATGTTATCTTCATTTTTTGGTCATTTGGCTTCATACAGATTGCTGGTTGGCAACTTAAGCAATATAAACTTTAAACTGGAAAAGGAGCAAAATATAGAACTTGTAGTGACATTTTTGAATAGAAGGAAACTAGGAACTCATGGAAAGAAATGTTAGCAACTCTTATTTATTTAAGATTTCATGTAAGGTCTTCCCTGGTGGCTCAGATGATAAAAAACCTGCCTGCAATGCGGAAGAAAGTGAAAGTCAAGTAGCTCAGTTGTTTCCAACTGTTTGCCGCATGGACTGTAGCCTACCAGGCTTCTCTGTCCATGGAATTTTCCAGGCAAGAGTACCAGAGTGGGTTGCCATTTCCTTCTCCAGGGGATCTTCTCGACCCAGGGATGGAACCCGTGTCTCTCGCATTGTAGGCAGATGCTTTACCCTCTGAACCACCAAGGAAACCCTGCAATGTGGGAAACCTGGGATCGGTTCTTGGGTTGGGAAGATCCCCTGCAGAAGGGAATAGCTACCCACTCCAGTATTCTGACCTGGAGAATTCCACGGACTGTATAGTCAGTCCATGGGGTCGCAAAGAGTTGGACATGACTGAGAGACTTTCACTTTCACTTTTCATGTAAGTTAGGCACTGGGCTTTGTATTAATGTCTGTCATTTCATACAATTCTCAAATCAACACAGTGAAGTTGGTACTGTTATCGACTCAGTTTTACAAGCAAGGATAACCACTCTGATGTACTGATTCCCTGAATAGAGTCAGGGTTAAAAAAGGATTAAATTTTGAGGAACTTCTAAATCAGTGAGTCCAGAAGTAGCTGGAGAGTAACACACATGAAGTTTGTATTATCAAGGGAGAAAAAAGACAAAGTTCCAAGGGTTCCTCTGACACTGCACAAGAGACAGCTTTAGAATGAATTGGAAAGATAACACCTATATTATCCTTATACTAAGTTTGAAAACTTGCTCCTGGTGGCTCAGCAGTAAAGAATCTGCCTGTAACGCAGGAGACACCAGAGATGTAGGTTCGATCCCTGGGTCAGGAAGATCCCCTAGAGGAGGAAATGGCAACCCAATCCAGTATTCTTGCCTAAAGAATCCCACAGACAGAGGAGCCTGGTGGGTTACAGTTCACGGGGTCGCACAGAGTCAGACACGACTGAACAACTAAACGACAACAACAACAATTCAAATTGTGTAGAAGAAAAAATGAGTGCATTGCCTGAATGGTTTCTGTATCCTTTAAGGAGGAGTATGTAAAGGCAGGTTGAATAATAATAATTTTACCAATAATAGAAGTGTTTGAAAGTTTCATTCATGCTCATTACTTGCAGTGAATCTACCAGGACACCTCCATTTCTGACTTTTGAGAGGCATTTTCAGAAAAGAATAGAAGTCTATTGTTTTTCAGGAAATTCATTTCACAAAATTAAGCCCTTGTCTAACATAATTTTTGCAAATATATCTCCCAAGTTTTCAAATAAAAATGTTTTGTTTATAGTATCTGTTTTGTTACCCTAAATTTTTGATACTTATGTAGCTGAGTCAGTCACTTTTAAAATATATTAATTTAAATTTGTCCCAAGTAGTCCTTTACAATTATTGAAAGAAAAAATAGTTTCTAAAAAGAGAAATTATTACCTCTCAGGCTAAATAATAACCTGAAACTTCATAAAATGTGTTTTATGAATTATTATTTAGGATAATAAGACTTGACCTTTAGATCTAAATTCCTTGCTCAGTTATTTAATATTATTATAGATGGTTGTTCTTTACCCTTTTAGTCATCAATTTATATTTTGCATTGTCTGCCTGATCATGCTCTAATAAGCCCTATAAGAAAATTAAAGAATGCAGAAATGGCATTGTCTCTGCTCCATGGAATTTATTTAAATCAAATAAGTATGTTTATACTAGCAAATGACAAGAGTTCAAAGTGTAGTTTGAAATTATGAACACGTTTATAGAGACCATATTCAGTCTCCTAGTTGGAAGCAGGGGCAGAGAATATTTTGCTTTCAAATGCCTCAAAGTCTAAGTCACTGCACATAATTGATAATTTTCAATGTCTCCCATCCCCAACAGAGCATAAGGGGTGGCATAAATATGTTCCTGTTTCACTGAGTAACCATTTTCCAAGTTTCAGAACCTTAGCAGCCTTTGCTCTGAAAGTCTCTAACCCAACAATATACTTCTCCTTTCCTTAAGTTAGCAATCAATTCAGCTTTGTGGTTTTTTGTTTAAGGTATTGAAGATGATTTTCATTTTTTTTTTTTAAGCAGCTGAATACCCTGGAAGTTAACAACTTGTGTAACAATTTTGGAAAGAATATGTGTAGTCATATTCTTTGCCTTGATGGTTTAATTTCTAGGAATTTGCCCAAATAGACACTCTGCATAATCTTATACAGTTTTGCATTTAATCCTTTTAACAATTCTACAATATAAACCCTATTTTTATTTCCATTTTTTCACTTGATGAAAGGAAGGCTAGGAAGATTTAGAACCATATCCTTAGCCACATATCTAGTATACTCTGAATATTTAGAGACTTGCTCTCAAGCCAGAATTCTACTTCCTCTGTTAGAGAAAAAGATTCAAAATGAAGACAAAAATGTTTGATAAACATAGGTATTTGAAGTAACACCACCAACACCCAAATATGTGAAAAAAGAGCTAAGTAAATACTCATTATTAGGACATACAAAATAATGAATATGTTAAAATGTTTATGATCTGGTATTGAAACAAAATCAAAGCACAATGATAATTATACTACATAAAGTTGTGATACATATGGATTATAAATGAAACAGACAAAAGGCTATGTGTTTTTCTGGGGTGGTTGGATTCTGAGTATAATACATCTTTTTGAGCTTTTAAATATTGCTTTAATGTTTGTATAGTAACAAAATTAAGGGCTTCCCTGGTGGCTCAGTGGTAAAGAATTTGCCGGTCAACTCAGGAGACACAGGTTTGATCCCTGGGTCAGGAAGACGCTCTGGAGAAGAAAATGGCAACCCACTCCAGTATTCATGCCTGGGAAATCCCATGGACAGAGGAGCCTGGTGGGCTACAGTTCATGGGGTCAGAAAGAGTCAGACACAACTTGGTGACTAAACAACAACAAAAGTAACATAGATATAGATAGCAATCTCTGCATTTGAGGTTTCTAATCAATTATTCCATACTCTATAAAAAATTTCCATGTACCAAAGATTTCTGAGAATTCTAGGGATTATATAAACTTCTGATTATTTGGTGTTCTGAATTTCTACACTGGAGCTTTTCCAATTCTACCATAAATGTTCCTTTCTCTCTGACTGCTTTGACTTGGATATGGGACTCATCTCTTAATTTCCCCCTAAACTTTCAAACAAGATATAGTTGACAGGTAGTTCTGAAATTTTAGATAGAGTGGTATTTTATGATAGCAGTATAAACAAGTTAATGTTGAATTAATACTACTTTCGTAAAATTCTAGCTGTCTAGCACATTGCTTATTTTCTGTTCCTTGAAGACTTACTAATAAGTGCTCCTCATTTTATCATGTAAGATGATTTTCCATCTTCAACCTCAACCCTAAGCATAATGAATATGTGATATTGTGCACCCATAAAACCAAAGGGGCATATTCCAGATTCTACCCCTTAGCAGCATAGAGATTCACTGTGAAATAGATTATGACATTCCAAACATAAGAAAGGAGAAATCATTATATTTGTTTTGGGGGGCTTGCTGCTAAGTCGCTTCAGTCGTGTCCGACTCTGTGTGACCCCATATACGGCAGCCCACCAGGCTCCCCCGTCCCTGGGATTCTCCAGGCAAGAACACTGGAGTGGGTTGCCATTGCCTTCTCCAATGCAGGAAAGTGAAAAGTGAAAGTGAAGTCGCTCAGTCGTGTCCAACTCTTAGCGACCCCATGGACTGCAGCCTACCAGGCTCCTCTGCCCATGGGACTTTCCAGGCAAGAGTACTGAAGTGGGTTGCCATTGCCTTCTCCTTTAGGGGCTTAAATGACATTAATTTAAAGTCTCAAATTTTAAATTAATATCCTACTGTGCTCTGATTACAAATGTGCTCAATGGCATTTTATTTAGAAATTCAAAGCTTCAAATATTTTTAAGTATCTGTTATTCAACAGAAAGTATAATAGGAAGGCTTAGTACAAAAGAGACAGATCTTAAAAAAAGGAATCCTTCTGAATAACCTCTTAAACAACAACAACAAAAATGAAATAAAGCTTTTACTATGGTTGAAGGGATTTCGATTAGAACAAAGAAAATAGTGATAGCTGTTAGCATTCAAATATGGCAGAGAGATAGATTTGGGAATCTTCTTTCAGTGCATTTTTATGCATTGTAACAGATATCAAATGAGAGTTAAGCATAGGATGAACTAGATTGAGTTTTGCATTTGTCTTCTCTACTTACCATACTATTATTTGAGGGTATAAAGCATGTTTTCTTTTGGTGTATCTTCCTTTATTACTTATCATCCTCTCATATTCAAGAAGCTTTTCAAATAGTCTAATAAAGCATTTTCAAATTACGTAATAAAATAAGTTCCCTTAGAAGTCTGAATTGTGATCGCAAAGCAATAGGGAGAAAGTCTGATTTATTGATAAGTGAGAGTATGCTATAAATTTTCTTCATTTTAAAACTGCCTATAGATGATGAGATCATCCTACTTAGAGAAACTGCAGCAGACAGGGATAATGATGCAATTACTAAAGAAAAGGATCACAATGTCTAAGGGTATATGCTTTGCTTTATGAAGTAAATGCATTTCTTCTTAAATACTATTTGGAAATCTAATGAAACTGTACCAGAGGAGATTGTTATCTAAGAAAAGACATGATAAATGTTTTTGTGAGATAATCATTTTATAATTAAAAAAAATCATTACTCAGTTTATGCATTTTGTGAAGCTCTTTGATTCTCATCTTAGATTTCCTTGATGTGAAAGCACACTGTATCTAATATAACATAAGTAATGTAGCAAGAATTATTTCCAATCTAGTAGCTTAGGTCAGATCTTGAAGTTCAACAGAAAGATATTTCATGTGAGATTTTTGGCTTTGCATGTGTGCTAAGTCACTTCAGTTGTGTCCAACTGTTTGCAATCCTATGGACTCTAGCCTGTCAGGCTCCTCTGTCCAAGTGATTTTCCAGGTAAGAATATTGGAGTGGGCTGCCATGCCCTCCTCCAGGGAATCTTCTTGTCCCAGGGATCTAATCCACATTTCTGACATGTCCTGCATTGGCAGGTGGGTTCTTTACCACTAGTACCTCTGGTTAATATTTTCTTAATGAAATAAAATTCATTATAATATCACCTATAGAAAAGAGCTCAGTCATCTCTGGAATTTAAAAAGCAAAAACATACTCTACCAATAAGAATATTTCCATACAGTGTGGACTTTACAAAGTGGTACAAAAGCCAAAGGATTAATTTAAGGAAGGGGTGATTGTAGATGTTGAGTTCTTACAAGCTGTCCACCTCTAGGCAAATCACTTATCCTCTCAGAGAGCTCTTTCTTTCCTTATTTAGAAGGAGTACAGAATTTTCTACTTTACAAGCTTACTGCAAAGCTGATGTGTATAAAGAAAACTTTATAAAACACTTAAAAAAGTGTAAGAAAATTTGGGCCTCATAATATTATTATTGTGTCACATAAAGTACATAAGTCCTTAATTATCCTAATTTTAAAATGGCATTAGAGTTATTTTGGACACTTACTGGTTTATTTGGTATCTGAACACCCAGCCACTTATGTAATTAAAACTAATGTCTATATGACTAGCAAGATAGTATTGCCAAGAATATACAACCAAATGGCCATAAAAGAATTAAAGCTTTGAATGATTTTAAAATTAAATTAAAACTTTGAATTATAACTTTGAATGGTTCAAATGGTGTGAATTGTTAAAAATGCGAATATATGTAAAGAGTTCTTAAAATTCTTAAATTTTAAATCATGATTGAACATTTTATGGCAAATAGAGAACAGAGGTTCTTAATAACTTGGAGAAAAATGGCAAATAATTACACTGAGGTAGAAAGGATGAGATTACACATAAGAAGACACTTCCTAAAGTAGGAAGTAATCAATCTTCCTGTATCTCTAAATGGCAAACACTCATCTGTTTTGTGGCTTTACCTTTTCTGGAATTTCATACATATGGAATCATACAACATTCAGTCATTTGTGTCACCCTTCTCTCACTTACAAAATACATTAAAGATTCATCCATGATAGTGCATGAATCAATCATTCTTTCCTTTTCATCACTTTACCAACAAAGGTTTGTATAGTCAAAGCTATGGTTTTTTTCAGTAGTCATGTACGGATGTGAGAGCTAGACCATAAAGAAGGCTGAGTGCCAGAGACTGATGCCTTTGAATTATGGTGCTAGAGAAGACTCTTGAAACTCCCTTGAACTGCAAGGAGATCAAACCAGTCAGTTCTAAAGGAAATCAATCCTGAATATTCATTGGAAGGACTGATCCTGAATATTCATTGGAAGGACTGATGCTGAAACAAAAGCTCTAATACTTTGGCCACCTTATGTGAAGATCCGACTCACTGGAAAAGACCCTGATGCTGGGAAAGACTGAAGGCAAAAGGAGAAGAGGTAGGCAGAGGATGGCATGGTTGGATAGCATCACCAACTCAATGGACGTGAATTTGAGCAAACTCTAGGAGAGAGTGAAGGACAGGGAAGCCTGGCGTGCTACAGTCCATGGAGTTGCAAAGAGTCAGACACAGCTTAGTGACTGAACAATAGGTATTCTATTTATAGGTGTACTACAGTTTGTTTATTCAATCACCAATTGAAAAATATTTTCACTATTTTGACATTTTGGCAATTACAGATAAACTTGCTATAAATATTTATATATAGGTTTTTGTGCGAAACTATGTTTTTTTCCTTTCAAATCACAATTTTATTTTCTAGAGAGTATGACAGTATTCTTAGAAGATTCCAGAGAATTTTAAAAAATGAAGAGTTCAATGAAGTTGGATAAAAATAAACATGCAGAAAATAAATTATTTTTTAAAATTTGTAATTCATTTAGAAAATATAACTTTAAAATATTCTCCATAGCCATAAAATCTTTAAATATCTTAGCAATAAACCTGACAAGTTTTAAATTCACTTCGGTAAATACTGAAGAGTGAGAATGCTGAATCATATGGTAAGTGAATGTTTAATTTTAAAACAAAATGACAAAGAGGTTTCCAAAGTGCAGGACCATTTTGAATTTCCTTCAATGATAAATTAAAATCACTGTGGTTCTGCATACTCATCAGCATTTCATGTTGTCAGATTTTTTTTTTAATGCATCCTTTTAAAAGCTTTCACTTTTCACTTTCATGCATTGGAGAAGGAAATGGCAACCCACTCCAGTGGGTTCTTGCCTGGAGAATCCCAGGGACAGGGGAGCCTGGTGGGCTGCCGTCTATGAGGTCGCACAGAGTGGGACACGACTGAAGCGACTTAGCAGCAGCAGCAACAGCAGTGGTAGCTCATCATGGTTTTAATTTGTAGCTCCCTAATAACTAAAGGTGTTAAATATCTTCCCATGCAGTTACTGCTTTTTCATATATTTTCTTTGGTAAAAGTCAGATCTTCTATGAATTTTTAAATTTTTATATTAATTTTTAAGAATTCTTTATATACTTTGGGTACAATTTCTTTATAAGATATGTCATCTACATGTCTGAAGCTTATACTTCCATTATTTTAACAGTGTCTTTCACAGAGCAATTTTTTAAAAGTATATATATATATATATATATATATATATATATATATATTTGCTTTTGGTTCACATTTTAATTAAGAAGGGTTGTGATCAGATAATGCCTTTAGTGACAAAAGAGTATGTACACTGAAGCAAATAAAAAGCGAACAAATTCCAACGTATTACAGTTTGAAGGTTTACACCTTGTATATTTTATTAAGCATAATTTCTCATAAATAGCTGGCTCTATAAAATTTATTTTAAGTTATAAGAATAGGATCAGATAACTTCTCATTAAGGTTTTTGAAGTTATATGCTCCTCTGATGTGCTGAGGTTCACCTACAAAATCCATTAGGTAGCAGAATTACATCATTAAATCAGTTCTCTGGAAAAGTTGTCCAATATGGCAGCTACTAGCCACACAGGACTGCCAAGTACATAAAATGTGACCAGTGTGACTGAAGCCATAGCTTTTATTTTGATGAGTTTATTTATTTTTTAAACGAATTAAATTGTATTGCAGTACAACTGCTTTACAGCATTGCGTTAGTTTCTACTGTATGGCAAACTGAATCACCCGTACATATACACATGTCCCTGCCCTTTTGGACTTCCCTCCCATTTAGGACACCACGGTGCATTAAGTAGAGTTCCCTGTGCTATACAGTATGTTCCCATCCATTGCCTCTTTCATACATAGTATCCATAGTATATATGTTTGGGTTTAAAAACTGATGTTCAGTTTAGCTATTGAAAAAAACTTTCAACTATATATGGGACAACTTGGCTTTGTGAATCTTTATCAACTGTAAATTTTATGAAATCAAAATACAGATCAAGTATACCCAGTAAAAATTTAGTATCAAAATTGAGATGTACTATAAGCACACATTTGATTTGAAAGACTTAATATTAAAAAAAGAATGCTAAAAGGACCATTAATATTTTTTACATTCATTGCATGTTAAAAAGACTGTATTTTGAATATATAAGGTTAAATATAATATATTACTAAAACCCATATTACTAGGTTCTTTTTACTTTTTGAAATGTGACCTCTAGAAAAATGAAATCACATGTTTCTCACATTACATTTTCTTTAGAAAGGACTGCTTTAGAATCACATATTGTGTATTAAAGTGGTATTTTGTGTCAAAAAGCATTCAGTGTTCTGAAATGACATGCTAACAGTCGGCCCACTGCTACCTCCAGCTCCCGCAAAATAGCAGCAGGAGCTCTAGCTCCCTTCTTTCTTGAAGCAGGATCAAGAATTAGTAAGTTCCAAATCACTTTTGATAGATTTTATAACCTCAGGGGCTCCAACAAGGAAAGGACTAGAAGAAAGCAGAGTAAGGCTTACCTTGGGCCTTGTAGGTCTCACAGTGTCAGGTGCTGTCAAGGAACAGCATCTCCGGATGCCCTAAACATGCCATAAATTGGGCAGCACTTCTGGTTACTGAGGGGCTCCAGTTCATGGCTTACTTTCTTCTGAGGAAAAAGAGGTTGGACTGCCTCCTCTCCTCCCCACTGCCCTGGGTTAGCACTTTCTCTTAGTACTTCTTAACTCACAAACAAGGAATAGAACCCCAGCCTTCCACCTTTCTCCTTACTCTTCAGCATTATGAAGCTAATAGTAAGAGGTTTCCTTAGAGTATAAATTATGTTTATTCTTTTTATTTAGCTTATCAATAAAATCGTGTGCGTATATATATACATACACACACATATATGTGTATGCATGCATACACACACACAAACACACACGTGTATATGAATAATTTAGTGGTATAGGTATTATCTTGCCAAAACTGAAACCAGTTTTCAAAAATATAACTAATATAGAAAGAAGTTTACCTGACTTTGAAATATTATGCATTATAATTATTTAAAGATATTTTAAGAAATTATAATATCTTAGAATAAAAGTTCACAGGTATGATATTTAAAGTTGCTTTTAAAAAAATAAAGAACAGGATAGAAATCTTAAAGATATTAAGTATAATAGTAAATACAATTAAACATCATGGGTATATTATTCTACCACATATGACATAACTATGTTAAGTGTTAACTTTGGTATAATGTTAAGTCCAACATCTCTTCATATAAGACAAACGTCTGAAACTATTCTTTACTTAAGATCAATTTCAGTTTGTAAACTTTTAAACAATCTAAGATACCAACAAGTTCCAATTGAACACATTTCTCTCAGAATCCAGCCAGCTTGGGAAAGTAAATACATACTTACACTGTAGAGAACATATCATGGAAAGCACATAGACAGTTGTTAAGCTATTCCACTTGATGATAAAATTCTTGAATTATTACATTCTAAACCTGTTGGGACAGAGAGAGAAAAAATGAGCTAAATATGCTGGGTTTACTATATACATAGCTAAATAACCAAAGAAAACAAAAAGAAATAATATACCTTATAAACACAGATCTTTACGTATTATTGTGTCATTTTCCTATATTACTTTATGATTTTTTTTTCATTTTTAGGCAAATGTTATTGGATTATTTAAGTCATGTCAGTATATAGGCAGGCCTCAGAGAAAATGCAGCTCAGGTCTCAGAACACTGCAGTAAGGTGGATGTTGCAATAAAGGGAATCACACTAACATTCTGCTATACCACTGCATGTAAAAGTTATGTTTACCCTATACTGTAGCCTATTGTGTGACAGCATTATATCTAAAATCAATGCACATACCTCAATTTAAAAATGATGCTAAAAAATGCTAATGATCATCTGACCCTTTAACGAGTCAATCTTTTTGCTACAATAACTTCAAGATCACTGATCATAGATCATCCTAACAAGTATGATAATAATGTTAAAGTTTGAAATATTGGAAGAATTACTAAAATGTGACAGACAAATGAAGGGAACAAATAATGTTGGGAAAAAAATGGCACTGACAGACTTGTTTGATGCAGTATTGCTACAAACCTTCAATTTGTAAAAATCTCAGTATCTGCAAAGTGCAATGAAACAAAGCACAATCAAATAAGAAATATTATTAAAAGAGCTATGTCTGGACAATAAGAAATATAATTAAAAGAATAAATGGTGTCATTAAAACTTTAAGGAAATAAATACATTTTGTTAACTAAATATAGTTCATGGTCTCTATTTTTCATGCTTTCCACTTAAAGACTAAGTTGTGTCTAAAGCACAAAAAACAAAAACAAAATGTTACTAAATCATCTGGATGTTTATTATTATCTGGATACTTGACAGAACAAAGACCAAGTTTTTAGATGATTTGTCTGAACATCTTTAGTTTTCACCTTAATGGATTAAATCTCTTTTATGGTCTGAATGTCGTATCCCTTCCCCTTCAAATTCTTATGTTGAAATCTTAATGGTATTGAGAACTGATTAGGTCAGGAGGGAGAAGCTCTTATGAATGGGACCAGTGTCTTTGTAAAGGAGAATACAGAGAGCTCCCTTGCCTTTCCACCAGATGAGAACACAGTGAAAAGTTGGTATCTATGATCCAGGAAGCTCACACCAAACACCCAATATGCTAGCCTTCAGAACTATGAGAAATAAATGTCTGTTGTTGATGAGCTACCCACGCTGTGGTATTAATGCTTTATTACAGCAGCCCAAATGGACTAAGGCACTTGCCCTCATACATGATTGGCTATAAATGGAGCAAGTGCTTTCAAACCTTATTAAATTTCTTATTCAGTAATGAAGGAAGATATTAGCTCTAATACAAAGCGGGAAACCTACCTACTCACATTCATCTCCCCAGTGGCGAGCACAAATGTCATCAAACTATGGAATAATTTCGAGTACAGTAAAAAAGTGGGTTTAGTTTTCTCTTTAAAATAGTGCCTCCTAAAGCTGTTATGGGAGTTTATACACTGTCAATTTTTTTCTTTGCTGTAAAACATACTCGAAGAAGACTCTAATACTTACAAGTAACAAAACTTGGTGGCTAGGTATCTCTATACTCAGTACACACACACACACACACACACATGCATACATGGGCACACACAAACACAACCATATCTCTTGTTCCTATTGAATATCCGCCAAATACCTAACTTTTTTCCTTCCTGAAATCAGTAGATTTTAAAACAAAATTGAGTCAGATTTCTTTCTGAATTTACTCAAAGTCTTGGCTTGTGCTTAATAGTCTTTTTTTTCCTCCCTCAGAGCTTTTGTGTAATAAAGTTTTATTAAAGTATAAAGGAGATAGAGAAAGCTTCTGACATAAGCATCAGAAGGGGATAGAAAGAGTATCTGCTTGCGAGTGTTAGCAATGGAGTTACATACTTTCCAATGAATCAAAAGAATGTCTGGAGGTTGTAAAGACTTCACCAGACCTACTCCCATAATTTACATTTTAAGATAACAGGATTAGCCAGAAGGTTTAATCCAGAGACTGTCCTCAGCAGAATACATTGTTATATAATCCTAAGGAATGTAAGAAGAAGTGGCAAAAATACACAGAAGAACTGTAAAAAAAGAGCTTGACAACCCAGATAATCACGATGGTGTGATCACTTACCTAGAGCCAGACATCCTGGAATGTGAAGTCAAGTGGGCCTTAGAAAGCATCACTACGAACAAAGCTAGTGGAGGTGATGGAATTCCAGTTGAGCTATTTCAAATCCTGAAAGGTGATGCTGTGAAAGTGCTGCCCTCAATATGCCAGCAAATTTGGAAAACTCAGCAGTGACCATGGGACTGGAAAAGGTCAGTTTTCATTCCAATTCCAAAGAAAGGCAATGCCAAAGAATGCTTAAACTACCACACAGTTGTACTCATCTCACATGCTACTAAAGGAATGCTCAAAATTCTCCAAGCCAGGCTTCAGCAATAAATGAACTATGAACTTCCAGATGTTCAAGCTGGTTTTAGAAAAGGCAGAGGAACCAGAGATCAAATTGCCAACATCCGCTGGATCATGGGAAAAGCAAGAGAGTTCCAGAAAAACATCTATTTCTGCTTTATTGACTATGCCAAAGCATTTGACTGTATGGATCACTTTGACCGTATGGAAAATTCTGAAAGAGATGGGAATACCAGATCACCCGACCTACCCCTTGAGAAACCTATATGCAGGTCAAGAAGCAACAGTTAGAACTGGACATGGACCAACCGACTGGTTCCAAATAGGAAAAGGAGTACGTCAAGGCTGTATATTGTCACCCTGCTTATTTAACTTCTATGCAGAGTACATCAGGAGAAACGCTGGACTGGAAGAAACACAAGCTGGAATCAAGATTTCCGGGAGAAATATCAATAACCTCAGATATGCAGATGACACCACCCTTATGGCAGAAAGTGAAGAGGAACTAAAAAGCCTCTTGATGAAAGTGAAAGTGGAGAGTGAAAAATTTGGCTTAAAGCTTAACATTCAGAAAACGAAGATCATGGCATCTGGTCCCATCACTTCATGGCAGATAGACGAGGAAACAGTGGAAACAGTGTCAGACTTTATTTTTGTGGGCTCCAAAATCACTGCAGATGGTGACTGCAGCCATGAATCAAAAGACACTTACTCCTTGGAAGGAAAGTTATGACCAACCTAGATAGTATATTGAAAAGTAGAGATATTACTTTGCCAAAAAAGGTCTGTCTAGTCAAGGCTATGGTTTTTCCAGTAGTCATGTATGGATGTGAGAGTTGGACTGTGAAGAAAGCTGAGCGCTGAAGAATTGATGCTTTTGAACTGTGAAGAAGACTCTTGAGAGTCCCTTGGACTGCAAGGAGATCCAACCAGTCCATCCTAAAAGATCAGTCCTGGGTGTACATTGGAGGGACTTATGCTGAAGCTGAAACTCCAATATTTTGGCCACCTCATGCAAAGAGTTGACTCATTGGCAAAGACCCTGATGCTGGGAGGAATTGGGGGCAGGAGGAGAAGGGGCCAACAGAGGATGAGATGGCTGGATGGCATCACCGACTCGATGGACGTGAGTTTGAGTGAACTCTGGGAGTTGGTGATGGACAGGGAGGCCTGGCGTGCTGTGATTCATGGTGTTGCAAAGAGTCGGACACGACTGAACTGAACTGAAGGAATGTAGAGGGAAAATAGTTTGTCCTTTCTTCCTCCTTGAGAATTCCAGACCCCTCTCTCCTTGGGGACCCCTAGACTTCTTATCAACCTGCCTAGGAAATGACTCTCTCAGTCCCCCCTTTTCTTTTAGGAGAATTATTTTGCCAAGGGAAAGGGGCATTGGTTTCATTCCATAACAACTTCCTGCTGTTTAGGGGCATGGCCTCTAAATTGTTGAGGCAACATATTCTCCCAACCCTCATATTGAGGGTCTCTGATCCAGTGGCCCCAAGCAATAGTTGGAGGAGGGAGGCTGTGGCACTCATAGGAGCTTGGACAACCATTTGTAACTTAAAAGCTTTTAGATGGTTAGAAAACCCCATTATATAGTTACAGACATAAGGCAAAATAGTCATTAAACCAAGTTAAAATAAAAATGAAAAGTCTCATTATGTCCATAGTTATATCAGTCCATCTTAAGGTTGTTAGATGTCATCAGTTTAAGAAGAGGCATCACATGCAATTGTTGTTGAAGATATTTGCAGACTTGGAGAAAGTCTTTTCCTTGAAGTGGAGATGTCCACCACAGGAAGCCTTCCACTGATGAAGAGGGGAGTGCTCCACAGACCCAGCAGTTAGACTGATTGTGAAATCCTGCGTAGGAGTGAGCCCAGGACAGGAAGGCATTGTCTTGAGGATCAAATGGTAGACTCAGGATTTTTGGAGTCAACAGAAGTAGGCTCACATAGATTACCAGGCCCATCTTTTGGCTTGTCCAGACAGTCCCATTATGGAAGTGGATTGGGGAGAAAGTGGGCCAGGGGCTTCAGTAAGCATGGAGTAAGTTGCCCCAGTCTCTAAACGGAAATTGACGGATTGGTCCCCCACAGTTATTAATACCAGGGGTTCCTCAGGTGTAATTAGGACGGGAGCTTGTGTGGGGACCCCTGGGCACCTTCAGTCCTGATTGTCTTGAGAGTCCGACCCCTGAAACCTATGCCTCTGGGGGCAGTCTCTCTTCCAGTGTGGTCCCTTGCAGACTGGACACGGAGCCAGGGGAGGCTTACATGCCTGAGGGCAATCCAGTTTGAGTTGCCCCTCCTTTCAACAGTAACAGCAAGCCCATCCCTTTTCACCTGGGTCCATCTGGGCATTTTTCACAGGCTGTTTTAAGAACTGTTCTCATAGCCATTGAGAGGGCTTCTGCCTGTTCCTTTGTCTTTTTCTGCCTTTATTTCTTTTCCTCATATTCCCTATCATAATAGACTGTCTGAGCCAGTTGTAACAGATTATCTAAAGACTGATTTGGTCCATATGCCCATTTTATTAGCTTACGGCAGATATCTGGAGCCGACTCAGTGAGAAACCTATCCTTTAAGAACACTTTACCCTCTTCACTTTCGGGATCAATCTCAGTGAATCTGCGAAGGGCTTCTCTCAATCTGTCTAGGAATTCACCAGGAGCTTGCTTCTCCTCCTGTTCTATGTTTGCCAATTTGCCATAGTTTAAAGGCTTAGCACGCGCGTGCCTGAGTCCTTCAGGAATACATCTGACAAAACGACTCTGATCCCACCTTCCTTTAGCTGTGTTGTAGTCCCAGTCTTGTGCTGTAATTGGGACTGCCTGATTTCCAGTGGGGAGGGCGGGTATCTTGTCCTCCCTCTTCCCTACTGATTCATTACCAAGGCATTCATCTCCATAAGCAACTGATTTTTCCAAAACTCGAGTCCTTGATTCGGGAGTCAGCGTTTGTTCCAAGATATACATCGCATCTTTCCAAGTAAGGTCATAGAGCAGAGTACCACCTTTAAAAGCTCTAATATATTTTGGGGGGTCCTCTAAACAGTCTCCCAGATCCTCCTTGATTATTTGCATTTCTTGATAAGAAAAAGGCTTTATTTCAGTTCAGTCGCTCAGTCATGTCCGACTCTTTGCGACCCCATGAATCGCAGCACGCCAGGCTTCCCTGTCCATTACCAACTCTCAAAATTCACTCAGACTCACATCCATCAAGTCAGTGAAGCCATCCAGCCATCTCATCCTCTGTCGTCCCCTTCTCCTCCTACTCCCAATCCCTCCCAGCATCAGAGTCTTTTCCAATGAATCAACTCTTCTCATGAGGTGGCCAAAGTACTGGAGTTTCAGCTTTAGCATCATTCCTTCTGAAGAAATCCCAGGGCTGATCTTCAGAATGGACTGGTTGTATCTCCTTGCAGTCCAAGGGACTCTCAAGAGGCTTCTTCAACACCACAGTTCAAAAGCATCAATTCTTTGGCACTCAGCCTTCTTCACAGTCCAACTCTCATATCCATGCATGACCACAGGAAAAACCATAGCCTTAAATAGATGGACCTTAGTCGGCAAAGTAATGTCTCTGCCTTTGAATATGCTATTTAGGTTGGTAATAACTTTTCTACCAAGCAGTGACCGTCTTTTAATTTCATGGTTGCAGTCACCATCTGCAGTACTTTTGGAGCCCCCCAAATAAAGTCTGACACTGTTTCTACTGTTTCCCCATCTATTTCCCATGAAGTGATGGGACCGGATGCCATGATCTTTGTTTTCTGAATGTTGAGCTTTAAGCCAACTTTTTCACTCTCCTCTTTCACTTTCATCAAGAGGCTTTTTAGCTCCTCTTCACTTTCTGCCATAAGGGTGGTGTCATCTGCATATCTGAGTTTATTGATATTTCTCCCGGAAATCTTGATTCCAGCTTGTGTTTCTTCCAGTCCAGCATTTCTCATGATGTACTCTGCATAGAAGTTAAATAAGCAGGGTGACAATATACAGCCTTGACGTACTCCTTTTCCTATTTGGAACCAGTCTGTTGTTCCATGTCCAGTTCTAACTGTTGCTTCCTGACCTGCATACAGATTTCTCAAGAGGCAGGTTAGGTGGTCTGATATTCCCATCTCTTTCAGGATTTTCTACAGTTTATTGTGATCCACACAGTCAAAGGCTTTGGCATAGTCAATAAAGCAGAAATGGATGTTTTTCTGGAACTCTCTTGCTTTTCCCATGATCCAGCAGATGTTGGCAATTTGATCTCTGGTTCCTCTGCCTTTTCTAAAACCAGCTTGAACATCTGGAAGTTCATGGTTCATGTATTGCTGAAGCCTGGCTTGGAGAATTTTAAGCATTACTTTACTAGCATGTGAGATGAGTACAACTGTGTGGTAGTTTGAGCATTCTTTGGCATTGCCTTTCTTTGGAATTGGAATGGAAACTGACCTTTCTCAGTCCTGTGGCCACTACTGAGTTTTCCAAATTTGCTGGCATATTGAGGGCAGCACTTTCACAGCATCATCTTTCAGGATTTGAAATAGCTGAATAGGAATTCCATCACCTCCACTAGCTTTGTTTGTAGTGATGCTTTCTAAGGCCCACTTGACTTCACATTCTGGTATGTCTGGCTCTAGATGAGTGATCACATCTTCATGATTATCTGGGTCGTGAAGATCTTTTTTGTACAGTTCTTCTGTGTATTCTTGCCATCTTTTCTTAATATCTTCTGTTTCTGTTAGATCCATACTGTTTCTGTCCTTTATCGAGCCCATCTTCGCATGAAATATTCCCTTGGTATCTCTAATTTCCTTGAAGAGATCTCTAGTCTTTCCCATTCTGTTCTTTTCCTCTATTTCTTTGCATTGCTCGCTGAAGAAGGCTTTCTTATCTCTTCTTGCTATTCTTTGGAACTCTGAATTCAGATGCTTATATCTTTCTTGTTCTCCTTAACTCTCATAGGCTGCTTATTTCTACCGGTGGGTGCTTCATGAAGAGGCAACAGCTTGTGTGGCTGTTCCTCAGTCTCTCTGGCTGCTCTGTGCATATGATCCCAGGGATAGACTGGAGAAATCTGCACTTCTTAATCTGTTTGTCTCCTGTCCTCCATCTCATCTAGCAAAGTAGGAGGACAGGAGGGAACTAAGGAGTCACACCCAAATCTATACCCTTAGGGCTTAAGCCTGGCATATTTCCAAGAGACAAATGCTCGGTTCAGTTCATTTGCTCAGTCGTGTCCAACTCTTTGCGACCCCATGAATAGCAGCACACCAGGCCTCCCTGTTCATCACCATCTCCCGGAGTTCACTCAGACTCACGTCCATCGAGTCAGTGATGCCATCCAGCCATCTCATCCTCGGACTTCCCCTTCTCCTCCTGCCTCCAATCCCTCGCAGCATCAGAGTCTTTTCCAGTGAGTCAACTCTTTGCATGAGGTGGCCAAAGCACTGGAGTTTCAGCCTTAGCATCATTCCTTCCAAAGAAATCCCTGGGCTGATCTCCTTCAGAATGGACTGGTTGGATCTCCTTGCCATCCAAGGGACTCTTTAGAGTCTTCTCCAACACCACAGTTCAAAAGCATCAATTCTTTGGCGCACAGCCTTCTTCACAGTCCAACTCTCACATCCATGCATGACTACAGGAAAAACCATAGCCTTGACTAGACAGACTTTAGTCGGCAAAGTAATGTCTCTGCTTTTGAATATACTATCTAGGTTGGTCATAACTTTTCTTCCAAGGAGTAAGCATCTTTTAATTTCATGGCTGCAGTCACCATCTGCAGTGATTTTGGAGCCCAGAAAAATAAAGTCTGACACTGTTTCTACTGTTTCCCCATCTATTTCCCATGAAGTGATGGGACCGGATGCCATGATCTTCGTTTTCTGAATGTTGAGCTTTAAGCCAACTTTTTCGCTCTCCTCTTTCACTTTCATCAAGAGGCTTTTTAGCTCCTGTTCACTTTCTGCCATAAGGGTGGTGTCATCTGCATATCTGTGGTTATTGATATTTCTCCTGCCAAACTTGATTTCAGCTTGTGTTTCTTCCAGTCTAGTCCAGCGTTTCTCATGATGTACTCTGCATAGAAGTTAAATAAGCAGGGTGACAATATACAGCCTTGACGTACTCCTTTTCCTATTTGGAACCAGTCTGTTGGTCCATGTCCAGTTTTAACTGTTGCTTCCTGACCTGCATACAGATTTCTCAAGAGGTAGGTCAGGTGGTCTGGTATTCCCATCTCTTTCAGGATTTTCCACAGTTTCTTGTGATCCACACAGTCAAAGGCTTTGGCATAGTCAATAAAGCAGAAATAGATGTTTTTCTGGAACTCTCTTGCTTTTTCCATGATCCAGCAGATGTTGGCAATTTGATCTCTGGTTCCTCTGCCTTTTCTAAAACCAGCTTGAACATCAGGGAGTTCACGGTTCACGTATTGCTGAAGCCTGGCTTGGAGAATTTTGAGCTTTACTTTACTAGCATGTGAGATGAGTGCAATTGTGCGGTACTTTGAGCATTCTTTTGCATTGCCTTCCTTTGGAATTGGAATGAAAACTGACCTTTTCCAGCCCTGTGGCCACTGCTGAGATTTCCAAATTTGCTGGCATATTGAGGGCAGCACTTTCACAGCATCACCTTTTAGGATTTGACGTAGCTTAACTGGAATTGCATCACCTCCACAAGCTTTGTTCGTAGTGATGCTTTCTAAGGCCCATTTGATTTCACATTCCAAGACGTCTGGCTCTAGATTATTGATCACATCATTATGATTATCTGGGTCGTGAAGATCTTTTTTGTACAGTTCTTCCGTGTATTCTTGCCACCTCTTCTTAATATCTTCTGCTTCTGTTAGGTCCATACCATTTCTGTCCTTTATTGAGCCCATCTTTGAATGAAATGTTCCCTTGGTATCTCTAATTTTCTTGAATGATCTCTAGTCTTTCCCATTCTGTTGTTTTCCTCTAATTCTTTGCACTGATCACTGAAGAAGGCTTTCTTATCTCTTCTTGCTGTTCTTTGGTACTCTGCATTCAGATGCTTATATCTTTCCTTTTCTCCTTTGCTTTTCGCTTCTCTTTTCACAGCTACTTGTAAGGCCTCCCCAGACAGCCATTTTGCTTTTTTGCATTTCTTTTCCATGGGGATGGTCTTGGTCCCTGTCTCTTGTACAATGTCATGAACCTCATTCCATAGTTCATCAGGCACTCTATCAGATCTAGGCCCTTAAATCTATTTCTCACTTGCACTGAGTAATGCTACTTCTACCTATTTCCCCTGTTTTCTACAGAACTGGTCTAATTGTAAAACAGTACTATACTTAAGAGACCCTCCAACCGGCCACTGTTCGCTATCATCCAATGGATACTGTGGTCATGCATATCACATAGGAAGACCAGGTGTGTCTTCTTTAAGCCCTGGGGATCAAATCTATCCCAGTTTTTCATGCTACAGTTCAAAAGAGTGAGGCTAGAATTGTTAGCTTCCATCCTGTTCTGAAGAATCCCGGATGAGCCCCCAAGATGAAAGGTTGTTGCTGAACCACAAAAAGACACCGGGATTCTTGGCCTCCAGGGGAGAAGAATTTAATCCAGGGCCAAAGAAAAGTCTTGATCACTCAGAGCTTTTGTGTAATAAAGTTTATTAAAGTATAAAGGAGATAGAGAAAGCTTCTGACATAGACATCAGAAGTGGGTAGAAAGAGTACCCTAATAGTCTTATTATTTGGATGTTTTGCCTTACTTAAGTACATTTTTTGTTTTATTTACATTTCAATAGTGGATGCAAACACATTTAAAGATAAGCAAAATGTGGAGGGTAGATGCCGCATTTCTGCTTGTCTCTGACATCAAATCTCACCTAATTGTTATCTTTTCAAAGGTATGAGAAAGTATGGTATGAAAGATATGAAAACTCATCTATATTTTATAATACGTGTTGAATGTTCTTTTAGGTTTGTGTAATTGTCAAATTATCATTTAATAATAGGGTAAGGTGGGCTTGTACATATTAAGAACCTGAAAGATACTGTAGCTGGGAGTCAAATTCAGCCCTAACTTCAAAGTATCTACTCAAATGTGTCTTCCCTTGCATATGGCTCCCTGAATACTATAAGATAATTCTGCCTAGATATCTATGTTCAATACCACTTAAGTCTCCAATCTGAAATAAAAATTGAGATATATTTTAAGACAGATTAAGTTTCTCTGTTGAAATTCTATATCTTGTGTTTAGAGTTGTTAAATGAGGAACACTACAAATACAGTGATTGCATATAACATATGTAATGTGTCTGTTATAAATTAAGACATAAAGGACCACTATATCTAATAAATTAAGAAAAATAGAGAAGGGGGAGTTACACCTTTGTCAATGGCTTCAGATTCATACTTGAGCATCTGTGACTTTTTTTTTTATGGTTTTCTGTCTCAGCATGAAATGCCATTCCTGCTGTGTTTTTAACCACCCAACATATTATTTGATGCTTTTGAAGTGAGTATGGCTGAAAAGTTAGAAAAAATCAAACATTTAGAATCCTATCTAGAATGAGGGCAAATAATGACAGCCAACAAGTACATATGTTCATGTGTGTATTTCAAACCTGAATAATGATACAGTATGCTGAACAAATAACATTCAAAGTATGGAGTTACTCTTATATGGTTATTATTTTTTGTTGATGAAGTTTTATCTGAATAAAGTTATTATCTCTATTCTCCTTTTTGTATTACATGTGAGGAAACCACTATTCTCTTAAATTTCCTACCTTTGTGTCTAACCCAGTCAAACAATTACAATAGATTTTCTTTTCTGCATACTTAGAGACTTATTTTTCTTGCAAGGGCAGTCAAGGCATCTGCTTGACATGGGGTAGAGGTGGGGACAGACACTTAGCTTCTGTCATTTATAACACTATTTCGATGTATGGCTTAAAGTCAGGCAGTCTTGAGAAGAATTTCTAAATTCCTTTTATTCCCCCTTACACCTAGAGACAAGGTGTTGGTGGATTAGTCTATTATTTGGATGTTTTGCCAAGATCCAGAGACTCAGTGAGGATGAAACATTAAGGGGACTAATAGATTTTTGCTCTTCATCTTGATGTTTGTTTTACTAGGTTTTCAAGAAACAAAACTTTATATAAAGGAGTTTAAATCCTTTAGAAAGATCACTTCATTTCTGTAGAAAGGAAGAGAGCCTTCTTTACCTATTCTTATGAGAAATGCCAGAAGAGGGAGAATGAAGAAAGCCCCAGTGAAAGGAAGGGGAAAGTGGCTGCCACTAGTTTGCTATTTGTTTATTGGTTGTGCTGGGTCTTCATTGATGCACTCGAGCTTTCTCTAGTTGCAGGAAGTGGGGCCCAGTCTCAAGTTGTGGTGCATGGGCTTCTCATTGTGGTCACTTCTCTTGTTGCAATGCATGGGCTCAGTAGTTGTGGCACACAGGCTTAGATGCCCTGCGGCATGTGGAATCTTCCTGAAGCAGAGATCAAACCACTGGATCACCAGGGAAGTCCTGCTCCCAGCTTTTTGAGCTCAAACCTCCAAGGGAAGAAGCATTAGAAATTACTGGTTGAGAGAATTTGAAGGACTTCTGCTTATGGGTCTGAGAAGAGATTGTTATGCTGTAAAATCCAAAGCCAACACCTGACTGAGACCCAGTAATATCATGAGAGACCAACGGCATGAAGAGGCCCAAATCACAATCCCATTTCCCTAGGTTACTGTGTAGCATGGATAATGAATTGAGAAAAATTGAGCCTACTGGGAGCAAAATGAGCCAGTCACAGGGGTTCGTAAGGTTTTCAGCTTTAAGTAGATGGCAGAAGAGGGAAGTATCAATATATGTAACAGCAGAGACTCTAATGGGCCCAGAAGCCAAGATCCAGGGCAGACAGTTTGCAAGGCCGTTGGGCAGACACAAAGCTGAGAAAAACTGACTGTGAGAAGTGTCAGCAGAGAGTGGCCACAACAGGAGAACTGGGTGTCACGCTGAGTGGAGGCAGTCAGGGAAGGGGGGCCTCCTGGAGGAGGTCAGGTTTGAACTGAAGATAAGGAGAGGGGACACTAGGTGCAAAGGGCCAGGACAGAAACAAGCATAGCATATTCAAGGAGGCAGGGAGAAAGCAACAACGGTGTGCCTGTAGCATAGGGACCCAGGACCCAGGGGCCAGGGGGAGGGGAGGAGAGGCAGAGTTGGAGGTTGATAGGCAGATAGTAGCCGAGTGATACTGGGCCTCATAGGCCACTCTGAGGGGTTCAGACTTTGTGATACAATGGAGTTAGGAGAGGTTTGACCAGGGGATTATCGTGATCTGATTAAGATTTTAAAAGATCATTTGGAATATTCTGTGACTAGTAGAAAGACAAGTCCAGAAGCAATAGCCTTCAAAGAGTACTGCAGTAGTTGAGATATGATGGTGGTAAATTTGGGGACAATGATAATGAAGAGAAATGTTTGGATATTGAGTATATTTTAATAAAGTATAAAATCCTATTCATTAATTTCACTGTTTCACAAACTCAAATGCATTTTTGAGCCATTATTGTAGAGCACTTTTTTTTTCTTTAACAAAGGATGAATAGAAAAATACAGATTACTTAGATATTTTATGTAGGGTACTTCAGTTAATTAGGGTAAAATTCACCGAAGGGGAAAAAGAGACACACTCTTGCTTTATTTGCTATTTAAAAATTATTGTTGAACCAATTGATTAAGATACTATGAATGATTAAGTAAAACACCATATGATTCTTATAAATGAAAGAATAGGAAAATAGCCAAGAGGAGCACTACCTTTCTTATAAGGAAAACATTTTTTAAAGTATTCTGAGTGATGTTAGAAACATCTCTGTTATATTCAAAATTGAATTCCATTAATAAAGTAAGTCCCTTAATTAAATTCACTAGATATGATCAAAGGGTAGTGAATTTTGAACAAATAAAGACAATTACTTTATGCAGTTCATAGTAATAAACGAAATATGCTGCCAGAAGAGGTCATTGAGCCAATTCTTGTGGTTGTACTTTAAACAGAATTTTATGACTTCAGAACTACCAGGCTGGGTCTTGAAGTCTGTTTTAATTCAACATACATTTTTCTAAATGCATTCTATATAACAGCTGCTAGGTACTATGGCTAACAGGCTGACTAAAACACTCTCCTGCCTTTGAAGTCTTCTTAGTTGAGAGGAGGAATGAAGGAAAGAGAAATGAAGAAACTTGCACAAAATGACTGGCTAGGGGCACAAATGTTGCAACATTCAATTTCACTTGGCTGGAGCTTAATAGAAAATAAGCTTTGTAAAGTGAATGTTGAATGATAACTAGGCAGTGCGGTATGAGCAAAGATAAAGAGGACAGAGATAATAAAGTTCATAGTTTGGGACTTAAAGGTAATCTGGGAGATAGGCAGCGTGATGAAGAGCAGGCAAGAAACAGCAGAGGTGAGCCGAGGCTGGCCATTGGAGACCTTTTGGTCAGGCTAAGAGCTTGAACCTCATGAACACTAAGAATAATACCTCCTAGGAACAAAAGAGTGCTTACTTTATATAGGCACAGTTTTAAGGGTTTTATATACAGATTCTCATTCAATCTTATCAACAACCTAAAAAATGTTATCACAGTTTTAAAGAAGAAAATGAAGCATAGAGATGTTAAGCAATTTTGCCCAAAGTCAACCAACTTCCATAAGCTCCAGCCAAGTGAAATTGAATGTTGCAACATTTGTGCCCCTAGCCAGTCATTTTGTGCAAGTTTCTTCATTTCTCTTTCCTTCATTCCTCCTCTCAACTAAGAAGAAAACGAAGATCATGGCATCTGGTCCCATCACTTCATGGGAAATAGATGGACAAGAATACATGGAGACTGATTTCAGAGCTCCACTACTGGTCACATAGATCTATCTTATGTGATCAACATGGGATGGTGAGCTGTAAGGGTTTTGCTTTTTTAATTTTTGCATAATATACAGAGAAAAGGAGTAATATTTTTTCACAGTACAAGATGCTGGTTTGTTTTTTATATTAAGTAGAAATGGAAATAAGTATCCTGAAACTAAAAGCACAAGGCCAAGTAAGGAAGCAAGGGGAGAGGAAGGGAAACAATAAATGTTCCTTGAGAATTTTACTGTGGGGAAATTCCCGGTTAAATGGTTTAAGGCCATGTTGTCCACACCTCTGCAGAAGCTGGAAGAGGAAAGTGGCTAAAGGAATAGTGTTATTTGTGCTTGCTTCTATGTAGCTCCTTGGTTATTTTCATTGTATCAGTTCATTCACATGTTGCACTTTTCTCTTCTTCCCTTTTGTCTTCTATAGGTGGCTTGAATGACCTGTCTGACCCTTATTCCTTATAGGAATATGACACAGATTCTTATGAACTGCAGTGAATGGGACCAGAACTGATTATGAGAAATTCTTGGCTCTGACAAATGCAGACTCTTCTACTTGCTGAGCTGCTGTAGAAGATAGGGAATTAGTAGCACATTTGACTGTGTGGCTCACAATAAACTGTGGAAAATTCTGAAATAGATGGGAATACCAGACCACCTGACCTGCCTCTTGAGAAATCTGTATGCAGGTCAGGAAGCAACAGTTAGAACTGGACATGGAACAACAGACTGGTTCCAAATAGGAAAAGGAGTACGTCAAGGCTGTATATTGTCACCCTGCTTATTTAACTTCTATGCAGAGTACATCATGAGTAACACTGGGCTGGAAGAAACACAAGCTGGAATCAAGATTGCCGGGAGAAATATCAATAACCTCAGATATGCAGATGAGAGCACCCTTATGGCAGAAAGTGAACAGGAGCTAAAAAGCCTCTTGATGAAAGTGAAAGAGGAGAGTGAAAAAGCTGGCTTAAAGCTCAACATTCAGAAAACGAAGATCATGGCATCTGGTCCCATCACTTCATGGGAAATAGATGGGGAAACAGTAGAAACAGTGTCAGACTTTATTTTTTGGGGCTCCAGAATCACTGCAGATGGTGACTGCAGCCATGAAACTAAAAGACGCTTACTCCTTGGAAGAAAAGTTATGACCAACCTAGATAGTATATTCAAAAGCAGAGACATTACTTTGCCAACAAAGGTCCGTCTAGTCAAGGCTATGGTTTTTCCTGTGGTCATGTATGGATGTGAGAGTTGGACTGTGAGGAAGGCTGAGTGCTGAAGAATTGATGCTTTTCAACTGTGGTGTTGGAGAAGACTCTTGAGAGTCCCTTGGACTGCAAGGAGATCCAACCAGTCCATTCTGGAGATCAACCCTGGGATTTCTTTGGAAGGAATAATGCTAGGGCTGAAACGCCAGTACTTCAGCCACCTCATGCAAAGAGTTGACTCATTGGAAAAGACTCTGATGCTGGGAGGGATTGGGGACAGGAGGAGAAGGGGATGACCGAGGATGAGATGGCTGGATGGCATCACGGACTTGATGGACGTGAGTCTGAGTGAACTCCGGGAGATGGTGATGGACAGGGAGGCCTGGCGTGCTGCGATTCATGGGGTTGCAAAGAGTCGGACACGACTGAGTGACTGAACTGAACTGAGGACCATTAACAAATATTGGGGTCTCGAGGACTTAAAATATTCTTATGCTTGGAATATAGGACAGCAATTGCTATACTAGATGTTTGAAACTGATTTGTCCTGAGTTATATCTATATTTTATCCATTGAAATATCTTTCAACATGCACTGTTTGAGGAGGGAGAGTTCCTTTGTTCTCTTAAAACCTGGCAGAACCCTTCAGGGAAAACCGCTGAGCTTCTCCCCCCTGGGGTTTGAAGCAGCACCAGAAACCTCATTGTGCACACTTCCTAGAGCATCTGTTTTACTCAAAGACTTGGGGAAATTTTTTATTCACAATAGAGCTATGTCACAAACATAATGCATTATGTACACACATTTTTAAAATATTTCTTTATTTAACCAAACTTTTATTGAATACCTACTATGACAGGTTCTGTTCTGGTTATTGGGAATGGAGCAGTTATTCCCACATATTTATGGTTATCTTATGCTGGTTAGTGAGAAAAAAAACAGTATGTTTTAACATGTGTATGAAAAAATCTCTTTTTTTCTCTAGTTTTATTGAGAAATAACTGACATGCCTTACTGTATAAGTCTAAGGTATATATCATGATGCTTTGATTTCATATATTGTGAAATGATTATCACAATAGGTTTAGCTAACACCCATTATCTCATATAGACATAATAAAAAGAAAAGAAGAAAACATTTTCCCTTTGTGATGAGAACTGTTTTGATATACTCTTAACAGCTTTCTTATTATCATAAACAATAGTCATCATCATGATTGTTGTACATTACAACTCTAGTAATATTTATCTTATAACTGGAAGTTTATACCTTATGACTAAGTTATGTTTTCTGCTCTTTTTTTCCCTTAGATTCCACATATAAGTGAGATGACACAGTATTTGGCTTTGTCTGGCATATTTCACTTAGCATAATGTTTTCAAGGTCCATTCATGCTGCTGAAAATGGTAAGATTTCTTGATTTTTTAAATGGTTTAATAATATTTCATTATATATCTTTATCTGTATATCTATACACACCATGACTTCTTTATTCATTCATTCATCAGTGGACACTTAATGCTGTTTCCATGTCTTCAATTTTATAAACAATGCTGCTATAAATATGGAGGTACAGATATCCTTTCAAGTTGATGTTTTTCATTTAATCCATTTTGAGTTGGTTTTTTTGAATGGTGTATGAAAGGGATCCAGTTTCAATGATTTCACGTGTGACTGGCTAATCATCCCAGCACCATTAATGGAAGAGACTTTCTTTTCTCTATTGAGTATTCTTGGATACCTTGTCAAGTACTAGCTGACCATAAGGATATGCTTTGGTTTATTTCTGGGATCTCAATTCTGTTCCACTGATCTATTTTTATAGCAGTGCATACTCTTTTGATTACTATAGCTTTATAGTATAGCTTGAAATCCAGAAGTGTGATGCCTCCTGGTTTGTTCTTCTTAGGATTTGCTATTTGGGGTTCTTTGTGGCTTCACGTAATTTTAGAAGTGTGTTTTTTTTTTCTTTCTACTTCTGTGAAAATTGTCATTGAAATCTTGATAGAAACTACACTGAACGTATAGATAGCTTTTGGTTGTGTTGTCATTTTAACAGTATTAATTCCTCGAATCCATGAACACAGGATGTATTTCCGTTTAATTGTGTCTCCTTTGACTTTTTTCATTAACAACTTGTAATTTTCATAGTATAGATTATTCACCTCATGTTTAAATTTATTTATAAGTATTTTATTGATTTTTATGCTATTGTAAATGGAATCAATTTCCTTAATCTTTTCAGAAAATTTGTCGTTAGTGCATGGAGATGCTACTGATTTTAGTCTGTTAATTTTGTACTCTGCAACTTTATGGAATTTGTTGATTAGATATAACACTGTTTTGGTGTTACCTTTAGAGTTTACTGTATATAAAGTCATGTTATATGCAAATATAGACAATTTTAGCTCTTTCTTTTCCATTCTGATGTCTTTTATATCTTTTTCACACATGATTTAGGACTCAGTTCTGTGATTAATAGAAGTGGAGAGAGTGGCACTTTTATCTTGATAGTAAAGGAGTATCTGTCAACATTTTACCATTGAGCATGATATCTGCTGTGGGCTTGTCATACATGGCTTTTATTATGTTAGGATACGTTCCTTCTATGCATCTTTTAAGAGTTTGTTTTCATGTAGGGTGTTGCCTTTTGTCAGTTGCTTTTTGTGTGTCTCTACTGCGATGATCATGATCCTTTTCTTACATTCTGTTAATGCAGTGTATTATTGGAGAAGGCAATAGCCCCCCATTCCACTCTTGCCTGGAAAATCCCCTGGATGGAGGAGCCTGGTAGGCTGCAGTCCATGGGGTGGCTGAGAGTCGGACACAACTGAGCGACTTCACTTTGACTTTTCACTTTCATGCACTGGAAAAGGAAATGGCAACCCACTCCAGTATTCTTGCTTAGAGAATCCCAGGGATGGGGGAGTCTGGGGGATGGGATAGACGGGGAATGCCATCTATGGGGTCGCACAGAGTCGGAGATGACTGAAGTGACTTAGCAGCAGCAGCAGCAGGTTAGATTCAGCTCATGACCATAGCTTGCTACCTCTGATTAGAACAGCCTTTTTTTAAAATTTCACTGAGACTGGTTTGATTTTTTCCTATCTTTAAATTGAATCAAAAAAGTTTCAGCACTCCATCTCCCCATTTCTCTAGGCCTGGGAAGGGTCTGGGGTAATTAATACAAGGAATGATAAGTGCTGACTTGTGATGTAATAGTCTTGGGAGAGGCAAGTCAGCCATTAGCCCAGGGGCTTCTGATGAACATGATGAGCATCAGGCTGAGCTCCAGTGATTTGCTCCCAAGAAGCAAGTGCAGATTCAGATGTACTTGCTTGTTCAGATGGTGTTTTGATTTCTGATAATTCTTGTTAAAACCTTCCCTGGAAGAGGGATCTGAAAATGGGAGATAGGAAGTAAAGTCTTGATAAAGACTGCATGATATTTATATCCATCCTCAGTCACACTTATCCAGAGGGAGAGTGATGTCTCACTGGGACCAAAGATGGGAGAAAGGCCAGGGACAGATGGTTGATGACACTATTTCTTTTCTTTTTTTGTCCATGACAATAACACATAAAAAATGGACACTTTCCTTTGTTAAGAATCTGTTTTGAGAGTGTTCAATGAGACTGAGCCAGGTAGATGTGATAAGGGAGGGTTTTGTTGTTATCTTCTGGAAATTCCATCACCCCCACAACACATCTTTTTTCTAACAATACTGAAGAAGACTTAAGAAGGAATCAGGAAAGGGAGGGAAGGAGGACAATATGGAGGGAGAGAGGAGGGAAGGGAAGATATGATACCTGCTATCTTTGGCCAGGACCCCAGAACTCTGGGAACAGTGGGTGGTGGCTAGGCTTTCTCTCTTTTTCTACCCCTTGGATAACTTCCTCTGGAAGAAGCTGACAGTCACTGGATAGGTTCACCCCATGTACTGCAGAGCCCAGAGATTACCAGTGTTGACAAGGCTAAGATCAACTAATCTGTCCCTTTTAATCCTGGATTCTCAAATATTAATAAGCTTAAGAATCATCTAGATGGCTTATAAGAAGCTGATTCATGAACCATATTTCCAGAGATGATTCTAAGTGGGTGCAAGGTAGGGTTCAGAATTTCTATATATAACAAGCCCCCTACTTCCCAGTGGAATTTGTGGCAGATATTTGGGGTCAGTTCCAGAGTGTTCAAATATTTTAATAAAAGGGACAATAGAAACTCATGATTATTTAAATAACTATTAAATGTTTTTCTTGAGTGAAAATTAATTGAATGAAATATGAATGTTTTGCTATACATTTTAATGATAAGACTTAAGTTGTAGCATTTTAATTCAGACTAAAGTCTCTTGGGAAATTAATAATCAAAATAATAATCTTTAACACATATGTTTTTCTATAACCAACAAAAAGAAAAGTTAAACCTAACAAAATGTAGATAGATATTTTCATACCATAGTTACTTAACTTAGGAAAAAATGTATTTTTTCTTTCTAAAGTTTAAATTGATAAAAGGGTTTTAAAAATAAGAATTTCTTATTAAATTCTCTTTCTCAAATAATGTTCTTGGAAAGAAATAGAATTTATTCCAATTTTAACTGTAATTACTGCATGAAGTATAATGATTTGAGCTGTATATTGATAGCATGCAATATAGGAATAAACCAAGTTATTTAAAAAATGAAATAAATCATATTTTTCAGAATGTAGTGTGATTTTACACAAAACTATACTCCGACTCATTGTGTACTAGTAGAAGCATTTTGCTTCAAAATGCATTCATTACCTTTTGAATAATTTAAAAGCTGAATTTTATAATTTTAATGGCCTAATAAAGACCTTGATGATGGGAGTGATTGGGGGCAGGAGGAGAAGGGGATGACAGAGGATAAGATGGCTGGATGGCATCACTGACTCAATAGACATGAGTTTGAGTGAACTCCGGGAGTTAGTGATGGACAGGGAGGCCTGGTGTGCTATGATTATGAAAAAACATTAACTCTACTAAGCAAGGAAGAAGAACCCAGATTACCCGATTTAAACTTTGTAAAGACTTTTACTTTATTCACACTTAGGAAGCATTTTGAAAGGAAAGAAATCCATGCATGCTGAAAAAATTCCCATTTGTGTAGCTTTCTGTTGCCAACATTTTTGCATGAATGTCTGTCATGTCTTTTTATACATATCTTTTATATATGGACCTTATATGGGGACTGTCTAAATCCACATTCACATCGGAAAGTGCACATGAAGTATAAAGCCATTATTCATATATTTTGATATAAAGAAAATATTCAAATGGTTATCATAAGAGGAACATATTCTAAAGGTAAATGAAATAAGCTACAAAATCTAAATTTCTGCATATCTCCGCTTCATTTTGTAGCTAATCCACTCTGGTGAGTGGGTAGGTAGTTGAACATTTGGCATTGGCTTTGCTGAGAATATAGCTGGAAGGTCTGAACAGAAAGCAGGTACCCAGGAATGCTCTCATGTTCCCAGTCTATTCATTATTGAAACATCTGTATTACAAAGTCCTTAGTAAAATAAAAATGAACCCCCAAATTATTGACTTTGATACAAAATGATTTAATTGATGGATCTGGTAGTCCTTCTAAACACCTAGTCACATGGCTAAGATTAGCCACCCACACCCACTTCTCCATTCCTGTGGTGGATTGAACTGTGTTCCGCACAGATTTGTTGGTCTTAAATCCTAGTAACTATTCAGTTCTGTTCAGTCGTTCACTGGTGTAGGACTCTGTGACCCCATGAAACCAGCACACCAGGCTTTCCTGTCCATCACCAACTGCTGGAACTTGCTCAAACTCATGTCCATCGAGTTGGTGATGCCATCCAACCATCTCATCCTCTGTTGTCCCCTTCTCCTCCTGCCTTCAATATTTCCCAGCATCAGGGTTGTCCAATGAGTCAGTTCTTCAAATAAGGTGGCCAAAGTACCACCTGGAGCTTCAGCTTCAGGAACCACCTGGAGCTTCAGCTTCAGTACCACCTGGAGCTTCAGCTTCAGGAACAGTCTTTCCAATGAATATTCAGGACTGATTTCCTTTAGGATGGACTGGTTTGATCTCCTTGCTGTCCAAGGGACTCTCAAGGGTCTTTCCAAACACCACAGTTCAAAAGCATCAATTCTTCCATGCTCAGCTTTCTTTAAGGTCTAACACTCACGTCCATACATGACTACTGGAAAACCATAGCTTTGATTACATGGACCTTTGTCGGCAAAGTAATGTCTCTGCTTTTTAATATGCTGTATAGGTTGGTCATAACTTTTCTTCAAAGGAGCAAGCGTCTTTTAATTTCATGGCTGCAATCACCACCTGCAGTGATTTTGGAGCTCAAGGAAATAAAGTCTCTCACTGTTTCCCCATCAATTTACCATGAAGTGATGGGACCCAATCTCATGATCTGCATTTTTTTAATGTTAAGCAAGTTTTTTACTAGCTTTTACTTTCATCAAGACGCTCTTTAGTTCTTCACTTTCTGGCACAAGGATAGTGTCATCTGCATATATGGGGTTACTGATATTTCTCCTGGCAATCTTGATTCCAGCTTGTGCTTCATCCAGCCCAGTGTTTCGCATAATGTACTCTGCATATAAGTTAAATAAGCAGGGTGACAACATACAGCCTTGACATACTCCTTTCGCAATTTGGAACCCATCTGTTGTTTCATGTCCAGTTCTAACTGTTGCTTCTTGATCTGCATATAGATTACTCAGGAGACAGGTAAGGTGGTCTAGTTTTATCATCTCTTTAACAAGTTTCCACAGTTTGTTGTGATCCATGCAGTTAAAGGCTTTAGTGTAGTCAATGAAGCAGAAGTGGATGATTTTCTAGAATTCTCTTGCTTTTTCTATGATCCAACAGATGCTGGCAATTTGATCTCTGGTTCCCCTGCGTTTTCTAACTCCAGCTTGAATATCTGGAATTTCTCAGTTCACGTACTGTTGAAGCCTAGCTTGGAGAACTTTGACCGTTACTTTGCAAGTGTGTGAGCTGAGTGCAATTGTGCGCTAGTTGGAACATTCTTTAGCATTGCCTTTCTTTGGGATTGCAACAGTCCTGGGAGCTACAGTGTGCTGGCATAAGTCCTTTTGAAGGAATTAACCATTACAGCCATTACCTCTACCATAATCTAGCCTCAGGCCAAACTACAGAGAGGGAACACAGCCCTACCCATCAACAGAGAGTTGGATTAAAGATTTATTGAGAATGGTCCTGCCCATCAGAGCAAAGTCCAGACTCCCCCAGAGCCAGTCCCTCCCATCAGGAAGCTTCCAGAAGCCTCTTATCCTTATCCATTAAAGGGCAGAAAGAATGAAAACCACAATTACAGAAAACTAACCAAACTGGTTACATGGATCACAGCCTTTTCTAACTCAATGAAACTATGAGCCATGCTGTATAGGGCCAGCCAAGATGGACAGGTCATGGTGGAGAGTTCTGACAAAACGTGGTCCACTGGAGAAAGGAATGGCAAACTACTTCAGTATTTTTGTCTTGAGAACTCCATGAACAGTAACTGTGAATGGGACCTTATTTGGAAATCGAGTCTTTGCAGATGTGATGAAAGTAAGATGAGGTCACCCTGGATTAGGATGAACCCTAAATCCAGTTATTGGTGTTCTTATGAGGAGAAAAAAAAGTTGGAGACTCAGAGACACTTAAGAAAGAAGGTCACATGAAGCCAGAGACAGAGATTGGAGTTAGGTGGCCACAAACCAAGAAATATCAGGATTGCTGGGAAGCACCAGAAGCCAGCTTAACACTCAATATTAAAAAGAAAACAACAACAACTAAGATCATGGTATCCAGTTCCATCACTTCATGACAAATAGAAGGGGAAAAGTGGAAGCAGTGACAGATTTCCTCTTCCTGGGCTCTAAAATCACTGCAGATGGTGATTCCAATGATGAAATTAGAAGACAATTGCTTCTTGGCAGGATAGCTATGACAAACCTAGAGAGCATGTTAAAAAGCAAAGACATCAATTTGCCCACAAAGGTCAGTATAGCCAAGGTTATGGTCTTTCTAGCAGTCATGTACGGATGTGAGAGCTGGGCAGTAAAGAAGGCAGAGCACTGAAGAATTGATGCTTTTGAATGCGGTGCTGGCAAAGACCCTTAAGAGTCCCTTGGACAGCAAGGAGATCAATCTAGCCAATCCTAAAGGAAATCAACCCTGAATACTCTTTGGAAGACTGATGCTTGCTAAAGCTGAAGCTCAAATACTTTGCCCACTTGATGCAAACAACTGACTCTGGTGCTGGGAAATATTGAAGTCAGAAGAAGAGGGTGACAGAGGATGAGATGGTTGGATGGCATTACTGATTCAATTCACATGAACTTGGGCAAACTCTGGGAGATGGTGAGGGACAGGGAGGTCTGGCATTCTACAGTCCACGGGGTTGCAAAGAGTTGGACATGACTTGGCATCTGAACAACAACGACTGGAGGCTAGAATAGGCAAGGATTGATTCTTCCTGGAGATTTTGGAGAGAAGCTGGTAACGCTTTGATTTTGGACTTCTAACTTCCAGAATTTTGAAATAATACATTTGTTTTAAGCCACCCAGTTTGTGATAACTTCTCATGGCAGCCTTATGGAATTAACATATTCTTCATAGATTTAATTCATATTTGGATAAGGCAGGTAGTCGGGACAATGCTGTAGTGAGGACTCTGAGAATAACAAGAAGGATTAAGAATTCTGTTTACCTGGGAAATGAAAATTGAGAGCAGAGAGGAAGAAAGGAAGTATTGTTGAATCCTCTGTGCTACCACAGTATTATTTCATATTGATATAAACGTATTTCCCTTAGTTTACCCTATAAGTGAGTTCTCAATATTCTATTTTCCCATTAGATTCTTAATTTTTTAGGTCATTGACTAAATTATTTATGATGTATTCTTGGAACCTATAAAAGTACCTTAAACATAGTTTTTGTTCAATATTAATATGTATTAGTTTCCAATTCGAACTAGTAACGTCTTTCCAGACATTAATATGTTAAAAAAAAATAGAAAATATGCTCAACCTCTAATGTACTCAATGCTACTAAAACATTCCTCTGATTTTCCTTGGAAATGTTCTTTTCTATGTAAATATAAGATGGTAAAAAGAAAATCACTTTTACCTCTTTAATATTGGCTTACAAAGCTATGGAATCAACGTTCTCCCAACTTCTGCATTTACAGAATGAACTACAAATACAAGAAGATTTATGGGTATTTCATTGACTTTTCTGTTGCAGACTGCATAAAAATCTCAAGGACTAGCTTACAGTTCAATGAATAAAGATAGCACATCAGGTACAAGGTCACTTTGCTCTTCTTCTATTGAGTTTTTCAGTCTATAATAGATATTAATTACTCAAGCTGTGTGCAGGAACTCTGGATATTTCATCAGTGAGTATCTCCTTACAACTTGGCTTTGATGAAAAAAAAAAGGATATATTTCTGGCCATCAAAAGGCCATCATAAGATAATGGCATTTTATTCTCCAAATACATGAAAAAGTTTATTAGTATCAGGCAAGGAACAGAGTTCAATGTATATTGTATACAGTACATAAGATTGCATAAATATTCAGTATATTATGATTTTGCTGCATTTTATCATTTTCATATGATGCTGAAGGAAGCACTCCAGGGCATTAGGAGGTCTATGAATGGAAACATTGGCAACTGTTCTCTGAAGAGTGTTAATGAGACACTGTTTCTGACACTTAAAAAAATACAAAAGGTATAGTATAAAAGAATGAAAAGGAGAATAACTATGATAGCATGGATAATTTTAGCTTAAAAGTATGAAATTATCTTTTGTAATAAAACCAAGTCACAAATTCCATATGTGCATGAATTTAAAATAGTTATAATGTTTTAAATGAGGCACATAAAGAGATGAACTGGTTTGTTTATTACCACAAATGCTGTGAGTTATTTTTAGTGATTTAAATCCTAGAATAAGTCCAAAGAAAACTGTACATGTTATATAGGTCTCTACATATTAAGGTAGCATATGAGAATCTATTATTTACTCATCAGTTTGACAAATATTTATTGAATATCAATTGTGCACAAGATTCTGGGAATGTAAAGGTAAGGAAAACATGGACTTATTCCCTGAAGACCTCACAATATTTAGGGAGACAGATACAAAAGGAACTTTAGTATGTTGTGGTAAGGACTATGACAGGGATTCACAGAATTTCATGGGAACATAAAGGAGGTTTGTACATCTGAATCTCAGCGAAAAGTTTCACAGAGGACATGATGCCTCATCTGAATCACCTGGCTTTCAACAAAGCATTGGAAATAATTGCTAAGATACTGTTTTGGTTAAGATGAATATATATGGGTAATATTACTAGACAGTTTGTTGAATCTTTAGCTGATAAACCTTCCCTAATGAATAAGTTCAGTTCAGTCATTCAGCCGTGTCTAAAACTTTGCTAGCCCATGGACTGCAGCATGCCAGGTCTCCCTGTCCATTACCAACTGCCGGAGTTCAGTCAAACTCATGTCCATTGAGTCAGTGATGCCATCCAACTATGTCATCCTCTGTCATCCCCTTCTCCTCCCACCTTCAATCTTTCTCGGCATCAGGGTCTTTTCCAATGAGTCAGTGCTTTGCATCAGTTCAGTTCAGTTCAGTTGCTCAGTCCTGTCCGACTCTTCCCGACCTCATGGACAACATCAGGACAGGCATCCCTGTCCATCAAAACTCCCGGAGTCTACTCAGCTCATCTCCAATGAGTTGGTGATGCTATCCCACCATCTCATCCTCTGTTGTTCCCTTCTCCTCCTGACTTCAATCTTTCCCAGCATCAAGGTCTTTTCAAATGGGTCAGCTCTTTGCATCATGTGGCCAAAGTATTGGAGTTTCAACTTTAGCATCAGTCCATCCAATGAACGCTCAGGACTGATCTCCTTTAGGATGGACTGGGTGGATCTCCTTGCAGTCCAAGGGACTCTCAAGAGTCTTCTCCAACACTACAGTTCAAAAGCATCAATTCTTCGGTGCTCAGCTTTCTTTATAGTCCAACTCCCACACCCATATATGACTACTGGAAAAACCATAACCTTGATGAGATGGACCATTTTTGGTAAAGTAATATCTCTGCTTTTTAATATGCTGTCCAGGTTGGTCATAACTTTACTTCCAAAGAGTAAGCATCTTTTAATTTCATGGCTGCAGTCACCATCTGCAGTGATTTTGGAGCCCCCAAAAATAAAGTCAACCACTGTTTCCCCATCTATTTGCCACGAAGTGATGGAACCAGATGCCATGATCTTAGATTTTTGAATGTTGAGCTTTAAGCCAAAGTTTTCACTCTCTTTTCACTTTCATCAAGAGACTCTTTAGCTCTTCTTCACTTGCTGCCATAAGGGTGGTGTCATCTGCATATCTGAGGGTTGATATTTCTCCCGGCAATCTTGATTGCAGCTTGTGTTTCATCCAGCCCAGCGTTTCTCATGATGTACTCTGCATATAAGTTAAATAAGCAGGGTGACAATATACAGCCTTGATGTACTCCTTTCCTGATTTGGAACCAGTCTGTTGTTCCATGTCCAGTTCTAACTGTTGCTCTGACCTGCATACAGATTTCTCAAGTGGCAGGTAGGGGGTCTGGTATTTCCATCTATTTCAGAATTTTCCAGAGTTTATTGTGATCCACACAGACAAAGGCTTTGGCATAGTCACTAAAGCAGAGATACATGTTTTTCTGTAACTCTCTTGCTTTTCCAATGATCCAGCAGATGTTGACAAGTTGATCTCTGGTTCCTCTGCCTTTTCTAAAACCAGCTTGAACATCTGGAAATTTATGTTTCACATATTGTTGAAGCCTGGCTTGGAAAACTTTGAGCATTACTTTACCAGCATGTGAGATGAGTGCAACTGTGCAGTAGCTTAAGCATTCTTGGGCATTGCCATTCTTTGAAATTGGAATTAAAACTGACATTTTCCAATCCTGTGCCCACAGCTGAGTTTTCCAAATTTGCTGGCATATTGAGTGCAGCACTTTCACAGCATCATCTTTTAGGATTTGACATAGCTCAACTGGAATTCCATCACCTCCCCTAGCTTTGTTCATAATGATGCCTCCTAAGGCCCACTTGACTTCACATTCCAGGATGTCTGGCTCTAGGTGAGTGATCACACCATCATGATTATCTGGGTCATGAAGATCTTTTTTGTATAGTTCTTCTGTGTATTCTTGCCATCTCTTCTTAATATCTTCTACTTCTGTTAGATCCATACCATTTCTGTCCTTTATTGAGCCCATCATTAAATGAAATGTTCCCTTGATATGTCTAGTTTTCTTGAAGAGATCTCTAGTCTTTCCCATTCTATTGTTTTCCTCTATTTCTGTGCATTGATTGCTGAAGAAGGCTTTTTTCTCTCTCCTTGCTATTCTTTGGAATTCTGCATTCAAATATGTGTATCTTTCCTTTTCTCCTTTACTTTTCGCTTCCCTTCTTTTCACAACTATTTGTAAGACCTCCTCAGGCAGCCATTTTTCTTTTTTGCATTTCTTTTTCTTGGTGACGCTCTTGATTCCTGTGTCCTTACAGTGTCACAAACCTCTGTCCATAGTTCATCAGGCACTCTATCAGATCCAGTCCTTTAAATCTTTTCTCACTTTCACTGTATATTTGTAAGGGATTTGATTTAGGTCATACTTGAATGGTCTAGTTGTTTTCCCTACTTTCTTCAACTTAAGTCTGAATTTGGCAATAAGGAGTTCATGATCTGAGCCACAGTCACCTCCCGGTCTTGTTTTTGCTGACTGTAGAGAGCTTCTCCATCTTTGGCTGCAAAGAATATAATCAGTCTGATTTCAGTATTGACCATCTGGTGATGTGCATGTGTAGAGTCTTCTCTTGTGTTGTTGGAAGAGGGTGTTTGCTATGAACAGTGCATTCTCTTGACAAAACTCTATTATCCTTTGCCCTGCTTCCTTCTGTACTCCAGGGCCAAATTTGCCCGTTACTCCAGGTATTTCTTGACTTTCTACTTTTGCATTCCAGTCTCCTATAATGAAAAGGACATCTTTTTTTGGGTGTTTGTCTTCATGGAACCATTCATTTCAGCTTCTTCAGCATTACTAATTAATTAATGGCTCATTGTCAAACTGCAGAAGACCTCTGGATTACATTATCACACCTTCCTTTATTTCATTTTTTTTCTTTTATTTTATTTTACTTTATAGTACTGTATTGGTTTTGCCGTACATCAACATAAATCCGCCATGGGTGTACATGAGTTCCCAATCCTGAACCCCACTCCCACTTCCCTCCCCATACCATCTCTCTGGGTCATCCCAGCGCACCAGCCCCAAGCATCCTGTATCCTGCATCGATCCTAGACTGGCGATTCGTTTCTTACATGGTCGTATACATGTTTCAATGCCATTCTCCCAAATCATCCCACAGTCTCCCTCTCCCACAGAGTCCAAAAGTCTATTCTATACATCTGTATCTCTTTTGCGTCTCACATACAGGGTTATCATCACCATCTTTCTAAATTCCATATATATGTGTTAGTATGCTGTATTGGTGTTTTTTTTCTGGCTTACTTCACTCTGTATAACCAGCTCCAGTTTCATCCACCTCATTAGAACTGATTCAAATGTATTCTTTTTGATGGCTGAGTAATACTCCATTCTGTATATGTACCACAGCTTTCTTATCCATTCATCTGCTGATGGACATCTAGGTTGCTTCCATATCCTGGCTATTATAAACAGTTCTGTGATGAACATTGGGGTACACGTGTCTCTTTCAATTCTGGTTTCCTCATTGTGTATGCCCAGCAGTGGTATTGCTGGGTCATAAGGCAGTTCTATTTCCAGTTTTTTTCAGGAATCTCCACACTATTTTCTGTAGTGGCTGTACTAGTTTGCATTCCTTTATTTCATTTTTAATCAAGTATTTGATTCCATGATATTATTTAAGGCATATTTAATAAATTTAGTAAGTGTCAGCTGCTCAGCTGTGCCCAACTCTTTGCAACCCCATGGACTGCAGCTCACCAGGCTCCTCTGTCTATGAGATTTTCCAGGCAATGATACTGGAGTGGGTTGCCAAGGGATCTTCCCAATCCAGGGATCGAACCCAGATCTCCTGCATTGCCTGCAGATCCTTTATCGACTGAGCTACAAGGGAAGCAATAAATTTAGGGATGACTCTAAATGGAGAGCTCAAGCTAGTATGCTGTGTAATTTACAAAGAAAGTGGAAAGTGGGTTGAAACTGAGAATGGAATTAAATGGTAAAAATATAGAGTTAGGTTTAAATTTCTACTGAGGAACAGTGGAATGGAATTCCCAGCTTAATAGTCTTTCGGATAAAAGAGATGTTGTGTTTTAGCTAAATGAAAATGCACTGTGGATCATGGGTGATAATAAAGTTGCCTAGAAAATTAATGGACTCTTGAACTGGAAAAACTATGTATTTTAGGGGGAAAAAGGCAAACAGTTTGATGCTCTCTATCACCAAGCAAGAACACTGTGTTTGGTATTATGAATGGTGAAAAGTGGAGAATCATAAGAGGAGGGTGATTTGAAAATTGCAGGATTTGGAAATCACACTTTAGATAGTTGACAAAATGGGAAATGTTTGGAAAAAAGATCTAAGGGGCAGTAATAGGCATCTAAATTGACTAACTGTTCATTACACCCATTTACTCAATCTACAAGGCTTCATTTCTCCCTTTCGTTTTCTTTTTTAAAGTGTCAGTGTGCCAGACACTTACTGGAAATAGGAAATGAATCAGACAGAGTCAACCCTTGGGGTTCTCTCATTCTAGTACAGTTTTCCTGTTCTTCAACTGGAGGCTTATGGAGGGTACTTGAAAGGCATACTCCTCTGGAAATTGTATGCACAATTTTATACATCTTTGGATTTTTATATGGAGGTGATTCTCTTAAATGAAATGATGGTTTAATAATGTTTAGGAAGCACTTGTCTAATGGAAAAGTCAGATATATGCACAGGCATAATAAAATGCAAAATGAGAATACATTGTGTGGGCTACTATTCTTCGAAAGAAATAGGAATCTAAATTTTTTATCCTGAAAAGAAGCAGAACTCTGCCTGATTTCCTTGGCTTCCCTCTCATTGGAAATTTTTATTTTTTGGCAATTTCTGGATATACCCTTTAAAGGATTCTTTACATAAAATTCTCTCATAAAGTAAGTTGAACTCTGTTCTAGAGCAAAGACTTTATTTTTTAATGTGTTTGTTTTGTTATGTTCATTGAAAGCTATTGTTCACCAGCCTCCACCTTCTTTTCACATTCTCTGCAAATGTCTTGGCATATAACCTCTACCCTATACATTTCATTCACCAATATATTCATTCATGTACCAAAATTTTTTTAAAGTATCTTTTATGTAACTGTATGCATTTATGCAGATACATATTTAACAACCAGCTTTCTGGGGACAAAGCCTTGAGTTAGAGTGTTTAGTGATTTCCATGGTGTAAATACCTCTACAAAAGCCAATTCCAAGCTGTTTCCCTGGTGGCTCAGTAGTAAAGAATCTGCCTGTCAATGCATGAGACACAGGAAGATCCTCTGGAGAAGGAAATGGTAACCCACTTTAGTATTTTTGCTTGGAAAATAAATCCCAAGGAGAGAGAAGCCTGGCAGGCTGTAGTCCATGGGGTTGCAAAGAGTCAGATCCAACTTAGCGACAAAACAGGAAAACAATGCACGACTGAAAACAGAGTTAGAAGAGAGGCGTAGATGGGCACTCTCCAGCTGGGGAATCTGTTCCAGCACATCACTATTTCTGTGATTCCAACACTGTATTAGGTACTTGGCCATAAAGATGACTAGAACCGTTGCTTATCTCAAGGAAGCCAATTTCTAGTGAGGAAAAGGAGTATGCACATCCACCCAAACAATATTCTATGTAAATCACATATTAGTTAAGCATGTGCACCCTAGATGCTGACCTGCATCTTCTAATTCTGTAGCTTGACCCTGCATGACTTAAGCAAATTTTGGATGCTCTGAGCAAATTACTTGTTTTTATGAGTTATGCTTTCTTCATCCATTATGTGCGGGGGAGTCACTTATTCTATAGCTATTTCTTAAATGCCAATTTTGTGCCATATACTCTGCTACATACCTGAGGATATGCACTGAACAAATGAAATAAAAACTCAACTCTTCAGTGAGTGTATAAACTAGAGGGGGAAGTTGAACAATAAATAAACAAAGGAATAAAAGCAATGGTATGCCAGATTGTCATAAATTCTACAGAGAAAAATTAAGCAAAGACACCTGAGGTAGAGTGGAGCTGCGATTTTCAATAAGGTAGTCAAAGAATGCTGTGGGAAGGTAGACTTTGAGAAAATAACTGAAGGGGTGATGGGGAGAGCCATGTAGATGCCTGAGAAAAGAATATTCCACGTAGAAGGAATAGCAAGTGTAAAGAACCTGAAAGAAGAACACTACTGAGTTGCTGGAGGACCTGGGCAGGGGCAGGAGAAGTAAAGATTGTACATTAGATTAGAGAGATTCAGACCATGGGTACAGCAGATTAGGAAAATTGTTATAAGACTTTGCAAGGACTCCAATTTTTAATCAATAAGGTAGGAAGTCACCAAAGTTTATGATCAGAGGAATGATATAATCTGATTGATATATTTTAAAATAAAATAGCCACTGGAAAAGACCCTGATTCTGGGAAAGATTAAGAGCAGGAGGAGAACGGGATGACAGAGGATGAGCTAGCTGGATGGCATCACTAATTCAATGGACATGAGTTCGAGCAAACTCTGGGAGATAGTGAAGATAGGGAAGGCTGGCATGCTGTAGTCCATGGGGGTCATTAAGAGTCAGATACAACTTAGCAGCTGAACAACAACAACAATCTTTTATTTTAAATATGGCCCACAAGAAAGCAAAGGCAGAAACTGAGAGATAAATTAGGAAGCTAGTACTTAGCTTCAGGTGAGAGATCCTGGAAGCATGGATGAGGGTTAGGATGGGTAAGAAATTAGAGTAAGAAGTGCTAAGAGTCTCGATAACTTGAAGGCAGAGAAATCTAGATCTGATGGTTGGATGGATGATTTAAGAGAAAGAGAAAAGTCAAAGAGGCCTACAAGTCTTTTAGTCTTGCCACGGGATGTAGTTGCCATTTACTGAGTTCACCCTGGCTTGAGGGTGACAAGATTTTCTATTTTATACATAATGAACTTGAGGTGTATATTAGACTTCCACTTGCAGACACTGTGTAGGTAGTTGGATAACATGAGTAACAGATTCATGGGAGAATTCCACACTAGACACAGTTTATGAGTCACTAGAGTACAGATAATAATAACAGCAAACACATATAGTGGCAGGAATTATTCTAAGCACTTTTGCAGATATTAATTCATTTAGTGCTCCAACAATTCTATGGCATAGTCATTGTTAAGATCCCAGTTTTTACAGATGAGCCACCTGAGGTGAGAAAGGATAGAATATTAGCTCAAGGTTGCACATCTAACAAAGTAGTTGAGCTGCAATTCAAAGTCAGACCGTGTAGCCCAAAGGTCTGTGCTCTTAGCCATGATACTCAATATGAAATGAGATGAAATTACTAATGGTGTGATTGCAAAAGGCTAGGGTAGGCCAGCATTTACTCTGTAGAAATTAAAAGAACCAGCAAAGTAGACCATGAAGGAGTTGTCAGTGATATATGGAAGACCAGGGGATCAGAGAAATGATATGTGAGATGCAGGGACATGAAAGGGACAATGAGCAATAATTGTGAGCATTACATTAAATTTGTGATGTGTTGAGCCAAGTCTTAACATAGTAAACGCTCATGAAAGTTAGAAGTCTTTAATATTATTCTATTACTTTAAAACTTTTAGTGCTTATGCTGTGTGTGCATGTACACGTATATGTATGTGGGTAAAGGGTTAACAGAAGACTTCACAGATGATCTGACATTTGAACTAATGCATAAATGAGAATGCATCCTGTATCACAAAAAGGGCATGGGTGTTTCAGGCAGAGAGCAGAAGTCGGGGGTGAGAAAGGTCATGGAGCTCTACAAAAGCGTCTTTCCAAAACCCGGTTTTACATTAGAAAAAGAAACCCCACCAAAAAGAGAAGACTCTATTACTCCTTCTTCCCTGGAACAGTTTCCCAAGATATGCTACATTTGAAAAATTCCCTGTTTAAGTACCTTTCAGAAAGTGCTGCGTTAAGCAATGAAAAACCTGTTTCTTTACAAAAAACTTTCTGAGAGTTCTTTAAGTATACCATACGCATAACTTCCCAAGCTGGTTTGACCTTATGCTGACCGTTCCCAGCACAGCATCACATTTGAGGAAATACCAACTCAGAGGAGAAGGATGTATACTTTTCCAGTTTTACTAGGTTCGCCTAAACTTTTATACACTTGGCCTGCAGTGCACCAAACCAGGGCTTAGGAGTCATACAAACATGGATTTTCATTCTGGCTCTATCCTTGTGCAACCACAGGGAAATTTCTTAACTCCTCTTTTCCTTAATTTATTCACTTGCAAATACTGGAATGCTAATGTGTATCTGTCTCGGAAGGACTGTTATACAGATTAAGATGTGCAAAGTCCCTTCCTTTAAAAAGTTCTTAGCCTCTGCCTTGCACTGTAGCTATGTCAGCAAACCTCCTTTCTCCACATGGAAAGCTGTCTGATGACAGAGTTTCTTATTTATCATGCACTTCACACAATTTCCATGTTTTACACATACATATGCTCAATAAATAGTTGGTAAATTGGAAAGATGGAAATGCTGAAAAGAGCTGTCATTTACTTTTTATTCACCCTCCATTAAATAGCTGCTAAAATCATACTTTAAAAATTCATGTTTTGTGGATCATCTTATTCACTTAAATTTTGAAGACATTTTTTTTCTTTCTTTAAGAGTGATGCGTATACATTCATAAATAATATAGACAGGAAGAAAAGCATACTTCAATTCTAATTTTTGTTGCAGAATATCTTTTCTGTTAAATATCCTAATCGATGTTTTTGAACTGTGGTGTTGGAGAAGACTCTTGAGAGTCGCTTGGACTGCAAGGAGATCCAACCAGTCCATTCTGAAGGAGATCAGCCCTCGGATTTCTTTGGAAGGAATGATACTAAAGCTGAAACTCCAGTACTTTGGCCACCTCATGTGAAGAGTTGACTCATTGGAAAAGACGCTGATGCTGGGAGGGATTGGGGGCAGGAGGAGAAGGGGATGCCAGAGGATGAGATGGCTGGATGGCATCACTGACTTGATGGACGTGAATCTGAGTGAACTCCGAGAGTTGGTGATGGACAGGGAGGCCTGGTGTGCTGCGATTCATAGGGTCGCAAAAAGTCGGACACAACTGAATGACTGAACTGAACTGAACACAGCTTAATTTATTAACTCCATTATGCAATTTCACATAAATATCTATATAGATATAAGCAAGATTATCACATCCTTTCCATTTGTCTAGGAAATGCTCCATTCAATCTCCATGGTTCTAGATGGTGTTATTAATCATAGTATCTGTTCCCTCTCATCCAGGGAGAGACACCCAAACCATATCCTGAGAAAGATAAATGAGAACATGGAATAATCCACAGAAAGAAAATCATTTCAAAGGGATTACAATTAAAATAAATGAATCCTATGAAAGAAAGAAACTTTGCCATTTCATTCACTAACTTAATAAATATTTGGTAAGCACTTTTAATGTGTAAGAACTGTACTAGGTGCTACGGATACACTGGTTAGCAAGCAGATGTGGTCTCTGATTTTAGTGGGGGTAGCGGTAGAGCACAAACCTAATGAGAAGACAGATACTAATCATCTGACCTCAGCAATAAATGAGGAATAATAACGGATATAGAACTCCAGAGGGAAGGAATAGTATGAAACATTACAAGGATAAAATGGGGGAATATGACCTTGTGTCTCCTGAATAAGTGAGAAATGAAATGACAGTTGAAAGAAATTATGCAGAAGCAATAAGCCTAGACAGTTTCATACAGAGGGAATGACACAAGCCAAGCCCCCTCAGTGAGCTGCAGTATGATACATTCAAGCGTGTGAATGAAATCAGGCAAGGCTGGAACACACAGAGCTAGGAGAAGTGTAATATCTGACAATTCTAGAAATGTTGGTTGATATCAGACCACGTAAAGTCTTCGAGTCTGTAGTAAAGATTTTGGTATTCATCTTAGGAGTAGAAGCCACTGGAATATCATAAAAAGATTTACTCTAAACATTCAAGTTTTTGTTCTTTTACATTGAATATGTTTGTGCGTGCATGTTCAATTGCTTCAGTCTTGACTCTGACTCTTTGCAACCCTATAAACTGTGGCCCACTAGGCTCCTTTGTCCATGGGATTCTCCAGGCAAGAACACTAGAGTGGGTTGCCATGCTCTCCTCCAGGAGATCTCCTTGATCTAGGGATCTAACCTGTGACTCCTGCATCTCCTGTATTGCAGTTTGATTCTTTACCCACGGAGCAAACTAGGAAGCACTACTTTGAATACATGTAGCCCAAAACATTATATACTATTTTTGTTCATTTTTTAAATTTTATACTTGTGACATCAAATGCAACCTACTGGTACATTCAGCATCATGTTTTCAAAGACATTTTTACGAAGATGCATGCAGATACAGTTTATTCATTTCATCAGCTGTTTAGTCCTATATTGTGGACTATTTGAGGATCTATTTTGTGATTGCATGATTTTTCTTTAACCCATTAATATATCGTATTTTTAGGATACTTCCTACTTGAACATAACATATTGTTATTAATCTGCTAGTTATAATTTGCTATTTTATCACATTTTATTTCTGTTTTCATGTTTATAGAAGTATACTAAAATTTGCAATTTTCGAACTTATGATCTGATTTAGTTTCAAGGTTATACTCATTATGAAATTGGTATGGATATTTTTATTTCTCAAAATAATTTCTCACCCCAAAATTATTAAAGATTCAATGAAATTTTGTTCTAAAACCATTTGGTCCTGGTTTTGTCTCTACTTGTCAACTTTTTATTTGAAAAATTCTCAAATTGATAGACCGAGGCATTATTAAAAAGAACATCTCCAAAGTCTTTATCTAGTTTTATTGATAGTTAGGATTTTGTCATATTTGTTTTCTCTCTTTCACGTGTTCTCTTTCATTCTTTCTTACTCTCACTCTCTTTCTCTCTGCTTAACTATATGAAAATATATTTCAGATATCATACTTCTTAGCTAAATATTTCAGAATAAATATCTTAAGAAAGACAGCATTCTCCTGCATGACCACAATGCCATTATCATACCTCAAGAAGACAAAAGAATGGCATATCATATAATATGGGTCTCAAGTATAATATTTTCCAATTGTGTACTAAATGTTTTTGAAACTGATTGCTTTTCAGACACAATCAATATTCATGCATTGCTATTAGCTGTAATGACTCAGCCTTCTTTCTATAAAAGAACAGCACTGACTTTTGGGGTTTTTTACATATTGATTTTCACAAAATTGAATTTTTTAAAGATAATATTGCAACTTATTTCACAAAATATCTCAAATTCTGTATTTGGATTTCTCACAGTTAAACTGAGGTTAAACATTTATGACAAGACTACATAGTTAACTGTAATATTGCATCATATTGAGTCAATAACATTCACAGATATACAAAAACATTAGACTTAACAAAGTAAAAATTCTAATACATGGCAACCAGCAGAAAATAACCAAGCATTCAAGGAAGCAAGGAAATGAGATGTTTCATATGTTTAGGAAAGGAGAGGAAGAATGGATCTGACAGAAATATGGAAGATATTTTTTAAAGACTCATATTTAAATTTTAGGTATAAAATTACAATTTCTGAGATAAAAATGCACTAAATGGAATTAGCTACAGATCAGATACTGCAGAAGACAAATTAGTGAAACTGAAGATAAAGAAATAGAAACAATCCAATATGGAGCACAAAGAGAAAATAAGAAAGTAGGACATCAGATAGCTCTCGGAAAATTTCAAGCCACCTAACATACAATTAATAGGAATCCTAAAAGGAGAGGTAGATAGAAAAAATATTTGGAAAAATATGCTTGTGAACTTTTAAATTTGATGAAAGCTGTGAATATACAGAACCAAGAAGTCTTGTGCTATAAGCACAAGAAAATCGAAGCAAACTATATCAAGGGATATCAGAATGAAATTGCTTAAAAACAAAGTAAGAATATCTCAAAAGTAGTCAAAGGAAAAAGGAATATCGTTTACTGACAGTAAAGATTAGACTAGAATACAGATTTCTTATCACTTCCCTGGTGGCTCAGATGGTAAATAACCCACTTGCAATTGTGGGAGACCTGAGTTTGATCCCTGGGCTGGGAAGATCCCCTGGAGAAGAGCATGGCAACCCACTCTAGTAATCTTGCCTGGAGAATCCCCATGGACAGAGGAGCCTGGCCAGCTACAGTTCATGGGGTCTCAAAGAGTTGGACATGACTGAGTGACTAAGCACAGCACAGATTTATTATCAGAAGCAATGGAAGCCAAAAAACAGTGGGAAAATATCATTAACATATTAAAATCAGAATTCTATGCCCAAGGAAAATGCCTTTCAAATAAAATATAAAGACAAAATAAAACTTTCTCAGACATATACAAAAACTTCAGAATAAGCATGTTTTTATCACAAGTTATGTTAAAGGAAGTCCTACAGCAGAAAGAACATGATCTCAGATGAAAATTTGAATTTATACCTAGGTACATGCTGGTATATCAAGAATAATCTTTTATTATTTTTAGTCTCTATAAAAGAAATTTACTATTTAAAGCAAAAATAAAAACAACAGATTGTGAGGTTTATAGAATGTGGAGAAGTGAAATGCTTAACAACAACAGCATAAAGTTTGGGGTTGGGGGAACAGAAGTCAACTATTACAATGTCTCCCACTATAAGTGAAGTGTTATAACATTACTTGAATTTAGACAATGAGAAGTTAAGAGTGTATTCTAAAAATACTAAAGGAACAACGGAGAATTTTGTCTTATAAGCCAAGATAAAATAGATGACAAAAACTATCCAAATAATCTGAAAGAAGGCAAATCTTCAACTTCAATTTCTGGATCTGTGTGTATAACACTTTTTCCCCTTTAAAAATGAGAGCTAGGTTTTTAAAAAATGGGCATTACAGGAAGAAAAAAAAGCTGAGAATTGGTCTTCACCCAAATGAATAATTGTTTGGCTCCTTTCTGATACCCATGTGTTAAGATGGCATGTGTCCCTCTGCAAGTTATACTGGAGGCACAGGTGCTAACCCAAAATTGGCAGGCTGCAACTCCTGAACTGCAGGAAACCTATACTCTATGACAACAGGGTCCTGCTGCCAACATGTTCCTTTAAATACCTGAGTGTGGATAGTTCCTTTTAGTGTAGGGGCTAAAAACAGAGATCAAGTGGAGAAAACTATTCACTAACTGAGAAAATATAAGGGTATTTGGTAGATAAAGATTGCTTCATTGAGAACAAGGGTTAGAAACAAAGTCAAAACTTCTGTATTATAATTGAGCTTTTCATATAGTGAAAAACTAAAATTAGGCCATTCATTTATGCTAATTATAAATTAACATTCTAGTTATGAAAGGCAAAACCGTATAGCCAATGGAAAAAAATATAGAAGAACATCTTTAGATGGAGGTATACTTCTTAAACAAATTACATACAGTGCAACTAAAAGCTAAAAAGTGAATTGATTCACTACATTTAAATTAAGGACTTCGGTTCAAAGACAAAGTTAATGGGTAAGTGACTAATTGAGGAAAAATAATGTCCAACTCTAAATCTGATGTCCAATGTGTATTAAAAGTAAGAAAAATCTGTGAATTTGAAATTAAAAGAGAAGACTACAGCTAACACATAAATGCAGATAAATACAGATGAAAAGAACACTGAAGGTCTCAAATTGCAAGATTAGAAATTTGAAAATACTGTGTTGACGAGGAAGATGAAGACAGGTATCTTGTTGCTATCTGGAAAAGAGACTGGAGTATTAAGTGCATGCATGCACCTATGATTCAGAAGACTATATACTTTTGTTTGCCAGGTTCTTGTTCATGCTATTGTTCCAATAGTATTATTAATAATGCCCTATTCCAGTCTCAACATTAGGTGTGGATGATAAGTCAAATGATTGCCGTACTAATGACCCAGCAATTCTACACCTGAGATTCCCAGGGAAATCCACACAGGTCTACAATGTAATATGTATGAAATGTACATCACCACATTGCTTTGGTAGCTGGAAACTGGAGACAACCTGGATCTCCATCTCCAAGGAAATGAGTAAAAAATACTTAAAGATGAAACCATGAAATACTATTCATATCAAGCAATTGGAAAAAATAAATGAAATATATATTGTGGAGGTAGAGTTGATTAATAGTTGTATTGAGGAATTCTATTTTTATTTCAGGGCCACCTGGTGGTTTGGTTTTTATACTTGGTCAAGAAAAGAGACAGTAGAATTTATGATCTGTTGGGGGCTCACAGGGCCACTTTCTTAAGAATCATTGCATTCCTGGTGGTCCACTGGTTAAGAATCCACATTGCAATGCAGGGTACATGGGTTCAGTTCTTCGTTGGGGAATGAAAATCCCACATGCCACTGAGCAACTAGGCCCATGTGCCACAACTAGAGAATCGGTGTGCTGCAATGAAAGATTTCACGTGATGCAATGAAGATCCTGTCTGCTGCAACGAAGATTCAATACAGCGAAATAAATAAGTAAATACTTTCAAAGAAAATAGTTGCAACTAGTCGACTGGGGTCTGATAAGTCTGGCTGGTTGGTGTTGCTAAAGGGATATAATATGGCTTCCCTGGGAAATTTTTCTTTGTATTTTCTTAATAATATGTATGCTCAATCACTCACTCAGTTGTATCTGACTTTGTGACCCCATGGACTGTAGCCTGCCAGGCAACTCTGTATGATTTCCCAGGCAAGACTATTGGAGCAGGTTGCCATTTTCTACTCTAGGGGCTCTTCCCGACTCAGGAATCAAATCTGTGTCTCTTGAGTTTCCTGCTCTTTGCAAATGGGATATCTCTTGGACCTCTAATCCTCTCTTGCACTCTCTTTGGTTGTGCTGGTGTATTTTATATTTAGGTACAAGCTCTGTGGAGTCTGGTGAGTCCTTCCAAAGAACTGAACTAGGGAAATCTTTACATACATTTAGCTATGGGGATAGATCTTGTTTAGTAAACAAGAAACTGAACAAGATATCACACTATGCATCATAATATTCTCATTGTAAATTAAAAACTATGCACACACCCAAAACTGTAAATTTCACAAGGATACACATATAACTAGGGATTATATATATATATCCCTAACTTATATGCAGAGTACATCATGAGAAACGCTGGACTGGAAGAAACACAAGCTGGAATCAAGATTGCCGGGAGAAATATCAATAACCTCAGATATGCAGATGACACCACCCTTATGGCAGAAAGTGAAGAGGAACTCAAAAGCCTCTTGATGAAAGTGAAAGAGGAGAGTGAAAAAGCTGGCTTAAAGCTCAACATTCAGAAAACGAAGATCATGGCATCTGGTCCCATCACTTCATGGGAAATAGATGGGGAAACAGTGGAAACAGTGTCAGACTTTATTTTTTGGGCTCCAAAATCACTGCAGATGGTACTGCAGCCATGAAATTAAAAGATGCTTACTCCTTGGAAGAAAAGTTATGACCAACCTAGACAGCATGTTAAAAAGCAGAGACATTACTCTGCCGACTAAGGTCCATCTAGTCAAGGCTATGGTTTTTCTAGTAGTCACGTATAGATGCAAGAGTTGGACTGGGAAGAAGGCTGAGTGCCGAAGAATTGATGCTTTTGAACTGTGGTGTTGGAGAAGACTCTTGAGAGTCCCTTGGACTGCAAGGAGATCCAACCAGTCCATTCTGAAGGAGATCAGCCCTCGGATTTCTTTGGAAGGAATGATGCTGAAGCTGAAACTCCAGTACTTTGGCCACCTCATGCAAAGAGTTGACCCACTGGAAAAGATTCTGATGCTGGGAGGGATTGGGGGCAGGAGGAGAAGGGGATTACAGGGGATGAGATGGCTGGATGGCATCACTGACTCGATGGACGTGAATCTGAGTGAACTCTGGGAGCTGGTGATGGACAGGGAGGCCTGGCGTGCTGCGATTCATGGAGTCGCAAACAGTCGGACATGACAGAGAGAATGAACTGACTGAGCTGACATATATATCCCCATATATATATATATCAAACAGTGGGGAGAATGTCTATGGGGAGTGGGAGGAAACAAATGGACATCAATGATCAGGGGAGATATCCCACTAGAGAGACAGGGGACAACAGTACACTCATGAGTATGAGTAATACAAGACTCAGTATCTGGGGATTCAAAGTAGTCTGTGGTATACAGGATAAAATATAATTTCCCACTGGGTACATGAGTATTAGTTTGGGTAAACTCCGGGAGTTGGTGATGGACAGGGAGGCCTAGTATGCTGCAGTCCATGGGGTCACAAAGAGTTGGACATGATTGAGCAACTGAATTGAACTGAACTGAATATAAGTTTTAAGATTCTCATACTGCTAGCCAGTTCTTTCCAATTACAATGGGACATGTGTTTGCATATGTTAAGTCTAATTGGCTAACAGCTGAGCATAAGAGCAGGCAGTCCCAAATGGATATGTGATCAAATTAAGTTTGCACTCTGATAAATATTCAATTTTAAAATCAGCTAGGGTCAAGTTTTGTTAAGTTTAGTGATGAACAATGGAAATTTAGATAAGTATTTTCAGTTGACAAGGATGATTGTGGTCAAAATTGACTGAAATGCGGCATAATTTTTGGTTTTAGTTCTTTCTATTAATTAAAAAATAGTTTGGCTGCACTGTGCAGCATATGAGATCTTAGCTCCCCAATCAGGGATCAATCCATGATCCTTGCATTAAAAGTGCAAAGTCTCAACCACTGGACCACCAGGGAAGCCCTTGAGTTTAGTTTTTTATTCAAAGAACTAAACTTCTTAATCAGAAGGTTAAGTCTACACCTTTAAAAAGAATACATAACACTTATGAAATACCAGATGGTCCTTCTTGGAAACCTAAGATTTTTTTGACAGAATTTTTTGGAGAAGCAACTCAAAATTATATTGAATTTTGACAGGAAACGGAAAGATGTGATCTATATATTCTCATTTTAGTCTCTTTGTAAAAAAATTTTAAGGTTCCTCTATACTTTTTTATGAAAACCATTTCATCTTTGTAACTAGAATTAAGTAGAAGCTCTAAGTATCTATTAAATATCTACTCAATTGAGAAGTATTTCCTGAAAGGTTAATTTTAGTTTTGGGGGTTGTCATATAATGACATGTGAGAAGTAATGTTTTCTTAAATTACTATTGCTCATCTCTGCTCTGCTTAGCATGTGGTGGACACTCAAGTAGTTGCTGAAAAGATGCACATATGAAAGTAAAGATGTTAAGGATTATAAGAGAAAAATTAGTATAACTAGTTGCTGTTGTTTAGTCACTAAGTTGTATCTCATTCTTTTGTGACTCCATGGACTGTAGCCCACCAGGCTCCTCTGTCCATGGGATTTCCCAGGCAAGAATGCTGGAAAGGTTGCCATTTCCTTCTCCAGGGATCTTCCTGACCCAGGGATTGATTCTGTATCTCCTGCATTGGGAGGTGGATTCTTTACCATTGAGCCACCAGGGATGCCCATAGGCTATTTAAAATATTTGAAGTGCTATCAAACTAAAAGAGACAATTATTTTTTTTTGAGGATCTAGTAGTCAGAGCTTGGAACCATGATAGTGACCCAAGAGAAGCAAAATTTAGTTAGGTATGAAGAACTCTAATATAATTAAAGCTACTTGAAAATGGAATGGCAACCTGGGGAGAGAGTGTTCTACCTCTTACTGAAGGTGTTCAAGTGGAAGTCTTGTGGCTGCTCGACAAAGATGCAATAGAGGGTTTGGAACACTGAATGACAGGTGGAACTAAGTGACCTGTGATCAACCATATTAGTCTATACCCTGTGTTCAAAGATAAATTGCAAATGAATGTATCCAGAGAACAGAAAAGAATAGTCAAATGGTCACCATTCCCTTTTATATTACCTGCTATGCATAAATACTATCCTTTGGTTTGCAATTCCACAATTTAAGCCATGCTGGTTAATTAATAACCAAGACAATCTATTTATTTTTGAAAAGTCAAAATTTTGTGTGGACTTATGCATTCTAAAATACTAACAATATATGTGACTCACCTACTCACTGACTTAGCAATTTTTAAAAATGACCACTTTATTTTAGACACTGGTGATACACTGTTGACAAGGAAAGACTAAGTTTCTACTTTCAGACAGCTGAGTTCTGGTGAGAAAAGACAGGTAACAAGCACACCAAACAACAGAAAAGTTTCATAATGTGTTAAGTGAGGAGAATTGACTATACATAGACAAAAGTGGAAGCAGAGAACCAGTTAGGAGGCTACTGGAATATTTCAGTTATGAAATTTTCAAAAAATGCTTACTTCTAGCACATCTTGGTAACGTGGGGTGAGGGGGAACACCCTCTAATGCCAAAAAATACATAAGATACCTACAAACAAGGAAACAGATAAGCAGGTAAATAAAATATATAGAAACCCTTTGGGGAAAATTATAAAGCTTTATTAAAAGACAAAAAAATCTAAACAAGTGGAGAGGTATACCATGTTTCTGATGGAAAGGCTGAGTATGTTAAAGTTTGCAATTTTCCCAAAACTAGCTTATAGACTCAATTAACTTTTAAAAATTTAAGGTTTTTTTTTTTTAAAGAATACTGAAAAATACTTAAAATATTATACAGAAGAATAAAGGAATAATACCTAAGACTCTAGAATAAACATCAGGTGAAGAAACGCTATATAAAACATCAAGATGTATTATTATACAGCTATAGCTATTTATGATATCACGGTATTTGGGATAGGAAACAGACAGTGGAAGAAAATACTCTAAAAAGATACCCACAGACAAAAACATTGAAAAATAAAAGTAGACCCAAACAGGTATGGAGACTTGATCTGTTACACTACTAGTTACTGGAAAAGTAATAGACTACTTCAAGAATTGTGCTGAGACTTAGATATTTGTTCAGAATTACAAATGAAATTAAATCCCTACAGGTGGCATCCATAAAACTTGTTTTAAGAAATGTTAAATATTTAAATGTAAAAGCAAAATTTTAAAAGCTTTAGAGGACAATATAGGAGAATATCCTTGTGATTCAATGTTTGGAAACATTATCTTAAAGAAGATTCAAAAAGTCCAAACTCAAAAATATTCATAAATTTGACTCAATTTAAAAATGTACTTTTATTATCAGAAGAGACTATAAAATGAGTAGAAGAATAAGACCCAAATTGAAATAAAATATTTACAAAATTATATCAAAGTTATAATGTTGAAAATATAAAATTTCTACAAATCAATAAATATAAGACAATCAATAAAAAATATGTAAATGACCAAATAAGAATTTCAGAGAACAGGGAACATGAATGGACATAAATACAAGGAAAGATATTAAACCACAATAATAACCAGGAAAAAATGACTGCAGAGGAATGACAAGCTTTTAAACACTCAAAGAGAAGGAGAAACAGAGAAATAGCAGCAGCTGATATTCAGGGGGACTAATTTCAGGAGGAAATATAAGGCAAATGCAAGAATAGTAACTGAACTAAACTTCATGGAGGAAGCTTCCACTAAGATAGAGAAGCTTAGCAGGCTACAGTGCACCGGGTCACCAAGAATCAGACAGGAGTGAGCAACTGAGCATGCACAACACTTGATTAGCCTCTAATATAAAACATATCGAAGCAGGCCCACTGGAAAACAGATCATGAGAGAAAAAGTACAGTGACTATCTCAGAGTTATAAAAGGAGACGTGCTATATATGGAACAAAAACAGAAGGCAATGAAGCTGGAACAGTCAAATAACAAGGAAAAGCTCTTGGAAATATTACCAAAATTAAAACTCCAATGGAAAGTTTGGAAAACAAAGTCAAAGGAATTTCCCAGAATAAAGAATAAAAACAAAAAAACTTGGAATGGAAAAAATAAAACAACTAGAGTTAATTCTGAAGGTCCAATGTCTAATTCAATAGCATTCTAAATAACACAAGAAGGAAATCAATTTAAAATCATTTTTAAAAACAACAAGAAAATAAAAGAACAGAGAAAACAAGAAACTAAGTGCATGACTACAAATGCTCATTGAATACACACCAATGTGTTTCTTCTTGAAATTTCAGAACTCCAGAAATAAAGAGTAAATAATCAAGATTCTAAAAGGGTGTGGACCAGATCACATAAAATGAAACAGAAAAAAGGAACAGCTTCTGAATTCTCAGTAGTAAAATTAGATATCAATAGAAACTAAAATCTAAGAGAAAGTGATTGTCAATAGAAAATTCTACAACCAATCACATTAGTAGAGTGTGAGGAAAAAGAAAAGGTAACATGCTCCAGCAGGAAAGTTTGCAAGAGGGAGAAAAGAAGCTGATGGATCATATGGTAATCTTTATATTTAAAATTTATAACTTTATCAGCTTAAAAATTATATTAAAGGATTTTGATAGATTGCATAAACTGGAAATGTTAGGAATAGTTATATTAAACACCAAGCATGTAAGTAAAAAAATAAATTATCTCAAATAATGCTAAAAATTATAGAAGGATAGTAGAGAATTAGATCAATAATGTTTCTATGCCATAATCATAATAATATTAAAAACTATTGATCAAAGTTTGTAATATCAGTAGTTTAGGAGGTTGGTTAAAAGGGACGTGTGTGTATATGTGTGCATGGGTTTGTAAGGATCATGATCTCATTTACTATAGTACAAAGTAAAAAAATACATAAATCTTGTTTAATTAATTCATTGCAAATGAAAATCATACCAGAACTATGTCTGGTATTATATATTTATCAGTACTGTGTCTCTGGGTACTAATCTTGTAGAAGAGGTCTGAGGAAGGAATGCAGGATTTTTAAAATTGTATTATTTAATGGTTTTAAAGCTATGTGAGCAGATTGCCTGGATCAAAATTTTATAAATTAATAAAGAATGAAGAGAGCTATCAGTGAACTAATAATCACTTATCAGTGAACTAGTAAGATTTCCTTATTATAGTCTATGTGTTTATGCGAATATAAACTGTAAAAGTATTCCAATTTGTGAAGCAGCGTCTACAGTTTGCTGCTGAGCCCTTCATGTGGTAGATGTGAGAACTAAAGAACTACTATTAGAACTACTTCCAGTGCCCCTGGGAAAACAGTAATGCAAACGCTAAGCAATTTTATAATATAACTAAGCAATTTTATAATATAGCTAAGCAATTTTATAATATAACATGCCTATACAAATTTTTACTTTATTAGGAATTAAGTATTTATATTTTTATATATCAAACAGTATACTACTACACTGTCAGTAACATATTATTTCTTTTATTCTTATTAAGATAATGCCAAGTATATATGTCCATCTTGGCAGCTGAATTTTCAACAACAACAAAAAAAGGCTCACTTTGCCAGTTCAATTGCTTATAATGAAATGCTAAATACATCCTTCTAATGGGGCTAACTTAAAAAAAATTAGGTTAAAAGTCAAAAAGATAAGTTGATATTTGTCTCCTTGGATGAAGAAAGACTGTAATTTGTGTGTGTGAGAGAGACAAGATGGAGTAGGAGGAGGTGCACAGGGAGCACGTCTCTCTCCATGGATGCATCAGGAACATTTTTAGGTGAAGATGATCTCGCGGAGCACCAGCTGAAAGCTGGCAGGAGTCCCTGACCTCTGGAAAGTAATATATAGATCCACGCAAAATTCGATAGGATGAAGGAAGGAAGGGAAAAAGAGGAGAGTGAGCAGAACCAGACCTGCACCTGGTGCAGGGGTGAGGTCCCCATATCAGGGCACTCAGTTGAGACAGAGGCGGCTGTTGGAGAGTGAAGCGGCTGATCTGCGACAGTCTGAATGGAGTGAGAACTATGTGGACAATCCATGCCCCAGAAAAGGACTCAAGTCCATGGGAATGGATAGCGGCTGGGAGCTGGAGCATAGGGATTAGAGAGCAATCCCAGGGCAAGGATTCCTGTTGATTGCAGGGAGATGGCCCAAGGGGATGGGAGAAAGGAGCCTGTGGCGGGGAATGCCTTTGAGGGAAAGGTAGGCAGCCATGAAGGCAGGGTGCTACTGTTGAGTCATGTGCAGGCGGTGGAGCGATCACTGTTGCCTTTCTCTCCCCATATATGATTGCCGGGAGCCGATTAATAAAGATCCCAGAGAGGTGGCTCTTGAGTGCCTGATGCTCCAAGAAATACAGAAGGACCAGCCAGGGACGCCCTTTGAATGCCAGTTTCCAGAGGCTAGAAGAAGATTCTAATAGCACAATATCTTCTGCAGCCATGGTCGCTGGCTTCCCTGAATACCAGGAACTCCCAGGGTCCCCATGATTCAAGCAATTGCACCAGCTCCACACTTGGTCCTCACTGGGGCAAACCCAAGTCCTCCAGTGCAGCCTCAGGAGCAAACTCATGTGGATGATCCACAAGCAGAGGTGGGGATAAAACCATAATTGAGCTTCATGGGTGGAGTGGCTAAGGAAGGGGATTGAAAACCCTTCCACCAGTTATACAAGATGCATATTAAATCCACACAGTCAACTAGGTAGACTGGGTCTATGGAATATACAAAAGGACAATGAATGTTCCCACAAAATGAAGCACTCTAGTTCTAGCAGCTGTAGACATTAGAGGCAAGAATATGCAGGATTAAGGCCAGATTAGAGTCTGAGTTGTCCCCACAGTAGATCCAGAGACCAGCTCCCCACCCCCACACCAATATTATAGGGCCTCTTAGCAAGGAGGAAGTGGGCTGTAACTCACTGCAGGGGAAAGGACACTGACAGCTAAGACCTCAAAAAAAAATTCTTCTTCTATATTTTGATTCATTCCGTAGTTGATTTTGGATGTTTTCTCTATTGTTGTGGTTATTGTTATTATTGTATCTATTTAAGCTTTTGAGAACTTTAAAAACAAATTTTTAACTACACTTTTTACTTGCTTTATATACTTCTACCTCTACAAATGGTTCTTTGCTGTTTTGTGGGTTTTTTTTTTCCTGTTTTTGTTTTTATTTATTGCTCTTTTCTTGGTGTAGTTATTTTTTAATATATAAAAATCTTTTTTATATACTTCTATTTAATTTTACTTTTCTATTTTTTCTTTCTGCTTTTCACTATGCTTGTTAGTTTATTTTCTTTTCTTGGGTTTATTCCTTACTTAGCTCTCTGCTTTGGTCTTGTTTTCTGTTGTGTGCTTTAGCTAGTATTGTTTTTAATTAATTTATATCATTTTTTATTTCCTTTACTCATCAGGTCACTCTCTTATGCTTTGTTTTCTTTGGAGTGTATTAGTTTTGTTTGTGTGCCTATAACATGTATGTGTGTGTGTGTATGTTACTTTCTGTTACTATTTGTCTGATTTTGCATTTATCATTTGTCTGGGGATCATTTTTTTCCCTAAGTTTTTGATTGTTTTTTGTGTGTTCATTTTAATACCCAATACTGCCATAATGAACAGCTTGTGGGATCCTGGGTCCTCAACCAGGGATTGGGCCTGAGCCTGTGGGGTGGGAATGCTACCTTCAGGACACCAGACTTTCAGAGAACTCTTCATCTGCTGCTGCTAAGTCGCTTCAGTCGTGTCCGACTCTGTGCGACCCCATAGACGGCAGCCCACCAGGTTCCCCCATCCCTGGGATTCTCCAGGCTAAAACACTGGAGTGGGTTGCCATTTCCTTCTCCAATGCATGAAAGTGAAAAGTAAAAATGAAGTCGCTCAGTCATGTCCGACTCTTTGTGACCCCATGGACTGTAGCCCACCAGGCTCCTCAGTTCATGGAATTTTCCAGGCAAAAGTACTGGAGTGGGGTGCCATTGCCTTCTCCAACTCCTCACCTGAGGGGGTATTAATTAGTGAGAATTTCCATGAGGGCCTCCACCCAAGACCCAGCACTACTCAACTGCTGGCAGGGCCCAGCACAAGGTGCATCACCTAAACAACATGCAAGACAAGAACATAAACCCAATCATCAGCAGCCTTCCCAAAGACGTCCCAGAATACCACCTCACACAGCCCTGCCCATGAGAAGGGGAAAAATACCTCCTCTCTGCAGAATGCAGTCCCTTCCAATGTGAAACCTATACACACCACAGAACTAACCTCACCCACCAAGGGCAAAGACCAAAAATAAGAGGAACTATGACTCTGTAGCCTGGGGAACGGAGAACTCAAACACAGTAAGTTAGATAAAATGAAAAGACAGAGAAATACTGTGCAAATGAAGGAACAAGGTAAAAACCCACAAGACCAAATAAAGGAAGAGAAAACAGGTAAACTACCTGAAAAGAATTCAGAGTAATTATAGTAAAGATCATCCAAAATCTTCAAAACAGAATGGAGGAAATACAAGAATCATTTAATACATTTAATAAGCACCTAGAAGAAATAAAGAATAAACAAACAGTGACAAATAACAAAATTAATAAAATTTAAAATCCTGCAGAAGGAATCAGTGGCAGAATAACTGAGGCAGAAGAACAGATAAGTGAGCTGGAAGATGGAATTGTGGCAATAACTGCTGAAAAGCAGAATAAAGAAAAAAGAATAAAAAGAATTGAGGATTGTTTCAGAGACCTCTGGGACAACATTAAATGAACCAACATTTGAATTACAGTGATTCAAGAAAAAGAAGAAGAAAATCATAAAAGATTTGAGAAATTTTTTAAGAGATTATAGTCCAAAACTTTCCTAATATGGGAAAGGAAATATTCAATCAAGTTGCAGAAAGGCAGAGAGTACCATTCAGGATAAATCCAAGAAGAAACATGTGGAGAAACATATTAATCAAAATTTTTAAAAATTAAACACTTAGAAAAAATATTAAAAGCAGCAAGGGAAAATTAACAAGTAAATACAGGGGAAACCCCATACAGTTAACAGCTGATCTTTCAACAGAAACTCTGCAGGCCAGGAGATAATGGCAGGATATATTAAAGTAATAAAAAGCAAAAACCTACATACAATATTACTATACCTGGCAAGAATCTCATTCATAATTGATGGAAAACTCAAAAGCTTCACAGACAAACAAAAGGTAAGAGAATTTAGCACCACAAACTATAGAACAAATGCTAAAAGGACTTTTAGAGGCAGGAAAGACAAAAGAAGGAAAAGACCTATAAACACAATTAAGAAAATGCCAATAGGAACATATATATATCGATAGTTACTTTATTTTTTTTTATTTTTTTTTAATTTTAAAATCTTTAATTCTTAAATGTAAATGGATTAAATGCTCCAAACAAAAGTCTCAGAAAGGCTGAATGGATATAAAAACCATATATATGCCATCTACCTACAAGTGTCCCACTTCAGACCTAGAGATACATACAGACTGAAAGTGAGAGGATGAAAAAGGTATTCCATGCAAACGGAAATCAAAAGAAATCTGGAGTAGCAATTCTCTTATCAGACAAATACATCTTAAAATAAAGATTAAGGAAGGACACTACATAATGATCAAGTGATCACTCCAAAGAAGACATAGCAATTATAAACATTTATGCACCCAACATAGGAGCACCTCAATACATAAGGCAACAGACTATAAGGAGAAATTAAAAGTAACACAATAATAGTAAGGGATTATAACATCCCACTTATACCAATGGACAGATCATCAACACAGAAAATTAATAAGGAAACACAAGCTCTAAATGACAGTAGACCAGATGGACTTAACAGCTCTTCAGGACACTCCATCCAAATGCAAAAGAATATACTTTCTTCTAAAGTGCACACAGAACATTCTCCAGGATAGATCACATCTTGAGTCACAAATCAAGCTTCAGTAAACTTAAGAAAACTGAAATTATATCAAACATCTTTTCTGAACACAATGCTATAAGACTATATAGCAAACACATCAAGATTAATCAATGTATTTCTAAATAATCAAGAGATTACTAAAGAAATACAAGAGGAAATATAACAATAACTCAAAACAAATGACAGTGAAAACAGGATGACTCAAAATCTATGGAACACAGCAAAAGTAATTCTGAGAGAAATTTATAGCAATATAATCCTACTCTAAGAAACAAGAAAAACATCAAATACACAACCTAAACTTATACCTAAAGCAACTCTATAAAGAACAAGAAATGCCCAGAGTTAGCAGAAGAAAAGATATGATAAAGACCAGAGAAGAAATAAATGAAAAAGAAAGGAAAGAAATAAGAGTAAAGATGAATAAAACTAAAAGCTGTTTTTTTTGTGAAGATAAACAAAATTGAAAACCAACAGGTAGACTCATCAATGGATAAGACACATTCATCAAAGGGAGAAGAAACAATAAACAAAATTGGAAATGAAAAAGGATAGGTTACAACAGACTACACAGAAATACAAAGAATCATAAGAGATTACTACAGGCAACTATAAGCCAATAAAGTGACAGTGTGGATGAAATAGACAGATTCTTCGAAAAGTTTAACCCTCCAAGACTGAACCATGAAGAACAGAAATTTTGAACAAGCCAGTCACAAGCACTAAAATTGAAACTGTGACAAAAAATCTCCCCCAAAGCAAAAGCCCAGAGCCAGATGTTATTGAAGTGAATTCTATCAAACATTAGGGAAGAGTTAATGCCTAAACTTCTCAAAGTCTTCCAAAAAATTGCAGAGGAAGGAACACTTCCAAACTCATTCTACAAGGCCATCATCACCCTGATACCAAAACCAAAGACATTACAAAAGAAAAAAAAGAAAATTACAGGCCAATATCACTGATGAACATAGATTTAAAAATTCTCAACAAAATTTTAGCAAACAAAATCCAACAACATATTAAAAGGGTCATATACCATATTCAAGTTGGGTTTATCCAAGGGATGAAAGAATTCCTCAATATATGCAAGCCAATCAATATGATACACCAATAGTAACAAATTAAAAGATAAAAATCATATGGTAATCTCAACAGATGTAAAAAAAGCATTTGACAAAATTCAGCACTCATTTATATTAAAATTCTCCAGAAGATCAGCATATAAGGAACCTACCTCAATATAATAAAGGCCATATATGAAAACCGAACTGAGACCAAACATTATTCTCAATGGTGAAAAACTGAAAGCATTTCCTCTAAGATCAGGAAAAAGACAAGGGTGCCCACTCTTGCCACTATTATTCAACATAGTTTTGAAAATCCTAATCATGTCAGTCAGAGTAGAAAAAAAATAAAAGGATTTGAGATTAGAACAGAAGTAAAGCTCTCACTGTTTGCAGATGACATGATACTTTACATAGAAAATACTAAAGATACTATCAGAAAATTACCAGAGTTAATCAGTGAATTTAGTAAAGTCAAAGGATACAAAATCAATATACAGAAATCCTTTGCACTACTATATACTATCAAGGAAAAGTCATAAAGGAAATTAAGGAATTGATCCCACTAACAATTGAAACAGGAGAATAAAATACCTAGGAATAAACTTACCTAAAGAGACAAAAGACTCGTATGCAGAAAAATATAAGACACTGATGAAAGAAATAAAAAAACAACACAAACAGATGGAAAGACATAACACGATCTTCTTGGATTAGATGAATTAATATTGTCAAAACGACTACACTACCCAAAGTAATCTACAGATTAACAACTATATGGGAGCCTGGTGTGCTGTCATTCATGGGGTTGCAAAGAGTCGGACACGGCTGAGCAACTGAACTGAACTGAACTGACTGATATGGAATCTAGAAAAATGGTAGCAATTCACCTATGTGTAGGGCAGCAGTAGAAATGCAGACATATAGAACAGACTTGTGGACACATCAGGGGAAGGAGCGGGTGGGACAGATTGAGAGAGTAGCACGGAAATATATACATTACCATATGCAGAACAGATAGCCAGTGGGAATTTGATGTATGATGCACGGAGCTCTACTTGGTGCTCTGTGACAGCCTAGAGGGGTGGGAGATTCAAGATGGAGACGATGCATGTATACGTATGGCTGATTCATGATGATAGACGGCAGAAACCAGTACAATATTGTAATTACCCTCCAATTAAAAATAAATAAATTAAAAAAAGAAACTAAACTAAAAAAGAAAAGAAAGACTGTAATTTATATTCACAAGTCAGGATAAGTTAATTCAGCAGGCACTTGAAAGCCCTCAGGTAATTTCCAGATTACCAGTAAGATTGTTTATGAAGTGAATGTGCCATTCTTGACATTTTGTAAAGATACTTTAATGCCTTATTATCATATCCTCCTTTGGAGCCTCCCCCGCAAAGTCAGTCTTCCCATACTTCCTGAAATCTCAATATCAGTTTTTAAAACTAATGTAGAAAATGCAGACATTGTTTATTTGTATCTGCTCCTAACGAAAGCTGCTGATAATCTGGGCTATTTTGAATCCTGTGGAAGTATTATCCACCAAGAAACTGACTGCCTTGAGTCACAGCTCACTTCAGACACTCACAGTCATTTCATTATTTATAGTAAATAATAGGCCAGTGAAACAGTGAGAATAGCATAGCTTGTGTATCATTTTGTGGTAAGGCTGCTCTAACAATAGTTTGGAGCTATAAATATTTGTTAATACCTATTATAAAACATGTAAATGGAGAAATGTCATTTTTTTAATGAACATAATGTGCATATTAAACTTTAGAATCCTATAGAGCACTTTTATTGAACTTCTGTCAAGTCAATCAGTGGACTTAAGTTGAAATGAAATTCAAGGAAGCAAGTGATATTAATATTCAACTGAAGAAGCAACAGACTGAATGAGATAAGCAGTTTGAAAAGTTTAAAGGTTTAAAATGTGTTTTAATTTCCATTTGACTCACTTACGCATTCATAATACAAGAATATCCTAGTGTATAAAATATTTAATATATTCATTTTCCTTTCAAAATATAATGAAAGAAATGACTAAATGTTAAGAATATGAAAATTATTTGTGACTTGAGTTTTTATATTTGGCAAATCACCTCTGCAAGAAAGAAAACTAGTGTTTGTCAGAAAAGTGGGATTCATTTCTGGAGCACAGGATTTGTCATTTTCCTCCAGATCCTAAATATGAAATGGTAAAAAGCTAAAATTTGGGGATTCCAAACTTTCTCAAGTGTTTTTGAAAACAATTTCTGGTCAATAACTTTGCTACTGTGCATCCAAAGAGAACAACATATAACCTTCATTGTTTCCCTACTGTTTATAATTTTTTACCATCATTAGTTTCAAACTTGGCTCTCAACACAACCAAGTTCTTGATGTGTCTCTGATTTATGTGATGCAGTAGCTTTGTTAGTAACTGTGTCTTCTTAATAAGGCAGAAATATATATTTACTTATGTATGCAAAGTCTAAAAACTAAAATTTACATTATATAAAAATATGTAATTAAGTGCAATATCTAAAACTAAAATCTTATCAACCTGTTGGTGTACTACAGTTACAATATTTGATTTTTTACAAGAACAAAGTTTTAGTGGTAAAAATAACTTTCTTCTAAATAATATGGCTATGTCAGTTGATGACATTATTTTTACATGATCTTGTTTTTGACCTTCAAAGTTTGAAAGAGCAAAGAGATTGTTTTCAAAACGTTCTTGAGAAAATCTTTGTGAAGTACTAGGTGAGAGCAATTATATGATCCTATCCCTTTAAAAAGTGACATGCCAGAAGGCTAATTTTAGTTTCTTCCAAGAATCTTATAATTAAATGAAAATCTGACTCCTAATTAGGTATCAATAAACTAGGCTTCTTTAGGAAATTCATGTTCCTAATTCTTTCTTTAATTGTACTATTTAACTGCCTTTGAAGAAATTACTTTGATTTTAAATTCTACATTTTGTATTTTAACAAACCAAAGAAAATAGATACCATCATGTTTTATGTAAACTGCAGTGCTAATTGGCCATGTGCAGCTGCCAGGCAGGCTATATCCTGAGGGCTGGGGACAGTATGAATATTGTTTGGTGCAGTATCAATTTTATATAGAAAAATTGATTATTGCAAGTATTCAACGAGCTGTTAGAATAAGTTTTCAGAACTAGCAGGGCCTCTAGTAACCATCTGGGCTAATGGTTTGCAATGTTTTCACCAGTAACAATACTTTTATTATTTTAATTGTAGATCCTAGAGATTTTGAGGGATTTAAAATGAGTGAATAAGCTGAAACGTATACTGTTATTTTGAATACTGGAAAACATTTTTTTAAAAAAGAAAATGTGGCTGTTACCAACAGCAAAAAAAAAAAAAAAAGAAAAGAAAAGAAAGTCACATGGATTTTTAATGTATGAAGAACTCTGTTATTATATTGGGGATTCTGGTTAGGAATTATAAATCAATCTCAGTCCCTCACTATACAGAACAAAAGTTGTGCCAGTGTCATATGGGGTCATACAGCTAAAGGGAGGTTGCACTGGAAAGAGATGTCAAGAATATCACTCAATATCCAGTTCTATGTTTCCTATTTTCTTTTGACTACTACACTCTCATAGACCTTTAGGCCCTTACTTGACTTGCATGTTTATCAGTAATACCCTCCTCCCTCTTTTCAATGCTTCTTCAAGGAGAATACAAATTTCATCTCCTGTGAGGCATCTCCTGATTTCTATCCCCTGCCATGTGCGGGTAGAAACAATGCGCTGTTCCCTGTGCTTATGTTATATGTTACAGCATTTGTCTTCTGTCCTGACTGATGGTTCACAAGTATCTGTCCAGTTAGATTGAAAGGCTCCCAACTGTAGGAAGAGTCTCTGGTTCCTCTTTGTAATTCTATTGTCTGCTTAGGTTGACTTCAGTGTGCCTGCCACATAAGGCTTGCGTGTGGTGTATAATCATGACCTGCTCAAAATACTGAAAGTATCCAACTGTATTTATAGTCAGCATAATCATAAACTTTACTTAGCTACATTTATACATTTCTCACAGCAAAATATGTTTGTACTGAATAACTGAAATTCAGTACAAAATGGTAGCTTCAGAAAATCCTGTATTTTGCTAAGAAACTGACTAGTGAATTTCATTATTCAGATAGAAAAACATATGGTTCTTTTATGAAAAAAGTGTAGCAAAGACATTAGAAAAGTAACTATGTTAATACCATGTTGAAGTATGTGCCAAATTTATAGAAAATTGTGTATATCAACTATTATGGACTACTAATTTCCAACATCATCCTGTTATTTTTTTACAGATCCCATCCTAGTGGGTACAAGGAGAAAAAAAATTGCTGTCTTTCAGTTTATTCAACAAAAGCACAACTTCCTACATTATCCAGTGAATTTAATGAACATCTTATATACTTGCAACAAGTTGTCAAAGTACTCTTTTCTTTGAAACGAGATATTGGTAGCGGTAGAGTGGAAGTACAGTGCAATGGTTCTCAGTTTGAGATTTGCTGTCAACTAAGTCTGAATCTTTGCCAGTTGCAGCTAGGTGACCTTGGGGAAGTTAAGTAACCTCTTTAAGCTCCAATTATCTCATTAAAAATAGAGCTAATAATAGAACTGATTTTATAAAGTCATTAAAACAGTTAAATAGAATAATGCATAGAACGTATTTTGTGCCACACTCGGCTAAATAGCAACAATAAATGCAATTAACTAATACTGCTAAAATTGTGGAGTGGTTATTATTGTAATTATGGTCATAGAAATAAGAACAGAAGGGATATTAGTGATAATTTTAAAACAAATCCTTTATTTTACAATTGAGGAAATGGAAGTTTAGAACAACTGTAAGTCTTGTTCAAGTTTGTTTCTGTAGTAAATGATTAAACTAGTACAGTTTCCAGGTGTCCAGAATTACAGGCCAGTGTTCTTTATATTCTTCACTAAAATGACTATTAAAATTCATCTTCTATGTAATTGATTTACCACAAACAAAACCATTTCTTACTTCTAGAATTATTTCCTTTGTGATGGTTTACTTGAATGAAGAAAAGTGGCAGAAAACTAATGATCATGGTATTTGGGTAAATTGTGAAAACTGTTTTAAATCCTTTAGTTCACATTATGTTTTTCATCCTCATCCTCCCATGATACACACCTTTCAGAACATGTTATTGCTTGCCAACAAGTAGAAAAAATCCCGTCTGAGATAACTTGCACCCAGAGATAGGTCCACATACATATTTACTTAAGGACAATATTCCAGTACCTGTCCTTCATAAACAATCCCCAACCTGAGGTCAGTTTCTGCTATAGACATATCAGTTGTCAGAATTTTAACACTTGCTCTGATTCTGGAAACTCTTCCACTACCTGTCAAATTTCTTATTTGCTTTTAATTGATTTATAAATGCAAAGCTAACTTTCAAATAATTTTTTCCTATATACATTAACTACTTTAATCGACCAACATTGTTTCAATGCCATTTTTGACCAATTAATTTTGGAAGGTGTTCATATTTATTTTAACCTGGCAGTAATATTAAATACATGCACTGAATTTAAGTGAGCAGATGAACAGCTATCTGATAAGTCTTTCATTATATATACTTAACTTTTTCTATTTAGATTACAGTATTCTTAGCAAAGCAATGTATAATTCAGATCCCAAGAGAAAAATGGTTTAAAAAATACCTAAGAGATATTACAAATATCCTGGTTTAAATGAAATTGCATATATATTTATGCATCTAAATTTTAACTCAAACTTTTATAAAAATGATTTCCTATGTAATTATAATTTTAATGCCTGCATAATATTACATAATTTGAATGGCCATAATTAACATTTCTTGTTTTGTAGGACACAGGTTACTTTCAATATTAGGCTATTATAAATAATGTTTTAATAAGTATATTTAAATAAATGTCTTTTTTACATTTCAATCTTTAAAATTTAGCAACATAGAAATACAAATACTAGGACAAATGATATAGACATTTAAAGCATATTATTTTTGTCAAATAGGATAAGTGCCTATCATATTTCAGGTAATCAAAAATGCAAAATGATATTTCTTATTGTGCCTTTTACTTGTACAACTTTCATTAATAATAAGGTAAAATATTCTTTATTTCATTAGTGATTATGTTTCTAAATTAATGCTTTATAATTTATTTATGAACTATGTTTATTGAGATTTTTTTCTCTTTCATTGATTTCTAAGTTTTAATTATTTTGTTTAAAAAAAATGCTCAAAAAAAATGCTCTACTAATTTGTTTTGTTTGCTATTTACTCATCTTTCTCCAAATTATCCATGCAAAGTTGTTTGCTTATGTGAACTTTAAGATTGATTTTTAAATTTCCTAAAGGTATTCTATTGGATTTTGTTTGAAATTAAATTAAATGTATAAAATTCTGGAAGTAAATTTTTTTCCAGTCTTCCCATTCAAATATTTATTTACTCATTCCATTAAGTCAAACAAAATATTGTAAGTCTTACTCATTTCTTGTTAAGCTGATTTTCAGTGCTATTTCGTATTTGTTCCTATGAAGTAATTTTTCTACCATAACTTCTAATTGGTTATTACTTGTAAAAGGAAATCTTTGGATTTTGGCTTGCTTGTATCTGGGCAGTATATTTAATTCAAAAATTTTACTTCTTTTCATCTCCAGTTAATTTTCTTATGCTTTCCATTTACTATCGTTTTCTTTCCTCAGTCCATGGGCAAAATTCATTTGCTTATCTGCTCTTCAGTTCAGTTCAGTTCAGTCGCTCAGTCATGTCCAACTCATTGCGATCCCATGAATCGCAGCACGCCAGGCCTCCCTGTCCATCACCAACTCCCGGAGTTCACTCACATTCACGTCCATTGAGTCAGTGATGCCATCCAGCCATCTCATCCTCTGTCGTCCCCTTCTCCTCCTGCCCCCAATTCCTCCCAACATCGAAGTCTTTTCCAATGAGTCAACTCTTCGCATGAGGTGGCCAAAGTACTGGAGTTTCAGCTTTAGCATCTTTCCTTCCAAAGAAATCCCAGGGCTGATCTCCTTCAGAATGGACTGGTTGTGTCTCCTTGCAGTCCAAGGGATTCTCAAGAGTCTTCTCCAACACCACAGTTCAAAAGCATCAATTCTTCAGCACTCAGCCTTCTTCACAGTCCAACTCTCACATCCATACATGACCAATGGAAAAACCATAGCCTTGACTAGACGGACCTTAGTCGGCAAAGTAATGTACAATGGTGCAAATAATAGCATGGCAGCAAACTTAGATGGAACATAAATCACTTTAATAGAATAATATGTCTACAATAATAATTTTTACCAAGGCAAAGCTTCCCTCATTTCTCCATTAATAACTTAGTCTTCTGAAATCTGAACTGCATGCCAGCTAACATCACTTAAACTACTTTTTTAGCCTAATATTTATTTTCAATATATTCAGATGCTAATCAATGTGATAGGAATAGGATGAAAATAGCTTGCTATGTCACCAGTGATTTTCCAATTATCAAATTAGTTAATTACTTAATTCATACTAATCACTTGCTGAATTCCAATGAGCACTCTTTAGGCTATGTCGTATTTTTAGAACCTAACAGTGCAGTTTTCTTCATCTTCTTCATTACTGGGATCTATCTCACTGGTTATCTCACCCATCTTTCCACATTCTTCCATTAGATCTCTTGAGTGATCTTCAGATTACTATGATGGCTCCTTTTCTACCCATAGATTAAATATTGGTACTTCCTTGAGGGTTTCTTTGATTCGTATTATTCCTCTGTTCCCCCCCACCACTCCAACAGTTTTTGTGTTATCCTCTTGAGCTATCCAAACTGTTTCACAGACTCAAATGTGACCTGTACATGACAGACTCCCAAATTTAAATGTTAGCTATCATCTATTTCTAGAACTACATTGCTAATTATGTACTTGTCACTTCTACCTAGATGTCTGACAAAATGTTTGATCAGTCCAAACGGGATTCTTTATGTTTTTCCTTAAAATAATCTTTCCTGTTGGATTTTATTTTGGGGGGGGTGGGTAATGGCTTCATGGCCTCCTCAAAAAATAATGATGCTCTATGATAACAGTGATATAATAGTAACAAGAAACATTTTTTTCAACACTTACTATATTCCAGGAACTATTTAAAGAGCACTGCATATATTAATTCATGAAATCTTCCCAAAATCCTATGAGGTAGAAATAGTTATTACAATAACTTATAAGTAAGAAAATCTAGGCACAAAGAATTTGAACATTTGCCCAGTGATACGAAAAGTGGTGAAACCACTTATAAAGAGTCTCATTTCACTACAAACTCTGTTGTTCAGGATTCCTTCTTTTTTTAAAGCCACAATTCTGTGATTCTAAGCTAGAAACATCAGAGGCATCCCTGAGTCATTGCTTCTTCTCATATTCCTAAATAATTTACCAAACCTATCATTTTGGTCTCTCACATATCCTTAGGTGACATCCTTCTCACCACCTCTATGGTCTCTGTTATTTTAAGCAACCACCAACTCAGTATGGCAAAGATCATCTCAGGTATTTGATTGTCTTCAATAATGCCTTTAATATAGTCAGGCATGACTCAATCATTCTTATGTTTAAAATCTTTCCATGATTTTTCCAGGATAAAATTTAAACTCCTCAGCAAAGTACACAAGATGTTTTATATTCTAAATTCATCTTATGTTTCCAGACATTTCATGCTTGCTCCTCAATTTTACCTCTAATATATGCTCCTAGTTGTACTGAGGGGCTTACCTGGTTGTTCAGTGATAAAGAATCTGCCTGCCAATGCAGGAGATGTGGGTTTGATCCCTGGGTCAGGAAGATCCCCTGGAGGAGGAAATGGCAACTCACTCCAGAATTCTTGCCTGAAAAAACCCATGGACAGAGGAGCCTGGAAGGCTACAGTCCATGGTGTTGCTCATAGTTGGACATAATTTAGCAATTGAGCACACACACAGTTGTACTGAACTACTTGTCCTTATCTAAATATATATATACATATGTGTGTATGTGTGTATGTATATATATGTACATATTCATTAGGTTGCATGTGTGTATGTATAGGTTGTGTACATATATGTGTATATACACAACTTAATGAGCATATATGTATACATATTCATTGGGCTAGGATTGTGTCTTCATTTACATCTATATTTTTGATTTTTAACAAAATACAATACCCTACACATGGCAGCTATTGAATAAGCTTTGGTTGAATACATGAATAAATTAAGAAAGCAATGACAGAATAAAAAATTTTTAGGCAACCATTTTTTATGGTTCATGATATTAATTAATTTGGTTCAACCTCTCACAACTGAGAGAATTTGAGTATGTGAGATTCAGGTATTTGGCAAAATTCTAGAAGAGGTATACCATACTCAGCTCCTTGAAAATTTAGGGAGTAGAATGAGGAAAATATTTACGATGTATATACTCCAAGTAAAGCTATTCTCAAGTAGTTCTGAAGACAGTATATATACTTGTATCAGCTATACAATGATTTCTCCATACTTTCTCAGCTTACTAATTACTGGGGCTTGCTCTGCTTTTATGGATGCTTGTATATGGGAGTCCCACTGTTTTAAGAAGTTTAGTGGATTCTAAATTCACAATCATGATTGCAACATAGAGAGAATATTTTATAGTGTCTACTTGTTAGAAAAGTCTCATAAATATTAAAATAATTTTGAGTATTATTCTCCTTAGTTCTAGTTTTTTATTTGAATTTCTAGCTTGTGTGTGTTTTCTCAGTTGTGTCTGATTCTTTGCAACCCTATCAATGGACTGTAGTCTGCCAGGCTCCTCTGTCCAAGGGATTTACCAGACAAGAATACCGGAGTGGGTTGCCATTTCCTCCTCCAAGGGATCTTCCTGACTTAAGGATTAACCAGCAACTCCAGCTTCTTCTGCATCACAGGCTGATTCTTTAACTTCTGAGCCACCAGGAAAGCCTAAACTTCTAGCCTACTGATCTATTAAATACTCATTTTAATGTGAACCTTACTAAGGTACATTTAGGAAATAAATGAAAGTATATAAAATTCTAAACACAAAGAAAAAAGAAACTAAAAGTAAGCCAAGTCAATTAACTTTCTCAATTATTTTCCTTCTGTAAGATATATTTTGGACTAAACAAAATATCACTCAAAAAAAAAAATCAAGGTTATATAACTCTAAAGAATGCAACAGTGACCCAAGTCATTTAGCTGCTCAAATATCTGGTAGGTGAAATGACAGAATCTAAATCATAGATTGGCTAGGAAGAGAAAAATAAAATTTTTGGACTAGAACAGTTGCTTGATAAATGTATCCTACTTTGCTTCAATGTTTATGTTTGATAAATGGCCAGACTTTGCCATGACTTTGCCTTGACACTTATCTCGTAGTCAGTGGCCATTATCTTGTGACATCAATCTATTTCTTTCTGTTATCTTGCAGCTCATAATTGTTAAGTCTTCTTATTGACTTTCTCTCAGTTTTGTACTTTATCACATATAGGCCAAAACTTTCAAATGAGGTATTTTAAGCATATGACTTATAACTAACATTAAAAAAATAATAGGCTTAGAAGCAGCTTTGTGGCTTTTTATGCACATAACTTCTAGAGGGAAAATTTTACAGAAAGCAAAGCAATGCTGACATTTTTAAAAATTCAAACTTCTTTAAACTCATATAAATTCCTCAGAAAGTTCATAGACTGGCAGCTCAAGGAGACACAGCAGTATTTAGCTCATTATCATACTGATCACACCCCATTGTATTGGATGGAGTAGCCACATTGCCAGTTCCTTAGAAAACTGAGCAAGTTGCCAGGAATTTGTAACCATCAGCATTCTCCTCCCCAAATATATATTCTTTTCTTTCCTAAGTGTTACTGATCTTGTGGCTATAGGAGGCTTACTAGAGCACACTAGAAACAGCAGAATTGCAGGGCGAATCCTCTAAGAGGGTATTGTTTGTTTGGATAGTTCCTTTTAAAACATTTAAACTGAACAACTGGACAATCAATTATACTGATAAGACCTGAACTAGCTTCCATGACCATCCGATTTAATTGTTCTGTTTTATAGAAGAAGAAACTAAAGCCCAGAACATTTTTATAACATGTCAGGTCTACTTAGAAAGAAAGGAAAAGCCTTCATTTCATGTAAAACAAACAACTCTTCCAGAAATATTTAACTCAGTGTTCTTTCTACTTATCATTGTTCTTAGAAGTCACACGACTGCTCACTAAAAATACAGATTTCTTGATCTCTACTACAAATTCGGGGTGAGGCCAAGGAATCTACATTTTCACAGTCTAGGAGATTCTGATATCTAGAGGATTCTGATGTAACCAGTCTAAAAACATATTTTAACAAATAGTGTTCTGTATCATGTCTCTTCATAAATATAAGATCATCTTCCTCAGTGCTTTGGCTGACACACTAGACTTATCAGTAATGGGATTTCCTAACCATTCAGCTTCAGAAATATCTAATGGAGACTGAAGCTGGGAGGGAAGGGAGTGATGTGTGTGTGTGTGTGTGTGTGTGCATGTGAGCACATGCGCACACAGGTGAAAGCTAAATATGGAGAATGGTTTGGTAGGACCATGGTCTCAAACAAGCCAAGACCATCATAGAGAAAAATATTGATTCAAGACCCAGATATTGTTATACAGTTGGCCCTCCCTATCCATCGGTTTTGCATCTTTGGATTCAATCAACCATCGACCAAATTCTGCAGATGCAGAACCTGGGGCTATGGAGGTGGGGTCCTTGTATAAAGGACTTGAACATCAATGAATTCTGGTACCCTCCAGGGGTTCTGGGCCCAATTCCCTGACTACAATGAGGAACAACTGTATATTAGAACTACTTTTATATATATTTTTGGGGAATGTAGATCAATGTGTGCTGTTGTCACCAAAGAAAGATGACTTAAAGTTGAGGTCAGTGCCAACTTTTATCATAGGTAATGAGTAGACTCTGTTAAGAGCAACTGGTTGTAACAAGGCCATCAGCCCTGAGTTTTTCATTACTGTCCTTACCATGTACTTATCTGTTAGTCACATCCTATTCATGTATGCCTAAATGGCATGATCACAACATCACTTTCCACATGATCCTGTACTATGCTCCCGGTGACCTCCATTCAGCACACATCCCCATCAGACAGGCCCGACTGCAGTAGTCCATTCACAGATAAATTGTTTCCCAGAGAACTACGTGACTATAGGTAAACACTGTGATAATCATGTTAACAGTGAGATGAAGGATGAGTTTCCTAGCATAGACAGTTGGTATGGATAAGCAACTTCTCCATCAGTGGTTAACCTGAGCTAAGCAAAATGTGAGATGCCAATATTTTTGGATTTTGAGTCCCAATATCCTATGCATTTGGCAGCAGTTGTGCCAGTATAAGTTATAAATGGATCCACATAGGTGGTACCCCTGAGAATGTAGCCAAGAGTTTGCTGGTTCAAATATTCAAATCATCTCATTGTCTCTTTGAATCTTTTCCAGTGAGTTACTAAGAATTACTTTCTTAGACTGTTGCCCACCAGGATCCTCTGTCCATGGGATTCTATCCAGGCAAGAATACTGGAGTGGCTTGCCATTTCCTCCTCCAGGAAGTCTTCTTCACTCAGGGATCAAACCCCAAGACTCCAGTGTCTTTTGCATTGCAGGCAGATTCTTTACTTCTAAGCCATCTGGGAAGCCATAACTGAATCATTCCACTGTGCAGCAGAAATTAATGCAAGATTATAAATCAACTATACCTCAATAAAATCTTTTGCAGAATTTGCTTCAATGACACCATTGTAAAGTATATTAATATTCACATACTATAATAGGTAAATTATAAAATTAAAGAAAGATACACATGCCTTGCTATTCCTGTAATTCTATGATTAAAAAAACCCCGTGATTACTAGTGAATTTCAAGTTTAATGATCATGAAATATAAAATGCATCATGTGTACAAACTCACCCATGGCCTTTTATAATACTTTTGTCAAAGCAAAACAAAACAAAATGACAACACATTTACTGTCTTCAAACACCTTGTCTCAATGTTATAAAAGGTCTTTTTAATTAATTGAGTTCTGTGATGTGGATGTCCAGCTAGTAATGTCTCTGCAGATGGCAAGTGTACTGCAAGTTCCAAATAACCTTGAATAAAAATAAAAAGATAAAGGTTTACTTATTTTAAATATTCTATTAATGTGTTAATGATGTTAGAAGCCCTAAACAATTCAAAATAACCTTTGTGTATTCAATGGTTCTCTGTTTTATATTGTGTCATTAAATCTAAATTAGTACGTAAATGTTATTGCTGTAATATTACTTGGTACTTGAAATGAATTTAACCAGGTATTCATATTCTGTGGAATATTCTGGGATTAGATAGTTATTGAATTAAAGAGTTTATTTCCAAGGGAAGTCCCCCCATAGGTGAGTTTGCATTTGTTCAATTTGACAAACAGAAAGTTTTAATTCAAATCAGGATCACTCTTTGTGTGTAGATAACTGAATGAGAGCAAGATGAAATTTTGTCAGATTCTGCTTTCACGAAATTAGATCTAATAAAGAAATTATGCTATTGCTCAATGCAAACAAGCAGTGTGTCTTCATGTGTTTCTTTTATTCTTAAAATTACTAAAGTTTAGTATTAAAGTTCAGGATGTGACTCCATAGATACAAAAATATAAAGATACTATTTGCAATATTCACCTCATAAGCCTATTCCAACCATGCTGCCATGGCTGTGGAATATTTTGGCAATTCCATTTAGGGAACTGCTTTTAGAGATCGGATATGACTCACAAAGTCAGTCTCCTTGCTTTATTTTCACACTTCAGGAAAAAAAAGAAAAAGATGTAATTTTTTTTTTTTTTTCACTCAGAGGCAACATTGTAGGACAGGCTAAGAAATCATTCCAGAAACTAGTCAAAACAAGAACTAGAAAGTAGTGGTCTTCCAAGATAACATGAGTCAGAACTGGGCTTCAACACCATGAATGAGGTACAGATGAACAGTTGATTTTTTAAATCCCTTCTAATTTAAAGGTTATTTTCTGATTCAGGATCCTGTCACACTGCACTATATGAGTTCCCCCTTCTTTCTAGATCCCTGTGTGCTTTGTTGCTGTGCTGCTAAGTCATGTCTGACTCTGCAATCCCATGGCCTATAGCCCACCAGGCTCCTCTGTTCATAGGATTTCCCAGGCAAGAATACTAGAGTGGGTTGCCATTTCCTTCTCCAGGGGATCTTCCCAACTCAGGGACCAAACCCAAGTCTCCTGCTTTGGCAGGCAGAGTCTTTACCACTGAGTCACCAGAGAAGCCCATCCCCCGTGCGTTAGGCAGCTATTATTCCTCGGCATTATCTCCATGGTCTGGAGTGAAATCATCGCTCCAAAGAAGAATGGTATTAACCTGCTGATATGCATGCATGCTGGTGTCCATGCCTGCTGATGGTGGGCCTAACCCTGTTCTCTGACTTCCTGCAGATAGGGTCGCTTCAGATCACAATGGAGAAATGAGTCTTAAGAAAGCTGGCACAAAGGAACCCTGAGGATATTTTGGGAAGATTGCCAGCACCTGATATCATCTACTAAATAGGTAACATCCATTGCTTTTAGCAGAAAACACATTTTCTTTCAACATGAGAAACACTCTTGAGGCATTTTCCATTTTAGATCTCAACCTCCACTATCCTCTACTCAAATACCAATGATTTCCATAAAATACCACATGTAATAAGGTGTTAAAATCATGCAGTGTGTTCTATTAACAGGGCTAAAATCTATTTCTATATTTTCTGTATGAATGCAACTGCCTGTACAGTTTATATATATTCTGATGTATACGACTGTTTAAGGTGTCATTAGTCCCGAGTATTGTCGTAGTTAGTCTAATTATCTTTTTTGGGGGTTTCAAAATTCAGTTTGTAAGAGCACAAAATTCCACTGAGTGAGGATGATCAATACAGAAAATATCATTACCATGAGCCAGACAAAGCATTCAACACACAAAATATCAAGCAGTAAAACTTTGCCACGTTTTGCATTGGTCTCCTCCAAGTAACAACATCGCTAATGTTAAAACACACATTAACAAAGGGGGCTACTGCTTGGTCTCACTACATTAAACATTTATAAATTCATTACTTAGTACTTCAAACATTCATTTTTATTTTCTTACATGGAATTATTATGCATTTAGCTTTTATTCATTTTAAAAAGTTCCACTGCATTAGGTCTTCAAAGAGATTTCCAAAGTGTTCAATTACTTTTTCTAACTGTGGCTTTTTCTGTTTCTTGGAAAAGAGCCAGTTTCCCAGTCTTTGCACTTTTACTCTTACTCTCTTCATCCACTTGTTCTAGGGGTTGTGAAAAGAGGTTTTCTTTCATGACTGCCTCAACAGAGAGGGTTCCTTTCTAGCTTTTAAAAATTCAAGCTTAAAAAAAATTTAAACTGGCATCTTTATAATGCCAGTAGCTTTTGCTCAGTGAGGAATCAAACCATCTGAACAATGACTGCTTGTCTAAAGCCACTATTCACAGAAGGTACAGCCTTCTGGGGAATGGGAAAAGTTTTTACCTACTGACAAATGGTAGTTGCACAACAGAATAGAACTGAACCCAAGGCATAGTGCCTCACGTTTCCAGAGCTGAAATGATGGGATCAGTTACAGCCCTTCTGCCATTGACCCAATATAAAAGGAACACGGACGAATATCAAACAAGATCAAGCGACAGTCCAGATGAGATCTTGTGTACTCCTTTCAAATGTCTTTAATTTACAGATTTTAAAAATGTTTGGAGTGGTTGGAGACTTATCCCCATGTGTGAATTAAAACTTGATGATGGAACTCTAGTGAGAATCTGAGAGACAGAAAGAATAAATCTTGAGAAAATTGTCTAGTGTGTATAAATAGCTTTAACAGTTACTTCAAAGTTTAGTTTTATGTAATGTCATTTAGGTCTCACGACTTCCAGAGGCCTCTGAAAGAAATGTGAACCCCGTGACTATCATCTGTGTTAAGACCTCCTGCGATTTATTGGTCCCTCTCGTTCTATGAAGTACGCGAACCAATTAGAAAGAAAAAACGTTTCGCTTTATCTTCCTCACTAGACTAAGCCATCATGACTGCTGGTTTGTGCTTAGATGAGAAAATATTTTAATTCTTTATTCTATTCTTGATTATTCTTGATTCCATTGGTTAAAAAAATTGTGGGCAGGGCTCCGAGAGGCAGACAAGGTGGGGTGCTTTCACTCTCTGCGCTGTCTTACCTATTCCTCTCTTCCCTTCCCCTTCCCATATAATCCCTCCCTGGCGCACAGATGAAGTTTCAGTGGTAGCTACAGAGACCTTGGATGTAAAAAGGAAGGAAGATTTAAAAAATGCAGGAAACTGGTGCAGCCACTATGGAAAATAGTCTAGAGGTTCCTTGAAAAACTAATTGGGCTCCCCAGGTGGCTCATTGGTAAAGAATCTGCCTACCAATGCAGGAGACTCAGGAGACACTGGTTCAGTTCAATCCCTGGGTGGGGAAGATCCTCTGGAGGAGGGCATGGCAACTGGCTCAAGTATTCTTGCCTGGAGAATCACCATGGACAGAGCAGTCTGATGGGCTACAGTTCCTGGGGTCACGAAGAGCTGGACAGGACTGAGCACTCACACGTGAAAATAGCTCTAAAAATAGAACTAACATATCATCCAACAATCCTACTCCTGGACATATATCCAGAAGAGATGAAAACTCTAAATTGAAAAGATCCATGGACCCCAATGTTCACAACAGCACTATTCACGATAGCCAAAGCATGGAAGCACCTAAATGTCAATAAACAGATGAATGGATAAAGATGTGGTGTGTACACATCTTTACACACACACGGAATATAAAAAGAATGAAATATTGCCATTTTCCATAACATGAATGAACCTAGAGATTATAACACTGAATGAAATGTCAGAGAAAGACAAATATTATATATCTGTTATACATGGAGTCTAAAAATAATACAAATGAATTTATTTACAAAACAAAAATGGACTCACAGACATAGAAAACAAATTTATAGTTACCAAAAAGGGAGGGATAAATTAGGAGTATGAGATTAATACACACACACTACTGTAAATAAAATAGCTAAACAAAAAGGACCTATTCTATAGCACAGGGAACTATATTCAACATCTTATAATAACCTGTAATGGAAATACAATTTTTGAAAAAGAAAAAAACACATAAGACTGAGTCACTTTTCTGTATGCCTGAAACAAACATGATATTGTAAATCAAGGATACTTCAAAAAATTCAAAAAACTGCAGGGAGGAAGTTGGCAGCAGCTATGAGATAAGAGAAGAACAGGAATGGCTGAAGAGAGACAATGTTTCATAGAAGAAACAGAAGTTAGCTAAAAAGTAAGGACCTTAGATTCCCTCTAGTGCTGTTCTCCAGGATCCCGCTATTAGTAAGTGGTAAAGTCAACTCTAAGAAATGTCAGGGCATTTTAGAACATAAACACATCTAGTTTCTTGGTGTATCCTGAACAGAGTTATAATGCACAAACACATCACTTTATGAACATGAATGAACAGAAGCAAACTTTTTGGGTCAGTTTTATTCTTGAAAACAAGGAAACATTCTGATTACCTCTTATAAGGTCATCTGAACTACATATATATAAACTAAAGAAGGAAAAACCTTAACTTCAGATATTTTTCCATATTTTTTCTTATGCTTAATTATATGTATTTGTAGTTGTTTTTGTTTTCTCTACCTTTCCTAAAATCCAAGACATATACTCTAATTATAGCTTTCTTACAGACATCATAAAATGTAAGGGAGCCTAGGTTTTTCAAGGAGGTGTCCTTAAATTGCTCAACACCTCTGATTTATCCAGAGTGCTGTTGCCTCTTTTGATGTCTCATGTTTAGTATTCTCCAAAAGCAGCTTTCCATGGACATATTGCTTTTTATCCTGTGTTTAATTTTCTGTACCAAAAAATTCCCCAGTTTAGCATATGGAAGCAGGAGGTTTTAACCAAGCTTTAGGCATTGAGAGAGAATAATTTTGAACTTTTCATGTGTGAGTTTATAAAATCAATGCTGTAAAATGTGTCCAGTGTTACTCTGATAATGTAGAGTTTCTTAAAAGTGAGTGGCTATAGGAGTGCTTTAGCAATTGAATTTTATTTTTCTATTTCTTTATTATTCAGGAAATGTGTGGAGTGTGGGGGTTGATGGCTTTCTCTTCACCTTCCAGAATGGTCTACTGCTCTTTAACACTTTCTAATATTAGACTTACAAGGAAAGAGGCAGACACAAACTAAAATAACTTACCACTTTCAAATTTGTTAAACATTTAAAAAGAGATTGATAGTAAAAAAATGAAATGCATCTGTTTGCATCTATTAAAGCTCTCTTTTATTAATATCACCATACATAATCAAGAAATAGGTATACTGAAACTATGATATAATTATTATATTAGATGATTGACTAATAGAGTTAAGTTTTTAGACATTAGTTATATTTGCTTGCATCAAAGTTGCCTTTTCTTCTCAGCTAGTACTATCTTGAGAATTCAATCAGTGATGGTCATGAAAAAGAGAAGTTTTAAAACTCCTTGCATGTTTTTTGATCAAGGGAAGTTTAATCTAAGTTTACATGAACAATTAATAAAAACAAATTAAAAGCTGTTATGCATATTTATAGAGTTTATTCTCCACCTGCTATTTTAATACAAGTGGCAGAAGAAAAACCATTTCTAGATCTCATATATATGACTTTGATATAGAGATTAACTAAATTCTACTTATTCTTTACTACCCCATTCAAATGGCAACCCACTCCAGTATTCTTAGCTGGATAATCCCATGGACAGACGAACCTGGCGGGTTATAGTCCATAGTGTCCCAGAGTCAGATATGACTGAAGTGACTTAGCACACACCCCATCCAAGGGGAAGCAAGGCTATGCAAGTATTTGAGAAGTTTAAAGCAGATGTTGATTATTGCTTCAGCCCCAGGCAAGAGAGTTTCCAAGACAAAAAGCATTAAATGGGACACAAATTATTTTATTAAGGACAATATGTAACGAAAGTATAACAGGCAGAAAACAATTTTAAAATCGTTTAATACAGTTTCATAGGATATAAATGTAAAGAGACATGACAGCTGTATTTTCCTTTATTATTCATAAGTGAATTAAAAAACTGAAGTATTCTAATCAGTTCCTTACTGGGGACTGACATAAAATAATCATTTTCACAATTAAAATACAACTGTGGGATACTTTCCTAGATCAGTGCTACTCAAAGTGTGGTACAGAATACAAACTATGTGTTCCAATCACCACTGAGATAAGTTGAGAAAGAGAGAATAAGTGTTTAGATACTTTTATAACAATTTGACATGACTAAGATATTCAAATCTGCTTTTCTATTTCACAAAAATATTAGTTGTGATCGTTTGGAAGGAAAAAAATCTCTTTCTGTTAAGAGAGCCTGAAGGGCACTGATTTAAATAATTAAGTGTGCAGTTACCCATGAATGGAACACTAAATCACAAAGTGAACATGGACTGCATTTTTAATGGAGGGAAATGATGGTAAACAGAGCATTGTTTCTGTTAAAATATACCTATATATACACATGTATATGTATGCATGCATATTTATTTGGGCTTCCCTGGTGGCTCAGATGATAGCGATATATAATTTTATCTTGTGTTAAACACTGACACAGTTTCATGGGCTTGTAAAATTTATTAATAACAAATAGAAACATCAATTTAAATTGACTGACAGAAGGGGGAGCTCTCATACTCTATGACAACAGCAAAGCCCAACATGAAAGGTTTTATCTTGGCAAAAGATCAGCCAATGAGAGGCTGTCATAACTCAGCCAATGAAAAGTCACTATATTTTGAACTTTCAATTTCTCCTAATTTCTGCTATTACTGCAGAGAGCCAGGATATTGGAAAAGAAATTATTACAAATTTAAGCATTTTAGTTTCCTTCAGCCTTCTAAGAGGTTCCAAGGAAATACAGGGGCTCTTCCCAATCTTTCCCCTAAATTAACTTGGAAAAACATTTCTCCAGATTGGCTCTCCCAGTCCTAGTTGATGTGAGAGCCACGTTCTTGGTGCTCAACCTCCCTACTATAAAGAAACCCCTACTTCAGAGTGCTAAAATATTTCAAATAATGGGGATCTCTGATTAACCTCAAGATGTTCCCACCTCTAAACCTACTCTGTTTTAGGTCTTTTGAGATGTATACACCCAGTCTTCTTAATTTCTTCACCCCTGTTCATTTATTATGCTCAGAATTCTTAAAGAAACATCATGCTGATTTTTCTTTTCTCCGAAGAGGAGAAAATAATTCTAGAATTTCATATCAGCTGTCAAAGCTACCAATTAGGGAAATTAAATAACCCTTTGACCTCTTTTATTTACTCCATCTCTGATGACAGTAGAGTTGATTCTAGAAACACTGATCACATGTCCGCATCAAATCAACTACCCTCCTCTTACCATTCTCTTTAAGGGCAGAATCTCCAACTAATAGTGACAAAATTCACAGCAAACCTCCCTATCAAGAGTCCAGTAAATCTCTCAAAACCTGTCCCCAGAACTAATCAACACCCTATAAGTAAAGAAGCCCTTCAAGGAATAAAGCCCATAATGGCAAATTAGAAGGCTCAAGGTCTCATTATCCCTTGTACTAGCCCTTCTAACACTCCCATTTACTGGTAAGACAATCTAAGGGCCAAGGGTAGAGATTTGTCCAGGACTTCCAAGCAATAAGCAACACTGTAATCTCTCAAAACCTTGCTGTTCCTAACTCTCATAGGCTGTGAAAATCCATTCCCTCTGGAAGCAAATTCTTTATGCAATCGATTCATGCAGTGCATTCTTTTGTATTTCAGTTGATGCAGGTAGCCAATACCTTTCTGCCTTCACTTGTGCAGAAAAACAGCTCACTTGGACAAGAATGCCTCTCAATTTTAAGAGAGTTCTTGTTTCTCTTAGATATTGAAGGCTGATCTGAATGATATTAAAGTTCCCTAGGGGCTCTGCTTTGCAGCAATATGGGGATGATCTGTTTGCTATGCTTCTCAAGCTTCCTAAAAGGAAGACAGTATCCACTTGCTAATGCTTTTCTACTGAAAGAGATATAAAGTGACCGAGGGAAAATTGCAGTTTGCCTAAACCCAGGTTTGACATTTAGGGCATCTGACATCAGAACAGGGGCTACACCTACATCCAGATAGACTTCATGGTGTCCTAAGTTTCCTTAAATCCAAAACTAAGTGCCAACTGTGAGGCTTTCTCAGGCTATCAAACCAGCTATCAAATTCCAAATTTCTCTTATGTATGTTTTACTAAAGAATAAAAATCTTGACTCAGTTCTTTATTAGAAAAACTAAATGACTTAGTCTTTAAAGCCTTAAAGAAAAGTTTGATGACCCCTCCAGTCTTCAGGCATCCTAATTATCAGATTCCCTTTTTCCTTTTTTTTAATATAAGAAAAAGAAAGGAATGACCTTGAGGTACTCAGCACAAAACAACAACAACGGCTCAGAGGGTATTATAACTAGCTTTTGGACCCCATGGAATGGACATACAGCCTTTGCCTTAGAGTCATTACTGCCACTGCCCTTTCTGGTTAAGGCCAACAAGAAAACAACTGTGGGATCCCCTTTAACCATTTTTGCATTTTGTGCAGTAGAAGCCTTCCCAAATTCTCATCACACTCAACATTTCTCAGTAGCTAGCTCACCTCCTATGGAGCTTTTTTGTTAACTGTTCATTACATAATGCTTTTACATTAAGTAAAGCGAGGTCGCTCAGTCGTGTCCGACTCTTTGCGACCCCGTGGACTGTAGCCCACCAGGCTCCGCTGTCCATGGGATTCTCCAGGCAAGAATACTGGAGTGGGTTGCCATTTCCTTTTCCACGGGATCTTCCCGACCCAGGGATCGAACCCAGGCCTCCTGCATTGCAGGCAGATGCTTTAACCTATGAGGCACCAGGGAAGCCCTTTTACATTGTATAACCTTAATCTGGCTACTCTTTTCCCTTCCATCACCAAGAAAGTCCTTCATAACTGCTTAACGCTGACAGATCATCCCCTGACTCCTCATAATGATTAGCAGGAAATTCATTTGAGTAACACTGACTTTTCATGGTTCACTGATGGTTCATATTTAAAATGTGACAATGGCAAATATTATGCTGGATATGCTATTACAACTCCTTTTGATGTTATTGGAGCAGCACCTTTACCTATGGCTATTTCACCTCAAAGGGTTTCATTACATGCTCTTACACAGGCTTCTACTTTAGCCAAGGGCAAACCTGACGATATTTATACGACAGTAGATATGCTATCAGAGTAGCTTATGGGCATGTCATAGAAGCAACATGGTTTCCTTATATCCAGGCAAAATAAAATTAAAAATATCTCTGATGTTTAGGAATTATTGGATACAATACCATTACCTGTCATGTCAGCTATTATTAAGATTATGGGGCATTCTAAAGTTGACTCTCTAGAAGCTAAGGGAAATCACATTGATCTCATTTCTGCAAGGAATGCTGCCCTTAAAGGAACGAGCAGCAGCCAAATCTGTGTCATGGTCCAAAGGATTATTTCCCCAAATGATAACTTTTAAAAATTGACTACAGAAGTCCAGTAACTGGTTTCAAATGAAAAAAAAAAAAAAGAAAGAAAGAAAGAAAGAAAAAAAGAAAAACAAGATTGTTGGAAACAGTTGTTGGTTTGGTAAAAAAAGAACATCTTAGTTTGGACCAAATACCAACCCAGTTCTTCCAGAATCCCCACTCCTAACCACTGTCCATGCATTAAATCATTGGTCATGATAGACTCTGTGAATCAATATTGGTTGGGGAATATCAACAAGGTCACAAAATTTGCTTACCTCACTTATCCCACTGTTGCAAAATACAAGCCAGGGAAGCCTACTTATATTGTTCCCAGACATTTTAAACTGCCTAATGGACCACTTGAGGTCTGACAATTGGATTTCATACAACTTCTTCCAACTCATGGATATAAGTATGTTTTACTCATGGTCTATGTTTTCACACTGGACTGAAGCCTTCTCTGAAAGATAGGCTACTGCCTCTTCTGTAGGTAAAGTCTTTTTCTAAAAGATCATCCCTACCTGGGGGGCTCCTCCTGAACTTCACAGTGACAGAGGAACCCATTTGATTGGTCAGATACTTTGACAAGTATGTGCTACTTGGGTGGTTTTTCAACATTTTAACTGCACTTAATACCCTTAACCCTCTGGTTTAGTTGCATGTACTAAAGACATTACTAGAGTTTCCCTGGTGGCTCAGTGATGAAGAACATGCCTGCCAGTGTAGAAGACATGGGCCTGATCCCTGTGTTGGGAAGATCCCTTGGAGAAGGAACGGCAACCCACTCTGGTATTCTTGCCTGGGACATCTCATGAAGCCTGGTGGGCTACAGTCCATAGCATCCCAAAGAGTCGGACATGACTTAGAGACTAAACAACAAAGGTATTATTAAGATTCAACTGGCAACATTTTAGAGGCACTCCTCCAAATACCTTTGTTGTTGTTGTTGTAAAGCGTTGCCATTGATCTTTCTAAATCTCATATCCACCCCTTTTTGAACTCATAAACTCTCAGCCTTTGAGATAGTGTTAGGACCCGCAATGCACTTGATCCCTGCCTTTTTTGACCCACAATTTATACAGGGAATGATACTCCAATATTTTGAATGCCTAACAGCTTCTATTAAAAATAATCAGGTTTTGGTAGAGCAACGTTTGCACAGTGCACTCTCACAACACGAAGACCTTAAGCATCACACCTGGCAACCTGGAGATTTTTTCTATTGGGAAGACACCTCCAGAAAGACTTTCCTCAACCTTGCTCGAAAGATCCCCATTAGATACTGTTAAGCAACTGCTTTCTCCCCAGCTCTTGGGGATAACTCTTAGTTTCATGTGACACATTGAAGAAAGCACCAAACCCTGCCTAGACATGGATTTATCTTGTGACCTGAAAGTAAAGAAATTCTGGAATTGACACAGATCTCATCTGGTGAGACAGCCTGTGTGGTTGCTTGGATTAAATGGTGCCATTTGCTAATATCGAGCCTAGAGATGGACACATAAATTTGGGAATGATAACTTCAATAATACTGAACAGGTCTCATTATTACAGCAGTTTCTCAAAAACTTCAACATGGCAACATACACTGAGAAGAACTACTGAGGATTTAGAGTTTGCTGCATATCATCCTTTATTTGAGTCCAGAGTCACTTTCTGAGACAAACCTTCCATTGAACATATTGGGCAATTGTGTCTCCACTACTCATTGGCTCTGTAAGTTATTTAACTTCTTTGAATGTCAGTTTCTCTTACAAATAGAATGCCTTCTTTAATGTTTATTATAAAGCTTTAATCTTCTAGCATGTGCCAAACACTTAGCAGGTACTTAATTTTATTACTGCATTTTTTTTAAGTCCGTCGAGTATAAAGAGGCTATTCCATAGGGGCAATATAGCTAGTTTTGCATCATAAATCCCTTTCCAAGATTTTTGGAGATCTTGTTGTTCACCATGGATTAACAAAAATAAAGCACTATTTCATATGAATAGAGATATTGTTACTCATAATTTTCTGGCATGTATTAAGTTGTCAGTAAACATGGCAGAAATGAATGAATACAATAATCATAAGCCAAAATGAAAAGTATTTCAAGTATAGCTAGATTCATACCTTGACTTCTTCCATTAGGCAACTACCTTATTTCTCACTTTCCTGAATTTGAAAATAAAGATCCTGTCATATAGAATTATTATGAGGAATAAATGACATATAGTATTTCATATGGTATCTGACATCCGACAACTGTTCAGTCCATCTTGCTATGCCAACAGGTTGAGAATTTCATCCTTTCACCAAGGTTTTCTTATAATCTAAGTCCCGGTTTCTCTCTTTTCTGTAAATGAAAATAGATACTGAAATAATTTGCAATCCAGAGGAAATAATGAAGATAGGTATAGCAGAGATTTTTTTAAAAGTAAAAAATATTTTCTAATTAGTGTTTCTCCTTCCTGAATTTGAAAAAGTTGGGGCCAACCATCTGCTGGATCTCCTGCTTGTTTCCACTGAATCACACCTGGACTGGTATTAGAACCACCCTTCCTGTTCAAATCCATCATTTATAGCTTCCCTTGGGTGTTGACTTTGAAATAAGCACGGATTCATGTAAGACAAGGAAAAGTAAGGAGTTGTTAACTGACTTAATAGTGCACGCATGCATGCTCAGTTATATCTGACTCTGCACCCCATGGACTGTGGGCCTGTCATCCTCCTCTGTACATGGGCTTCTTCAGACACGAATACTGGAGTGGGTTGCCATTTCCTCCTCTAGGGGATCTTCCTGACCCAGGGATCAGACCCACATCTCCTGCTTTAGCAGGCGGATTCTTCACTACTGAGCCCAGGGGAGCCCAGGTGGATTAAATATAATTCCTTTGTTAGATTGAGATACATAAATTGTGCATATATACATGTTTTTATTATGTGGTTTAGATACTGAATTTTATCAGTGAATAGCATGTGTTCTAATACATGGATGACTGGCATCTCAGGAAACAATGTTACTATCCTGTGTAATTCTGAGATGGCACAGGACAGCAGCCTGGGAACTAGGGATTCCAGAGGATGAGGAGGCGGCCATGTCTTGTGGAGAAGAGACTATTCCCTGAGATTCTGTATGTCCCCCTCTACTTCTTGTTACTTTCTGGCATAAACCAATTGAACTCTTACTTCAATAATACCCTTGCCACGGTTGCCTTCTTGCCTTTCCAAACTGTTCATTAAAAAGCTACCATGTGTCAGACACTTTTCTAGAAACTTTACATATATTAACTCACTGCAAAACTACAAATAAAGATACTTTTATCATTATGTCTAGTTTTCTTGTTTTTTTATATATTTATTTATTTGACTGCACTGGGTCTTAGAGGCAGCATGTGGGACCTAGTTCCTTGACCAGTGATTGAACTCCTGTACTGGGAGCAGGGAGTCTTAGTCACAGGACCACTAAGAAGTCCCTGTATCTATTTTAGAGGATAGGAAGCTGGACAATAAGATTAAATAATATGCTGAAGTGGGGACCTAGTTGCAGGAAATCTGACTGAAAGAAGGTCCCTGGTCTTCACTATCTGCCTTCACTGAATCTGTACGACACTCATCCAAAAACTAGACTTTGGATCAGTTCCAATGCACTTTGCTTTACACCAGATTTTGCAGCACACCAGATACACAGGAGGTGTTTAGAAATATTGCTTAATGAATGAATATATGCTCATCAGAATCTCCAGTGCAGATTTTTTTCCCCTGAGCTTCAGTTCCATGGGAACATGTACTTTTAAAAAAATAATCTGGATTCACACAAGTAAACAAAATTGACCTTAAGTAAACAAAATAAACTCACCATTTATTGTCTCGTCTTCTAGCCCCCATATTCCTGACTAGAACTATCATTTCACCGTCTGCCCAAGTAAAAAACTTGGAAGTAGGTTTTTTTCTCCTTCCTATCCTCTCTTTCTTTTTGTTAACCCTCTACCCGACAGGAACTATACAACCATTTGCAGGATCCCTGGGCATCCCCTGAATCTTCTCCGTCTCATGCCTCACTAGTCAAATTCCAAATAGCAATTTGCTGTCTTGGATGGTTATTACTTACTTCTCATTCCTTGCGTTTTTTTTTTTTTTTTTTTTTTTTTAAGTAACATGGGCTTCCCAGGGGGCCCTAATGCTAAAGAATCTGCCTGCCAATGCAGGAGATGCAAGAGACGTGTGTTTGATCCCTGGGTCAATAAGATTCCCCTGGAGGAGGAAATGGCAACCCTCTCCACTGTTCTTGCCTGGGAAATCCCATGAACAGAGGAGTCCGGCAGACTACAGTCCATGGGGCCGCTAAGAGTCAGAAACAACTGAGCCTCACAGTATCGAGTATAGGGTCTAGTTTAAACTCATGCTCAAAAATGAAAAATGTAATTGAAGAACTATCTAGGAAGCAAAAAGAGAATATATCAGATGACGATATTAGAAACCAGCTGTAGGTTGCAAACAAAACAACCTAAAATAAGAGACATCTGGAACAGCATCTGAGAGCCAGGTCAAATTCTGTCTGGCACTCTTGGCCCCATGTGCTTCAATTTACTCTTCTTGATTTTTGCTTTTGCATTTCTACAATAGCCGCTTTTCCTTCTTCCAGCCTGACAGTCTTTGGATGCTGAGGCCCTGCTCTGATATTTCCATCAGCCATTTTGTTCCAGCATGATTTGCCTTTGCTTTCTGGTTTTTACCTCCTGGTTTGCCCTGATAATGATGGTGATGGAACAACCTAGTCCATCTTATCCTGCTGAAGGATCCATGTACCCCCAGCCTAACTCACTGAATCCAACATTCCCCACTCCAACGAACCTGGCCCATGGTACCCCTTTCCTGCACCCAATCTAGATTGACTTCCTATACTGTGCCTACATTTATCAAATGAGATTGGTCCCTGGCCTTTTAAAATACTCATATGACAGGTAGAACATATAAGATGATACATAACAGCAGTCATTAATGTTAAAATAAACAGGCTGAATTGACTTAAGATTATTATTGAACTAACATGATTAATTTATACAGTACTTTCATAACTAGAGTAACAAAAGTATCACTTAAAATATATATTAATTATGAATATGGTAATTAAACAATTTTTTGAAAGTCTTTCTAAATGAAATATTTTTTATCATGAAGACAGTACAGACTGCATTATAAATAATGTGGTTTTAATTTAGGAAAAGAAATGAACCAACTACTGAGCAAATCTGAGAGTTTCAATTCGTTCTTGTTTGCTAGTTGAGAAACTGTTTCAATGAAAATATCAAACAACTTAAGAAAATATGTCAAATATTTTATATAGCAGCACTGTTGGCAAATATAGTTTGCTTCTTTATTTGTATGTTTAGTTTTTAGTTTATCAGCATGATTGAGCTTTTCAAGAGATAAGGATTTTTGGAATATTTCCATTGAAATTTAAGTAATTGTAAATGCAAATGGGCTGTTAAGTAAAGCCTGCTTCCTTGTGCCAACAAAAGTTAAATATCTAAATTCAGGAAATTCAATGAGGAATCAAAGTCAGGTTTAAGGACAATTATTTGGGTCAGGCTGTTTTAACTTGATTTTTGCTCAAGGTATCATTCTTTCAATTTAGAGGCAAATTATAGATAATGGAAAAACCGCCAAGAAGAAAGGCTTTCATTTATACACATGTGCATTAATTTTCTTTTGAATGTGGGACAGGTACAACAATTATTATGTAAGTTCTGATGTCTCCAGTACTTTGTTCCTCTCTCTTTCCCATATCTAATTACCCAAATAGTCATATAAATTAGTTTTTTTTTTTTACATCAAATACTACTTTTGAAAGGTACAAGTCAGAGTCAAAGTCACATTAAAAGCAGACAGAATCAAATGGAGTCAAAGACAACAAGATTACCCCAAGGTGACTGAAGCCTAAACCTGTAAAGGCTAGCAGCTCTTGATCAAATTTACAGATAACAACAAAGTGCTAGGTATTTAAATTATTTTTTAAATGATACTGACATCCCTATCTTCTTTGTCACTTAAAAATGTTTGTGCAGCTTCTCTATCTTACACTCTTCAAGAAAATAGTCCCTTGTATATAAAAGAATCAAGTGTCAGAACAGAAACCTTACAGAACATTTGACTTGTGCCCTGGGAGATTATAAAAAGGTACGGTGGGATCATTTTTCCAATCATTCAAAAGAAAACTACGCTCTTCAAGCAAGATTAATCATTCATAGTAACCTTGTTTCTGAATAATAATCATAATTGTGTTAATTTTCTTAAATCTAAAATTTATATGTATCTTAATTTAGTGCTAAACACTAAGGATTATGAGATTTGGGGATTTTATGAACCAAAAAATCTTCAAATAAAATAACACTGATGTTTTCTTTCCAGTAAGAGCAATAAAACAACTAAATAAAAACAATCAACCATACAAAATATACCTGCCATCTATTGTTATTATAATTTAATAAAAGCAATTTCACTTGACATCAAACAATGAGGTATAATCTTATAGAATAAATGAGAATTCTATGAATTGACCCAAATAAAGTTTAAACTCACTACTTTTTAAATGTATTTTACTTTGCCACACCCATGAAAATTTAGTCAAGGACCACAATGGTAGACTGATATTGTATAACCACTATTACAGAGACAACTAAAATGCTGAGCGTGTATTTTATTTGCACAGAGGCCTTAATAAATGAAGCCTTTATTAATACCCATTTTAGGCTCTAATTCCCTTTTGTGCAAAATGAGAATAATAATAGGACCTACCTCCCTGAGATGATGTGAGAATTCAGTGAGTTAATACACACCAATCTTTAAAACAGGGTCTATCACACAAATTAAGAGCTTAGTAAATGGTGGATATTGTTCTTATTGTCAAAGTTGGGTTTAAGGTCTCATTATTTTTAAGATTTGATTAATCTCTAAAATATCTATTTCTCACATTCACATTAAATAAAAGGGAAAAAAAGAATTATCAACATACCCTGAACTCTAGTTAAGATAAATATGTTGAAATGTACAGATAAAGTATATTGATGTTTCTAATTTACTCTGTATCCAAAATAGACAATGAATTGAGACAAGAATAAATAGATACCCAAGCACAAAATAAACATAATATAATGCTAATTGTAGAATCTATGCTCTAGAATCTAGGGCATATATACAATTCTTTCAAATTTTCTATGTGTTTTACATTCCTCAAAATAAAACAGAAAATATTAAAGGATTTAAAATTTCAAAGAAACAATCTTAAAAAATAATTTTTAGCACCTGTTCATTAAAATAAGAAGCTACCAGATGCAAGCATCATTTCTAACACCTATCTGGGAATACCATATTTATATTCAAGGGCAGGATTTCTACTCCTTGCCTCCAGGTCTTTTAAAATTGTTAGTTGTGATGGTGCTACTATAACCATGTTTGCCTGAACTCTCACTTTAGCCATGTATCAGAGGCTATGAGAGACTGTGGGTCCTGTAAACAACCTGGCATCCAGTTTCAATTCTTATTCAACCAGATTGAACCTGGGGATATGTGGAGGTAAGCATGAGAGTTGTAAGTCAGTTTCCAGTCTGGAGTCAAGTTCTTGAAAAGTGGCACTTATGCAATTTGATGATAACGTCCAAAAGAAATATTGCATTAGTAGGAAAAACGTGAAAGGAAATGAAAATGTTCTAACTATACAACATGCTATAAACCACGTGGTGTATACACTTCTATTTCTTTGTTAAAGAAAAAAAAATGTGTATGAATGTGTGTGTGCATACACATATATCAGTTCAGTACAGTCGCTCAGTCATGTCTGACTCCTTGCGACCCCATGAATCGCAGCACGCCAGGCCTCCCTGTCTATCACCAACTCCCGGAGTTCACTCAGACTCACGTCCATCGAGTCCGTGATGCTATCCAGCCATCTCATCCTCTGTCATCCCCTTCTCCTCCTGCGCCCAATCCCTCCTAGCATCAGAGTCTTTTCCAACGAGTCAACTCTTCGCATGAGGTGGCCAAAGTACTATACATATATATGCATATATCTATATATTGGAATCTTAGTGGCTCTGTGAAACTGTAAAATATAAGATGTTGCTATTTTTCATAATTATTTTCTTCTCCTTATAACGTCAACCAAAACAGTGCTAAAGACATTTTGTTTGTTTGTTTGTTTTCCCAACTGTTTGAGACATGTTATGGCAGTTGAAATCTAAAGACTAACTCAGTGTAAAATCAGAGCCAGTTATTGTTGAAATTATTGCAGTGTTACCAGGAAATAGTGGCATCACTGATTCGACGGACTTAAGTCAAGCGGCATCACTGACTCACTGGACTTGAGTTTGAGCAAACTCCGGGAGTTGGTGAAGGACAGGGAAGCCTGGTGTGCTGCAGTCCATGGGGTCGCAAAGAGTCAGACATGACTTAGCGACAGAACTGCTGCTGCTATTGCTCAGTCGCTTCAGTCGCGTCTGACTCTGTGTGACCCCATAGACGGCAGCCCACTAGGCTCCGCCGTCCCTGGGATTCTCCAGGCAAGAACACTGGAGTGGGTTGAGCAACAAAACTAGGAAACAATTATTATTTTATTTTAGAAACAAAGAAAAATACTTCAGATGCTTAAAAAATCCAATTAAAAAAGAATAATATTAAACAATTATGCAAATATTTGGCATCCTGTAGAAAGTTTCTAGATAATTTAGTATATGTATTCTTATGGATGCTATTTTTAATTTTGAGTAGGATATGAAAGTATGAAATACAATGGTGTAGTCATCTCTATCAGCAAGAATGAAGTAAAGGTCACTTTCTGTCAAAAAAAAAATCTGCTTTACAATCTTGAGAAAGAAGAATGGAACTGGAGGAATCAACTTGCCTGACTTCAGGCTCTACTACAAAGCCACAGTCATCAAGACAGTATGGTACTGGCACAAAGACAGAAATATAGACCAATGGGACAAAATAGAAAGCCCAGAGATAAATCCACACACATATGGACACCTTATCTTTGACAAAGGAAGCAAGAATATACAATGGAGTAAAGACAATCTCTTTAACAAGTGGTGCTGGGAAAACTGGTCAACCACTTGTAAAAGAATGAAACTAGATCACTTTCTAACACCGCACACAAAAATAAACTCAAAATGGATTAATGTCCATAGAAGCATAATATCAGGGGATGGCATTTTTCCACCATAGGGTTAGGCCATGAAAAGAGGAGACTCATCAGGATTAATAAGAGGTAGAAGGGATGACTATAAATGAACTTGATTGCTTCCATCCTAAATACAGTCTCAAAAAAACATACATCAGAGAAATTTGGATCTAGAGATACTCTCAGAAATGTTCTCATACATACAGGACAGTTAAAAGATGCACCTCTCAAGTCCATACCAGGGCCAGGTTAGTCACTGGGTCCGGCCTTTTTTCCCACCCTACACTGTCAATGCCTCTGCAGGATTGATATTATTTTACTATGCAGAAACATGCTTTTAGAAGGAAAACCATATGGAAAATTATTTATCTTGATATGGATAGATGTCTGTTTACATTAAAGGACTAGCAACAAGATTATATTTAGTTTTGAATCACTTATACAAGGTTTATGCAATTTACATATAGATTATAAATCACATATTTTATAAAGCACAATAAGGAAGAAGTAAGAGTGGTGAAGAATCCTTCTCCCTGTTTCATTTTTATTTTTTCTGGCTTGGGAACATTAAATAAGAATTTAGTATATCAAATACTAGTTTTGTTAAATACTTGGTAGGTGCTTCATGGTACGCATAAACTCTGCCCTTAAGAAGTTGGCAGTCTACTAAATGAGGAAGACACTGGTACAGACAGAATGTTTACAAAGTTGTGCTTTACAAGATTGGTCAGGGGAGTGAAAAATGGAGAGGAGCATAGGCAGACATTAGGATGCACACCTGCCAAGTACAGGAAAGAAGCAGGAAAACTAAGGAACTGGGACACAGATGGGAAGGAGTGGGCAGTGAGTAGCAGGCAAAGAAAAAATACTTTGGTTCAAAATCTGAATATTCTGGTGGATCAGTTTCTTCTCTTTCGCCCTCTCACTATACCTCCTATAGATTTAAAAACAAACAAAAATGATAAAGTTCAAGTGCAGAGAAAGTGCTGTAATATCAACCCCAACAAACTTGACTCCCTTCCAGTATCTTTTTAAATGTTACCACCAGGCCTAAAACCAGGGAATAGTCTGAAAAGCAAAGGAGAAAAGGAAAGATATAAGCATTTGAATGCAGAATTCCAAAGAACAGAAAGAAGAGATAAGAAAGCCTTCTTCAGCGATCAATGCAAAGAAATAGAGGAAAAGAACAGAATGGGAAAGACTAGAGATCACTTCAAGAAAATTAGACATACCAAGGGAACATTTCATGCAAAGATGGGCTCGATAAAGGACAGAAATGGTATGGACCTAACAGAAGCAGAAGATATTAAAAAGAGGTGGCAAGAATACACAGAACTGTACAAAAAAGATCTTCACAACCCGATAATCACGATGGTGTGATCACTCATCTAGAGCTAGACATCCTGGAATGTGAAGTCAAGTGGGCCATAGAAAGCATCACTACAAACAAAGCTAGTGGAGGTGATGGAATTCCAGTTGAGCTGTTTCAAATCCTGAAAGATGATGCTGTGAAAGTGCTGCACTCAATATGCCAGCAAATTCTGAAAACTCAGCAGTGGCCACAGGACTGGAAAAGATCAGTTTTCATTCCAATCCCAAAGAAAGGCAATGCCAAAGAATGCTCAAACTACCACACAATTGCACTCATCTCACATGTTAGTAAAGTAATGCTTAAAATTTTCCAAGCCAGGCTTCAACAATATGTGAACCGTGAACTTCCTGATGTTCAAGCTGGTTCTCAAAAAGGCAGAGGAACCAGAGATCAAATTGCCAACATCCACTGGATCTTCAGAAAAACAAAAGAGTTCCAGAAAAACATCTGTTTCTGCTTTATTGACTATGCCAAAGCCTTTGACTGTGTGGATCACAATAAACTGTGGAAAATTCTGAAAGAGATGGGAATACCAGACCACCTGACCTACCTCTTGAGAAATCTGTATGCAGGTCAGGAAGCAACAGTTAGAACTGGACATGGAACAACACACTGGTTCCAAATAGGAAAAGAAGTGCATCAAGGCTGTATATTGTCACCCTGCTTATTTAACTTCTATGCAGAGTACATCATGAGAAACACTGGACTGGAAGAAAAACAAGCTGGAATCAAGATTGCTGGGAGAAATATCAATAACCTCAGATATGCTGAGAACACCACCCTTATGGAAGAAAGTGAAGAGGAACTAAAGAGCCTCTTGATGAAAGTGAAAGAGGAGAGTGAAAAAGTTGGCTTAAAGCTCAACATTCAGAAAATGAAGATCATGGCATTCAGTCCCATCACTTCATGGCAGATAGATGGGGAAACAGTAGAAACAGTGTCAGACTTTATTTTTTTGGGGCTCCAGAATCACTGCAGATGGTGACTGCAGTCATGAAATTAAAAGACTTACTCCTTGGAAGGAAAGCTATGATCAACCTAGATAGCATTTTCAAAAGCAGAGACATTACTTTGCCAACTAAGGTCCGTCTAGTCAAAGCTATGGTTTTTCCAGTAGTCATGTATGGATGTGAGAGTTGGACTGTGAAGAAGGCTGAGGGCCGAAGAATTGATGCTTTTGAACTGTGGTGTTGGAGAAGACTCTTGAGAGTCTCTTGGACTGCAAGGAGATCCAACCAGTCTATTCTGAAGGAGACCAGCCCTCGGATTTCTTTGGAAGGAACGATGCTAAAGCTGAAACTCCAGTACTTTGGCCACCTCATGTGAAGAGCTGACTCATTGGAAAAGACTTTGATGCTGGGAGGGATTGGGGGCAGGAGGAGAAGGGGACAACAGAGGATGAGATGGCTGGATGGCATCACAGACTCGATGGACGTGAGTCTGAGTGAACTCCAGGAGTTGGTGATGGACAAGGAGGCCTGGCGTGCTGCGATTCATGGCGTCGCAAAGAGTCGGACACGTCTGAGCAACTGAACTGAACTGAACTGAATCATAGATTGCTTCTTGACCTTCAACCCCACATTGCATCATTCTATTTCCATGAAACCCCGTTCAAAATAAGTTGGGAAGTTCCCCTGGAGAAGGTATAGGCTACCCACTCCAGTCTTCATGGGTTTCCCTGGTGGCTCAGACAGTAAAGAATCTGCCTGCAAGGCAGGAGACCTGGGTTGGATCCCTGGGTTGGGAAGATCCCATGCAGGGAATGGCATCCCACTCCAGTATTCTTACCTGGAGAAACCCCATCGACGGAGGAGCCTGGCAGAAGTTGGACACGACTGAGCAACTAAGCATAGCACAGCACAGACACTCCTCTACACACTGCATCATTCTCACCTCATTTCTTTCAGCTGAAGTACTGTATTTGGGTTTGCCCTCTCTAACCCTCTAATGGGTTTTCCAGTAGCCTACACACTCAGAGTCATCACTTACAGAATAAAATTTCAGCTCAATTACCTGTCATTAAATGTATTTTGTGATCTGATCCTTATCTGTACCACCTTACCTCCCACCACTTCCTTTCCATTTCTATTAATACTCCCATCTTTTTTGTTTTTTTCTCCAAGAACACTGAATATCTGTAGTTCTAGGAACATGCATGGTTCTACACTGCTGTGCCTTTTCACTTTTGGAATACCAGCTGCTAGGCAATGTTCCATTTAGACCACATGACCGCACTAGTGAGTTGATGGATAAATAAATGAATTTATTGTTGTTCTTCTTGGTTGGAATTTTTCAGAGTCTCAAATAGTATGTGTTTTGTTCTCCTAAATGAACCTTAGATACATGGACCATTTAAACAAGTATGTAGAGCCACTATGTTATGAACTTGAATAACAAGGACAAATCATTTATACTTGTTGCCTAACAAGATAACATATAATATTCTGAACAAATTCAAAATTTTAAATATCTTAGTACACAGACTGATGTATTAGTTACTGGCACTTGGCATGTAACAAAAATCTAATAAATATTTGAAACTAAAAACGAAAGAAAGTAGGAAAGCAAGCAAGAAGGAAGAGACAGAGAAATACTTTGAATTCAAAAGTCCAAGCGGTATGATCTTCTCATATATTTTTAATCCAAAACCCCTTTTACATATAATTTTTATAAGAATCCCAATATGTAAATGAAATGTATCATTTATTCCATTAGGTCTACACATACTTATTGATCACTTGCTAATGCTTGGACTGGATTAAGTGATAGAGAAAGAACAGGATCTCTGTTCTCTTACATCTAGTTTACATCTAGCAGTGAAGACAAGATAATAAAACAAGAGAAATTTTCAAATGGTACAAATAATATGAACATGATAGAACAGGATATTATGATTGAAACAGGGAGTTTGGTTCCTTCTGATACAGCAAGTAAGACCACTTCTGTTAGGAGGAGGCATTGCTTGAATTGAGACGTGGATACATGAAGAGGAGCCCAGACAGAGAGATTGCATGCACAGGCCCTGCTGGGAAAACAAAATTGTCAAGTTCAAGAAATGGAATGAAAGAAAATGAGGAAAGGGTGCATGGTATAAAACAAGGACAAAGTTATTGGCCTAATGATTAAAGGGTTTTTGAGGCATGCTCATGAATTGATGGGAAGCTAGAGGAGAGCAGGCAGTAAGTATGGACATGATTATTGTTGAAAAAGGAGTGGGTCACCACCACAAACTGAGAGCTGAAAAGTTCCTCCATGTTTCATGCCTGCAATTCACATAATAGGCACTAGTTGAACTCCCTCACCTTGGTTTCAGTCAATGCCATATATCACATAGTGGTGCTCAGTTCAATTAAAAAAGCATTTTAGCTCCATGATATTGGTCTTGGTGATTAGTTTAATTTGACTAAAAAATAAAAGGCATCAAAAGCAAAAATGAATAAGGAGGAATATATCAAGCTATAAAGTTTCTTCAAAACAAAGGAAACCATTAATAAAGTGAAAAGACAACCTATGGAATGGGAAAAGATGTTTGCAAGTCACATATCTGATAAAGGGTTAATATCTAAAATATATAAGAAACATAGAACTCAGTACTGAAAACAAAAACAAATCCCCAAAACATTAAACCTAATTTTTGAAAAGTCAGAGGATCTAAACAGATATTTTTCTAAGGAAGGAATTTAAATGGTCATGAAAATGGGCTTGACATCATTAATCATCAGGGAAATGCAAATCAAAACCACAGTGAGATATCACCTCATACTTGTTAAAATGGCTATCACAAAGACAAGAGATGGCAAGTTTGGATAAGGATGTGGAAAAAAGGGGATCCTTGTGCACTATCAGTGGGAATGTAAATTGTTACAGCCATGATAGCAAATAGCATGGAGATCCTTGAAAAAATTAAAACAGAACTACCTTATTATCCAGCAAATCACTTTTGGGTGTATGTCTAAAAGAAATGAAAACAGGACATCAAAGAGATTTCTGCACACATATGTTCACAGCAGCATTATTTACAATAACCAAGATAGAGAAACAACCTAAGTGTCCACTGATGGGTGCACAGACAAAGAAGACATGATACACAAACATGCACACACACACACTCTCTCTGGAACACTTTTCAGCCATGAAGAAGAAAACAAGCTCTCATTCCTTCCATTTACAACAACATGGATGAAGCTTGAGGGCATTATATTAAGTGATAGAAGCCAACAGAGAAAGACAAATACTGCATGGTTTGATTTATAATACATAGTCTCTTAAAAATACGTATTAAAATTAAAACTCATAGAAGCAGGGAGTAGAAAAACGGTTGCTAGGGACTAGGCGGGTGGGAAATACAAGGAGAGGTTGATAAAAGGTACAAACTTTCAGCTCTAAGAGGAATAAAGTCTTATAATCTGATATACAACATGGTGAATACAGGTCATAACCCTGAAGTATATAACTGAAACTGCTTAAAAGGTAGAATTTAAATGTTCTCATCAAAAACAAAAAAGAAAGAATGGATAAATATGTGAGGTGATGGATGTATTAAATAACTATGATGGGAATCCTTTCACGATGTACAGGTATATCAAGTTACCCTCAGGTATACTTTAAATATCTTAAAATTTTATTTGCTAATTATACTTCAGTAAAGCTAAAACAAACCAAACATTTCTTGAGGGCCTAATATGTGCCCATCACTGATCTTAGTGATAGGGATACAAAGATGAAAAACACGGTTCTTCTCTTATCATACAATGCAGAGGGAAAGACAGGCACACTAACATAATTTTAGAATAAAGCATTAACTGCTAAGGTAGAGATATTGAAAACCGGGAGTGAGGATTAATTATCCCAGGCTGTTCATTTGTGGAAGTTTTCCTGGAAGAGTGAATAGGTTAGTTTTGAGTTAATTAACCAGTCCAAGAAGGAAGCTCAATGTACAAAGAGAGCATAAGCCACATTTTCATATAGATGAGTGCAAGGAAAGTCTTTCAAGTCAGTATTACTAAAGCTTAAAATACGAACTGAGGACAAGTGGGAAATGAGATTTGGGACATAAACTAGGAATAGATCAGGAAAGGTTTCAAGGCCACTTCAAGCTGTACAAACACTATTCTGAGGTCAATTAAAAGCCATTGATGGATGCTGAAGAGCAGACTGGACCTAGTAAGATTTGCAATTTAAATAGATTCCTGGCAGCTGATGGAGAACATCTTGGACATATTTTTCTCCAGCTACTATTCTGGAAGAGAAGTGCTTTTCTAGAAATGCCAAACCTCTTCTGAATTCTTTAAATAGCGTTTAACCATGACAGCTTTAAAGAGAGTTACCTAATGTTTTCCTCACAGTCTCCAACACTTTTTCCTTTCCAAATTAACTTTATAGTTTAGATGGATAATGGCAAAGAGGGAGAATGAAAAGGTGGTTTGTGGTTTGCCTTATTAGCCAGACATTCTGCTGACAGAAGCCTGAGATGTCCTTAGTTTTCTAATACTACTCCTGTCTTAGATGTCAAGAGAGCAGTGAATTCATCTGATCCAAATAGGACAGGGGACCCTCTTTAATGAATATCTGCAATCTTTTTGCACCTTTCCTCTGAAAAGTTTTACTCCTCTTCTGATTTGACTCCATAATTGGTAATTAAATAGAAAACCAAACCTTCTTAAAACTCTCATGATTATAAATTTTGCATTACTTTTATCCTAAGGTGTCCATTGTCATCTTAAAAACATCTTGCTTACTAGTTCACTGACCTTTAGGCAAGGCATGGGAGCACTGTTGCCTGTTTAAGACACCACCCACGAAAGGTGAGGTGGTCTCACAAGCACGCTTCAGGTATCCATTTTAGGCTCTAATTAGCTATCTTACCTGGAAACGTTAACACCTTCAAAATCATAGCCCAGCTTAAAGTCTTGGCCAGTGTTGATATGCGGCTTTCACTGATATTATAAATTCACTATTAAACTACTGTCCCAGTCAGCTCACCCATCACTGGAGTCATCTTCTAAGCACTTGTAATTCTGTATTCTTCATAATTAGGCATAAATGGCTAAGAAAACATCGTCTAGATTATGAGTGTACGTCTCTGAAAACTCACACACTTATTTTCTTTCTTAAAATTCAACAACTGATTATTTTCCACACTAGAGGCTAACTGACGGAGCATTTGCATGGTTTCATCCAGATAGAGACAAAGATAAATTGAAGGGTTAATCTTTAAATTCTGTCTTTGTTGCCTGTATTCTCCTTTTTCCATCTGCTGTTCCCCACTTTCTTACATATCAAAGCCATTAAATCTCATTGATTCCACCAGTTTCTCCTCCAATCTAGGTGAAGGCCAAGTATGCTTTTTCCTGGAAGAAAAAAACAAAAAACACCTACCTTATTTGCATGAATGTGTTCATAGTCACCTATTTGGTCCTTCAATATTTCTTTCATTTACTGAATTATTAAACCTTCATCCTCTCTAATCACCACTTGAAAGACAATGCAGTACCACTGAAAGGCCCTGGACTAGGCACCAGAGACCTAACAAGTCCTAGATTTGTAATTAATTGTTTGGGCCAGAACGTGGCATGCTGCAGTTCATGGGGTCGCATGGAGTCGGACACGACTGAGCGACTGAACTGAAGTGAACTGAGACCTTACTCATCTGAAAATGGAATGGGTTAAATCAGTAGCCACTTATTTTAATTAGGCAACAGCTCTCTTGCAGAATCTGATAACTATGAAATCATTCTCCAGAAAAGAAAAAAATGGTCATATCCACATGCATGTAAAATTTTCAATTTAATTTCTTGAGAATCATGGAATTTTAAAACACATGTATGAACACTTGGGAGTTTCAAAGGCTCCTGGTTATGAACTGTTGAAGTAAATGGTCTCTGCCTTTCGAGTCCCATGGAGCCATCAAAGTGTAATCCGCAGAGTAGCAGTTCAGCTCCCTAGAAATCCCAGTTTTCATTCCAATCCCAAAGAAGGGCACTGGCAAAGAATGTTCAAACTATCACACAATTATGCTCACTTCACATGCTAGCAAGGGAATGCTCAAAATCCTTCACGCTAGTCTTCAACAGTACATGAACTGAGAACTTCCAGAGGTACAAGCTGGATTTAGAAAAGGCAGAAGAACCAGAGATCAAATTGCCTACATCTATTGGATCACAGAAAAAGCAAGGGAATTCAGAAAAACATCTACTTCTGCTTCATTGACTACATTAACACTTTTGACTGTGTGGATCACAACACACTGCGGAAATATCTTAAAGAAATGGGGATGCCAGACCACCTTACCTGCCTCCTGAGAGACCTGTACGCAGATCAAAATGCAATAGTTAGAACTGGACATGGAACAACATACTGGTTCCAAATTGGGAAAGGAGTATGTCAAGGCTGTATATTGTAACCCTGCTTATGTAACTTATATGCAGTGTACCTCATGAGAAATGCTGGGCTGGATGAAGCACAAGCTAGAATCAAGATTTCTAGGAGAAATATCAATAATCTCTGATATGCAGATGATACCACCCTTATGACAGAAAGCAAAGAGGAACTACAGAGCCTCTTGATGAAGGTGAAAGAGGAGAGTGAAAAAGCTGGTTTAAAACTCAACATTCAAAAAACTAAGATAATGGCATCTGGTCACATCACTTTATGAAAAATAGATGGGGAAAAAATGGAAATAGCGAGAGACTGATTTCTTGGGCTCCAAAATCACTGTGAATGGTTACTGCAGCCATGAAATTAAAAGATGCTTCCTCCTTGGAAGAAAAGCTATGAAGAACCTAGACAGCATAAAAAAAAAGCAGAGACATCACTTTGCCAACAAAGATCCATATACGTCAAAGCTATGGTTTGTTCAGTAGCATGTACAGATGTGGAAGTTGGACCATAAAGAAGCCTGAGCACTGAAGAATTTATGCTTTCGAACTGTGATGCTGAAGAAGACTCTTGAGAGTCCCTTGGACTACAAGGAGATCAAACCAGTCAATCCTAAAGGAAATCAACCCTGAATATCCACTGGAAGGATTGATGCTGAAGCTCTAATATTTCAGCCACCTGATGTGAAGAGGTGACTCACTGGAAAAGACCGTGATGCTGGGAAAGATGGAATGCCAAAGGAGAAGAAGGCGGCAGAGAATGAGATGGTTAAACAGTATCACTGACTCAATGGATATGAACTTGAGCAAACTCCAGGAGATAACTGTGGAGGACAGGGAAGCCTGGCGTGCTGCAGTCCATGGGGTCACAAAGAGTTGGGTATAGCTTAGAGGCTGAACAATGACAATGGACATTAAAGTTTGAGAAGCACAGCTATCAAGCTTGGTTTAAATAAATTTCATGTGAAAGCAGAAAGAAAGTTAACAATGATAATTAGAATAAATTAGAGGTGCTTTCCTTTCTCTTCTCCTTCATGATGTCTCACAATACAGGCAAACCACAGCAAGAATTTTTAATCATGGATTCAGATCCATGGATTCACTGAAAAGACTACCAATGATAGAAACTTAAGATTTTGGATTTTGTTTTTATTCATGGGATAAGCATTTATTTATGTTATGATGTTTGTGTTAATGATAATCATGATAAAATACGTATGGTATTTGGGGAAGCTATTACCACTAACGGCCCCACTTGGCAAAATAGGAAGAAAAAAACCAATAAGTCAGTTTGACTCTATGAAAGTAATTCTTAATGACATTTATGTGAATGACTTAACATTTATGCCTAATAATTATGCAGAATTATAATATTATGCAATCCATAGACAGATTCAATGTTTTAGATTAGCACTGCTGTAGGTTTTATTTAATTATAATAACAAATCTTAAGAGATACATCTAGTCTTTGTAATTTGCTACTCATGCAGCATGGAAATCTACTCAGAACCGCTCCAAATTAGGGCATATACTAGTTTAAGTAGAACATATTCAAGATATGACAGTTAGTTTTTTATATAAAGCTATTTAGTATTTATATAAGATCTTTACTCTGAAGTGTAAATGTTTTTATTCAAACATATAAAAGAAATTTAAAGCCATAGGTATTCATTTACAGATGTTAAACTTGCTTTTTTATGCTATATCTGCCTAAAATTAAAGTAACTTTTAAAGTGCCCCTGGGTAGATGCCACAGTGGCCTGTAAAACTGGGAGCTCCTATATTTCCAAAATGACTTTGTAAAATGGAAGAAACTAAATGTTTTAGAAGCATGGGAGATATAGGGACTAAGGAAAAAGAGGAAAACAAGGTAAAGAGGAAATAAGGCTACGGGAGGCAAAGGAGATAGAGATGAAATGAACACAGTAGGGATCTCATGCATAAATTGCAGAGTGACATTTACAGAGACAAAAAATTAAAAGACACAAAGGAGGAAATAAAGTGTTTTTAAAGTGTTCATGCATCTTTTGTCATACAAATAATAGTCACTCAATAGGGCTTCATAATTAAATCCCCCTCCTTTAATTAAACCCTCCTCCTCCACCCCCCTTCAAGTCTCAAGGGTATAACATATTAGAGAAGTTGATTGTATCATTTTATTTCCAATTAACGATATCTTTAGTAACTCTATGACTTCATGTGAGTTAACTGAGTTGGTTACTCATCCTTCTCTGATCAGAGCTTTTAGAAAACTATAGCTCATTTGCCTATGCCCTTTTATTTATGTCTTGCTGAACACCAGGAGTTGGTGATGGACAGGGAGGCCTGGCGTGCTGCGATTCATGGGGTCGCAAAGAGTTGGACACGACTGAGCAACTGAACTGAACTGAACTGTCTCCTCTTATCTAAGCCACCAGTACCTTCTAATTTCCAACCCATCTATCTCATGTCCCTACTTTGGAAGTAAAGGGCAGTTGCTGTCAAAACAGATCTTTCTTAAAAACTTAAAGGTTGAAAAGGCAAGAAAAATAAAGCTAACTTCTCTTACTTCATCTCTAGTTAAGACTGTCTTTGCACTTATTAAACAAGCACACTGAGTTCAATACCAGGGCAAGGTTTGAGTCCAGGGAGGCAAAGGTAAAAGGATGTAGGTGGTGGCTTCCTAACCACAGAATTAAATTGCCCTCGGAGTAGTAAGTCTGATAAGAACCATTCTGTTCTGGTGCATCTTAAATTGATTCATGCACGTTTATTCATTTGCTAATCTGAGGCATTTATCTTGCACTGAAACTTTCACATACTAGTTTAAAGATGTTTGTTGAATAAAGACAATAATTCAAGCAAATGATGTAAGAACATGCACTGTTCTACATGAATTGTATTTCACAGTCTGTTTAGATATTGATTTATTATTTTTTTACCTTTTTTGGTCTGTAGGTTTGATTCCATATTGGATATGATTTCCTAGAAAAAGCAGGGATTGTCTAAGTGGGTAGTAGGGTTTTATAGAACCTAATCATCATGTCACATATAATTATCTTTTAAAAACAGTTATAATGATGGTGTACTTCTCTACCACTTTTTAGTTATAATGATGATTTATTTTTACCCCTTCCAAAGTAGAGGCAGAGATTGCCTCTCCTCCTGGGCCTGCTTCATTCTTAGGACTGATGTGCTCGAAGAAGTAAAAGGAAAGAACGACTCCATAAGGATAAAGAAGATCCAGATGGAAACTGGAATAATGAAAAAAAATACTACAAACAGAAGTCAGATTTACCTTGTTCATCTAGGTTTGTAAAGGGTTTATCTTTCACGTCTTTTTGTTTGTCCTATGGTTTCTCCATTCAAATTGAGTCTTTGTCTTTATAGCAAATTTAAGAATTGACATTTTTTGAATTTCAAATATTTAAATGTCAGGCACATGTATGTGTCTGTATCTGTGTATATGTTTACTGATGTGTGGAGAAGGAAATGGCAACCCGCTCCAGTATTCTTGCCTGGAGAATTCCATGGATAGTGGAACCTGGAGGGCTAGTCCATCCATTGGGTTGCAAAGAGTCCGACATGACTGAGTGACTTTCACTTCACTTACTGATGTGTGTATGTGTAAGTATATTTTCAAGTGTACGTGTATGTATTGCATTTGCATGAGAGTATACATGTTTATGTATTTGATAGTGTGTATTTATATGTATCTATATATGTGTGTGTATTGAGTGTGTATATACATAGGCTTGTATTTTGATTTATCAGAAGACAGGCAAATTTAAGAAAGTACATAGCTCATGTATATAATTGGTTTGAAAAAAATGAACTTTCAAATACATTCTGGGCTATTTATATCTGGTATCTGTCAATAAACATTTTTGTGTGTTTCAGGAGAATAACTGGGATAAAAAGAAACTGACTTTGGACAGTTTTCCAAGAATTCAGACACCTTCCAAGCTTGGTAATTAATTATGACTTGTATGTTTTCTGAAGTGAAAGTGTCAGTTGCTCAGTTGTGTCTCTTTGCAACCCCATAAACTGTACCCTGCCAGGCTCCTCTGTCCATGGAATTCTTGAGGCAAGAATACTGGAGTGGATAGCCATTCCTTTCTTCAGAGGATCTTCCTGACCCAGGGATTGAACCTGGGTCTTTTCCGTACCCTGCTATTTCAATTAAATGAAGAGTCATTTCCTTTTATAATCAATTTTTATTTTGCCTATGGATTTCTATACCCCATTTTAGAGGCAGCTCTGTCTCAACAGCCAGAAAAATGTTCTTATTGAATAGAAGTTCACTAACTGTTCAGCAGCTTTAATAAGTGATCAAGAAGTTTTCAGTGAGTCTTGAAAGGAAGGTCATGTAAGCTAAAAAATATTACAATTACTTTTTGTTCCATAAAATTCAATCCAATATATTTAAAATTTTAGAACAAAGCTTAGCAATGTTTATGAAACTACTGATACTAAATGGGCTTTCAATATTTTTCACACTTTTACCAGCAGAATGGTTTGCTTTTAAACTTCTTTTCTTTTTATCTGCATAAAGTATAATTAATTACACAGAATTTCAACTCCCATTGTAAAGAGCTGAAAATCACATGTAATTGTTATTAATAGGTTGGATTCTTTCCCTGGTTAGCAACAAAGAAACTATCTAGGGAATCACAAAATTGTCCTGCCGAGTTGTAAAGTAAGTAAATAGCAAATGTCGCTCAGTCGTGTCCTACTCAGTAGTGTCCTACTCTTCGGGACCCCATGGACTGCAGCCTGCCAAGCTCCTCCGTCCATGGGATTTTCCAGGCAAGAATACTGGAATGGGTTGCCATTTCCTTCGCCAGGAGATCTTCCCAACCCAGGGATCGAACCTAGGTCTCCCACGTTGTAGGCAGACGCTTTTACCGTCTGAGCCACAGGGGAAGTCTGCAAATTTAGCCTGAAGTTTTCTTACAAATGCGGTAATAATACATACTGTTCATCAACTCCTCAGGTTGCCATTAGAAATAAAAGCACATTTTCTCAGTAAGATGCTGCTATCTCAGGTTACACAGCCTCTGACTACAGTTAGGGCCTGGCTTAAATCGGGAACCTGAAAACATTATGAGACCACACAGACAGGGAGATAATCAGAAAGTGACTCCCATTTTTCATACCTGGTTAAGAACAGACTGATCTTGATGGAGGAACATGGGTAAATTTTACTGCCTAATTTTATGTGTAAAACATGCCATAAACTTTTCCCATTTCATTTATTTATTTATGGCTAGGTAAGAAGTAGATTTACTCAGATTCAAATAGAAGCACACTCCACAGAGAGTGGGCCATCACAGAGGGTGACTGTGGCCTGCATTTATTTTTAACATTGAAATTTCCAAAAGGAGTCTTAGAGACACTAAGAAATTTGACTTTGGTTTCTCAGCTATTAAACAGTCAGAAGCCTGGTGTGCTGCAGTCCATGAGGTTATAAAGAGTTGGAAATAACTGAATGACTGAACTGAACTGAAATAGTCAGATGAGATATGACCTTAGAATTAACTGATTGCAGATTTGTACTTTTCTTCTATGTAACACAGTGTTTTTATGCAACCTCATTATAACTTGGGTAAATCTTTGCTTTATCAGTTGATAACTTGCTGCTTTGTCCCCTCTTCTCTTTACATTATTTTTATGTTCTCCTATTGTCCACACAGAAGAGAACTGGACCATAAAAAGGGCTGAGTGCCAAAGAATTGATGCTTTCAAACTGTGGTGCTGAGAAGACTCTTGAGACTCCCTTGGACAGCAAGGAGATAAAACCAGACAATCCTCAGTTCAGCTCAGTACAGCCACTTAGTCGTGTCCAACTCTTTGTGACCCCGTGGACTGCAGCATGCCAGGCTTCCCTGTCCATCACCAACTCCCAGAGCTTGCCCAAATTCATGTCCATTGTGTCAGTGATGCCATCCAACCATCTTATCCTCTGGTGTACCTTTCTGCTCCTGCCTTCAATATTTCTCAGCATCAGGGTCTTTTCCAATGAGTCAACTCTTCACATCAGGTGGCCAAAGTATCGGAGCTTCAGCATCAGTACTTCTCATGAGTCTCTAGGACTGATTTACTTTAAGATTAATTGGCTTAAAATCTTGCAGTCCAAGGGACTTTCAAGAGTCTTCTCCAACACCAAAATTCAAAAGTGTCAATTCTTCAGCACTTAGCTTTCTTTATAGTCCAATTCTCACATCCATACATGATTACTGGAAAAAATATAGCCATGACAAGATGGACCTTGTTGGCAGAGTAATGTCTCTGCTTTTTAATATGTTATCTAGGTTAGTCATAGCTTTTATTCCAAGGAGCAAGCATCTTTTAATATCATGGCTGCAGTCAACATCTGCAGTAATTTTGGAGCCCCCAACATTAAACTTTGTCACTTTTTCCACTGTTTCCCATCTATTTGCCATGAAGTGATGGGACCAGATGCCATGATCTTCTTTTTTTGAATGTTTGAGTTTTAAGTGAAGTTTTTAACTCTCCGCTTTCACTTTCAAGAGACTCTCTAGTTCCTCTTCACTTTCTGCCATAAGGATAGTGTCATCTGCATATCTGAGGTTATTGATATTTCTCCTGGCAATCTTGATTCCTGCTTGTGCTTCATCCAGCCTGGCATTTCGCATGATGAACTCTGCATATAAGTTAAATAAGCAGGGTGACAACAGACAGCTTTGACGTACTCCTTTCCCAATTTGGAACCAGTCTGCTGTTCCATGTCTGGTTCTAACTGTTGTTTCTTGATCTGCATACAGATTTCTCAGGAGGCAGGGAAGGTGTTCTGCTTTTCCTATCTTGACAAATGTTCCACAGTTTTTTTGTGATCTACGCAGTCAAAGGCTTTGGGGTAATCATTAAGCATAAGTAGATGTGCTTCTACGGATGTAGGCAATTTGATCATGGTTCTTCTGCCTTTTTTAAATCCAGCTTGAACATCTGGAAGTTATACAGATTCTTGTACTGTTGAAGTCAAGCTTGAAGAATTTTGAGCTTAATTTGCTAGTGTCTGATATGAGTACAATTGTGCAATACTATGAACATTGTTAAGACATTGCCTTTCTTTGGGATTGGAATGAAAACTGACCTTTTCCAGCCCTGTGCCACTGCTGAGTTTTCAAAATTTGCTGGCATAATGAGTGCAGCACTTTCACAGCATCATCTTTTATGATCTGAAATAGCTCAACAGGAATTTCATCACCTGCACTAACTTTGTTCATAGTGATGCTTTCTAAGGCTCACTTGACTCCACATTCCAGGATGTCTGGCTCTATGTGAGTAATCACAATATCATGATAATCTGGGTCATTAAAATCTTTTTTGTATCTTCTGTGTATTCTTGCCACCTCTTCTTACTATCTTCTGCTTCTGTTAGGTTTATAGAATTTCCATCCTTTATTGTGCCCATCTTTGCATGAAATGTTCTCTTGGTATCTCTAACTTTCTTGAAGAGATCCATAGACTTTCCCATTCTATTGCTTTCCTCTATTTCTTTGCATTGAGCAGCGAGGAAGTCTTTTTTTATCTCTCTTTGCTATACTTTGGAACTCTGCATTCAAATGGGTATATCTTTCCTCTTCTCCTTTGCCTTTAGCTTCTCTTCTTTTCTTGGCAGAATGTGGTCCACTGGAGAAGGGAATGGCAAATCACTTCAGCATTCTTGCCTTGAAAACCCCATGAACAGTATGAAAAGGCAAAATGATAGGATAGTGATAAGAAGAACTCCCCAGGTCAGTAAGTGCCCAATATGCTACTGGAGATTAGTGGAGAAATAACTCCAGAAAGAATGAAGGGATGGAGCCAATGCAAAAACAATACCCAGTTGTGGATGTGACTGGTGATAGAAGCAAGGTCCGATGCTGTAAAGAGCAATATTGCATAGGAACCTGGAATGTCAGGTCCATGAATCAAGGCAAATTGGAAGTGGTCAAACAGGAGATGGCAAGAGTGAACATTGACATCCTAGGAATCAGTGAACTAAAATGGACTGGAATGGGTGAATTTAACTCAGATGACCATTATATCTACTAGTGAGGGCAGGAATCCCTTAGAAGAAATAGAGTAGTCATCATGGTCAACAAGAGTCTGAAATGCAGTACTTGGATGCAGTCTCAAAAATGACAGAATGATCTCTGTTCGTTTCCAAGGCAAACCATTCAATATCACAGTAATCCAAGTGTAGGCCCCAACCAGTAATGCTGAAGAAGCTGAAGTTGAATGGTTCTATGAAGACCTACAAGACCTTTTAGAACTAACACCAAAACAAGATATCCTTTTCATTATAGGGGACTGGAATGCAAAAGTAGGAAGTCAAGAAACACCTGGGATAACAGGCAAATTTGGCCTTGGAATACGGAATGAAGCAGGGCAAAGATTAATAGACTTTTGCCAAGAAAACGCACTGGTCATAGCAAACACCCTCTTCCAACAACACAAGAGAAGACTCTACATATGGACATCACCTGATGGTCAACACTGAAATCACATTGATTATATTCTGTGCAGCCAAAGATGGAGAACTCTATACAGTCAACAAAAACAAGACCAGGAGCTGACTGTGGCTCAGATCATGAACTCCTTATTGGCAAATTCAGACTTAAATTGAAAAAAGTAGGGAAAACCACTAGACCATTCAGGTATGACCTAAATCAAATCCCTTATGATTATACAGTGGAAGTGAGAAATAGATTTAAGGGACTAGATCTGATAGATAGAGTGCCTGATGAATTATGGACGGAGGTTTGTGACATTTTACAGGAGACAGGGATCAAGACCATCCCCATGGAAAAGAAATGTAAAAAAGCAAAATGGCTGTCTGGGGAGGCCTTACAAATAGCTGTGAAAAGAAGGGAAGTGAAAAGCAAAGGAGAAAAGGAAAGATATAAGCATATGAATGCAGAGTTCCAAAGAATAGCAAGAAGGGATAAGAAAGCCTTCCTCAGTGATCAAAGCAAAGAAATAGAGGAAAGCAACAGAATGGGAAAGACTAGAGATCTCTTCAAGAAAATTAGAGATTCTAAGGGAACATTTCATGGAAAGATGGTCTCGATAAAGGATAGAAATGGTATGGACCTAACAGAGCAGAAGATATTAAGAAGAGGTGGCAGGAATACACAGAAGTGTAAAAAAAAGATCTCGAATAAAGCTAGTGGAGGTGGTGGAATTCCAGTTGAGCTATTTCAATCCTGAAAGATGATGCTGTGAAAGTGCTGCACTCAATATGCCAGCAAATTCTGAAAACTCAGCAGTGGCCACAGGACTGGAAAAGGTCAGTTTTCATTCCAGTCCCAAAGAAAGGCAATGCCAAAAAATGCTCAAACTACCGCACAATTGCACTCATCTCACATGCTAGTAAACTAATGCTCAAGATTCTCCAAGCCAGGCTTCAGCAATACATGAACTGTGAACTTCCTGATGTTCAAGCTGGTTTTAGAAAAGGCAGAGGAACCAGAGATCAAATTGCCAACATCTGCTGGATCATTGAAAAAGCAAAAGAGAGTTCCAGAAAAACATCTATTCTGCTTTATTGACTATGCCAAAGGCTTTGACTGTGTGGATCACAATAAACTGGGGAAAATTCTGAAAGAGATGGGAATATCAGACCACCTGACCTGCCTCTTGAGGAACCTATATGCAGGTCAGGAAGCAACAGTTAAAACTGGACATGGAACAACAGACTGGTTCCCAATAGGAAAAGGAGTACGTCAAGCCTGTATATTGTCACCCTGCTTATTTAACTTCTATGCAGAGTACATCATGAGAAAAGCTGGGCTGGAAGAAGCACGAGCTGGAATCAAGACTGCCAAGAGAAATATCAATAACCTCAGATATGCAGATGACACCACCCTTATGGCAGAAAGTGAAGAGGAACTAAAAAGCTTCTTGATGAAATTGAAAGTGGAGAGTGAAAAAGTTCTTAAAGCTCAACATTCAGAAAACTAAGATCACGGCATCTGGTCCCATCACTTCATGGGAAATAGATGGGGAAACAGTGGAAACAGTGTCAGACTTATTTTTGGGCTCCAAAATCACTGCAGATGGTGACTGCAGCCATGAAATTAAAAGACGCTTACTCCTTGGAAGAAGTTATGACCAACTTAGATAGCATGTTGAAAGGCAGAGACATTACTTTGCCAATGAAGGTCCATCTAGTCAAGGCAATGGTTTTTCCTATGGTCATGCATGGATGTGAGAGTTGGACTGTGAAGAAAGCTGAGCACCAAAGAATTGATGTATTTGAACTGTGGTGTTGGAGAAGACTCTTGAGAATCCCTTGGACTGCAAGGAGATCCAACCAGTCCATTCTGAAGGAGATCAGCCCTGGCTGTTCTTTGGAAGGAACAATGCTGAAGCTGAAACTCCAGTACTTTGGCCACCTCATGCGAAGAGTTGACTCATTGGAAAAGACTTTGATGCTGGGAAGGATTGGGGGCAGGAGAAGAAGGGGACGACTGAGGATGAGATGGCTGGATGGCATCACTGACTTGATGGATGTGAGTCTGAGTGAAGTCCGGGAGTTGGTGATGGACAGGGAGGCCTGGCGTGCTGCGATTCATGGAGTCGCAAAGAGTCGGACACGACTGAGCGACTGAACTTAACTGAACTTCTTCTTCTGCTTCGCCTTTAGCTTCTCATCTTTTCTTGGCTATTCGTAAGGCCTCCTCAGACAACTATTTTGCCTTTTTGCATTTCTTTTACTTGGGGATAGTCTTGATCACTGCCTGCTGTACAATGTCTCAAACTTTGGTCCACAGTTCTTCAGGCACTCTGTCTGTCAAATCTAATCCCTTGAATCTATTTGTCACTTCTACTGTATATTTGTAAGGGATTTGATTTAGGTCATACCTGAATGGTCTAGTGGTTTTCCCTACTTTCTTCAATTATGTCTGGATTCGGCAATAAGGTGTTCATGATCTGAGCTAGTCAGCCCTCAGTCTTGTTTTTGCTGACTGTATACAGCTTCTCCATCTTTGGCTGCAAAGAATATAATCAATCTGATTTCAGTATTGACCGTCTGGTGATATCCATGTGTAGAGTCATCTCTTGTGTTGCTGGAACAGGGTGTTTGCTATGACCAGGTATTTCCTTGGCAAAACTCTGTTAGCCTTTGCCTTGGCTTCATTTTGTACTCCAATGCCAAATTTGTCTGTTACTTCAGGTATCTCTTGACTTCCTACTTTTTGCATTCCAGTTCCCTATGATGAAAAGGACATCTTTGTTGGGTGTTAGTTCTAGAAGGTCTTGTAGGTCTTCATAGAACCATTCCACTTCAGCTTTTTCAGCATTAGCGGTTGGGGCATAGACTTGGATTACTGTGATATTGAATGGTTTGCCTTAGAAATGAACAGAGATCATTCTGACATTTTGGAGATTGCATCCATGTATGCATTTCAGATTCTTTTGTTGACTATGAGGGCTACTCCATTTCTTCTAAGGGATTCTTGCCCACAGTAGTAGATACAGTGGTCCAGTCAATCCTAAAGGAAATCAATCCTGAATATTCACTGGAAAGACTGATGCTGCAGCTGGAGCTCCAATAATCTGGCCACCTGATGCAAAGAGTCGACTCACTGGAAAAGACCCTGATGCTGGGAAAAATGGAGGGCAAGAAGAGAAGGGGGCGACAGAGGATGAGCTGGCTAGATGGCATCACTGACTCAATGGACATGAGTTTGAGTAAACTCAGGGAGATAGTGATGGACAGAGAAGCCTGGCATGCTGCAGTTCATGGTGTCGCAAAGAGTCGGCCATGCCTCAGCAACTGAACAACAACTATCGTCCAAAAGCTTCATCTTTTCCTTTCTTTGCACAAAGCTGCCACTGTCATGTTCCAAAGAATCAATTCCTGACCGTCTACATTTCCTATATAACCCAATCTCTCTTGTATCTGATTTATTCCAACTTTTTATTATTGTAAATAATACATTTATTTTATCAACTTTAAAGTATTCACTTGTCAATGTTGTTATTAAAGTAACAAGGCAACCAGGGCAAAACAATTACCAAAGACCTATCTACTATGAGGAAAACTACAAAAATTCAGTTAGTAAAAATTTAAGAATTTAGAACTCTTATATTTCCAGTGTGTTTCTGGAACAAAAGCAGAAAAACACTGCCTTGAATTGAAGATGCAGCCAGCTCATGAACAACTAGCATAAACAGAACATGAGCCACAGAGGCCAGCATTTAATGTGATCCTTCAAGTTCACAGCATAGGAAAAAAACAGAGTAAACCCTACAGAAAAGCTTTTTATTTATGTTTTTATTTTTAGAACTCAAGAAAGTAATAGAAATTAACATCTTAGGGAACAGTGAACTAAAATGGATGCAAATGGGTGAATTTAATTCAGATGACCATTATATCTATGGCAAGAATCCCCTAGAACAAATGGAGTAGCCCCCATAGTCAACAAAAGAGTTTGAAATGCAGACACTTGGGAACAAACTCAAAAACAAGGATGATCTCCTTGTTCAAGGCAAATCATTCAACATCACAGTAATCCAAGTTTATGCCCTGACCACTGATGCCAAAGAAGCTGAAGTTATCTGGTTCTATGAAGACCTACAAACACCTTCTAGAATTAACACCAAAAAATGTCCTTTTCATCACAGGGGATTGGAATACAGAAGTAGGAAGTCACGAGATACCTGGAATAACAGGCAAATTTGGCCTGGGAGTACAAAATGAAGCAAGGTAAAGGCTAACAGAATTTGTCACTGGTCATAGCAAACATCCTTTTCGAGCAACCCAATAGACAGCTCTATAGATAGACATCACCAGATCATCAATACCAAAATCAGATTGGAGCCAAAGATGGAGAAGTTCTATAGAGTCAGAAAAAAACAAGACCTGGAGCTGACTATGGCTCAGAACATGCAGCTCCTTATTGCAAAATTCAGGCTTAAGTGGAAGAAAGTAGGGAAAACCTAGGCCATTCAAGTAGGACCTAAATTATGATTATACAGTGGAGGTGATGAACAGATTCAAGGAATCTGACTGGTAGACAGAGTGCCTGAAGAATTATGAATGGAGGTTCATAACACTGTACAGGAGGCACTGACTGAAACCATCCCAAAGAAAAAGAATTTTAAGAAGGCAAAGTGGTTGTGTAAGGAGGATTTACAAATAGCTGAGGAAAGAAGAGAAGCAAAAGACAAGGGAGAAAGGGAAAGATATACTCAACTTAACACAGAGTTTCAAAGCATTACTATGAGCAAAGCTAGTGAAGGTGATGTAATTCCAGCTGAGCTATTTCAAATCCTAAAAGATGATGCTCTTAAAGTGCTGCACTCGATATGTCAGCAAATTTGGAAAACTCAGCAGTGGCCACAGGACTGGAAAAGGTCAGTTTTCATTCCAACCCCCAAGAAGGGCAATGCCAAAGAATGTTCAAACCAGTGGTCACTAAGGATTCTTAAATAATATTCCAGTTCAAATATTCTACGCATCTTCCATTCAGTCATTCCTCATGGAAAAGTGATTTTCTAAAATATCTCATGGCAAGTTCACTGTTGAAGGACATTTTTATTTTAGTTTACTTCTATAAATATTTATTGATTATCCACCAAGTATTAGTTGGGGAGCTAGACACAAGGGGTATGAAGATTGGTAAGCAAACATTTTCAGAGTAAGCCAATCGGGGAAACACATATAAATGTATCAGGCCAGTGTGATGTTGTAAGGTCACAATATGGTACAGATAAACCTGAACATTATACAAATACAGATACAGGACAAGGACTGAGGTATAGCCTATCTCTTCTCCAAGGGAACTTCCTAGCCCAAGAATTGAACGGTGTCTCCTGCATTGCCAGAGGATTCTTTATCAGCTGAGCTACCCAGGATGCCCTATATTCTGCAGTTTAGGCTCAAATTTCTAATTTCCTCACATAAAAATTCTCAATTCTTTAATCTGCTTCACACTATAACCTATATATTCAGGAGTAACTAAGAATCTAATGTTGTACTTAAATATATTTCCTTTAAAAGCTTCCTTCTTGGTTTCTTAGTGAGAGATTAATCAACCTCAGGTCTCACATGTTTAAAGCGTTCCATCAATAGGAAATCACAAAAATGAACATATAGCATACCATAGATAATGAGGCTACCAAAACAAGCATTTGTGGAAATCTTTTGTCACTGTTGGAAAAAAATTTCCCATGAGTTTCTTACATTTCTGTACATCTTATGAAAGAAGCCATGGCTGCTTTTGTTCTGAACTATTTTTAAAAGATGTTTGTCAAGCAAACAGCCTTAGAAATAGCATAGCATCTCCTTCTTGAGGAAAGAGAGGCATACTTGTCATCCACTATAAAAATTATACATTCCTAAAGTTCAGGATCACTTTCTTGTAATGGTTAGGTATCATATGGTCTGATTTGTGTTGCCTTCTGGAAATTGGGGCTTCAATTCAGTTCACTTAGGGAACCAGTAAAAAAAAGCTGATACACCTACTATTGCTATGTGAAAAATAAACTGTCCTTCCTCACTGATCCAGGAATCTAGTGTCTCCTAAAAGCATCTATGAATCTATGGCAGGCTTTTATATGTCAGCATGCAAGCAAGGAAACATCTTAGATTTTTCAGCACTTTTTGTTTTTTTATAACATTGGTAATAAGGATGGGATGCTTATAGAGACATGGATTTCCTTCTGGAAAAGGAATAATGAAGACCTCACAGGTCCATTAATGGGATTCAAAAAGTCTCTGGGAATCATTAGTAACTGACACAGTCAAGTGGACAATAATTGGTCCTCCAGTTTTTTGCCCGTTAATGCAGAGGAATTGAGGTCACCCCAGCCTACGTAACAGGAAATAGGTAAACACAGTTATCAAAATGCTTCTCTGTTGTGAATTTTCCTCCAGGCGGAAGCACTGCCTTGCCAATCACACGTCCAGATTCTGTTATGTAGCACTGCTGCTGCTGCTGCTGCTGCTAAGCCGCTTCAGTCGTGTCCGACTCTGTGCGACCCCAGAGACGGCAGCCCACCAGGCTCCTCCATCCCTGGGATTCTCCAGGCAAGAGTACTGGAGTGGGTTGCCATTTCCTTCTCCATATGTAGCACTAGTTACAACTTATTACTCAGACTTGTCCTGGGTAAGCAGACAGTTTCTGTCCACTTCAAACAACAGTTAGGGGGATACACACAATGTGCGCATCCAATCCCAAAGAAGGGCAATGCCAAAGAATGTTCAAACTACCACACAAGTGCACTCATTTCACATGCCAGCAAAGTAATGCTCTAAACTCTCCAAGCAAGGCTTCAACAACACGTGAACCGAGAACCTTCAGATGTTCAAGCTGGATATAGAAAAGTCTGAGGAACCAGAGATCAAACTGTCAACATCTGCTGGATCATAGAAAAAGCAAGAGAATTCCAGAAAAAAACATCTCCTTCTGCGTCACTGACTATACTAAAGCCTTTGACTGTGTGGATCACAACACACTGTCAAAAATTCTTCAAGAGATGGGAATACCAGACCACCTTACCTGCCTCCTGAGAAACGTGTATGTAGGTCAAGAAGAAACTGTTGGAACTGTACATGGATCAACAGACTGGTTCCAAATTGGGAAAGGAGTACATCAAGGCTATATATTGTAACCCTGCTTATTTAACTTACATGCAGAGTACATCACGCAAAATGACAGGCTGGATGAAGCACAAGCTGGAATAAAGATTGCCGGGAGAAATATCAACAACCTCAGGTATACAGATGACACTATACTTATGGCAGAAAGTGAAGAGGAACTAAAGAGTCTCTTGATGAAAGTTAAAGAGGAGAGTGAAAAAGCTCACTTAAAGCTCAAACATTTAAGAAACGAAGATCATGGCATCTGGACCCATCACTTCATGGCAAATAGATGGGAAGCAATGGAAACAGTGACAGACTTTGTTTTCTTGGGTTCCAAAATCACTGCAGATGGTGACTGCAGCCGTGAAATTAGAAGATGTTTGCTTCTTGGAAGGAACGTTATGACCAATCTATACAGCATTTTAAAAAGCAGAGACATTACTTTCCATCAAAGGTACGTCAAATCCAAGCTATGGTTTTTCCAGTAGTCACGTATGGATGTGAGAGTTGGACTATAAAGAAAGCTGAGCACCAAAGAATTGAAGCTTTTGAATTCCGTTGTTGGAGAAGACTTTTGAGAATCCCTTGGACTGCAACGATATCAAACCAGTCCATCCTAAAGGAAATCAGTCCTGACTATTCATTGGAAGGACTGATGCTGAAGCTCCAATACTTTGGTCACCTAATGTGAAGAGCTGACTCATTAGAAAAGACCCTGTTGTTGGCAAATATTGAAGCAGAAGGAGAAGGGGATGACAGAGGATGATGTTTGAATGGCATCATCAATTCAATGGACATGAGTCTGAGCAAGCTCTGGGAGATGGTGACGGACAGGGAGGCCTGGCATGTCCCTGGGGTCGCAGAGAATCAAACATGACTGAGCAACTAAACGACAACAACACATATATTGGAGTGTGAAAGGGAGAACTCCATTACTAGAAATCAGGTAAATCATTAGAACTTTGGCTGGTTCATATGGAAAGGAAGGCAGCACAGGGCACACTTCCTTTTAAAGAATAATGACAAGTAGTAGGCTGTCTTATGGCCAAACCTCTCCTTTATTCTATCATGCCAAACTTAGATCCCCTTGGAAGAGACAGTAAAATCTCTCAGCTTCTTACAGTGGGTTCTGTCAGCTCTAAAGGAGCTTTAGCTCTCTTGGGAAGATTTTTCTGAGATAGAAAACTCCTATGGAGAGCCAGAGATGAGGCTTTGCCTCATATGCGAGCTTTTGCTATGCTGCGCTTAGTCATTCAGTCATAACCAACTCTTTGTGACCCCATGGACTTGGCCTGGCAGGCTCCTCTGTCCATGGGAATTCTCTAGGCAAGAAAACTGGAATGGGTTGCCATGCCCTCCTCCAGGGGGTCTTTCAAACTCAGGGATCAAACCTAGGTCTCCCACATTGCAAGTGGAATCTTTACCAGCTGAGTTACCAGGGAAGCCCCATGTGAGCTCTTAACCGTCCTGAATTGAGTTTAGAATTCTGATAGTCTTGACCCCCTAGAGAATGAGAAAAACACCCAAAGAAATCGAGATAAATTCTTGAGATCTCACCACTATATTGGAAAACATTCCCAGCCCTGATGGTTGACATCATCAAGGACATCATCTAGACAATGGGGCAGCTAATGTCCTGAAATTAAGGTGGATTCCTTAAAGATAGTCACCACTGTGTAGCCAGACTGAGTCAGCCAGAAGTTGCAAACCCAAGGCCCTAGCAAAAAAAAGCAGTGTGGCTATGTTTTCTGAGTCCAGGAATCCCAAGGTTTGAAACAGATGGTGTTAGCCATGACGACCTTACTCCTCAATATAGATTATGGGATGGGCCAAAATTTGTTCAAAGTTCATTTGGTTATTTCATGAGCCACCGCCACGTTATTTGAAAGTACAAATAAAGCCTCTTTTCCTAATCCCTGATTCCTCTCTCTTCCTCTCCCTTGGCTTACAATTTAAAGAAAATTATGAGCAGAGACTAAGGCATCCCTTTTTCTAATAAGGTTCAAAGGACATGCATCCACCAGGGTATACTGGAGTATTTCAGGAAGAAGGAATCAAACTTTTATGGGCATGTTGGACATGGATGCCCACGTTGTACTCCCACCTGGATCTACAGAACACTCAGATTCAGCAAGTTGGGTTTAAGATTCACAGTGAGAAAAACAAGATAACGCAGTCTTGTGGAGAAAGATCTTTGGGCCAATTAAGTGTACCATTTTGTTGTTTCTATATCTGATGGTATAGCAGGAATTGATGCGTTATACGCTCATATTTTATCATCCATTAAGTGCCTGAAAGTATTATCACAACCAGGACAGGCCACATGTAGAGAAGCGCTAATGGAACATGTAAATCACTTTCCAATCTTCTGCCTGCTTCTTCCCAGAAACAGTATAAAATCCCTTGAGGAGAAAAGGAAATCACAGCTCTGCATATATAGCCTTTAAGACAACACAAGTGAGAAGAAATACAGAATCTTAATGTAACATCCCTGGATGGCCGGTGGAAAAAGACTAGAACTGAAAGCTCAGAATGGATTACCTAATGCTCATAACTGAACCCACTGCACAGAGGAAACACTTGCTGTATTATCATGGACTGTGTCAGTGACTTCTGGGGACAAAGACCATTCACATTCATGTGTCATGGCCACCAATACACAACTGAGAGTGTGCATGCATGTTCAGCCTTCAGTTGTGCCCAACTCTTTGTGAGCCCTTGAACTGTAGTTCATGGAAGAACTAAAGAGCCTCTTGATGAAAGTGAAAGAGGAGAGTGAAAAAGTTGGCTTAAAGCTCAACATTCAGAAAACTAAGATCATGGCATCCAGTCCCATCACTTCACAGCAGATAGATGGGGAAACAGTGGAAACAGTGGCTGACTTTATGTTTTTGGGCTCCAAAATCACTACAGATGGCGACTGCAGCAATGAAATTAAAAGACGCTTACTCCTTGGAAGGAAAGTTATGACCTACCTAGATAGCATATTCAAAAGCAGAGACATTACTTTACCAATAAAGGTCCATCTAGTCAAGGCTATGGTTTCATGTATGGATGTGAGAGTTGAACTATAAAGAAAGCTGAGTGCCGAAGAATTGATGCTTTTGAACTGTGGTGTTGGAGAAGACTCTTGAGAGTCCCCTGGACTGCAAGGAAATTCAACCAGTCCATCCTAAAGGAGATCAGGCCCGGGTGTTCACTGGAAGGACTGATGTTGAGGCTGAAACTCCAATACTCTGGCCACCTGATGTGAAGAGCTGACTCATTGGAAAAGACCCTGATGCTGGGAAAGATTCAGGGCAGGAGGAGAAGGGGACGACAAATGACGAGATGGCTGGATGGCATTATCGACTCGATGGACATGGGTTTGGGTGGACTCCAGGAGTTGGTGATGGACAGGGAGGCCTGGCGTGCTGCGGTTCATGGTGTTACAAAGAGTGGGACACGACTGAGCAACTGAACTGAACTGTAGTCTGCCAGACTTCTCCATCCAAGGCATATACATTTGCAATAACTCCTCAAATTACTACAATTATTTCAGAGGTAAATAAATTCTTCAGCCATTTGCCATCCATAGGTGGGTAGTACGATTGCCCTATAGTACAAAGCTTTAACAAAGCTTTAATGTTACGCTGTTGATGACAAAGTCAGGCTTCTGCTAGCAATGCCTTGACTGTAGTGTCACACATTCCCACCAGATGGGGTATCTGATAAGCCCTCACAAAACTCGGGGGTTTGCTTGTTAAATAAAGTCTCATGGGAATACACTGGCAGATTCACAATAATCAGTCCCTATAGCAGTTAAAGAAAAAAAAAAAGAAAGAAAGAAAAACACACACACACACATACACACACACATACGCACACACCAAAACTGCTGTCTAGTCAACTCCAACCAACAAAAAAGATGTCCAGCATCTTACTGGAATATCGAGGACTGATAACAGTATGTACATCACCTAGGCTATCTACTTGGACCTTTATATTGGCCAATATAAACACTAGCATCCTTCGAATGAGGTCCAAATGAATACTCCATGTTGGAAGTTTTCCTGTAAGATGTGGCATGCTATCTGTATTCAGGGCCCAACATCATGAATAAACCTGTGAGATACAAGTCTCTGTGACCAATAATTTTGTTGACCAGAGCCTCTGGAAAAGGGTGGCAGCCTTCACTGCAGGTTCTCTTCAGGGTTTTGGACTAGTCACTTCTGTAATTTGCAGGGCTCACCACTACCGGGTACACTATTTTTGGAAGCAGATATTAGCACGCTCTTGAGCTGTTTTCAAAACTGAACTTGTAATCCATGGAGGTCTGCTGGCTGTCCAGCCTGCTATCTTCATTTTGGGGTGGGTCAACCCAGACTCAATGGCTCAATGTGAGAAAGAGTCCTACAGACCTCTCATACCCACCCATCCATAAACGGAGGTGGTATATTCAAGCTTTCAGCTTGCATAGCTCCAGTGTCATCTTAGTTTTACATGAAAAAAATGGCTCTCCCAAACTGTTGCAAGGGTCCTAAATTTAACTCCCTGCTGAATCTGCCATCCTCATCCAGACAGCTTTTACCATGATTTGATCTACAGTCCCCTTAATCTTAGCAAGAAATATATTGGAACTAGCAGGAGACGGCCCTAGCCCTGCATTTCCCTTGTGAAATACCTGTCAACACCTCTGGATGTCTTTCCTGCTCCCGTTTCTGTAACTATTGCTTAGCCATTCAGTGGGGCAGACAAATGGCATCAGCCTGCTGATGTGGACAAATGGAGCAAGTTAGATTAACTGCCCTTGTGCAGACACTCCAAAGCAAGGACTACAATCAATTATTCATGCTTAACTTAGAGGTTAAAATCTCAGACCCTTCATGGGTCTTGAAAATCAGGAGAAATTGGTTACTGAAATAGCTCAGTTGTCTCCTACATGTCAATGCAGTGAAGCCATCATTAACACTAACAATTCTATGCCCCTGTACATCATGCACTCATATTTAATAAATGTTCACCAACAGAGTAAGTAGGGTACAAATATTTAAATTATCTGTTTAAATTTAAATATCTGTTGTTAAAATAGTTTATAAACTTTTAATTATTGAATAGCTTTTATATATATATTGTCCACTGTCTACATTTCTTCTTTCTTCCGTACATTCTGTCCCTTTGAGTGTTCCTTGAAGATTTAGGATTCTTGAAAGACAAACTTGCTATTTAAAATTTATATTAAAGTGGATAATTAGTTACATATCCATTAGAAAAAATTACCCTTGGAACTACAAGGAGTGAACTGACTATTAGGTTCATTAGCATGAGACTATTTTTGTTAATACTTTGGCCACTTGATACAAAGAGCCAACTCACTGGAAAAGACCCTGATGCTGAGAAAGACTGAAGGCAAAAAGAGACAAGAGTAGCAGAAAATAAGATGGTTAGATAGCTTCATTGACTCAAAGGACATGAGCAAACTCCAGGAGATAGTGAAGGGCAGGGGAACCTGATATGCTGCAGTCCAGGGGGTCAAAAAGAGTTGGACACAACCTAGGGACTGAACAACAACGACAACATTTATGTCAATGCACATTCATAAACAGCTGCATGGTCAAAACATTTGCGTTAGAAGTAATATGGGAAGAAATGGAAACATGTTTTTTTAAGGACATAGGTTATTTTTGTGCCAAACTTAGCCAAGTCACATGTCCATACATTTTGGCAAGGCATATTATGATTAAGCTGAAATCTTTTTAATTTCTCTCTAGACACCTGTGTTCAGCAACATGTTTGTTCTTATCTGTCTTTTCAGTTATATTGTAAGCTGCCTGAGGTCAGAACCTATATCAACTTTGTCCTTATGTCTGTAGTTATCACTTCAGTTTTTGCCATACACTGGACCCTCAATAAGTGGAGGCTGAATTACACTCCAGAAAAACTGTGTCAAGGGAGTCTTAAGAGATGTAATTCTCCTTTCAGTCAAATCTGCATTTTAAATGGTTTAAAAAAGGCCTGTTCCCAAGATAAGACTTCCTCCACAGCATTTGAACCCATCACCCAGTGGTCTGAGCTGGCAGATTCCCCTAACTTTCATCAACCCAGGCACTCTTAGGTAAAGCAGTGTTGTTACAGACAACATCATTATCAACCTATATTACCATGTTACTCTTCTAGCTGAGATGACACTGATGAGTCACCATCACCAAGAATATATTTGGATATTTATTTTTTAGCTAGTAATGATGACAATTCCCCATTGATTTAGTCATTCATTTTCACTGATTTCTCTGACCATCAGTGAAGAAAAGGCTAAAAGTGCCAGGACTTTCAACAGTGAACTTGAAACTTGGTGCAACAAATTTATTTTCCCTGACCTCTTGAGCTATTCACAAACTATGGTGACAAAAAATAAACAAACACCCAAAACACATGGATGTACTAACTTTATCTATGGTGGCAAATATCAAACATGCATAGAGATGAAACTATAATGAACCCTCCATAAAAAATTTCAATGGAAGTGTCCACTGATACACGATTACCATGAAAGAGATGTATACCTTATTATACCTATTAGAATTTATGATGGCAATTAAAATTAAGTTAAACAAAATATTAAATTACTAAAGATTAAATAAAAATTTTAAAAGATTTTCAAGTAGACCAGTGACAATTAAAATGTTTAAATATTTAAAATATTTCCCAAGTTCTAACTTGAAGATAGGATAGAGTAAGCAGAAAACCTTTCTTTCTTTGAGACCTAGGTATTTACTGAAGAAGCACAGACTTTTATGTCATTTCATTTTCGGTTTTCTTTTATTTTAAACTGATTTGAAATCAGTCCTGAATATTCATTGGAAGGACTGATGCTGAAGCTGAAACTCCAATACCCTGGCCACCTGATGTGTGGACTGACTCATTTGAAAAGACCCTGATGCTGGGAAAGATTAAGGGCAGGAGAAGGGAATGGATGACAGAGGATGAGATGGTTGGATGGCATCACTGACAATGGACGTGGGTTTGGGTAGACTCTGACATTTGGTGACGGACAGGGAGGCCTGGCGTGCAGCAGTCCATGGGGTTGCAAAGAGTCGGACACAACTGAGTGACTGAACTGAAAAATAAAATAAGGGGGAAAACTGATATTTATTTTATAAAAAGATATACAGGATGAAGTCAGGAGACATGGATCCTAATTCTGTTTCTATTAACTACTTAAGAACCTTGGGTAAATTATTAGTAAAATGATGAGAATGAAATGCCTTCTACATCCTCTAATTGACACCTAAGTTCTGTGATTCTTTCTAGTAAGAGTGTCAAGAATTCCATTTGCATCTAAATGAAGAGTGGATTTTATAATCACATGTAAAATTAAAGAATCTAAATGTTTTGTACACTAGATTTGACCTTATGAGAGTATCACTATGACAGCACTGTTCTAAAACTTTGGTTGAATCACCACGCTTGTTTTGAAATATTCATTTTCTTCTTTGCTCTTTGAGAAGACTTTTTGTTAAATATTTCTTGGGCTATAGAATAAAGATGGAAAACAAAGTCATTTGCAAACATTTATGTAATCATTTGATACTTGTAAGAACAATTTCAGGATTCAAAATTCATAAAATTTGCAGCATTTTGTAATATACACTCTCATGAATTTGTAAATAAAATGCAAATATCCATATATATGAATAATATATCCACAAATATAAGTAGGAATATGAAATATATATATTAAGCTATGAAAATATTTTGTGTAGTTATCCCTTGACCGAATCGTCTTGCCTTCATAAGACACTAAATCACTTGGTTGGCTCTTTATCTAATATCGTAACTTTAGGTGTGTGTGAGTATGTATTTCTTTCAAGGTTTTGCTTTTAAAGTTGTTTAGAATTTCATTTAGGTCAATTAGTTCACATAAAATAGCTTGCCTATAATCCCCAAGTCTTACTAAATAAAACTGAGGAGGCACTTCGTTAAAAAAATTATATTTTTATTGCTGTAATTAAGGAGACATTTTTTAAAATGCAAGTTGGAAAATAGCTGTTGTCCCACATACCAAAATAATACAGCTTGTATTTAGTTAGCTTTACTTGAGTAAAGAATTTAATCAAGTATCCATAGGTATGTACCTGTTCTATCTCTCCCTTCTTGCCTGCTTTTCCTTCCCAGGCTCTCTCATCACCACAAAGAAGCCAAAACACAATTTTACATGGAACATTCAACTAACAGCAGTCTACTAGTGAAATAATCTATATCACTTTCACAATTTTTAATTTCTCTTTACCAATTTTTTATTTCTTTTTACCATTGTAAACATTTTATTTCAACCAAGCCCATTCTCTGGATGGCATATAATTCCAAGAATTGTAAGATTCAACTTAAACAAATGCAAAGATATGCTATTCAAATATTGGTATGCCTTGTCTCCACATGTGCTCTATTTGTTTTGCAGAACCTTAATAATGACAGTGAATTTAGGTAGATCTTTCTAAGTTTCAGCTCACTAAGAGTTATTAACAGAAATTTTGCCACTATTTATGACAGACTGATTATTTGCATTCTCACAGACAATTCTAAGGATATTTTAATGTTGCATGTTATGCAAGCATATATCCTTACAAAAGGTCTGCACTTCTGACATTGTTTGGAAGTTGATGCTAAATAGAATAACATTAACACATACTGCTGTGAACTTATCATTAACACACTTTTGGGCTATAACTGATAAAGTCAGCATTGTATTTGCATTTTCCCTTTTTTTCAATGGAAATTTATCTTTTCCAATAGAGCTTCATAACTGTTAGAGACATTGTATTAGTAAGAATACACTGTTATCCACTGTTATCCAAAAGGTAAAGGTATTTAGAGGAAAAAAATGATCTTTTGGTTCAGCTCATAACCTACCTACTCCCTATCCACCTTATATGACCATATGTGCATATTTGCAGTAATAACAAGTTTAAATAGTTTGAATATTCTTCATAGTCAAGCACTAAATTTAACCAATTAAAAATTCTGAATTTAAAAAACAATAAAGCAGTTATTCATAGCTGCTCCTGACTTTAGATGCAGCTCAAAAACACACTGAAAACCATCCCTTGCCAGTGACTTGCTGAATGCATTTCTACCTATCTCTACACAAGAGAACTAAAGGCTCAAATACAATCTGAGTTAAATTTCTTTAAAAATCTCTACATTGTGGAAGGCAAGATTTTAAGACAATCTTCACTCAATAAATTCTTCATGTAATTGCTCACCTTTGCCTATTTTTTTGTGTAAGCAGAGATCTGCTTGTTTAAGAGGAGGTGGCATTCTCTCTCCTTCGACTGCAAGAACAAGAATGCCAACTGGATTCTTATTTTCTCAAAATTATTTAAAAGAATAAAAAACAGGTATCACCAGGAAATTTATATTCACACACTACATACTCAAATGGGACACCTTTTAAAGTTTCTAACATCTATTTCTGCATACTCTTATCTGCATTGCTTCGAACTCAAGACCTATGACCAAGGGTTCTAGAGAGTAAAATATGCTGAAATTAATACATTTCATTACTTCTTTGAAAATTCAATCAAAAATAGTGTGGTGGTAGTTTTGGTTTTTAAGATTGCAATACACAAGGAATCAGGAGCACACATTTTAGTGTTTAAATCGGCTCTCCCTGCATCATTCATTGCCTCATCACCTTACTCATACTACTCCTTCATTGAACACAACTCCCCCCTCCTTTTTTTTTTCAGCCTCATCACCTTCATTGAACACATCCTTCACTGAACATAACTTCCTTTTTTTCTCCTCAAACCAACTAGAAATACTAAAACGTTAAACATGGTTTTGGAAGAAAGGGCTGATGCCCTAAGAAAACTTCTACAGAGATTGTCTGGACACTAAGATACTACTCAACACCTGAAGCACCCAGATAGTGCAGAGGCTTTTTAATACAACGTTTTCTGATCTTCTTATATCCCTCTCTCAGCCACTAAACCCAAAGAAAAAGAAGGGTTTTGGGTCATTGCAAACTCAAAGAAGATTTTAAAGGGTGAGTTTGATGCTATTCTCCCCTCTTTCAAGAAAAAGCTTCTTATTCTCAAGAGTTGCTGGGCTTTTTCTGCCAATGTTGCAAAGCGGATTCATCACTCAGTCAGGTGCACGGTTCTCAATCTGAAATTAAGACCGATTCCAGATTCCAGGGAAACAAGTAAAATAGGGGCAGTCCCCGTCCCCAACTAAAATGCCTCTAAATAAATACAAGGAATCTGAGCGACGTAAATAGTTGTGCTCTTTAAAGCAACAATAGCAAAAAGTTTAGTCGCAAAAGGTTTGGTTTTCGTCTTTCTTTTTTCATGTTTGATCATCCCCTAAACAGCCCCGGTGCTAACAAACACACAAAGTAACTGTACAGATGCCAGAATCTGTGCAGATGCCAGAAAACTGTCCGTATCAGTTTTTTGAGGTGGCAGAAAAAGCTGGAGAGGTACCACCGTTTCGAGGGAATAAGGTCAGAATTTACCGGCAGAACCCTTCGCTCTGCGAAGAAATACGGCGGGACTGTAGGACTCTGGGGCCCGGCTTTCGAAAAGGAGGGAAGGTGGGTCAGGGGCGTACTTTGTGAGGAAGGCTTTGTCAGTGCGAAACCAGGCGCAGGGTGGCAGGTGGGGGCGTCTGCGGGCTGCCAGAAGCGGGAAATCAAAAGGGGGCGACGCGGGGACGATGGGGGCTGAGAGGACCCTGATGGGGTGACCGGAGGGTCAGGGCCATTCATGGCTGCTGCGAAAGTGGGAGCTCTGGGGATGGAAGGTGAAGCGGGGACAGCGAGTTGCCCCAGCTGTCCTCGGGAGGGAGAGGGTTCCCAGCAGGTGGACTTGAAATCAAAAAGCCCCCCAGGGATCAAGGAGCAGCGCTCTCCGGAGACCCTCGCCTGGAGGTTGAGGAATCACAGCAGGTGGTTTGGGGGGTAACCCCAATGCCAGAGCTTCTCTCGGCTGGCTGCCTGGCCGCCCGACCCTCTGCGCTTTCCAGGCTACTCACCGGTCCGGGGTGGAAAGCGCCATCCAGGCGCGCGTGAGGGCTGCGCGGCGCAGGCGGCGGGCAGGGCCGAGCGGTGGCAGCGGCGCTGTCCTAGGAGCGAGACTGGAGCCGGGGGACGCCGAGGCGGCGACAGCGGCGGCGGGGGCGCGGGGAGCTGCGGGCGGGGAGGGCGGCGGATCCGGAGCTGCTGCGCCGCGCGCGCTCTCTGCCCATCTCCGGCTCGGCTGAAGCGGCTACTGCTGCCGCCGCTGCGAGGGAGGGAGACGAGGGGGAGGGGAGGAGGCACGCGGCAGGGAGGGAGGGAGGAGAAGGGAGGCGGGGGGAGCGAGGGGAGAGGGGAGACGGACTCCCAGAGTGGGGAGGAGGGAGGGAGGGGCGCGCGAGCCCGCCAAGGTTCCCACCGGACGGGCTCGCGGAGATCTCGGCGAGGAGGAGTAGGGTCTCTCCCCCGCCACCCCCCCCCTCCTTCCCCCTTCGCGCCCTTTCCTTGGGCTCTTCCTCGCGCGGCTTGGGCTGGGGGTGGCCAGGCTCGGCCGCAGCCGGGTCTTCGGCGCCCTGGTGAGAGTGCTGAGGCCGGGAGGCGGCTGCGCCAGCTCCCGGCGCCGCCGGCCCGAGGCACCTGTGCGCGCCCGCACCGCCGGCAGCCCAATTGCCGCGGCTCCCCGACTCGGATCCGCCGGCGGTCGCCTTGCCTCGCTCTCCTTTCTGGTCAGATTACGATCATGCCTGGGCGTCCATGACATCTGTGTACTCCTCTATTGCTGTCTGCTTCCCCAGGCGCTCTTTGGCACAGGGTGTCCGGCCAGAAGGAGCCACCGGCGGGGAACTCGATGCAGGCAACCGCCGTCAGCTCCTTGGAGCAGTTGCTTGCGCACGGGTGGTAGTGTTTGCCTCCTGGGTAGACCAGCTAATGAGGTAAAAAATACATATGTAAATATATTAGCAATCCTCTGACCCGATTTCTTGGGACCATTCTCAGTAATCTAGGAAGGTTTCAGTCTGAAGGGCGCAGGGGAGTCTATTGCACTCTGTCTTGGCGCTCATCCTCTCTTTTCTCTATATCCTAAAAAATCAGGACACGACTTGGCCAGTTTAAGCGAAATATTGCTTATTTTTTTATTAATTGCAGAGCTTTTTGTTTTTATTCACATTCTGCTAGAATTGTCTTTGCTTTCCTGTTAGGATTTGCTTTGCTTTATTAGACTGTGAAACAGTCCTGTTTATTCGCAAACTGCAAAGACTCGCATGAAAACATACTGTAGTGCCTGTACGCTCAAGATCGAGAGGGTGAATCCACACTTTGGTAAATGGACGTTATTGACTGATTTCCGTGAACTGTATTTAGTTTCATAATCTTCACCTGGTAGTTGAGGATAGGCAGGGAGCAGGTGGATTATATGCATAAAAGATATGATTAGAAAAAAATGGTCTCCTAAAACTCTCCTCAAATAATCTAACATATAAAGTAGCCACATTACTCCCTGTGAAAAGTTTCTGATTTTTGTTTATATGTTATTCAAATTATTAGGCTTTTAGTTACTTAACCTTTTCTGTTAGAATAAGTGAAACAGGTATTTTATTTTACCTAAGTATGTAGGAAATGGCAACCCACTCCAGTATCCTTGCCTGGAGAACCCCATGGACAGAGGAGCCTGGTAGACTACAGTCCATGGGGTCGCAAAGAGTCAGACACGACTGAGCGACTTCACTTCACTTCACTATGTCTAATATAACAGGTACTCAGGTTAAAATAGGTGCACGCTCAATTGTGAACGCCGTATGGAGAAATATTTTTAATGCAGTTAGGCATACTCAAATATTCATGATGAGCCTCTAGTTTTTCCTATACACATTCCTGTGAGAAGAAAAAACGGTGGTGAAGTAGTACTGGATGGTATTCTCAACTTTCTAGAATCTGTTCTGCAGAGTTTATCTGTTAATGAAAATATTTGGTTTCACATCTATCTGATAATCTGAGAGAGAGAAGCACCTCCTCAGGGAACAAGAGATATCAAACTCTCCTAACACATCTCATCTTTAAAAAACCTGTTACTGTCTCCAGATGTTCACTGTTACACCATGCAAATACACCATATGCTATTCTTTCAAAGAGGACCACAGGAAAGAAATGGTTGGTGAAGACTTACAGCTCATTTGACTTTCTAAGTCTTCTCAGTTGTATCTATATTACAGAAATTTTCAGGTTTTTTTTTTTTTTCCTCAAATAGAAGTAGCTTTTTGGGCAAAGAGTGGTTACCGAGAATTAAATCTCTATTTTCTTTCCCCTGTTTTAGGATATTCCTATTCCTCCTATATTTGATTATGAAACTATAAAAGCAATATCTGTATAATCTCATTTTGTGGTTGTAAAAGGTAAAGAAAAAATGCAAACTAAAATGCCTTAAAGCCAAACAAAGAAAAGGGATAACTTATAAAGCACAGCAAGATAAGCTTCTAACTCCTTACTCCCCATCCACTTGGTCCACCAGCGACAAGACTAGGATGATAAAAGATGGAATGACATTGCGGTTCTTCTGCTGGAGGACTTGAATTTAAATTTAGAAACTTAGGCTAGGTGTAAACTGTCCTGTCATCTCTACCACAGCTTTCCTTCCCTTTTGTGTTCCTTTCCCGTCTACATTTTTATTAGTGTTGCATTGTGCTATAACATTGTTTCATTTACTTACATGTTGCATTACAACCTGGGAAGCCAAGTAAATAATTAAAATACAAAGCTTCCTTTTAAACAATGACTTTGTATTTACTTAGTTGAAAACAAATACATTAAAATTTTCTGAACTCAGAAAGAGTGAAGACTCTATCCTTCAATAAATACTGCATTGGTGTCAAAGATTGGTTAGCAAAGAAATGTAATGTATCTGTTTATTGAACACATATTTACTAAGGACCCCTTGTGGGCAGGCAACTCGTTTGGCTTCACAGATATTACAGTGGAGAAACTTAGTAACTGTGCCTTTGTGAAGCTTAGTCTAGTGATCCAATAAAAGTGTTTTATCACTAAGAAAGGTGATAATGACTATGATAAGTTTTAAACCCAAAGAAAATAATACTTTTTAATTAACTTATAGACATCAACAAAATTAAGGGGAAAGGAATATAGACCCTTTGCAAATTCTAGATGGGTATTTTCCCCTCTCCTTTTCCCAGGAAACTAGAGGAGAAAAATTTAACTTGGTTAATTATGAGTGATTATAAAAAAGAATGGGAACAGTATCAACACAAGAATAATATAGGAGAAACATATAGAGGAGCACCAAAATGACCAATCGTTGAAGAACGCACACCATAACAATGTTGCCATGGAGAAGTTGAAAAACTTGTTCTAACATTCTGCCATGAATTGTCATAAGGACCTTGCTTCTGTGAATGAAAACTACAAGGTGTTAGGCAAGAATTTCATTGGGTGGGGTTGAAGCTGCAATGGAAGATGATGACCGAAAGCTGGTAAAACTTAAGTAAAAAGTAAAACTAAAATTATAACACCACAAATTAAGAATTAATATGGAAGAATATACACTGAGATAAACATTGTAAGGGAAAGAGCACAAAAAATAAGAAAGACTAGTAAAAGGAACTTGAAATAAAGAAAGAGATGAATAGGATTAGAGAGAATATGAAAGATGGAGAAGACAGGCAAAAACAAGAAAATACAAATTATGCAAAAAATCTTCAATATTATTAAAGAAAAAACATTCATGAAGTGAAAGACTTGAAATTTCATTTTTAAAGGATACAGTGATCACTAAAAACAATTGTCACCACCAAGATATATCATAATACAATAACTAGAATGTAAATATAATAAAGAATCTTTGGGTCTGAAAGAGATGAAAAAAGCAATCACTAACTTACAAAGGAAAATATTGAGATTGGCTTCAAGATTCTTCACTATAACAAGATACCAAAGTCCACCAAATGCTAGCATAAGAGTTAAGGCTTTTCCTATTTAGCCAGTCCTTCAAATATCATATCTTCCCTGGTGGCTCAGAGGTTAAAGCATCTGCCTCCAATGAGGGATACCCGGGTTTGATCCCTGGGTTGGGAAGATCCCCTGGAGAAGGAAATTGCAACCCACTCCAGTATTCTTGCCTGGAGAATCCCATGGATGAAGGAGCCTGGTAGGCTATGCGCACAGAGCCGCAAAGAGTTGGACACGACTGAGTGACTTCGCTTTCACTTTCAAATATCATAGTTGTAAACAAAGTTTGAACATCCAAAAACTAAGGGAATGTTATTCTCATGAACCTATCCGCAGTATAGAGTATGGATTTTAGCTTCTAAGTGATAAATAGAAGTGAAAATCTTGGATCAAGGAATAGTTGTGAGCATTGAATGTATTTAATTATTGACCTGAAATACGAGAATGTAAGAATTACAGCAAAATGATAGAATATGAATCTCATAGATGCGGACAATATAATAGTATATATCTAAACAGAGTTTGGATGAGAAGGGCAAAAAGAAAAAGCTAAGATATAAAGGCATTGATTGTCTAATGCTGGGAGTCAAAGAAAATCATTCAAAGGGACAAATAAGTGGTCTAACATATTTAACAATACAAGAATAAACTGTAATCAAGGTAATATTAAATACTAATTTTTATCATTACTTGTTTTAGCAAACTAATAGATATACTGTAAAAATGGAAAATGCAATCGTTTTTGCATAAGTAACAAAGAAATAAAAGCATCAAAGAATAGACCATAAACACTGAGAATACACATATATAGAAATAAATTTTAAAAAACAGATCACAGAGTGAAGGAATTTTATGATGTTAAAAAGCAAAAACCTAACATAAAATAATATAGCAGAACTGAGTAAACATATCCTTAATATTATTAAATGTGAATAGGATTATCTCATCCTCTGTAAGAAAGTAGACATTTTAGATTGGATAATGAAACAAAATAAAATTTTATACCTACAAGATAACTCAGAATATTAGAAAAATAAAAGGATAGGCAAACATAACTGATAAATACATACACTTGATTGGAGGCTAGATGTCATACAAACCAGAAACCCATTAAACAAAACTCATACAAACCATTAAACAAAACGAAGAAGGATAATTTATGGTTATAGTAATAGGTACTTTCATATGCATACAAAAGAATTATGAATACATATGTCTTAAGAAGGGAATGGCCATCCACTCCCGTATTCTTGCCTGGAGAATTCCATGGACAGAGGAGCCTGGCAGGAATATTTATGTACCAAACAGTATAACACCAACATAACTACTGAGTTGGCCAAAAAGTTCGTTCTGATGTAAAGCCTGAACGAACTTTTTGGCCAACCCAACATATCAGAAATTATACACGTACAAGAAAGCATGAAGTACACTATTAGAAGCCTTAATACTTTTAAGATATGAGAGTCCAAATGTACAGACAATAAACAGAGGTATTAAATTCTAGCCCTAACTTACTTAGGAGCATCAGTGGAAAATTCTAGCTAAAATATTAACAAATAAACCCTAACACATTAATTGATTAAGAGTATTAAAAGAACAAGATGTCATCACCAAGTGTGATTTTTTCTCAAAAATTTAAGAGAAACATTTCTATACTAGAAAATTTATTAAAATACTTTATCATTTCCCTCATCTACAAAATGAAAATATCAGTACCCAATTTATAGGAATTTTTACAATGATTTACAGTTATTACACACAAAATCTTCAGCAAGAGTGCCTGAAATATAGTCAGCTCTTCATAAATGTTATCTGTTGTGTTTGTCAGCTTTCAAAAGACATTTAAAAATGATTATGCTTATGATAATAATATAAATCTTGTTTTCATTTTCTTGAATAACAAACTTGTGTTGATTTATTAATGTTGCATTCTCATCTTTTGTCCCTTCTCCTCAGGGTTTTCATTATTAATTTTTAGGTCCTGTGTTCTTTTTGTATTATTATTAAAATACTGCTAAGCATTTAAATCAATTTGCAAATTCCGAGTGCACTGAAAACTATCCATTTAAAAATAATTTTGAATTATATTACTAATGTTTAAGTGCATTCTCTCTCTTTTTTAATAGACTTAATTTTTTTGAAAAGTTTTAGATTCACAGCAAAATTGAGCGGAAGGTAGAGAGTTCAGTTGTATCTGTATTCCCATCTTACACATACCCTCTGTCACTATTTACATTCTGCACCAGAGTGGTACATTTTTTCCAAATGGTGAACTTATACTAAAGCAGAGTTACCCCAAGTCTACAGTTTACATGAGGACTCAATCTTGGTGTTGCGCATTCTGTGGGTCTAACAACTGTGTAATGACATATGTCCACCAGTGGAAAATCATACAGAATAGTTTCACTCCCCTAAAATCTTTTGTTCCACCTATTTCTCCCTCCTTCTTCCCTAACCCCTGGGAACCACTGACTTTTTTCATTTCTTTTGCCTTTTCCAGAATGTCACACAGTATATGTAACCTTTTCAAACAGATTCCTTTTACTTAGTAATATGCATTTAAGGTTCTCCCCTGTCTTTTCATAGCTTTTCCGCCCCATGAATTCTATTTTTAAAAAATATTAAGGCTGTTACTAGCTTTGGTTATGCTAATTTTGGACTAGTGTATCTTACTGTATGTGTGTGTATATTCACCTATACACCTCAATTTTCAGTTCCTCTTGTTTAATAAACATCTGAAGTATGAGCCGAGGCTGGAACTCATAATGCAAATGTGGCCAAAGTGTCTTTTTGTTTTTCTGCTTTAGCCTGTTCATGTAATGGATCAAATCTCAACAAGAGACTCTAAGAAAATTTGTACTCTGTTAATAGGTTCTTTCCAATATTGCTAGTGTTAGTCTAATTTTTATTTCTCTTTAAGTAGCCACTCTTTTCTCGTTGTTCACTTGTGGGTATATTGATTTATTTCTATTTTTCTCAGAAGCGTCACTTGAATGTTTCATACTAGTTGACACTTGGTAGGCTTTTTCCACGGAGAAGGCAATGGCACCCCACTCCAGTACTCTTGCCTGGAAAACCCAATGGACAGAGGAGCCTGGTGGGCTGCAGTCCATGCGGTCGCTAAGAGTCAGACATGACTGAGGGACTTCACTTTCACTTTTCACTTTCTTGCATTGGAGAAGGAAATGGCAACCCACTCCAGTGTTCTTGCCTGGAGAATCCCAGGGACGGGGAAGCCTGGCAGTCTTCAGTCTATGGGGTTGCGCAGAGTCGGACATGACTGAGGTGACTTAGCAGCAGCAGCAGCAGCAGCAGCAGCAGCAGCAGGCCTTTTCCAGGGCATCCCTGGTGGTTCAGATGGTAAAGAATCTGCCTGCAATGCAGGAAACCTGGGGTTAATCCCTGGGTCAGGAAGATTCCCTGGAGAAGGGAATGGCTACCCAATCCAGTATTCTTGCCTGGAGAATTCCGTAGGCAGAGGAGCCTGGTGGGCTACAGTCCATGGGGTTGCAAAGGGTTGAACACAACTGAGCGCCTAACAGATACACACAGGCTTTTCCATATGAAAATAATTAAATCTTTAGTTCTAGGAAATTGTTACCAAGAATTTTTTTAAACACTTTCCTTTTTTTTTTTTTCATTTTCTTCTATGAATTTCCTTAGACAAATATGAATAAAGAGTTAATAAAGCCTCTCTGATCGCTCCATTTTTGTATACCTCCATGTAAGCCTGGTTCCATGATTGACCCAAAAATGTCTTTGAATGTGGCTGTTAGAAAGCTTTTCAAGTTAATGATTAAAGATATTTTTTTACACACCTAGAGGAGTGGACTGCGTTGCTTATCCTACCTTGTCAGGATTGCCTTGCACAAAAATTGAGATTGACGATGTGCACCTGGTGTCATGTTTTTTTGGGTGCTGGGTTTCAATTATAATGATTGGTTACTTAGCAGGATATGCTTATGTGACAGCCCCCTTAAAGCATCAGACATTGAAGGCTTGAGTGGATGTTTTACTTGAGCAGTAACCACAGGTTACTGTGGTTCACCACTAGAGACAAAACACATTCTGTGCTGAGGCATAGAAAGACTCAGTAGATTACTCATGATTTCTGGACTCCATCCATTGCATGCATTTTTCATACTACTTCTGCTGTGTAACCTTGTGCTATAATAAACCCTGAAAGTGAAAAGTGAAGTCACTCAGTCATGTCCGACTCTTTGTGACCCCACGGACTGAAGACTGCCAGGGTCCTCTGTCCATGGGATCTTCCAGGCAAGAGTACTGGAGTGGGTTGCCATTTCCTTCTCAAATAATAAACTCTAACCAAGAAAAAAAGGCAAAACTCTTTTTGGAATTCTTTGAATCAAAAGTGTGGGGTATAGAGACCTCCAAAAGAACAAATGTTGAGACATCTGAATCAGCTTCTATTTCCTTTCAGACATCTTTCAAACTTACCTCTTTTAATCCTTGCTGTCATTTGAAATCATTTCTTAATTTAATTTTCTAGTTTACCAATTTTACATGTAAATAAGTCTGGTCTTCTACTTATCCTATCTATTGAAATGTTTTGTTATTGTTGTTTATTTTAATAATTATATTTTCCTTTAACAAGGTCTTGATGTGGTTCTTTGCAAAATTTCTGTTTTTTTTTTTTTGCAAAATTTCTTCTTGATTCATAGTTGCTTTTCTTGCTACATCATTTACTATTCTTGCTTTATAGATATGATTGCATACTTTATCTCTGTGTAGATAATATATATGAGCATTTAAAGTTTTTCAGATTTTTATGTTATCATTTCCTTAAGAATAAATTTTTCTTTTGTTGAGAATATGACTTCTTTTCATAGGCTGTTGTCTGATGGCTGCGATGTAATCTGCCGGAAAATAGCTGTGCATTAATTAATTAATTAATTGATAGTATACAGCTGACAAGGTGAGAAGTGATGGTTTTCTGACCATGCAATTCTAGGCTACTTAGTGTGGCATTGCTTCACCCTTGGCTTTGGAAGGAAGAAGTAGGGAGAAAGTTAAGAGGAAGGAAACTGTGGTTTTTAGCTCCCAGGTTTGAATGGCATTGAACACCAATGTCATGAATTCAGTAACATCTCAACCATCAGAAAATCTGCGTACAATTTGCCCTTGCTTATATCTGTATTTTCCTTAATATTTTCTTATTCATGTAAATTTTCTGTCTTTCAGCATTATGTTTTATGAGACTATTTAATATATATATTAATTATGCTTATTTAGATCCTTCTTAATTGCCAGGAATATATTGAAGCTGTTCAAATATCCCTGTGAACGTGTCATTTACCAAATCTCTTAATTTTTTGTACAACTTCTTGCTTGCCCTATATTGTCTCACTGCTTCAGGCAAATGTGATGTGGAATAGTTACCACTGATTGTTTTCAACAAATATCCTGGGGAGAAGATTCTTTCCACTGTATTAGTGTGAGCACTGAGTCAGGGTAAATAAAGAAAAGCTCTGTGATTTTAACTGCCAGGCTGATCAACTCACTAAAATTTCTCTGGTCATGGGATTCCTACACAACTTACCTTCACTAGTTGCTGCTAGGTTGCTGATTTTCACAGTTAGTAAGGTTATAAAACTGTTGGTTTCTAGGCCACTGCAAAGCTAGAGAGAGGAAATTTGGAACAGAAGTTAAAATGTGACAAAACTCTTATGGCCGTCCAACCATTTTTATTCTTTAATAACTGCTCTTCAGATTGTTGTGAGCCTTCGGTAAATTTCTAAATTTCTGGAAAAGTTAATTTTCACAGTTTTTGACTATGTTTTCATTACTTTTTCTATTGTTTGATGAATGGTTCTAATAAATACTAACCACTGCAGTGAGTGTGTTGGTATTATTTGATAATCAGTTGAGTCTGGTGTGTTTCAGATTGTTTTATGCCAATCCTTACCAATATAATTATCTTACAGTCAAATTTATTTATAAATTACATGTTTCTACTAAGAAAACTACTTTTAGATTCTAACCAATACCTGAAAAATATCTCTACATACACACGTATATATACCTGTATATGTACATATATTTAGTTTTATTTATTTATTTTTGGCTGTGCTGTCTACTTATATTTTATGTATATTTAACTTTATTAAAATTATACCATAATCATTAAAATTATCTATTACACTGTATTATAATTTCATTTGTTGAATTTTTGTGCATCTTTTACACTGTCTTGAGAACATTGTCTGAAGCTTGTCTGGTATTTTAGAAAGAGTGAGGTGTATATATTCTAATAGTGCACTTATTTATTCACTCTTGAAAGCAGTCATTAATTAAAAAATGAGCAGTGATGCAATTTTCTAACCAATGGCAAGAGACATGTATGTTCAAATACATACACAGAGATAGCAAGAGAACCTCTAGTCCAATATTTTTTTAAATGTATTATAACCGCCCTGAAAAGTTAATCTGCTCACAGTACATAATAACTTTAATTAAGTTGCTTCTTAGTATAGTTTCTATTTGAGTCAAACAGTTGTAGAATTCTTGACAGCTTCATAAAATTTCAGGTTTCCAAGAAACACAATTATGAGTCCTGAGACAATTTTTCTTGTTTTCTTGTGAAATCCTCCAAATGAACACATAGCCATAATGGTAAATATGGAAACATAGAAAAGTTAAGTAGGACAAAGTTTGTAAAAAATGTCTACTGAAATAAAAAGTAAACACTGAAGAGCTGCAATTGAAATGACCAATTCAGATGGTGTCTTTGTAAGTATCACCCAGGCTCCAAAAGTAGAACTAATAGCTCTTTGCTCTTTCCATATTACTTTTTTCACAACTCTATCTTGCTATGAATCACTGCCTTCTTTGTAGTATAAAATAAGTTGCTGTCTCCCTTTATGAGACTGTGAGGACTTCAGAGGAAAAACCTATTGTTAGGCATATTTTTCGGAGAAGGTGATGCCACCCCACTCCAGTACTCTTGCCTGGAAAATCCCATGGACAGAGAAGCCTGGTAGGTGCGGTCCATGGGGTCGCTAAGAGTGGGACACGACTGAGTGACTTCCCTTTCACTTTTCACTTTCATGCATTGGAGAAGGAAATGGCAACCCACTCCAGTATTCTTGGCTGGAGAATCCCAGGGATGGGGGAGCCTGGTGGGCTGCCGTCTATGGGGTCACACAGAGTCAGACATGGCTGAAGTGACTTAGCAGCAGCAGCAGCAGGCATATTTTTAATGCTCTATCTCTAATAAATAGCAGAGGTAGTACTGTAGGAATAATTGTAGAATTAAACAACAAATGCATATATACTTGATAAAGGTAATTCAATAATTCTTTGCTAAAAATTAAGACATTTACAGTTTAAAGATTGTCTTACAGCTATGAAACTCATGCTTAAACTTTAATTTTTCCTATGAATAACCTACTTTTTCAACATCAGTGACTGTAATACTGTAGAAAAGCATTGTCATTTATAAGCATGATATTTGTGGGAATGAAGGTTGGTTAACTGGTGGAGGTGATGATGACCTCATGCTAACTCATTTGAAAATTTTTGTGATTTGTGGTTCTGACAAGTTAGAATGAGATATTCACAGAAGAAAGTTTTTAAGTAATGTCTTTTTCTAGAGTCAGAAACATATTAACTGTAAAAGAAAATTATATACAAAGTGAAGAATATATAATATAATTAAATTACCTTCAAAGTCCCTTCTAAATTATGAATATTTGTTTTAGGTCTCATATTAAATGAAAACTAAATTTAGCTTAAACTGTATTTAGTAGAATTTTTAAGTAACTGGAATCTGTAGGATTTGGGGAAAGAGGAAGGACACTGGAAGAGTGAATTATGTTCCCTTCTTAGAAGGTCAGAAATTGACTGTTTAACCATGAAATTTAAGGCTTACATGAGGCTAATTATGGGGGTGGGTGAAGGGACTATAACTTGGTTTGGGTTCAGTTCAGTTCAGTCGCTCAGTCGTGTCCAACTCTTTGCAACCCCATGAATCGCAGCACGCCAGGCCTCCCTGTCCATCACCAACACCCGGAGTTCACTCAGACTCATGTCCATCGAGTCTGTGATGCCATCCAGCCATCTCATCCTCTGTTGTCCCCTTCTCCTCCTGCCCCCAATCCCTCCCAGCATCAGAGTCTTTTCCAGTGAGTCAACTCTTCTCATGAGGTGGCCAAAGTACTGGAGTTTCAGCTTTAGCATCATTCCTTCCAAAGAAATCCCAGGGCTGATCTCGTTTAGAATGGACTGGTTTGGTAGATTGATAAAATTGGATTTACTATATTAGAGAAACAATTGGTCCATTGTATGTTAAGACAAGTTCTCGGCCATCTTCACTTCAGATTTGTTAAACTTTATTGTAACAACAACTCAACAGTGATAAAAATTCATAATACACTGAGCTTCCTTTGTATGACCAGTGCTTTGCTAAACATTTACTGCTGTCTTCTTTAGTCCTTATTATTGTACTCAGTCATGTCCAACTCTTTGTGACCCCATGGACTATAACCTGCCAGGCTCTTCTGTCTGTGGGATTTCCCAGGCAAGATTACTTAGTGGGTTGCCATTTCCTTCTCCAAGGGATCCTCCCCACCCAAGGATAGAAGCTGTTTCTTGTGTCTCCTGCACTGATAGGAAGATTCTTTACCATTGCGCCTTCTGGGAAGCCTTCTTTAGTCCTTACAAGTGTCCAGTGAAGCTGGCATTGGAGAGTAGTTCCTATCTTTCATTTGACAATTTTCTTTACAACTGAGTAGCTACTCTTTCCAGGAGAGAACAGTACTGAAGGTAAAGTTGCTGGTCTCACTTCCATCCTGCCCTTTCACTCACTTTTCCTTATGGGAAGAGAAAGCATATTTCTAAGCAGTGAAACTAGGGAAACTCATGTGAGGTCTTCTGAGGACTTCCTGCTCCTTTTGTCCAGTATGGAAATTACTAAAACCGTTCGAACCGCTTTGTTTAGTTGAGAGTAATAAACTACTTAATTTTGACTTTAGAATTTAATCAGTGTTTTCTGATCTAGATTACCAAGATGAAAATAGATATTCTAAAGTCTAACTTACTCCTGGGTATATTTTCTATTTAGATCTAATTTTAAATAATGAATATAATTAGCTACATTTTAGGACCAGAAAAACTGAGGCTTAGAGAGATTAAATCATGCTTAAGGTCATATAGCTTATAAAAGGTAAGTTGGTATTTAAAATACGGATCTCTCTGTACTTCTTGCTTTCATGTGCCTTTTGTAATCCTTCCATTCTGCCATCCTTGCCCTTCAGGCCAAACCCTCTAGAGAGAAAACTGGAGACTATGAATGTATAACATGTGCCTGTATATAAAAGTACTGTGAAATTGCCATTTCCAGAGTGTGCTGGCATGAAACTGTAACTATTGTTAAAAATGACCAGATTATAAAATAATTATATGAACATGGTGCCTTTTGTCCGGGTGAATATGTAAGTCATTTAGTCAATTCAAGTAGCCCTTCATTATACTACCTAATGAGTGAATAAATAATATACCACATGTAGACTCGATTGTCTTATTTTCAAGAAATAGTCTGACTCTCATACTGTTGAATCATATTTGCAGTAAGATAATTTGGCTGCAGCACTTCACAGTGGCTGAAGAGAGACTAGAGTTGTGGTCCTCAATCCTTCTGTTTCCTGTCTTATGGGAATCAACCAAATGTCTTCCCACTGCAGGCTCCAGAAACAGAGCAGATGGCATATGGACATGGTTCAAAGCAGCAGAGATTACAGTTTATAAGAAGGGACCAGGACCTGCTCTCCTTGAGGCAGGTAAGTTGAAGTAGTATGTCTGACCTGAGAAAGGGGTTAAAAGACCTTAGACAGTGAGCACAAGGGAAGGGAATATTGGAAAGGGAGGGGGAGATTGATTTAGGGAAGTTATTTATTAATAGGAAAAAGGCTGAAGAATAACAGTGCTAATTTAATTTCATTATTTTTTTTCTACCTTTAGAATCATTAGCCCACTTTCCACATTTCCTTCTACTTAACCAAGGAATTAATGAACCTCTTCTGCCCTGGGGTTGTGGGAGGAGGCACGATGGAGGTTATTCTCTTCTCTGGCTTTCAGAATACATCCATCACAGCAACAGTATCAAACATATTTACTAAGTATTTAAACTGTGTAAAATTCTGAGAAGGTCTTCAGGATTTAATTCTATTTGACCTTCTTAAAAACCTTGAGATAGGTGCTGTTATTATCTTTAGTTTATTGATGAGGAAACTGAGAGAAAGAAAGCTTAAATAGCATGTTGTAGATCACATAGCCAATAAATTACTTGGTGTGCCAGGTGGCCTGATTCTAAGTTCTATATTATTAATTAAGCCATTGTGTATCACCTCCTCAGGAAGAAGAAATCACTGGGATAAAATATGAGTCTTTGTAGTTGCAAGTCTTATCCTTTGGGATTGTACAAGCAAAATTCACTGTGGAGGCAAGGTATGTCAAAGATTGAAGTGAGGAGTGACCTCTTTCTTGACACCACTAGTTGAGATAAGAGCTCTTCTCCATTTTCTGGGACCTTGTGTGACCCAAATTGAAAGAGTGAGCAACAATCCAGAAATATCACTGATATGAAAATTTTTGAAGTAATCATGGTAGGTGGGGCTCAAATCATTTATAAGAATAATAAGCAATGTGACGCTTATGAAATACAAAATATTCTGGAGAAATTATTATCTATTATATTATCTAGTAGTGTCTAGTAGTAGATTATCTTCCAGTATCTATTCTATTAGTAGTGACGGATATATATACAGCAGATCCTCCTCCAGTCTCCATACTGAGATTTTGCTCTGCCTTTGGAGACCTAAGAGATTGACTTCATTATGTGTGTGTTTTGTATTTGTTAGGTGCTCAGTCGTGTCTGACTTTTGTGACCCCATGGACTGTAGCCCACCAGGCTCCTCTGTCCATGGAATTCTCCAGGTAAGAATAGTGAATGGGTAGCTATTTCTTTTCCAGGGCATCTTCCCAACCCAGGGATTGAATCTGGGTCTCCTGCATTGTAGGCAGATTGTTTACCTTCTGAGCCACCAGCGAAGCCCTGGGTTCGGTATACTAGCCCACGATTATCTGTGTTTCCCTTCCACATCCTATTGGCACATCATTAGCAAGAAGTTAAATTCCAACAGAGTCTGGTTATGAAGAGAAATGCAAGGAGCAAATCAGAAAACAAAGTAACTATTTGTGACATGATTTTCTCAAAGGCCCTAGACATGACCCTTCAGTACAGTCACTCAGTCATGTCCAACTCTTTGTGACCCCACGGACAGCAGCATGCCAGGTTTCCCTGTCCATTCCCAGAGCATCCCATCAAGTCGGTGATGCTACCCAACCTCTGTCATCCCCTTCTCTCCCCACCTTCAATCTTTCCCAGCATCAGAGTCTTTTCCAATGAGTCAGTTCGAATCAGGTGGCCAAAGTATTGGAGCTTCAGCTTCAGCATCAGTCCTTCCAATGAATATTCAGGACTGATTTCCTTTAGGATGGACTGGTTGGATCTCCTTGCAGTCCAAGGGACTCTCAAAAGTCTTCTCCAATACCACAGTTCAAAAGCATCAATTCTTTGATGCTCAGCTTTCTTTATAGTCCAGCTCTCACATCCATACATGATATACTGGAAAAACCATAGCTTTGACTAGATGGACATTTGTTGGCAAAGTAATGTCTCTGCTTTTTTAATATTCTGTCACATGCAAGCTTAAAATAAGAAAACAGATCTTAGAGAAAAGATCTATTACAGCAGGGGCTCCAACCCCCAGATCATGGACTGGTAGCAGTCTGTGGTGCAGCCAGAGGTGAGTGGCTGGCAGCAAGCAAAGCTTCATCTGTATTTACACCCACTCCAGATCACTTGCATTTCCACCTGAGCGTCACCTCCTGTCAGGTCAGTGGTGGCATTCGATTCTCATAGGAGCACAAACTCTACTGTGAGCTTCACATGCAAGCAGTCTAGGTTGTGAGCTCCTAATGAGACTCCTGAAACCATCCTACTACACAGGTCTGCGGAAAAATTGTATTGCACTAAAGTGGTTCCTGGTCCCAAAAGGTTGGAGACCGCTGTATTACAGGGCTTACAATTGAGGTTACTACCATCTTCAATGATGAAAGTACAGAAATGAGGTCCTTGATCATAAGGAGAGAAAATAATATGTTCTATGTCAACCTTTATGCAATTGAAGATTAATATAGGTGATCTGATTGCTCAGCAGAGGGATAGAAGATGGGGTTGAAGCGGTAAGCCTGGGTTAAAACCTGGAGGGTCATGATAAAAAATATGTGATTTATCTTAATTGTGATGGGGATTTCTGTGGGGAATTTCAGTAGAATGGTGATGTTATCTGATTCATAATCACTTGGAGGTACTACATGGAAAATTCCTCTTAGACGGAGAGATAGAAGTGTGGGGACCAGGTGCAGCATCCATGGTGTTTAGAAGGTCATAGCTTGCTGTAGGACTGTAGCAGCAGAAAGTAAGAAGTGATGGAGTTTACTATTTATAGTAGTAAATGAATGAATGCAATTTTTGTGTCATTGGGTCATAGGAACTTACTACCTACACTTAGGAATACCTCTGATAAGGGTAGTCATGGAGTGCTTAGGTGTTGGGATATCCAAATGCTAGCAGTTTCATTCCTTTGAGATTAATTTGGGCTGAGGAGCAAACCCTTTCTGCTTTTTTGCTGAGTTTCCTTCAGGACTAGGAAGAGAAACTTAAAATAAGAAAACAGATCTTAGAGAAAATTTTTGGAATTAGACAAAGAAAACATGGTGAAACATTTAATATCCTTCATTCTGGCTGTTTTTCAGTGACCTCTTTAAAAATTTACAGAAGACATCTGTACAAAAGACCTTTTTACTGCTTCTCCTTGCACAGAAAGTTGGGTAGCAATCTGCAACACACACACACACACACACAAATTAATTGTTTCTATTTTTTTTTTTCTTGCAGTAACAGAAACCTCCAAGTTCAAGTTCAGCTACATCTATCCAGCTACAAACTGTATTTCCCAGCTTCCCTTGGAGATGGGTCTAGATACATGACTACATTCTGGCTCATGGAATATGAAGGTGGGTTATGTGAGCAACCCTACAAGCAATCACAACTCCAGAAAGAAGTTGCTTACCATTCATTTCTTTTTTCTACTCTTGGCTCAGATTGAAACATAGAAATTATGGTGTGAATTCACTGTAATCATATATATAAATACTAACTGAAGACAGGACAAAGCAGCAGGATGGCATCTGCATCCTTGTATGACTTCATAGAGAACTACTCTGATTGCCCCTCTGTCTGAGGCTGTTGCACAAGAGAGAATAATATGCTTCCACTTTTGCTTGAAGAACTGTATTGTAAGCTCTCTTAAAGCAGCACAGACTATATACTACCTAATACATAATTATTATATATTGTAAGAAATATAATTTAAAATTTAGGCAACTGATTATGTTTCTACTATCATTTAAAGAATATTTATCTTTGTAGTTTATATGTTTCTACTTTTTCTTAAGTTTATGAATCTTATAATTCCAGATGACTTGCAATGCTGGATCACTTTCCCACATCATGTGTGTGATATTGAGGGCTGCATTTGATGCACCCCCAGAATAGAAAAGTATGCGCTTCAAATTACATGTAATTAGAATCAATAAAATACTGAAATTATTACCTTCAGAAGTAACATTCTAAAATATGATTTGTGGAGGTATTGCTGATAAGAATTTGGTTTCTCTGAAATCTTATTAAGAACACTAAAATGTAACTAGTGAATTTATGACCTAATTAATTGTTATGTGTCAAATAGAACTTTGGTGCTTAAAAGGGATATAAATATTTTAAAGAGACAGCAGCATGAATTTGTCCTGTAGAATGATATGGTCTTGCAGAATGGCAGGCAAAGGCAAATGTCACAGTGGCACCTGGTACAGACACAGAAACAATCTTTATTAGGGAAATTTATAATTAGAGGAACAGTAAAATGAAGCATGTTGTCCCTTTACATTCTTATTTTTCCTTGGAGAGACATACACAGTGAAACTGCAATAGGAAATTGCAAAGAATGCTACTGTATGAATGGGACTCTGTCACCACCATATTCTAACTTTTTATAGGACTGGGTGAAGAAGAGCCTTGCAGATGTTGGGTGAGGGATGGAAAAGTTTGTAGGTTAGCTGTCAGCTGTTCAGGGGAAGGTTTCACCCAAAGACTGGAACACTGTTCAAAACTGTTATTTACACAGCAAAGATAAATCTGGATGCTCTGTGGGTGACTGATACCTTTGTAGTCCATTCTAGTAGGGTGAAGGGGAGGTTTCTCTTTTTTAATTTATTTACCTACTTAAGATGATATCTATTCATTCCATATTCTGAAATATGCATATGTTAGCACATGTATACATATACTCTCAACTTCTATCATCTAAACACCAGAATTTTCTTAGTTATTTTTATCCTGGCATTATTAATACCTATTAATATCTTTTTTTCCTGAAGTGATTAAAATAAAGATTCTAGATTTATGTCCTGGTTGGTTTAATTTCAATATTATATATATATATATATATATATATATACACACACGTATATATATTTTCCAATAGATTCACATCAGTGTTATATTTCAGTATTGATATTCTTTTTAAAAGCATTTTTACTTATACAAGCTGATTTATAATTCAGATATTTGAATGCGTTAGTTTTCTGCCTGATACCTTTGTTTGATACTCAATAACTTCATCATGACTCTTTTTTTGGAACAACACTATTTTTTCCCTAATAAACTCAGCTCTTGTTTACTTTATTTGCATCTTTAAATTGTTTTTTATTGGAGTATAATTGCTTTACAATGTTGTGTCAGTTTCTGCTGTACTGATTGAAGTGAATCAGCCATATGTATGCATAGCCTCCCTCCTTCTTGGACCTCCCTTGCACCACCTCCATCCCACCCTACTAGGTCATCACAGAGCACCAAGCTGAGCTCCCTGCGTTACACAGTAGCTTGCCACTAGCTGTCCATTTACACATGGTAGTATATATATGTCAACCCTATACTCTGTGTTTATCTCACCCTCCCCTTCCCCACCTGGGTCAATATGACCATTTTCTATGTCTGTGTCTCCATTTCTGCCTTACAAACAGGATCATCTGTGTGATTTTTCTATATTCCATACATATGTATTAATATGCGATACTTGTTTTTCTCTTTCTGACTTACTGCAGTCTATAACAGACTCCCGGTTCATCCACATCACTACAAATGACCCAGTTTTGTTCCTTTTTATTGTACCACATCTTTATTCATTCATCTTTAGTTTTTTTTTCCATTCATTAGGTCATGGCTATTGTAAATAGTGCTGCAGTGAATATTGAGGCACACGTGTCTTTTTGAAGTATGGTTTTCTCAGGGCATATGCCCAGTGGTGGGATTGCTAAATCATATGATAGTTCTATTTTTAGTTTTCTGAGGCATCTCCACACTGTTCTCCATAGTGGTTGTATCAGTTTGCATTACCACCAGCAGTGCAATGTTTTTCTGCTCTATTTACTGTTTTCTTCTCCATTTACCCTGTTTCTTCTCCATATTTTACATCTCCTATTGATTTTCCCATATCTACTATCTCTTCCTCATTATTTTCACTTTTTTGGTTCCTTTTTAGGTATATTCATTTAAACATGCTTTCCTCTGTATAGTGAAAATGGCCCACTCAGGTATTTTTTTTGTTTTCCCCTTTGCCCGTCTACTTCTCTTAACATTCTAACTTATTCCAAAAATGTATCTTTATTTGAGTCTCCCAGGTGTCTGCTATTTGAATCAAGGTGAATATGTAATTGTTAAAGACCTTGATAAATATGTATCATCTTTTGGTATACTTTATTAGTTTGGTCCAAACCATATTTTGTGTAGCAAACAACTTTCAGAGAAAGTTTTTTTTAATTCTATCATTTTCCTAGTTGCCTGGTAGATATTCTTTTCTCTTTATATTCATTTTGGTAGCCTTTTCATGAGAAAAATAGAAGCAGCATGAACTTTGTCAATCATATTTTACCAACATCTCTAATTTAAATTTTTTTCAAAAGTTCTTTAACCTTAGACATAGTCAATAAAGCCAATTAAGACTTAATTCCCATGAAAGAGAATTTATCAGAGTAACTTTATAGAACATAATGATAGATATCCCACAATGCCATATTTAGTTGGCTAGTGGAGAAAGAAAAATTAAGAAATAAAAGAGGAAGCATAGTGTTACTATATAATCAGCTTACCTATAAGTATTTTCCCAGTGATTAAAAATCTAGGTATTTTCCCAATAATTAAAAAATTACATTTATGTAAAAAACCTGCAAAGTGAGTGGATAAACAGACCGTAGCACATTTATACAATGCATTAGCATTGAATGATAAAAATATATGAGTTATGTGATGAAAAGACATGGAGGAAACATATCATTTGGCTCAGACTGAAGAACAATGATTACAATTATATGACATTCTGAAAAAGACAAACTATAGACACAATAAAAAGATAAATATTTGCTGGGGGTTGGGAGTAGAAAAGGACTGCATAATCGAAGTACAGGAAAATTTGAAGATGGTAAAACTATTCTGTATGATACTATAATGTTAGGTATACGACATTATGCATGTGTCAAGCATGTAGAACTTTACATCCAAAGAAGAAAACTTAATTTAAAAATATTATTTAGGAGGTCAAGGTTCTGAGGACAGAATTCAGACTGTGACAAAAGATTCTAACTGTATTACAAATGTATGAAATAGCATCCCTGAAGGAGGTGTTGTGAAAAGATTCTATCTGAGATAATTTTGGAAATGAACTGTGTCTATAAGACTGAAGGTAAAAGAAAGCACTGTACTGATAAAGCTGTTAAAGTTATTTCCTCTAGGGGTATGAATTAACAATCCTAATATGGTCATACATGTATAATGAAACAGAACAATTAAGCAAATGAATGGAGGAGGGTAATTGCTTATTTTGGAATTGGAGTTTACAAATAATTGAAGGGAGGAGGGTAGAATGATCCATGCAGTAATGGTTTAGAGTTGAAGCCATCAATAAGAACTCATGTTTAATTTAATATAGATACACATGGTGACATAAAAATATTTTAGGCAAAGTTGATTCTTGTTTGACATGACAATTATGTTCTATAAAGTTACTCTGAACATTGAATTAGCAAATGCTGAACCATCCCCCTTAAAGGAAATATAGGGTGAGATTCCTATAAGCCTCTGGTCACAACATTTTTGTCAAGTCATCAATACATAACCCGTTTTGTGTGTGATTCTGTTTAAAGTCATCTTATTAATATATACTGTTGATTCTTTAGTGTTGAACTCACAGTCAACAACAGTATAATTCATGCCTGAGTGAAGCTTATCTAACAGTAGTGTTTTCATCATAAGGGACATGACAAACTTTTTGGATTGGATTTAGGAACACTAGAAATCACTTTAGTGTGACACTTGAGGATCAGATTAAACAGTGCAGTCTCTAGGTAAAGAAGAAAAATGTGAAAACATTGCATAAATAGACCATAAGAAGGACTTTTTCTTATGTTATGAGAGCTGAAACAAGGAGGCAGAGTGTCCTTGTTTGACCTCAGCTGGGATATGCATGTGACTCAAAGTTTTTACTGTCCTGTGATGTCTATAAATGACTGTGAAAGTGCAATGAGTATTTACATTTGGGATTGAAAATAAATTTTAGCAAATAGGAAAATACACAAATAAAGGAGATCTGCTATGGTTTACACACACATGTTAGTGTGCACCACGTGTATTTCTTTGCTCTACCAACTGAAAGAGTCCAAAAGAAATGACCCTCCTTAGTAACAAGTAATGTAGTGCCCAGATCTTGGTTTCTTAATACTGTTTCCAATGACAGGAACCAGGGCTTCCCAGGAAAATATCAGCTTCTAGGATTGGAGCAGGAAATATGCAAGATGAGCCTATAGTATCTTGAGGTACCAGAAAGTAAGAATGTGGTAAAAAAAAAAAAATACACAGAAGCTAACCAAAAGAGCTTCTAAAGGAGATCAGTCCTGAGTGTTCATTGGAAGGACTGATGCTGAAGCTGAAACTCCAAACTTTGGCCACCTGATTTGAAGAACTGACTCACTTGAAAAGACCCTGATGCTGGGAAAGATTGAAGGCAGGAGGAGAAGGGGATGACAGAGGACGAGATGGTTGGATGGCATCACCGACTGAATGGACGTGAGTTTGGGTAAACTCTGGGAGTTGGTAATGGACAGGGAGGCTTGACATACTGCAGTCCATGGGGTCGCAAAGAGTCAGACACAACTGAGCAACTGAACTGAACTGAACTGAGCTGAACCAAAAGAGCTTCTAATGGCCAATTCTGGAATGATTTGAGCAGTAAAATAAAGTATAAAATAAATTTCTATGAATATATACTGATATAAATAAATATTTGGGTAACTTAATATATGAGAAGAAGAAACAAATCTCCTATCTAGGAGAATTCAAAATTATTTATGTTTATACTCTGCTCTCAAGCAGAGAAAACATAACTCCTCATCTCTTAAATGCAGTTTGTGATTTTTATTTTCTTCCAAAGAGTATAGCGTGGAAAGGGGAAAAATACAGTTACTTTATAGTGGAGAAATGTGACAATCATTACCTCAGCAACGATCAAGGTCAACATCAACAATGATAAATCATGTGGATTGCTAATACTCTTGATCTGATGTGATAAAAATGGCACTCTATATCTGTGACCTTCCTACCCTAAACCTGTAACTCAAATCTAATCATGAGAAAAACATAAAGTGCAACAGAGAGCCATCTTACAAATTACCTGATCAGTACTCCTAGAAATAGTCAGCATCACTAAAAACAGGAAAAGTCTGATTAAGTGTTATAGCCAAAAAGAACCTAAGGAAGACTGACTACCAAATGTAGTGTGGTATCATGGATATGATCCTGAAACAGAAAAGGGATATTAAGTAAAAACTTTAAATGTAAATAAGCAAGACTTTAGTTAATAGTGGAGTGTCAATATTGATTCTTTAATGATAACAAATATACCATACTAATGAAATGTGTTAATCATAGGAAAAACTGAGTGTTATATATTGGAAACATGCACTATCTTCTTAATTTTTTTGTAAATTTAAAACCATTATTGTAGAGATAAATTTAAAAAATTTCCCACACCTTCTAAAAACAAGTATTTTTGTCAATTTTTGTCTTGCTTTATATCTTTCAAGTTTTCCTCCCTTTTTCTACCTAACTCTTCAAAGGAGTGCTGTTGGTGCAGGTGGATGTGAGAAATGCTAGTGTTAAGGGGGAAAAGTCAAAAGAATAGATGAAGGTACTGAAAGTGCATGAACTCTCTACTTAGTTGGAATTGACAGTAAAACATGGGCAAATACAGTTCTTCCACAACAAAGCCAGGCCTATGACAAACAAAGGGAAAAAAAAAAGATTAAAGAGAGATTGTACCAGACATCTGCTGAATCACATCACTTATCTCAGTAAAATCAACACACAATGTATATCCAAAGGATGAAATATTTATTTCATTTTTTATTCTTCAAGTAATAAAGGAGTTGATGTATGAAGTAAAATAATCTGTCCATCATGCAGAATGGCAGAAGCTTTTAAATGAATTTGTAGATTTTTTTTTCTGATGGAATAGAGGAATTAAAGACTTCCCTGGTGGCTTAGAGGGTAAAGCCTCTGTCTGCAATGCAGGAGGCCCAGGTTTGATCCCTGGATCAGGAAGATGCCCTGGAGAAGTAAATGGCAACCCACTCTAGTACTCTTGGCTGGAAAATCCCATGGATGGAGGAGTCTGGTAGGCTACAGTCCATGGAGTAGCAAAGAGTTGGACACGACTGAGCGACTTCACTTTCACTTTCTTCCAGGGGAATTAAATATAGTGACTGAAACCAATTCTTTTTGATTGGGAAAGTTGCAGTGACTTTGAACCAAGTGGTGGTTCCACTTGTTAAATTCTCGTTCTTAGAATCTATTAAAAGAAAACACTATGATTTGATTATATTAAATGAAGCTTTGGGATCAATGGGGGAAAAAAAAACTAAAGAAATAGTTGTACAACCATCACCACTATTTATTTCCAATCTTTTTTGTCAGCTCAGATAGAAATTCTGTAGCCATTAAGCAGTAACTAACTCCCTTCCCCTTCAATCCCCAGCCCTAGGTCTCCTCTAATCGCTTTGTGCTTGTATTAAATTGCCTCTCCTAGATATTTCATGTAAGTGGAATCATGCAATGTTTGTCCTTTGCCTGGTTTATTTCATTAAGCGTAATGTTTTCAAATTTCATTCAGGTTGTAGCATATATCAGAACTTGATTTCTCTTCCTGGATGAATATGTTTCCCCTGTATATATGTAACACATTTAATTGCAATTTTTGAAAGCAAAAAATCCTTCTGATTTTGTGAAATATAGAAATACCTTCTGTTGGAGTGAAAGTTAGTGATAAATAATAAAAATACATTGTAAACCCTTTGCTATACTTAAAAAAAAAACCTATGGTGGAAATTACAGACCAACAAAGTGCAGATTATTAACTGCCACTGGATTTTCACTACTATTTTAATGATGTGCTGACTTTTTAGTTATAGATGCTCTTGAAATATAAAACAAAACACAGTGAAACTAACTAGAACAAGAACAGTTATATATACTTCCTCCCAAAGTTTAAGCTTTCCATGATATGACAAATATTTGTGGAATACACATCACTCTTATGTCTGACAACACTACAAAGCCGTCTATTCAAGATGGATCATAGCGTTTCAGAAAGATCTATCATTGTATATAGCTCAGTGTATCAAGTAAATTGAGAGAACTGCAGAGGATACACTTCTTAGGACTGATCATAGATTGTGCTATTGACAGTGCCAGATGTTTTTTACTATCATAATTTGTTACTAAGGAAGTCATTTATTTAAAACAAACAGTTTCAGCCAGGTGTTTGAAGCTTGGAATATATTTCCCAATGACATAATGTCTGAAAAACTACTTTTGGGCTCCTTATCAGTCTCGCAAATTAATGTGCTGTTTATGTTCAGTCACTAAGTCATGTCCAACCTTTGTGAAGACCCCATGGATTGTAGCCCACCAGGCTCCTCTGTCCATGGGATTCTCCAGGCAAGAATACTGGAGTGTGTTGCCATGCCTTTCTCCAGGGGACATTCTGACCCAGGGATCCAACCAGCGTCTCTTATGTCTCCTGCACTGGCAGGTGGGTTCTTTACCTCTGTAAAAATGAAAGTGTTAGTCTCTCAGTCATGTCCAGCTCTTTTGAACCCATGGACTGTAGCCCGCCAGGCTCCTCCTTCCATGGGATTCTCCAGGCAAGAATACTGAAGGGGATTACTATTTCCTTCTCCAGGATATCGTCCCAACGCAGTGGTTGAACCTGGAACTCCTGCTTGGCAGGCAGATTCTTTACCACTGAGCCACCTGGAAGCCCTAAGCTGAGCACCGAAGAATTGATGCTTTTGAACTGTGGTGTTGGAGAAGACTCTTGAGAGTCCCTTGGACTGCAAGGAGATCCAACCAGTCCATCCAAAAGGAGATCAGTCCTAGGTATTCATTGGAAGGACTGATGTTGAAGCTGAAGTTCCAATACTTTGGCCACCTGATGTGAAGAGCTGACTCATTGGAAAAGACCCTGATGCTTGGTAAGATTGAAGACGGGAGGAGAAGGGGACGACAGAGGATGAGATGGTTGGATGGCATCACTGACTCAATGGAGATGGATTTGAGTAAACCCCAGTAGTTGGTGATGGACAAGGAGGCCTGATGTGCTGTGGTCCATATGGTCACAAATATTTGGACACTACTGAGTGACTGAACTGAACAGTGCTAGGAGGTATAGAGGATAAGAAGACAAATGAGACAGTCTCTAATCTTGAGGAGCTCACAGTTTGAGGAGCACAGAGAGAATAGGATTCCTTTGATTAAAAAGGCCTGGTCTGGAAAACACAATATTCGAGTGTTAAGTAAAATTGTATAAATGGAGACATTAAGTACATTTGTTTGGGGAATCATGGAAACTCCCTAGAGCAGGCAACAGTAGAGACAGATGTTGAACAATCTAGGGACTTTGGAAAATCAGAGTCGGGAGTTTGGCTTCTGTGGGCAAGAATATTATTTGAACAGTTCTATATGAGAGATTTTGAAGGAGGGCATGGCTTTTTGGTTTCTAATTCTGGACAAAGTTAGAGAATTAAAGATGAAAACTAGACAGAGCACACTGTCTCTATCAGTGAATGCATGCTGTCTGGGCAATGTCTATGACTGTGACAGGCCTGTGCAGATTTTGATGAGAAATGAAAGCCGGGCTGAGAATGCCAGAAATTTTTGTCTGTACCTGAACTTGAGTTTAATGGAATTCAATATTGTGAATGAACAGCAGGATAAATATCTACTTTAACAAAACTTTCCTCCCTTTCTCATTAAAAAATTGCATAAGTAATTCGTGTTTATTACAGAAAAATTAAAGAATAATAATATAAAGAAGAAAAAATTCCAAATCAAAGTTTTAGTGCAATATGTCAATGGAAGGAGAGGCATTTAGTCTTCCTTCATTAACCAATAGCAATGTCCGTATAAAAATAAGAATATAAAAATTTATTCATCAGCTTTGGGGGAAATGGCAACATATCTCTAAATTTTGGGTAAATTCTCTTAGCCACATTATAGACGAGACTTTTTGTAAGTCTCCAGGCACTAAAGGCAGATCATTTTTTGGAAAAGTAAAGAAGTCAGAGAGTAACACTACAAGTAATCCTAATGTGAAAGGAGGAAAAGGGAAAGGTAAGGTAGATGAGGGTAAAGGCAAGAGGGAAAGGTAGATGAGGGGGGAGATAGAGACTGCAGTAATGATCAGTAGGCTGGCTGAATACGCACCACAATTTTAGGGCCTTAAAAAAAGTTTATTTCTTTCTTATCTAATGATCCTGGGCTATTATTCATATTGAAGGCTATTCTCTATGCTGACTTCCAGGGTAGACTGATGGCTACTCTACCATTTTTAATATGGATTCCAAGGTAAACAGGGGCATGACCATCAGCCAGAAGTGAGGAGTGGAGAGATTTGTTCCTGGGATGTGTTTATGGGCCAGTGGTATGTCTTGGAAGTGGTATACATCACTTTTCCTTATCATCTATTCATTAAAATGATCCTGTGTCCACACCCACCTGCAAGGGAGGCTGAGAACTGCAGTCTAGCTGTGTTGCCCAGAAGATGTGCAATAGATATGGATTATTTTCTTATGTGTTTGCTTCTGTGGTGGACAACTAGCTATCTCCCACAGAGATCATATTATTTATGGTATATTTACTATTTAATTATAGTCATAGTTAAGAAAATCTCAGGGTAGATGAATAACTTCTATTTTTATATTGCATAATTTCTTTGCAAGAAATGCATGTTACTAGTAAAATAAAAATGAAAAAAATCAGTAATGTGAAAATCACCCCAAAAGCCATGATGCTGAGCATACCCAATGTTGATATGTGTACAGAAGTTCTGTTTATCTATTTATCTGATATTGACCTGTTAAATTTGTCAGTAATTTTAGATTTAGATAAAAATTTTAGTTGTCAACAATGGAGTCGAATCTTGTTATTTTGAATACAAATTGATTTATTTTGACATATCAGCAAGTTCACTGTTTCATTGAGAGCAGTGGACTACCAGATTTTGAAATTATGTTTGTTTTTTATTGGCTATTTTAAAAGATATTTTATTTATAGCTAGCCATATACTGAATTCTGTTATAAGTTCCAAGAGTTTTTCAGTTTATGTTTGTATGCTTTTCAGAGAGGCAATCATATCTGTAATAATGATGCTATTTAACTGCCATATAATGAAACTGATAGTTTATGTAAAAATAACTTGTGTTATAACAAAATTACTTCAAGTACAGATTAGTAAAGAGGAGAAAATAAAACCACCATTGATTCCATTGTTCAGAATGATCAGATAGCTATGTTATTTCTGTTCATGTACACACAAACTTGCCTATATACATACACACACATACATATACACAATTCACAGGTGGTGCTAGTGGTAAAGAATCTGCTTGTCAGTGCAGGAGCCATAAGAGATGTGAGTTCAATCCCTGGGAAGATCCCCCTGGAGAATGAAATAGCAACCCACTCTAGTATTCTTGCCTGGAGAAACCCACAGAAACAGGAGCCTGGCAGGCTATAGTCCATAGGGTCACAAAGAGTTGGACATGGCTGAAACGACTTAGCATACACACACTCAAATATTTTAAAAACTAGATCATATGACCATTTTGTATATAGTGCTTAATAATAAATCAAAATCATACTGTTATGTCAATGAGCCATGGCATTCATCCCACTGCAAGAATTACTATAATTTATTTACTCTAGGGAGGCTCTAATTCCAAATATCAACTTATGAGGATGCCTGATTTCTCCACATGTAAACTATCATTCTATTTTATAATTTTTTAAAGTCTGAGTTTTTAAAACTTTAATAATCTTCTGGTTTGAAGCTCTTTAAAAGCTGAAATTCTTATGTTACTTAGAGTATTACCAAAAATTTTATTATGGGTCAAAAATATTATTTTAAATCAGCATATGTTTATATTCTGTCATTTAGACTGATTAGCAAGTAAATATAATTTTTCCCTTTATTTTGAGATTTTTTTTACTTAAAAGCAATATAGTTAAACTGAGTAATAAATTTCATATTCATTCAGGCTCTAGAAGAGTAATGATGCACAAAAATAATATTAATCAGAATAAGGAGAGATATCAGGAAAAATTGTTCTGGGATCCTATAGCATATAACATCTGCAGAACTTTGGAAAAATTTTCTGTTATTCTATTAAGTTTAATGATATAACATCAATTAATGATTGCTAGAGAATATCAAGTATCAATAGAAGTCTACCTTTATTTTAAAGTTTTTGGATAGTATTTAAGCATTTCTAGTTGTAGGCCAAAGTTCTGATCAAATTGGGTAGTATAGGCTGGTGTTAGTGGCCTTACCCACTGACTTTCCAAGGAGGGGCTCTCATATGCTCTCAGGGACTCCAAAATCCTATCAGTGGAGCTTCTCCTGAAAGCCTTTTTCTAATACTGACAATGTCTCTTTTCCTTATATTACTAAAGGTGTGGTTGCTACCCATATTTTCAAAACCAAACCTTCATACCCATATGGTAAATCTATGTAGAAAAGAGAATGATGAACACAGAAGTCATTCTAGAGGGTGAAAGTGATGTGATTTGGCAGAGACATACAACTTCTAAGGGGCCAATAATGTTCTGTCTTTTAATCTTGTTGGTTAGTTGCTGTTTTGTCACTATATGACATCTAACTCTTTGCTACCCCATGAACAGCAGCAAGCCAGGCTTCCTTGTACTTCACTACCTCCTGAAGTTTGCTCAAACTCATATCCATTGAGTCGGTGATGCCATCCAACCATATCATCCTCTTTTGCCTCCTTCTCCTCCTGCCCTCAGTCTTTCCCAGCCTCAGGGTATTTACCAATGAGTCAGCTCTTCACATCAGCGGCCAAAGTATTGGAGGTTCAACTTTAGCATCAGTCCTTCCAGTGGGTATTCAGGGTCGATTTCCTTCATGATTGACTGGTTTGATCTTCTTTCTGTTGAAGGGATTCTCAAGAGTCTTCTCCAGAACCACGATTTGAAAGCATCTGTTCTTCAGTGGCTTCTTTATGGTCCAACTCTCATATACATAGAAAAACCAGAGCTTTGACTACACAGACCTTTGTCGGCAAAGTGATGCGTCTTCTCTTTAATGTGATATTTAGGTTTGTCACAGGCTTCCATGGTGGCTCAGATGGTAAAGAATCCACCTGCAATGCAGGAGACCTGAGCCCAATCCCTGGATTGTGGAGATCCCCTGGAGGAGGGCATAACAACCCCAATCTAGTATTCTTGCCTGGAGAATTCCCATGGAGAGGATTTCTTCCAAGGATCAAGTGTCTTTTAATTTTGTGGCTGCAGTCACCACCTGCAGTGATTTTGGAGCCCAATAAAATAAAATCTGCCACAGTTTTCCCTTTTTCCCCATCTATTTTCCATGAAGTGATGGGATAGGATGCCATGATCTTAATTTATTTGAAATTTGAATTTTAAGCCAGCTTTATCACTCTCCTCTTTCACCCTCATCAAGAGACTCTTTAGTTCCCCTTAGCTTTCTGTAATTATCAATGTATCAACTGTAAACCTGAAGTTGTTGGTATTTCTCCCAGCAATCTTGATTCCAGCTTGTGATTCATCCACCCTCGCTTTCCACATGATATACTCTGCATATAAGTTAAATAAGTAGGGTGACAATATAGAGTCTTGTCATACTCCTTCCACAATTTTGAACCAGCCAGTTGTTCCATGTCCAGTTCTAACTGTTGCATATTGGCCTGCATACAGGTTTCCAGGAGACAGGTAAGAGAGTCTGGTATTCACATCTCTTTAAGAATTTTCCATAGTTTGTTGTGATCTACACCACAAAGACTTTAGGTAGTCAATGAAGCAGAAGTAGATTCTTTTTTTGGAATTCCCTTGCCTTTTCTATGATCCAATGGATGTTAGCAATTTGATCTCTGGTTCCTGCCTTTTCTAAATCCAGTTTGTCTATCTGGAAGTTCTTGGTTCATGTACTGTTGAAACTTAGCTTGAAGGATTTTGAGCGTTGGGAATTTCACATTGCTAGCATGTGAAATGGCCACAATTGTATGGTAGTTTGAACATTCATTGGCATTGTCTTTTTTTGGGGACTGACCTTTCTTTAAAACTGATCTTTTCTAGTCCTGTGACCACTGCTGAGTTTTCCAAATTTGATGGCATGTAGAGTTGTTGTTCAGTTGCTAAGTTGCCTGCTACTCTTTGCGACCCCATGGACCATAGCCCACCAGGCTCCTCTGTCCATGTGATTTCCCAGGCAAGAATACTGGAATGGGTTTTGATTTCCTCCTCCAGGGGATATGCCAAACCCAGGGAATAAACCTGTGTCTCTTGCTTGGCAGGTAGATTCTTTACCACTGAACCACCTGCTAAGCCCTTTTAGTATATTTTTTCTTTTCTTTCCTTTTTTTTTTTTTTTTGAGGATAATTGCTTCGAAATACTGTGTTGGGTCAGCCACAGGTATGCCCCCTCTCCTGAACCCTCTTTCCTATCTTCCTCCATATCCCGCCCTTCTAGGTTGTCACAGAGCACTGAGTTGAGCTCCATGTGTCATACAGCAAAGTCCACTTCTTATCTATTTACATATGGTAATATATGTGTTTCCATGCTATTCTCTCAATTCATCCCACCCTCTCCTTCCCCTAATGTGTCTGCAAGTCTGTTCTCTATGTCTGTATCTCCATTGCTGCCCTGCAAATAGGTTCATCAGTACCATCTTTCTAGATTTCATATGCCTGTGTTAATGTACAATATTTGTCTTTCTCTTTCTGACATTTTCTCTGTATAAAATAGGCTCTAGGTTCATCTACCTCATTAGTACCAAATCAAATATGTTCTTTTTTTTATAGCTGGGTAACATTCCATTGTATATATGTACCACAGTTTCTGTATTCATTCATCTGTCAATGGACATCTATGGTTGCTTCCATGTCCTAGCTGTCGCAAAAAGTACTGCAACGAACATTGGGGTACATGTGTCTCTTTCAGTTATGGTTTTTTAGGGTATATGCCCAGTTGTGAGATGGCTGGGTCATAAGGTAGTTTTATTCCTAGTTTTTTAAAGAAATCTCCATACTGTTCTCCATAGTGGCTGTATCAATTTGCATTCTCACCAACAGTGAGAGAGGGTTCCCTCTTCACATCCTTTCCAGCACTTATTTTTTGTAGATTTTTTAAATCATGGCCATTTTGACTGGTGTGAGGTCAAAACTATATACCTCATCATAGTTTTGATTTGCATTTCTCTAATAATAAGGATTGTTGAGCATTTTTTCATGTGTTGTTGGCCATTTGTATGTCTTCTTTGGAGAAATGTCTGTTTAGGTCTCTGATCTTCTGCCACTTTTTTGGGGGAGTTGTTTGTCTGCTATTGAGTTGCATGAGTTGCTTATTTATTTTGGAGATTAATCCTTTGTCAGTTATTTCATTTGTAATTATTTTCTCCCATTCTGAAGTTTGTCTTTTAATCTTATTTACTATTTATTTTCTTTGCAAAAGCTTTTAAGTTTAATTAAGTCCTTTTGTTTTTACTTTTGTTTTTATTTCCATTACTGTAGGAGGTGAGTCAGACAGGATCTTGCTGTTCATGATAAAGAGTACACTGCCTATATTTCCTTCTAAGAGATGTATAGTTTCTGGCCCTGAATAGCCAAAGCAATCTTGAAAAAGAAGAATGGAGCTGAAGGAATCAACCTACTTCAGACTATACTACAAAGCTACAGTCATTAAGACAGTATATAGACCATCGGAACAAGATAGAAAGTGCAGAGATAAATCCAAGCACTATAGGCACCTTATCTTTGACAAAAGAGGCAAGAATATAAGATGGAGGAAAAGATATCCTCTTCAACAAGTGGTGCTGGGAAAACTAGAATGTTACATGTAAAAGAATGAAACTAGAACATTTTCTAACACCATATACAAAAATAAATCCTTTAAGGATTTTACACAGCTGTTTTAAAATAACTTCTTTTAAAAAAAATAGCTTTTAGGATTTTAAATATCTCAGCTAGAATTACATCACCTCCACTAGCTTTGTCTGTAGTAATGCTTCCTAAGGCCCACTTGACTTCACACTCCAGGATGTCTGCTCTAGGTGAGTGACCACACCATTGTAGTTATCTGGGTCATTAAGACCTTTTTTATATAGTTCTTCTATGTATTCTTGCCACCTCTTCTTAATCTCTTCTGCTTCTTTTTAGGTCCATGCCACTTCTATTCTTTATTGTGCCCATCTTTGCATGAAACATACCCTTGGTATCTCCAGTTTTCTTGAAGAGATCTTTAGTCTTTCTCATCCTACTGATTTCCCTCTATTTCTTTGTGTTGTTTACGTAAGGGGGCTTCCTTATCTCTCCTTGGTATTCTCTGGAAGTCTGCATTCAGCTGGATATGTGTGTGCTGCGTGCTAAGTCACTTCTGTCATGTCTGACTCTTTACGACTCTATGGACTGTAGCCAGCCAGGCTTCGTTATGCATGGGATTCTCCAAGCAAGAATACTCATGTGGGTTGCTCTGCTCTCCTCCAGGGAATTTTCCCCACTGAAAGAACTGAACCCACGTCTCTTAAATCTCCTGCATTGGCAGGCGAGTTCTTTACTGCTAGCACCACCCGGTACGCCTTCAGTTTGGGTATATCTTTCCATTTCTCCTTTGCATTTTGCTTTTCTTCTTTTATCAGCTATTTGTAAGCCCTCCTCAGACAACCACTTTGCCTTCTTGCATTTCTTTTTCTTTGGGATAGTTTTGGTCACTGCCTCCTATACAGTCTTATGAACCTCTGTCCATAGTTCCTTAGGCACTCTATCATATCAAGTCCCTAGAATCTATTGGTTACCTTCACTATATATTCATAAGAGATTTGATTCAGGTCATACTTGAATGGTCTAGTGGTTGTCTCTACTTTCTTCAATTTAAGCCTGCATTTTGCAATGAGAAACTCATGATTTGAACTACAGTCAGCTCCCAGTCTTGTTTCTGCTGACTGTATAGAGCTTCTCCATCTTTGGCTGCAAAGAATATTATCAATCTGATTCAGTGTTGTCCATCAGATGATGTCCGTGTATAGAGTCGTCTCTTGTCTTGTTGGAAAAGGGTGTTTGCTATGAACAGTATGTTATCTTGGCAAAACTTTCTTAGCCTTTGCCCTGCTTCATTTCGTACTCCAGAGACAAACTTGCCGATTTTCCAGGTTTCTATTGACTTCCTACTTTTGCTTCCAATCTCCTATAATGAAAAGGATATCTTTTCCTAGTGTTAATTCTGAAAGTTTTTGTAGGTCTTTATAGAATTAGTCAACTTCATATTTTTCACCATTAGTGATTGGGGCATAGACTTGGATTACTGTGATGTTGAATGGTTTGCCTTGGACATGGCTAGTGCTGTGATATTGTTCAGTTCAGCTCAGTTCAGTCGCTCAGTCGTGTCTGACTTTGTGACAGCATGCCAGGCCTCCTTGTCCATCACCAACTCCTGGAGTCCACCCAAACTCATGTCCATCGAGTCGGTGATGCCATCCTGCCATCTCATCCTCTGCTGTCCTCTTCTCCTCCTGTCCTCAATCTTTCCCAGCATCAGGGTCTTTTCCAGTAAGTCAGCTCTTTGCATTAGGTGGCCAAAGTATTGGACTTTCAGATTCAACATCAGTCTTTCCAATGAACACCCAGGACTGATATCCTTTAGGATGGACTGGTTGGATCTCCTCGCTGTCCAAGGGACTCTCAAGAGTCTTCTCCAACACCACAGTTCAAAAGCATCAATTCTTCTGTGCTCAGCTTTCTTTATAGTCCAACTCTCACATCCATACATGACTACTGGAAAAACCATAGCCTTGACTAGATGGACCTTTTTGGCAAAGTAATATCTCTGCTTTTGAATATGCTCTCTAGGTTGGTCATAACTTTTCTTCCAAGGAACAAGTGTCTTTTAATTTCATGGCTGCAGTCATCATCTGCAGTGATTTTGGAGTCCCCAAAAATAAAGTCAGCCACTGTTTCCACTGTTTCCCCGTCTATTTTCCATGAAGTGATGGGACCAGATGCCATGATCTTTGTTTTCTGAATGTTGAGCTTTAAGCCAACTTTTTCCACTCTCTTCTTTCACTTTCATCAAAAGGCTGTTTAGTTCTTCTTCACTTTCTGCCATAATGATGATGTCATCTGCATATCTGAGGTTGTTGATATTTCTCCTGGCAATCTTGATTCCAGCTTGTGCTTCCTCCAGCCCAGTGTTTCTCATGATGTACTCTGCATATAAATTAAATAGCAGGGTGACAATACACAGCCTTGATGTACTCCTTTTCCTATTTGGAACGAATCTGTTGTTCCATGTTCAGTTCTAACTGTTGCTTCCTGACCTGCATATAGGTTTCTCAAGAGGCATGTGATATTATTATTCCTTGAAAATTGCCATACATATATAGAAATGTGTATCTGTGTGTCTTATTTCAGGCTGCAATAAAAAATACCATAGATTGGGTGACTTAAACAACAACATTTATTTCTCACGATTCTGGAAGCTAGAAAATCTAAGATTAAGCTTCTGGCAGATATGGTGTCTGGTGAAAATTCACTTCCTGATTCACAGGCATCTATTTTGTCTTTGTAACCTCACAGGCAGAGAGCAAGGAGAGCTTTTTTATATTTCTTTTATAAGTCTACTATCCCATTCATAATGGTTCCATCCATATGATCTCATCACTTCCCAAAGGGAATAGCACCATCACATTGAGTATTAGTATTTCAGTTTATGAGTTTTGGGGGGAATACACTCAATGCATAGCAATGATAGGTTAGGCAATACAATTTTTTCAGAATAATTTAGTATTGGCAAATATGCATAAATAGGCCTATTTCTACATTGGTGATGGAATATTATATTGCATAATATTGGACAAAATCACATTGTACAAAAAAGTTGTATTTAAAATAATTAACTAGACTGTGTGGACTGACCACTGAGAATACACTTAGGTATATACCTTGGGAAAACTTCGTGTATGTACACAAGAAGATATGCAGATGGCTATTTCCTACAGACTTATTTAAAATGGTAAACTTTGATATCTAAATATTCATCAAAATGGAATAGATAAGTAAAACATAGATAAATTCATTATATCTCTCAAGTTACAAGAAGAAAGCTGTAGAATCATTTGCCCAATAGATAACATTTGGAGTAACTCTGCAAAGATATTAACCTATATTAAACTTGGAGGTTTACATCTGAAGTTTGCTATATATATCTTGATAAATTTTTGAAGTAAGCAAACAAACAAGGAGGAATTTGTTGGAGGTAAAATTGAACTTACAATAAGACAAGCGTAATTTCAGGAGGAGAAGGGGACAACAGAGGATGAGATGGCTGGATGGCATCACCAACTCAATGGACATGAGTTTGAGTGAACTCCAGGAGTTGCTGATGGACAGGGAGGCCTGGTGTGCTGCAATTCATGGGGTCACAAAAGTCGGACACAACTGAGCAACTGAACTGAACTGAATGTCAAGTTAAGTTAACGGCTTTGAAATTAGACAAACCAATTTGAATTTTGCTCCAAAATTGTGATATTGGCCAAATGTATTCAATTCTAAGACTCAATTATCTTGTATGTCACATGGGGGATATATATTGCAGATGTGTTTCTGAGGTTGGAGAAGAGAAATTACTCAAAGATTTTGATGAATTCTAAAGATTCCAAGTTCAATTTTTATAGTTATTGTTTATTCTTCAACTAAAAACCATTGATTTAATCTCTGCATTGCACAATGCATTCTATGTGAGTCACATTTATAATGACTGATCCAGTAACTACAAAGCATCTAGGAGACGATCTCTGGTGAATAATTGAAATGTATCCTTTTCTTCACAAGTGTCTCAAAGTACCTAGCATGGCTCAACATAATAGCCCTCTGTTTAAAGTCATCCATTTTTTTTCTGTGATGTTGTATACTTTGATGACACAATGCATCAGGATACCCACTATTGGTACCCTCCTGAAACAATAGTCTTGTCTGTAGTCCCTTTTATTATCATACAGGCAAAGCAGTGTGCAAAATTCAATAACTGTTGAACTAGACACAGTCTTTGCAATACTCTCATTCAGAGCTACTAACACTCACAGATACACTACTGTGATGATGCTGGACTGTGCTTCTCTCAGATGAACTGCAAAGTTGCCTTATTCGCTGGAACCAAGAGAGCCGTTCACTGTTATCCCATGTCTACACTATTAGCTCATACTCCAGAACCAGCCTATGTTTTGGCCTGCAGTGTACAATAACTTGTGTTTTAGATGCAAATTCATGCTATCACTTGGTTGAACAAAGGAAAACAATAGAACAGATACAGCCTATTATCAATCCTTGTACTTAATACAGTATGTTTATGACAATAACTAGTGAACTGAATTTTTAGTTCTATAGAAATGATGTCATAAATATAAAAATTACAAAAGACTGATTAGATTGCTTTCAGTTTAGGGAGCTATTTATAGAAGACAATCAGTAACAGCATGATTGGACCACAAAATCCAGTAGTGTGTTTTATACAAAAGACTAATGCAGTTATCATATTTACCCTAGAAATATGGATATAATTATACCATCTCACCTAACCATATGCTTTAGTGAGAACCCTTATAAACAGGCTTTACTAAATTTGGTTAAACAAAAATTCTTTCATATGGTGCACATTAATCTATTATGCCTTTTTAGTAAAATGCAGCCTTGAAACAGATGGGAATGGTGGTCATTTATGACTTTCTCTTCTGAAATTGCCAATTCTGGAATATTGTCTAGGGATGCTCTTCTTACAAAGTACACCAAATAGCAACCTCCTCGCAGATGATAAAACACAGTAACTCAGTCAGAGCACACTGAGACAAACATACATGTGTTAAGAGATTGTGTAGTAAAAACAAAATTCTTCCAATGAGGACATTTTCTAATTGTTCTTCTCAGAGTGCTGGGAGCTGTTTGTCAGTGGTCGGAGTGGGCAGCTTTCACCATAGAAAGTCCAGAGTAAAGGGAGTGATATATTGGACTCTATTTATGAACTTTCTTATGAAGGCAGGGCTCCATTATTCAGTAATACCAAACTACACAAAAAGTATTTCAGGTCTGATTAACCTTGTGCCCACTACCCTGTTAAACGAAGTATAAATACATGGTAATATTTATTGAAATTACAGAAATTTATAAGAAGCAAAAATTGCAAAAGAATGATCATATTTTTCTAAAATAAAATGTAAGGGGTAATAGTAATAGGAAGCATTCATAGGGTATTTATTACAAAATAAATACTGATCTAATAATTGTACCTGTATCAACTAATTTATTTATCACAATGAATAATAATGCTATACTCCTAGCAATCGTATAATGATGGCAGTAATCCTATTCTTTTGCAAATTTTAGAGATAAGGAATAGGAGATACAGAAAGTTCAACTGACACCCCAGTGGTCAGAAAGTGCTATGATCAGGACTGGCTCTGCAATCTGTGTTCTTAATTATTGTACCATGTTAAATTGCAACATGTTAAATTCAGGGAGTGGAAGTGGGACACTGTTCTGACATAAACTTTAATATGTCACAGAGGTAAAATAGCATGGTATTGTTTCAGGAATACATACATGATATTGAATAAGGAGAATAGAAACAGATAAAACCTAGGTAGTAATTTAAAATATGAAAAAGATTAAACTTCAAGTTAGTAAGGAAAGTAAAATTAAGCATTAAATTAAATAGGAATGAATATTTATTTGGAAACAAAATTTATTTCAATAGCTACTTCATACTATATAAAATTACTAGTTGATTAGGATATATATATATTTTTAAAGTAATAGAAGAAAATGTAGAAGGATACTTTTAGAATTTAGGGATAGGAAAAACTTATTAAACAAGATGTCAAATTAAGAACCCATAAATAAAAGATTGAAAAAATTCACTACACAAAGCATAAAATTCATATAGACATCATAAACAAAGGTATAGGACAAGCACAGGGTGGAAAAAGCCTTTTTATGTTTGTTTGTTTAAATTCAGAATGGATTATCTATCATAATATACAGGAGGTTTTATGATTCAAAAATAAAATGGCAAAAGAGAAAAAAAAATGGGCAAGTGAAAAATATAGACTTTATGGAAAACAAGTACAAATGACCAATGCATGAATTGAAAATTTTTAAACCTCATCAGTAATCTGCAAAAGTCAAATTAAAACAATAATGATACACATAAGTTGGATAAAATGTAAATAGTTAATGTTCAGGTGAGGAGGGTGAAGGCAAATAGGAGTCTCATATATTGTTAAAGAATATGGTAAATTATTCAGATTTTTGGAGGTGACTTGGTACCATCTACCAGGATTTAAATTTCTTGTATCATTTGATCTAATAATTCTACTATTTCTCTAGAAACATTGGGACAGAGTTATAAAATACAGGCATAATAAAGATTAATAATAGGTTGTTTATGATATTTAAAATTCAAAACTACTTAAATAGTCATCAGTGCCTATAAAATATGACACAATTAAAAGGAATAAAATAAGAATATGTATCCTGGCATGGAGAGACTTTCAACATACATTGTTAGTTGAAAACACCCTGTTGCGGAGCAGTGTACTTAATCCCATTTGTGTAAAGCTAAAATAATATATATTCTTGTAAATTAAAATGTAACTGTATTTTTTGAACCATTACAGAGCAAGTAAGAGACATGAGGCTCCTTTGACCTTAGATACTTCTGTCAGTTCAGCTCAGTCGTGTCTGACTCTTTGTGACCCCATGAATCATAGCACGCCAGGCCTCCCTGTCCATCACCAACTCCCGGAGTTCACTCAAACTCATGTCCATCGAGTCGGTGATGCCATCCAGCCATCTCATCCTCTGTCGTCCCCTTCTCCTCTTACTCCCAGTCCTTCCCAGCATCAGGGTCTTTTGCAATGAGTCAACCCTTCGCATGAGGTGGCCAAAGTATTGGGGTTTCAGCCTCAGCATCAGTCCTTCCAATGAACACCCAGGACTGATCTCCTTTAGGATCGACTGGTTGGATCTCCTTGCAGTCCAAGGGACTCTCAAGAGTCTTCTCCAACACCACAGTTCAAAAGTATCAATTCTTTGGCGTTCAGCTTTTTTCACAGTCCAACTCTCCCATCTATACATGACCACTGGAAAAACCATAGCCTTGACTAAATGGAACTCTGTTGACAAAGTAATATCTCTGCTTTTCAATATACTATCTAGGTTGGTCATAACTTTACTCCAAGGAGTAAGCGTCTTTTAATTTCATGGCTGCAGTCACCATCTGCAGTGATTTTGGAGCCCAAAAATGAAGTGTGACACTGTTTCCACTGTTTCTCCATCTAGTTTCCATGAAGTGATGGGACCAGATGCCATGATCTTAGTTTTCTGAAAGTTGAGCCTTAGGCCAATTTTTTCACTTTCCTCTTTCACTTTCATCAAGAGGCTTTTTAGTTCCTCTTCACTTTCTGCCATAAGGGTGGTGTCATCTGCATATCTGAGGTTATTGATATTTCTCCTGGCAATCTTGATTCCAGCTCGTGCTTCTTCTAGCCCAGCGTTTCTCATGATGTACTCTGCATAGAAGTTAAATAAGCAGGGTGACAATAAACAGCCTTGACGTACTCCTTTTCCTATTTGGAACGAGTCTGTTGTTCCATGTCCAGTTCTAACTGTTGCTTCCTGACCTGCATACAGATTTCTCAAGAGGCAGGTCATACTTCTATAGGACAAGTTAAATTTTACAGAACAAAAACCTGTTCTTACATCATCTTTTATATGATTTCATATTTAATCCACAGTCTCTATTCAAATTTCATTAATTTCTCACATAATGCCCTGTATAGCCATTTTTTTTTCTCCTTCCAGGACTCAAACTGGAATACTCATTGCACTCAGTAATCATATTTCTTTAATTTCATTTAATCAGGAAAACTTCTTTGGCATTTGTTAGTATTTATTAATCTTGATATTTTAGAAGAGTATAGGCCAGTGACTTTTGTAGATTCTCCTTCATTTTGGGTTTGTCTAATAGTTTCCTCTTTGGTTCAGGTTATGAATTTTTGGAAAGAATGCCACTGACTTTATGCTCGATCCTCAGTGCAGCGCTACCAGAAGCACGTATCATTGGTTTGTACCCAACATTAGTGATGCTGACTCTGATCACTGATTTTTCATCTATAGTCAGGTTCTATGGCTTCTTCAGAGGTAAAGAGCTGATACTTCGTGACAGCTTCTTAAGGGAGAGTCTATGACTTTGGTACATATTTGTGAGCTCTGGTTCTAGCAGTCACACCATACCTGTATTTAGTATTCACCATATTCGTGAACACTGTATTAGTCCTGGTGCTAGTGGTGAATTTTCTCTTGAGTTATTTTGTAACTGTGGTCTATTTGAATTCAACCATCACTATAAGAAATATGGAAACTAAGGGCTAACCCCGAAAATTTTAGAGATCTTAGCTATTTCAGTTCACCCTCTTTCTAAGATACTTAAAGTGATTTATTCAGGCAATATTTCTAATGGTACATAGAAGCATATTTAATGTGATTAATCTACTTGTAGGTAATGGCCTGTCACTTGCTGGGTATGTCCCATTGCAGCTGGTTATAAATGAGTGAAAAAAACTTGTTGTTTCTGAAATATGCTTTGAAGGCTCCAATTTCCTATAATTTATTGAGTAATACTTGTTTACCTTATGCCAAAATAAAAGACCAGTTTTATTAAACCAGTAGGACAGAATAGATGATTAGACAAAAAGTAATAAGTAGACAAAAGTAATAAATTATTTTGTATTTCTGTGAAAAAAATCTAGCTGATTAATTTTTAAACTTTGATACTATATCAATATATTTATAAATATTACCCAAAATACTATAGGTATTTATAGGACTCAGGATCTTTTTAGGTCTTTAGGCCTAGCTGAGAAAAGAAACTTGTTATTATCAAGCACAAAAGTAGGTTACATTAAATTTTATTTGAGAAACTACTATCATCTTAGAAGTATGGCTAATTTTGAATCAGTTCCTGTCAATGCTTTAGATGCAGTGAAGTTACTCTGGATTACTAGTGACTATTTTTTTTTTTCCTTCCATTTCACTAGCACTTTGCTTCTCTTTTCATGATCATGGAAACAGCATGACTGTCTGGTTAAGTGTTTACTTGGAGACAGACCTGGTTTGAATTCTGGCTCTGGCATGTACCAGCTGTATATTTTGGGTCAACATGTTTGATCTCTCCGTTTTATTTTCCAAACAAAAACATATATTAATACATAACCCAGAATTATTGTGAAAATTAAATAAGGTAATTCATTCAAAGCACTTGATTAAATGCCTGTTACACAGTAATTGGGCTTCTTTGTGGCTCAGATGGTAAAAAAAATCTGCCTGCTGCCGTGCAAGAGACAAGGATCCCTAGGTCAGAAAGTTTTCCTGGAGAAAGGAATGGCTACCCACTCCAGTATTCTTGCCTAGAAAATTCCATGGACAGTGGACCCTGGCGGGCTACAGTCCATGGTGTTGCAGAGTCAGACACAACTGAGTGAATAACACTTTGTCTTCACAGATTTCTGTAATGCAGGTGTTGCTAGTACTTGCCTCAGTTTTAGAATAACAATCAAACTCTTGGAGGAGGTCATTAGCACTAGTGTACCCTCCAGGTGGACCTGGGCAATTGGAAGCTCCTCACCCCTCCCCCACTTCAGTGGTTTCTTTTTGTAATTCAAATCAAGTAAAATCCATTTTCCTCCCCTTTGCCTGAAGAGAGGACCTGATTGATCTCAGCCTCCTTCTCTGACTTCATCTCCAGCTTCCCTTCTTTGTGGTAAATTCCAGGAACACTGGTCTCTCTGTATTTCAAACAAGATCAGTCAAACCTGTACTTGAGGTTTGGCAATTGATTTTCTCTCTGCCTAGAATGCTTTTTTTCACCCCATCTTCATGTGACTGACTCCTCTTCAGAGAAGATCTTTGTAATCACTTTCAAAATCATCAATTTTTTTTCCCATAGACTTGGTTTATTTTTTTAATTAATTTTTTGACGTGGACCATTTTTAAAATCTTTACTGACTTTGCTACAGTATTGCTTCAGTCATATGTTTTGGTTTTTTGGCCACAAGGCATGCTTCCTTCAGTTAAATTCAGTTTAACACACATATATAGAAAGTCTGTCATATTTTCACCTGGTGCTAGATAGCAGAGACTCTAACATGCAGAGAATCTCATTCCAGTCCTGGAGGATGTCTTTAGACTTAACATAACTCTATGGACTGTATATTTTATTGAAGATTACCGAACTCAGTGAATTCTGTTTCCAGTCTCCAGCAAGAGATGAACGTAGTGGAAAAAAAAATCTAAATATACCTCTTTCATAAAGTTTCTTTTACAGATGAACCATAAGGCAGTCTTCAGTTCAGTTCAGTCGCTCAGTTGTGTCCAAATTTTTGCGACCCCACAGACTGAACCATGCCAGGCTTCCCTGTCCATCAACTCCCAGACCTTACTCAAACTAATGTGCATCGAGTTGGTGATGCCATTCAACCATCCCATCCTCTGTTGTCCCCTTCTCCTACTGCCTTCAATCTTTCCCAACATCAAGGTCTTTTCAAATGAATCAGTTCTTTACATCAGGTGGCCAAAGTACTGGAGTTTCACCTTCAGCATCAATCCTTCCAATGAATATTCAGGAATGATTTTCTTTAGGATGGACTGGCTGGATCTCCTTGCTGTTCAAGGGACTCTCAATAGTCTTCTCCAACACCACAGTTCAAAAGCATCAGTTCTTTGTGGCTCAGCTTTCTTTATAGTCCAACTCTCACATCCATACGTGACTACTGGAAAAACCATAGCTTTGACGAGAAGGACCTTTGATGGCAAAGTAATGTCTCTGCTTTTGAATATACTGTCTAGGTTGATCATAACTTTTCTCCCAAGGAGCAAGCATCTTTTAATTTCATGGCTATAGTCATCATCTACAGTGATTTGGGAGCCTCCCAAAATAAAGTCTTTTACTGTTTCCATTGTTTCCCCACCTATTTGCCATGAAGTGATGAAGCCGTGATCTTAGTTTTCTGAATATTGAGTTTTAAGCCAACTTTTCACTCTCTTCTTTATCTTTCATCGAGTCTTAACATTCTTCTTAACATTCTTTTATTGATTGATCCTTCATTATAACAAGTGACTAGATCAGAAATATTGGGAAGGAAGAGAATAAAAAGCTAAGATATTCATAGTGAATATGTTATCTTAGCAGGAAGCCAAACATAAACATATTTTGAAATATAGAAATAATAGATTCTATGCAAAGCAGCATCTTTTATTGCTTAAGAAGTGGGGATAATCTAAGTATGCTTGATGATTCAAGTTTTGTCTACACAACTCCAAATAATAGATTGAATACATATTGCAGTCATGCAGTTATTTCTTAAGGTATAGATTTTAATATTGTGGAAAGCATCAATTTAAATTCCTGACAAAACTGTAAAGACTCTGAAATTAAAACTGGAATGTCTTAGAAATCTTCCAGTGTAACAGTGTATGCAGGTCAGGAAGCAACAGTTAGAACTGGACATGGAACAACAGACTGGTTCCAAAGAGGGAAAGGAGTATGTCAAGGCTGTATATTGCCACCCTGCTTATTTAACTTCTATGCAGCGTACATCATGGGAAACACTGGGCTGGATGAAGCACAAGCAGGGATCAAGATTACCAGGAGAAATATCAATAACCTCAGATATGCAGATGACACCACCCTTATGGCAGAAAGCAAAGAAGAGCTAAAGAGCCTCCTGATGAAAGTGAAAGAGGAGAGTGAAAAAACTGGTAAAACTCAACATTCAGAAAACTAAGATCATGGCATCTGGTTCTATTACTTCATGGCAAATAGATGGGGAAACAGTAGAAACAGTGGCTGACTTTATTTTTTTCGGCTCCAAAATCACTGCAGATAGTGACTGCAGCCATGAAATTAAAAGACCTTGTTCCTTGGAAGGATAGTTATGACCAACCTAGACAGCATGTTAAAAAGCAGAGACATTACTTTGCCAACAAAGGTCCATCTAGTCAAAGCTATGGTTTTTCCAGTGGTCATGTATAGGTGTGAGAGTTGGACTATAGAGAAGCTGAGCGCCGAAGAATTGATGCTTTTGAACTGTGGTGTTGGAGAGACTCTTGAGAGTCCCTTGGACTGCAAGGAGATCCAACCAGTCCATCCTAAAGGAGATCAGTCCTGGATGTTCATTGGAAGGATCCTGGAGGTGAAACTCCAGTACTTTGGCCACCTGATATGAAGAACTGACTCATTGGAAAAGACTCTGATGCTGGGAAAGATTGAAGGCAAGAGAAGAAGGGGATGACAGAGGATGAGATGGTTGGATTGCATCACCAACTCAATGGACATGAGTTTGAGTGAACTCCGGGAGTTGGTGCTGGACAGGGAGGCCTGGTATGCTGCAGTCCATGGGGTTGCAAAGAGTCAGACGTGACTGAGCAACTGAACTGAACTGAACAGATCACTTTGCAACCTACATAGTGTTACCAGATTTTCCAAGATCCCATTATTAGATAATGATAGAATTTTAGCTAGAACTGAAACACTGACACTGTTTATTTTTTTAAAGTTTTAATTTATTCGTTTTACTATTTCTAGGTCTTTTATTTCATTTGTATTATTACTACCCTATAGGCATCCCCTGTGGGAAATATGATAAAACTCTTTAAAAGGAAGTTATTGACATTAATGAGAAATGTGTCTGACAGATATTAGTAGATATTTAATGGCTAGTTTTTTCTTTAAATCTCTTATTTGATTCCAAATGTATATATTCCAAGCAACCTTGAAAGAGCTTAATATTTTTTATTTCTTATAACATAATGAATGTGCCAATAATGACAATTCATAGGAACAAAAACACAATACTTTCTCCAAATTCCTATTTTCCGCTCCAAACTTCAGAATCAAAGTTGCTCTATATTTTTCTTGATGAGCCAGAAATAATTTTATGGCTAATTTTTTCAGTCCCATTGCAATAGGAAGGGAAAGACTGATGCTACTTCCTTGATTTTTTCAATATCAAAGCTACTTTTTTTTTTTTTAGTTCTAGATGCAACTCAGAAATCTAAGAATTAAAGAGTATTATTCAACTCTGATACCACACAGTTCAAACCAAAGAGAAGGATACTTGTAGGTGAAAAGTGAGGATATTAGCATTGCATACCTGAAGTGTAGACTCCTCTTATTAACGTTCCATCAGATATGCAGATAACACCACCCTTATGGCAGAAAGTGAAGAGGAAGTCAAAAGCCTCTTGTTGAAAGTGAAAGAGAAGAGTGAAAAAGTTGGCTTAAAGCTCAACATTCAGAAAACAAAGATCATGGCATCTGGTCCCATCACTTTATGGGAAATAGATGGCGAAACAGTGGAAACAGTGTCAGACTTTATACTTTTGGGCTCCAAAATCACTGCAGATGGTGATTGCAGCCATGAAATTAAAAGATGCCTACTCCTTGGAAGGAGGATTATGACCAGCCTAAATAGCATATTAAAAAGTAGAGACATTTCTTTGCCAAAAAAGGTCCATCTAGTCAAGGCTATGGTTTTTCCTGTGGTCATGTATGGATGTGAGAGTTGGACTGTGAACAAAGCTGAGCGCTGAAGTAAATGCTTTTGAACTGTGGTGATGGGAAGACTCTTGAGAGTCCCTTGGACTGCAAGGAGATCCAACCAGTCCATTCTAAAGGAGATCAGTCCTGAGCGTTCATTGTAAGGACTGATGTTGAAGTTGAAACTCCAGTACTTTGGCCACTTCATGCGAAGAGTTGACTCATTGGAAAAGACTGTGATGCTGGGAGGGATTGGGGGCAGGAGGAGAAGGGGATGACAGAGGATGAGATGGCTGGATGGCATCAGTGACTCGATAAACATGAGTTTGAGTAAACTCCAGGAATTGGTGATGGACAGGGAGGCCTGGAATTCTGTGATTCATGGGGTCACAAAGAGTCAGACATGACTGAGGGACTGAGGTGAACTGAACTGAACCAATTTAATAAATGAGGAGAGAAAGTAGAGGCAAGAAAGCATGCTTGCTTAGGGACAGCAAAGAACAAAGTCAGAGAGAGAGAGAAGTCTGTGGTTCCCTGGTTTCAATTCAGTGATTCTTCCTTGAATAGGAATGAGAGAAAACTTTCCTCAGGAGCTCCAGTCAGGGTTGTGCTCACTCTTGTGCTCAACAAGCCAGCAAGGGTATCACAGATGTGCTGAGGTGAGAAGATACCAATAGGAGGGGAAGGATCTGCATCACATGTCAGATTTCAAATCTGGTTCTCCACTTTTTAACTTCTTTTCTGATACACACTTCTGACACCAGTGGATAAAGATTTCCATTGATTTCCAGTTTCTTTTCTTTCCTACCTTCCTTCTCTTTCTTTCTGCTTTTAAAGAACCTATTATATACATAGCAAAATTTACCATTTTAACGACTTCTAAGTGTACATTTCTGTAACATTAAGTACCTTCACATTGTGTCACAACCACCATCCAGCCCAACTTTTTCATATTTCCTAACTGGAACTCTGTATCCGTACAGTTTCTCCATTCTCCCCTTCTCCCAGCCTCTGGCAATAGTCTTTCTATTTTATCCCCATTTTCAATAACACTTAGTGTTATCAGACTTCTTAAGTTTTGCCTATCTAGTTCATGCTAAATATTATTTCATTGTTATCTTCTGGTTTTTTTTTTAGTATGATTGAACAACATTCTATAAGTACATTGGCAGTTTTTTTCATTTTTGTGAAATAACTAATTTAATGTATCAATATATGTATGCTTTATTGAGAATGTAATATATGCATATAATTCATGTATGATATAATTCATCTATTAAAAATGTACAATTCAATGATCATGATTTTATTCAGAGTTATACACTCATCATTATAGTCAATTTTAGATCATTTTGATCACTGTAAAAGAAATATACTCATTAGCAAAAGCTCCAAAGTTCTTCACCCTTCCCCAGCCCTGAACAACTACTAATCTATATTCTGTCTCTAAAGAGCTTGCTGTTCTGGCTATTTCATATAAATACAGTCATAAAATATCTGTTTTTTTTTTGTAATTGGTTTCTGAGATTTACTGTAATGTTTTCAAGGTCCAACCATATAGTTCTGTATATCAGTATATCATTCTTTTTGGGGGGCAGAATATTCCATTGGATAGACATGCCACATGTTGTTTATCATTGTCAACACTCATTATTTGCCTTTAAAACTATGTCCACTAGTATTTCATTGAGGTTTTGATTTGACTTATCCTACTTATTGATGATGCTGAATTTTGAATAAAAGTATTTTATTTAGTAGGTGATAGTAGCAAAAGTAAGGGAGTAGAAAAGTAAGACAGAGATAGGAAGAAATCTAATGGACACATTGTCAGGCAGGTAGATACTGGGCAACTGGATTTACATTATTTTGTCATCAAACCTTTTTTTTTTTTTTCCAATATTTTGACACTATAAATTAATCATCATCACATATAGACTTTTTCAAAGTATATACCTAACTGACTGACAGTTTGGGTTTGATTTTCTTGTTTAACCACCTTATTCTCCTCTCTGGGGTCATTTTCATTCTCCCTAAATATAGTCTTTAGAATTTCTGTTATTGAAAAATCCTTGGCAAAAACACTCAAGATTTATTCATGTAAAAATTGTTTATTTCATCCTTGTCCTTGAAAATACTTTTATTGAGTACATAATTTTAGGTAGACAGTTATTTTCTCACAGTAGTTCAAAAATATTTTACTATTTTCTTCCTTTCATTGTGGCTTTTGACAAGTCTGTTATCAAAATAATTGACTCATGAGTAATCTATCTTTTTTCACTGCTATTTTTATTATCCTTTCTTCCTTTGACTTTTCCTTCCACTTTCTTTGTCATTTAAAAAAGAATTTTAAAAATTGCTGACTGCTATTAGTGGATACCTATAATGTTCTAGGTACTATGCTAATATAGGTAGTTCTTTCATATCACTGATTTGCTTGACATCCCTATGATTACTATTAGTAGGCTAATTCTACAAATAGGAGATTAGGCACAAAATGTTAAATTCTCAAGGCCATGGAGCTAGAAAGTGCTAGAACAAGCCTTGTACCTGAGTCTTTCTGATTGCAGAAGCTGCATTCATAGGAGATTTGCTCTCTTGTGAATTTTTAGCCCTGCCCTTTCATGCACTCCTTTTGAACCTCATCTGAGCTTAAAATAGAATTGGTACTTCTGACAATGATTTATGTGTGATTCAACTAACATCTCCTGCAAAGCTAACATGAGTTACTTTAAAAACTAAACTCTTTAGAAATAGATGGAAACTCTCATGGGAATATGTTGTCAAAAATCTACAACTAGGATTTTACAACTGTTTTAGCAATTTTATTTTGAAAACGTGGAAAATTTATTTCTAAAAGCTATTGTCATCTATTTGTTAATTTCCCTACATTTATTTGACAGTATTTTGCACTTTACAAAGATACTCAAATAAAAATGCTCTTTATAGCTTAAAATTTTTATTTAAGCATGAAGTGGCTTTATATATTCATTCATTGTCACAATATTTTGTATTATTTAATAATTATTTATGTGACTTTAACATCCAATTTTATTTTTAAATAATTTACAGAAGTTCATTACATTTATATTTAATACATACATGATGGCTCTTTAGAATACATTAAATTAAACAGTGAGGATCACCAATTCTATGCTTAAATTGTTACTTCTGATTTTGGCTACATAGTACAAGTATTTTTCCTGAAAATAGCAACTTATTTGATTAACTTAAAGAGTAAAGTATAAAAGAAATGCAGTAATCTGTATTCCTTACGCGCAAAGCCCAAAATTTATATCCTATCTAGTAAAAGCAAAGAATGTACTCATCTTAGTAAAATAAAATATTTAAATTTAAAGTTAGAACACTAGTTACCCAAAAGTAAGATTAACCAAAGACTAGTTATTTTGTTTATATTGTTTAGGTGCTTGCTTCCAAAACTTCTATACTCAGACTATAATTAGACTTTTGCAATAAGATATAATTCCAATGTTAAAACCCATTGATCTTCTTATCCTTCAAATCTTAAACTTCAACTTCAGTTCAACCAAGTTATATTCTAGGAGTTTTGAAGTGATACAATTAACTCTCTGGAAAAATCTATTATTGGTATCATTAAATACTCAATGGTCACACTTAGTTAAATTATTACCATAGCCACAATTCCATACTTGGATATCTATCTACCTAAAACGTTTGTAGTAACTAAGCATTAATCATTATGACTTTTGTTCATCGCAAACACTAAAGCACTGAAAAAGTTTTTTTAGAAAGTGTTCTAAATTCTGCATCTATTATCTGCACTGACTGACTTTGTTTGTCTCTTGACTGGACTATTGCCACAGCTTCCTAATTAGTCTCCCTGCATGGGTCTTTCTACTACAACACATCTAACAATGCAGGATCCTAAAATATCTTCATAATAATCCTAAATTTAAAGATCTTTAATGGCTCCATTGCCTCCTTGTTAAGGTTGTAATCATTTGTCTTTGCAATCTCACCTCAGCATAACTCCCCATAGAACTCTGGACCTCTTTATATATTCCTCGAAGTATCCAGCAGTGAGAGCAAATTAAACATTTTCCGTCTTCTACATATATCACGACTCTAACAGTAGATTGTCTTTTCACATTCTGTCTCTTTTTGTGTATATCATCATCTTCTTTACTTGACCAATTTTTACATATCTTTCAAGAACTAGCTCAAAGTTTACTATCTTAGTGATACCTCTGGACACTTGCAATTGGTACACATATTCATCAAAAAACATGCCCTATTTTGTAGCAATTATACACTGACATATATGTCTCTCCCACAAGGTTGTGAGTGCTTTGAGGATGGAAGCCATGTCATATTCATCTTTGTATCCTTTGTATCAAATGGTTATGAATAAGTTAAATAATGAAGAATGACTGGAGTATCTTTGTCATAGTTTTTGTTAGATAGAAATATATAGTAGCTACTCTGATCCTTTATGTCTAACAGTGATGACATTTGGATACATTGTTGGCATTAAAATTGTATTATTTAGAGAAGTGTCAAAGGTATAGACTGGCTTAGGTGTTCTCTACTGTGATCCCTGACATCCTGACTTTCTCCTATGATTGTACATATTTAACTTTAATAACTTAAAAATGTTATAGTCTGTTTTACCTTCTAGACTGTAAACTGTCTGTAAGAGCAGTCATCATGTCTATGTAGCTCATCAATGTATCTGTAGGACTCTGCACAGTGCTGACAATCAATTGATTTGATTGAACTAGTTTATCAATTAGTTAATGAGTTGATGGGCAGTGAACTCAGAGTTACAAGTGTGGGTTCCATTTTCTATCTCAATCATTTTCTAGTTCTTATGGTGCCACTTTTAGATTCTCCAAATTCACGTTACCTCATGTATAAAATGAGGCAAAAATACCTGCCTGCTTAGATTAGAAGGTCTACAAAGATCAGGGGAGAAAAGAGGTATGATCAACCTAAAAACTTGGAAAAGATGAACAAATATGAAGCATTGTTAGTCTTGTAAGGAACAACAAGGCACTGTCAGAGAGTTCAGCAAAAATTAGGCTGGTGCCTTTTGTGTGTGTATGTAATAATAAAACATTCTTCTCTTTACAGCAGAACCTCTTGATTTACAAATTTTAGCAACTGAGCTTTAGTAATGATAACTATTCATTCTTTTCTCTTCAGTATGATTTCTAACAAATTGAAAAAAACTGTAAAGAAACTAATTGTTATAAACTGAATGTATCCCTTCCAAATTCACATGTGGAAATCCCAGTCCTCACCGTGATAGTGTAAGGAGTTGGGGTCTTTGGGAGATAGTTAGGTCATGAGTTTGGAACCTCCAGGAAAGGGATTAATGTCCTTATAAAAGAGACCTCAGAGGGTTCTCTCACTCCTTTCATCATGTGAAGATATAACAAGAAGATGATAATCTATGAACCAGAAAGCAGCTGGCACCAGACACCAAATCTGCCTGCACTTTGTTTTTGGACTTCCCAGCCTCCAGAATGGTGAGAAACAAATGTTTGTTGTTTAAACCGCCCAGTCTATGGTATTTTTGTTGTATCAGCATGAATGGACTAATACACTAAGATACTGAAATATGAGTTTTATTATTGATAAACCTGAATTGGAAAATATAGCTCAGAGCCACAGCCAAAACTAGCCTTTCATAATTCTTCAATTGCCCAAATAACATGCCTCCAAGAGTACCTTAATAAATGTACACACGTAAGCAGAAAAAGCCTAATTTCTGAGGGTAAGTTGCTGTAAGAGAGATCTCATGTCTGATTCATGAGTAAGAACCCAGTTTCTTCTCCCAACCTCACCTATTACTCTTTGAGCAGTAGATTTGGATAAGAATAGTCTAGACTTAAAAAAAAAGACAAAAAAAAAAAAAAAACCTGTATTTTCCTTCTGGGAGTGGAAAGAAAATTCACATAGGGAAACATGAAAAATAAGGACTTCTTCAATAATCCTGCCAAGCTGTTTGCTCTTATAAGTGGACATCCTGATCCCACTTTCAGGAGCTCTCACACTAAATATCACTCATTGATCCCTTGTGCAGTTTCTGGAAGCCACTATTGAATAGTTGATATTTTTACACAAAAGGCTTTGATATTAAGGAAAATGTATTAAAGAAAGTAAATGTAAGTTCTCATCTTACCTCAAGTTGAAAATTCCTTATTCTAATTTCTAGTTCAAATAGTACCCAGCTATGTGGTTTGCTGGGAGAAGGCAATGGCAACACATTCCAGTACTCTTGCCTGGAAAATCCCATGGACGGAGGAGCCTGGTAGGCTTTACTCCACGGGGTTGCTAAGAGTCGGCATGACTAAGCAGCTTCACTTTCCCTTTTCACTTTCATGCATTGGAGAGGGAAATGGCAACCCACTCCAGTACTCTTGCCTGGAGAATCCCAGGGATAGGGGAGCCTATGGGTTTGCACAGAGTCGGACACGGCTGAAGCGACTTAGCAGCAGCAGCAGCAGCAGCAGCATGTGGTTCACTCTGGATTGAATATGTGTTTCCCCTGCAGATTTATGTGTTGAGGCGTTACCCCTTGTAGTGATGGTATCTGGAGGTAGGGCTTTTGGGAAGTACTTAGATGAACTCATGAGACTGGGGTTGTCATGGTGTGGGGTCAGTTCCCTTGTAAGAGGAGACACCAGAGATTTTGTCATGTGCTTTCTGTGCCATGTGAGCACACTATGAAAACATGGTTATCTATAAACCAAGAAGAGAGGCCTTTCTAGAACCTGGCCATGTTGGCTCTCTTATCTTAGAATTCTAGCCTCCAAACTGTTAAAAGATAAATTTCTGTTGTCTATTCTACCCAGTCCATAATATTTTTCTATGGCAAACAGATCAGATGAATACCTAGTCCAGAATAGTTCTCCAGACATTTTGTAGAGATATTTTGATAACATCCATTACCTTGATATTGAACCAATGTTTCATAAAATGATCTGAAGTTAAAAAATACAATATCCTTCTCATAGTCAAATATCCAGGAAGAAATTAAAATCCAAAACTGTAATCCTTTTATTATTGTTAGTGTTTAAGATATTGAAAGTATAACATTATTAAAACCTAATGTTGGGTAAGAGACCAGTTTTTTCCTAGCCAACATTTAGTCTGGAATAGGGGTCTTTTCAGATTCTCTGTGTAGAGCAAGTGTAGATGGCAATCAGTCTCTCCAGAGGATCTCATATATTGCACTTCTTCATAGAGCATGTAATACTATCATAAACCTGGGTCTGCATATAGTAAAGTTGGGAAAAGTTAATCTTAGATCTCAGAGAAGTTATCATAGGAAAGATGATGTTCCTAGACTCTGGTTAAGGTAAAAGCAGCATATGAAGAAAGGAAAGTAGATAGACATAATATTTCTTTAATCCTCATCACAATACTGGTCGATTTGTCCTAGATTTGTAGAATCTATGATCTGTGAGATCAAATTGACTGGGGGAAAGTATGACTACATAGTTGTGCTAGTTTCCTATTGGTGTTGTAACAATTTACCAAAATTTTCATGTCTTAAAACAACATAGACTTTTCTCTTATCCTTCTGGAGGTCATATTCTATGAGTCAGCAGGAGTATTGTTTTGGAACATTCTAGGAGAGAACTTGTGGAGAAGGCAATGGCACCCCACTCCAGTACTCCTGCCTGGAAAATCCCATGGACGGAGGAGCCTGGTGGGCTGCAGTCCATGGGGTCGCTGAGGGTCGGACATGACAGAGTCACTTCACTTTCACTTTTCACTTTCATGCATTGGAGAAGGAAATGGCAACCCTCTCCAGTGTTCTTGCCTGGAGAATCCCTGGGATGGGGGAGCCTGGTGGGCTGCCGTCTATGGGGTCACACAGAGTCGGACACGACCGAAGTGACTTAGCAGCAGCAGCAGGAGAGAACTTGCTCTTGCCTTTTCCAGCTTTAAGAGGCTACTGCACTGCTTGACTCGACTGCATTCCTTTAACATCTGCTTTTCTATCATTCTTCTGTGAGTCTGATCCTCCTTCCCCCCTCTTATGAGGATCTTATTATGGGCCTATCCGGATACATCCAGGAAATTTTTCCCATCTGAAGATGCTTAACTTAATCTCATCTGAAAAGTCCATCTGCCCCACAAAGTAAGGTATTCTGAGATTTTCGAGATTAGGACATGGACCACTTTGTGGAGCTACTACTCTGCCTATCATTTGAGAAGACAAAGGCTGCTAATGCATCTTAATCTTTCATTAAGTGGTATTTGAAACATACCTATCGTCCAAAGAAATTAGAATTTTGTCCCCAGGGCATCTATTATTGTGAAGCCTTATTTCATACTCCCTTCTAAAATCATCTTCTTAATTCCTTCCTACTTTAAACTTTGTGTCTCTGATGCAGACCAATATTGAATTGACCGGGAACACAGGGTGCACACTATCTCATGAGTGCTACCCATCAGCAGAGTGTTACCCTTGCTTTCTCTAAATTCCCAACATCCTTAGTTCATCTCTTTTTCAGCTAGCTATAAATGTACCTTTCAATAGATTATCCATAATTTTCACATTTGCATCATGTGGGAAATCATCAGCAATATACTCGTGAGCCAAAGCTGCAGCTGCTATACCTAAAGCTTATGCTCACATGTGTCTAGTGAGGACTTTTATTTCTGCCATGTATTCGTCACTAGAAATTTTTTTTTTACTCATTACTTTTAATATTTTCCAGGTCTTATATGATTTTTATTATTTCAATGGTAGAGTGTTATATCCACTTATTATTACCATATTCCTTCCTGCTAAACTGGACTATGACTCTAGTGCACATTTCTGATTTGGTCTCCAAATATTTTCAAGATGACTCATGAAATTCTTAAGTGGTTTAGCCAGCATCTCAACTTTCCAATAAGGCTAGAAATCTTTCTTGATTTTGACAGTCTTTTTTTCCCCCTTGCATTATCTTTGTTTGTGTACCCAGACTTTTTTTTTCTCAAAAGTATTCCATTAGGTTTAATGTTATGAAGTCTCTAGCAGTAATAGATATAGGTAATGAATTCTAGTTCTCTATAAACTTCAGTCCATTGAAATAAATCTTGTTGACCTTCACCTTCTTGAAACGGATGCTACCACTAGAAGGGCTTTCTCATGATATCAGTGTTGCAAGAAATCAATAAAACTTAAGCAGATTTTACTGAAATATTTGTGTAACAAATGTAAAACAATTTACTCTTTGGACTTTTAAGCTCTCATTTCAGTTGTTACCTCATATAACTGCATCATTTTAAGAAACCTTCAGGGTGAACCATTTACTGTAATCTATTAATCATAGTTCTCTGTGAAAAGATGATTAATATATAGCTGCTTTATCAAAATCATTGGTTTAACCTCCATATAGGCTATATATCATGATCATAGCTAGGTGTTGGGAAAATATTTATTATTGACTATAAGAGGTCTTTGGAAAGTGAATATAAAAGGATAAGTGCAATTACATCACTGCTATAGGAAAATAATAATTGAAAACATATTTTACACCTGGGCCTCATTGCAATAATTGGTTAATAAAAATAAATCAAAACTAACTATCTTATCAATGTTCTCCATTTATGATTCTGTATAAATAATGCAAAGAGTCATAAGAACAAAGATAAGGAAATAAATTTTCCAGGTAAACTTAAATAAATATGCATGAGAAGTTTTTGGTAGGTTATTTATTTCCCTAATATACATTTTCAATTATCATGAATAGAATTATATTAATTCCAATAGCTAAAGTTAAAAACTTCAAAGACATTCCTGTCAAGATGATTCTGGGAGTTCAAACATGAATCAACCACCTGCAACTCCAAAGAAATAGCAATGATAGAAATATATGTTAAAATGCATTTGAAAGGCAGAGTTGTGTATAAGAGCAAGCTATACATCTCCAAGGGCAATGCATTAACATGAGACACAGTTAACATAAAAAGAATAGTAGCCAACAGTTAACTCTGTATGCTTGCCAGGCTTTTGCAAATGGACCCATGAAAAGGTGGTCTGGAATTTTTTTTTTTTTCCTTCTGGATAATTGAATGGAAAATAGGGCACACATGTCAGGGGACCAGAGCCAGACTGAAGTTTCCATTCTTCTAGCTTTCCTGGGAAAGGATGCTGAAAAGAGTTGAAATTGTTGCCCAGGTCTGAGATTTGAACTTCTACCTGAAGAAGCTGAAGAAACTAAAGAGAGCTGTTCAAATAGACCTTAGCCAAAATGGTAAATATACCAGATTAAAATTTCAGTCTTAAGGGCTGAGAGTCATAATAAAAACCATTACTAAGGAGAGGTCTCCAGGAGGCTAGATAAGGGCTACAAAAATGCTTGATGAGGAGGGGATAATTGTCACTCAAGATGAGATTAAAAAAAATAAAGTTCTAAAGTACAAGAAGAAAAATAAAAGTAATATATGAAGTACAAGATACAAATAATGGAGCAATCTTAAAGGATTCGAAAAGGAAAATTCCTTTGTACAATCCTGATGAGAATGTAAAATGGTACCATTAGCTTGAAAAACTGGCAGTTGATAAGCTTAAAGAAATTAAACATTTATACTCTTATGACCCAGATATTCCATTTCTACATATTTATTGAAGATTAATAAAAATATATGTTCAATAAAAGTCATATAAGAATGTCTACAGATGTATTGATAATAGTCCCAAACTGGAAAAAGCCACAGGGGAGAATGTGTAAGCACATTGTGTTTAACTCTTACTATAAAATACTACTGTGTCAGACATCAGTGTTGTAAACTTCCATAAGGGCCACATGGCAAGGAACTACAGTTGGCTTCTGGGAACTGAAAGGAGTCATGGGCAATAGCTGGTAGGCAACTGGGGAACTTCATGCCTACAACCACAAAGGAATTAATGCTGCCAGAACCAGTCAGCTTGGAAGATGTCCATCTCTTGGTGAGAAGTGCATTCATGCTCCACAGTTTGATATCAACCTAGTAAGACCCTGGTCAGAGGATTCTATCACACTGTGCTCTATGCTCAGTTATCTGACATCCAGAAACTATGAGATAATAAGCTTGTGCTATTTAAAGTCACAAAGTTTGTGAGTTATACAGCATTATGAAATTAATATAGTGAGAAATCTTGTATGTGCTATTCCTTTCTACACTGAAGATTCTAGCCTGGGACTGCCTAATAAACTTCCTGTGATGATGGTTATGTTCTATTTCTGTGTTGTATGACATGGCAGCCAATAACCACATATGGCTATGAAATACTTGAAATGTTGCTATAGCAATTGAGCAACTAAGTAGTTAATTTTATTTAAACTGAATTGACTAAATTTAAATAGCCATACATGTGTGGTGACTAAATATAGTGGACAATGCAATTGTAGCCAATGAAATTAATAAATAAAAATATGTGGGAAGGGGGTTCAGGATTGGGAACTCATGTACACCCGTGGCATTCATGTAAATGTATGGCAAAACCAATACAGTATTGTAAAGTAAAAATAAATAATGAATAAAATAAAAATAAAGAGCACACACACACAAAAAGTCCCAGTGGGGAGGGAGGAAGGAATAACATGAAACAAGATTGATAAAATGTTGATTATGATGTTGAAGATGGCTCTAGGGTTCACAGAGGTTCATCATTCTATTTTTATGTATGTTTCAACATAGTCATAATATAAAGTTCTTAAATAACAAAAATAATAATAATTCTAGTGGAAGAGACAAAAGTGTAATTAAATAAATTCTACTCAGTTGAAAAAAATATGTCTAAGTAATAACTCTTCTAAATTTTGCACATTTTCATAGTAATTGGATTGCTTACATAGATCTTAAAAACAACAGATGCAAATTATTAGAACCTCTAAGGGCATTCTATGATATGAAGTGTATAAGAAAGAAAGTAAAAAAATCAATGGTGTTTCTATTCACCAGTGGAAACCAAACCGAAGTTGAAATTTTAAAGAGATCCAGTTACAAATAGTAGCTAAAGTTGTAATCTATATATATAAAAGGAACCTTTTTGGTAGGGTATTGTAAAAAGTTTATGATGACTATGGAGTCAGAACTAAATAAACTGTGAGATATGTTTTCATAAACGGGAAGAGGGTACCACAAATATGTCACATCTCCCAAAAATCAGTTCACAATTTCAGCGTAATCCAGTTAAATTCCCAGCAAGCTTTTGGTAGACGTTAACAAGCGGTACTCTCACCTCTGCTACTCATGTTATAAAAGTCAAAATAACTGTGGTGTTAGAGTAAGGATAGCAAATATATTAGAAAAAAATTCACCTACAGATAAAACTTTCTGTATAGAGATAACATACAGAGATAACATTAGAAGATAACATATAGAGATAACATACAGAGATAACATTAGCAGTAAGTATATAAAATATTGACTATTTAATAAATTGTAATTGATTATCCATATTGAAAAGAAGAAGATTATGTCCCTAACTTACATGCAAACCTCTACTTCTGCTTCATTGACTACACTAAAACCTTTAACTGTGTAGATCACAACAAACTGTGGAAAATTCTTAGAGAGATGGGAATATCAGACCACCTTACCTGCCTCCTGAGAAACCTGTATGCAGGTCAAGAAGCAATATTTAGAGCTGGATATGAAACAACGGGCTGGTTCCAAATTGTGAAAATAATATGTCAATGATGTATGTTGTCACCCTGCTTATTTAACTTATATGGAGAGTACATCACGCAAAATGCTGGTCTGGATGAAGCATGGAATCAAGATTCCTGGGAGAAACATCAATAACCTCAGATTTGCCAATGATACCACCCTTGTGGCAGAAAGAAAAGAATTAAAGAGCCTTTGATGAAAGTGAAAGAGGAGAGTGGAAAAGCTGGTTTAAAACTCAGCATTGGAAAGATGAAGATCATGGCATCCAGCCCATCACTTCATGGTAAATGGATGGGGAAACAATGGAAACAGTGACAGACTTTATTTTCTTGGGCTCCAAAATCACTGCAGATGGTGACTGCACCCATGAAATTAAAAGACACTTGCTCCTTGGAAGAAAAGCTATGACAACCTAGATAGCATATTAAAAAGCAGAGACATTACTTGGCCAACAAAGTCTAAACTATGGTTTTTCCATAGTCATGTATGGATGTGAGAGTTGGATCATAAAGATGGCTGAGCACCAAAGAATTGATGCTTTTGGACTGCGGTGTTTGAGAAGACTCTTTTGAGTCCCTGGGACAGCAAGGAGATCAATCCAATCCATCCTAAAGGAAATCAGTCCTGAATATTTATCGGAAAGACTGACGCTGAAGCTGAAGCTCTAATACTTTGGCCATCTGATGTGAAGAGCTGATTCATTGGAAAAGACCCTGATGCTGGGAAAGACTGAGGGCAGGAGGAGAAGGGGATGACAGAGAACAGGATGGTTGGATAGTATCACCAACTCGATGGACATGAGTTTGGTCAAGCTCTGGGAGATAGTGAAGGACAGTGAAGCCTGGTGTGCTTCGTCACAGAATTGAACATGACTGAGCAACTGAACAGCAACAACTTACATACCATACTATAAATAAATTTCTGTTTAAGTCCCACATTTTAGAAGTAAGTTTAAAACAACAAGCACAATAAACAAATAATAACCAGAAGCACTGTTACTTCAAGCCAAGCATGAACTACAGGCTCTATAAGTACAGATTGGACATTACAATTGAAAACCGAAGATGCCGTAAACAAAGTCAATAAATCAATAACAGTGAATGAGACTTGTGCAGGCGTACCTTTATTGTACTTCTCAGATGCTGCATTTTTTGGAAGTTTTGTGGCAACCCTGAACCAAGCAAGTCTATTGGTATCATTTTTCCAACAGCATTTTCTCACTCTGTGTCTGTCACATTTCAGTAACTCTCACTGTATTTTAAACTTTTAAATTATTATTATATCCGTTATGATGATTTATGATCAGTAATCTTTGATGTTACTATTGTGTTTTGGGGCACCACACATCAGCCCCATATAAGGTGATTAACTTAATTGATAAATGTTGTCTGCATTCTAACTGCTCCACCAACCAGCTATAACTCTGTTTCTCTGTCCCTCTCCTTTGGGTTCCCTATTCCCCGAGACACAACAGTATTGAAGTTATGACCATTAATAATCCTACAATCGTCTCTAAGTGTTCAAATGAAAGGAAGAGTCCCACATCTCTCACTTTAAATCAAAAGCTAGAAATGATTAAGTTTAGTGAGGAGGGCATGTGAAAGGTGAAGATAGGCAGAAAGCTAGGCTTCTTGCCCTAAACAGCCATACTGTGGATGCAAAGGAAAAGTTCTTGAAGGAGATTAAAAGTGGTAATCCAGAGAGCACACAAATGATAAGAAAGCAGGACAGTCTTACTGCTGACAGGAAGTTTTAGTGGTCTGGATAGAAAATCAAACCAGCCACAACATTCTGTTAAGCCAAAGCCTAACCCAGAGCAAGATCCTAAGTCTCTTTCATTCTGTGAAAACGTAGAGAGTTGAGGAAGCTGCAGAAGAGTTTAAAACTAGCAGAGGCTGATGCATGAGATTTAAAGAAAAAAGTCATCTCGATCACATCAAAGTGCAAGATGAAGCAGCAAGTGCTGATGTAGAAGCTGCAGTAAGTTACACAGAAGGTCTAGGTAAGATAATCCATGGAGATGACTACACTAAACCACAGATTTTCAATGTAGATAAAGTAGGCTTCTATTGGAAGAGGATACCATCTAGGACTTTCACAGCTAGTGAGGAGATGTCAGTGCCTGACTGACTTCAAAACTTCAAAGGACAGGCTGACTCTCTTGTTAGGGGCTAATGCACCTGGTGACTTTAAGTTAAAGCCGATGATTATTTACTCTTGTAAAAATCCTAGGTCCCTTAAAAATGATGCTAAGTCTACTCTGCCTGTGCTTTATAAATGGATCAACAAAGTCTGGATGACAGCATATCTATTTACAGCATGGTTTTCTGAATATGTTAAAGCCCACTCTTAAGTTCTACTGCTCAGAAAACAAGTGATTCCTTTCTGTATATTATTGCTCATTGACATTATACCTGATCACCCAAGAGCTCTAATGGAAAAGTACAAGTTTCATGCTGACTTAATGCCTTCTAACACAGCATCCATTCTGTAGCACATAGATCCAACAGTCATTTTGACTTCCAAGTTTTACTACTTAAAAAATACATTTCATATATCTAAAACTGCCATAGACAGTGATTGCTCTGATGGATCTGGGCAAGGTAAATTGAAAACTTTCTGAAAAATATCTGCTATTCTGGACACCATTAAGAACATAGGTAGAGTTCAAAATATCAGCATTAATAGAAGATTTGGAAGAAGTTGATTCCAACCCTCATAGATGACTTTGAGGAATTTAAGACTTCAGTGGAGGAAGTAACTGCAAATGTGATTAATACATAAATAAAATTAATAGCAAGCAAACTAGAATTAGAAGTGGCACCTGAAGATGTGACTGGTTTGCTGCAGTTTCATGATATAACTAATGGACAAGGAATTACTTCTTAATGAACAAAGAAAGTGATTTATTGAAAATAAACTATTTGTGGTGAAGAAACTGTGAAGACTGTTAAAATCACAACAGATATTTAGAATATTACATAAAGTCAGCTCAGAGCAGTGGCAGCACTTGAGAGGATTGACTCCAACTTTAAAAGAGGTTCTAGTGTGGGTAAAATGCTATCAAAGAGCACTGCATGCTGCAGAGAAATGATTCACACAAGGAAGAGTCAGTTGATATGGCTGACTTCAGTGCTGTCATATTTTAAGAAATTGGCAGTGTCACCTCAGCTTTCAGGAACGACCACTCTGGTTATAGTTAGCAACCATCAACATCTAAGCATGACCCTCCAACGGTAAAAAAGATTATAACTTAACAAAGGCTCAGAAGATGGTTAGCATTATTTAGCAATAAATTATTTTTGATTAAGTGATGTACATTGTGTTTTTAGACATAATGTTGTTGAACACATGAGAGACTGGAGTATGCATGCATGCTAAGTCACTTCAGTCTTGTCCGACTCTTTGTGACCCTATAGACCATAGCCTGCCAGGCTCCTCTGTCCATGGGATTCTCCAGGCAAGAGCAGTGGAGTGGATTGCCATGTCCTCCTCCAGGGGATCTTCCTAGCTCAGGGATTGAACCGGTGTTGCCTATGTTTCCTGCTTTAGCAGGCAGGTTCTTTACCACTAGTGCCACCTGGGAAGCACAGACTAGAATACAGTATAAACATATTTTTTAATATGCACCAGGAAATCAAAATATATTGCAAAATTCAGGCTTAAATTGAAGAAAATAGGGAAAACCACTAGGCCATTCAGATATGACCTAATCAAACCCCTTATGATTATACAATGGAGGTGATGAATACATTCAAGGGGTTAGATCTGGTAGACAGAGTATCTGAAGAACTATGAATGGAAGTTCATAACATTATACAGGAGGCAGTGAACAAAACCATCCCAAGAAAAGGGAAATGCAAGAAGGCAAAGTGGTTGTCTGCGAAGAATTTACAAATAGCTGTGGAAAGAAGGGAAGCAAAAGGCAAAGGAGAAAGGGAAAGATATAACTAACTGATTGCAGAGTTCCAGAGGTTAGTAAAGAGAGACAAGAAGGCCTTCTTAAATGGACAAAGAAATAGAGGAAAACCATAGAATGGGAAAGACTAGAGATCTCTTCAAGAAAATTGGATATTTTGAGGGTACATTTCATACAAGGATGGGCATGATAAGGGACAGAAATGGTAAAGACCCAACAGAAGCAGAAGAGATTAAGAAGAGGTGGCAAGAATACACAGAAGAACCATACAAAAATGGTCTTAATAAAACCTTTTAAAGGATAAGATTTGGATAATCATGATAAGTGTGGTCACTCATCTAGAGCCAGACATCCTGGAGTGTGAAGTCAAGTGGGCCTTAGGAAGCACTACTACAAACAAAGCTAGTGGAGGTGATGGAATTCCTGCTGAGCTATTTGAAATCTCAAAAGATAATGCTGTGAAAGTGTTGTACTCAACATCTCAGCCAATTTGGAAAACTCAGCAATGGCCACAGGACTGGAAAAGTTGAGTTAACATTACAATTCCAAAGAGGGGCAATGCCAAAGAATGTTCAAACTACTATACAATTGTGCTCATTTCACATGCTAACAAAGTTATGCTCAAAATCCTTTTAAGCTAGGCTTTGGCAGCACATGAACTAAGAACTTTCAGATGTACAACCTGGGTTACAAAGAGCCAGAAAAATCAGCAATTAAATTGCCAACATTCGTTGGATCATGGAGAAAGCAAAGGAGTTCCAGGAAAACATCTACTTCTGCTTCATTGACCACTTTAAAGCCTTTGACTGCATGGATTACAAAAACCTGTGGAAAATTCTCAGTGACTGGAGGACCACACCACCTTACCTGTCTCCTGAGAAACTTGTATACAGATTAAGAAACAACAGTTAGAAACAGACTTGGAAAAACCGACTGGTTCCAAATTGGGAAAGGAGCGTGGCAAGACTCTATATTGTCACCCTGCTTATTTAACTTACATGCAGAGTTCATCAGGCTGGATGACTCACAAGCTGGAATCAAGACTGCCAGAAGAAATATCAACAAGCTCAGATATACAGATGAAACTTCTCTAATGGCAGAAAGTGAAGAGGAACTTAAGAGCCTCTTGATGGGGGGTGAAAGAAGAGAGTGAAAAAGCTGACTTAAAACTCAGCATTCAAAAAACGAAGATCATGAAATCCAGTCCCATCATTTCATGGCAAATAGAAGGGGAAAAAGTGGAAGCAGTGACAGATTTTCTTTTCTTGGACTCCAAAACCACTGTAGACAGTAACTGCAGCCATGAAATTAAAAGAAGCTTATTCCTTGGAAGGAAAACAATAACAAACCTAGATAGCATATTAAAAAGCAGAGAGATTACTTTGCTGACAAAAGTCTGTATAATCAAAGCTATAGTTTTTCCAATAGCCTTGTTTGGTTTTGAGAGTTTGACCGTAAGGAAGGCTGAGTGCTGAAGAACATATTTTCAAATTGTGGTGCTGTACAAACCTCTTGAGAGTCCCTTGGACTGGAAGGGGATCAAACCAGTCAATCCTAAAGGAAATCAACCCTGAGTATTCATGAGAAGGACTGTTGCTGAAGCTGAAGCTCCAATACTTTGGCCACCTTATTGGAAGAGCCAACTCACTGGAAAAGGTCCTGATGCTGGGGAAAGTTTAAGACAAAAAGAAGAGGGAGTGGCACAGGATGAAATGGTTAGATAGCATCATCCTCTCAGTGGACGTGAATTTGAGCGCACCCTGGGAGATAGTAGAGGACCAAGGAGCCTGTGCTGTAGTGCATGAGGTCACAAAGAGCCTGACATGACTTAGTGACTGAAAAACCACAATATAGTGTAAGCATATTTTTCATGAGCACTGGGAAATTATGACTTTGTGTGATTTACTTTATTGTGGTGGTCTCGAATTAAACCCTCAATATCACCAACAGATGCCTATACCCCAAATATTTACATGGATAACCATAAATGATGAGTTTAATAAAGCAAGCTGCAAAATAAAAGATAAATTTTAAATACCATAATCAATACTTTATGAAATCACACAGATTTAATAAAGGTTAGAAAGCATAAGCTGTAAACATGAATCAAATTTAATGCCTGCCTTTGATCATGGGGAAAATTAATGAAATGAAGGAATTTCAAAGGCATCTGCATTGTTTTATCTCTTTAAAAGAGAATTTAAACAAATATAGCAAAACTACGTGTGTGTGTTAGTCGCTCAGTCATGTCCAACTCTTTGTGACCCCCAAAACTGTAGCCTGCCAGGATCCTCTGTCTGTGGATTTCTCCAGGTAAGAATGCTGGAGTGAGTATCCATTCCCTTTTCCAGGGGATCTTCCTGACCCAGGGATTGAACCCAGGTCTCCTGCATTGCAGGCAGATTCTTTACCATCTGAGCCACCAGGGAAGTCCATAGCAAAATGATAGCATTTGTTAAATTTCTTGGCTCAAAAGAAGTTTTAATATTAAAAATTCAGTATGCTATCTTCTCCTAACCATCTCCTCAGCCAATAAAGCATCTTTCCTGTTTACTCCAATTGTAATGTAGGTTGGCTGCTTGGGATCTCTAGTACTCTCTATTGTTTTTTTTTTTTCTCAAGACTACGTCTGATCATTGCATTCCCTTCCCATGATCTACACTAGTCCTTCTTCAACTAATGCTGGAATACTTATGAGTCTTCAAGTCATTTTTCTACCTTCAGTGATTCTTTTACAACTCAAGCTACTCAAGCTACATCAAAAGATGCTTTTCCTTAGGTGGTATTTATACTTCATAAGTCACTTAAATAAACTTATGGAACTTCTCTTTGCCTATGATCTTGAACTTAAAGTTAGGGATTTAGCTTTTATTTTTCAGACCCTGAAAATGTCAATGCTATGCATAATTTGCCTTCTATTTTCTAAACATTTCTCCCACATGGATTTCTCTTCCATGATTCTGCCAAATCATGCCCATTACTCCTTGGAGTGTTGGGCAATAAGATTTTTACTCGAATTCCTTCTGTTTCATATTTCACCTTATTCAGTGAATATTTGTTAGTTCCCTGATAAAGTTTAGCAGGAATCCCCCGTGTCTCAGTGGTCAAGAATTCACCTGCAATGCAGGAGACTTGAGTTTGATCCTTGGGTCAGGAAGATCCCCTGGAGAAGAGCATGGCATCCAATTCTAGAATTCTTGCCTTGAGAAATCCTACGGACAGAGCGGTCTGATGGGCTACAGTCCACAGGGTCACAGAGAGTTGGACATGACTGCACACATGCAAGCTTGCAAGATTTAGCAATGGAGTCAAAATACCCACAAGGAAGACACAATCCTTGCCCTTAATAATACACTTATATTTGTCCTACTTACTTTTGAGGTTGTAAACAGTTTTTCTATCCTTATCTCTAATTCACTATCCCACTATCCACTTTTAAAAAGTATATGCATGTAGCAAAGAATGACTAATTTTCTTAACAAACCGAATTCTCCCCCAAGTATATGCCACATTCTATGTGTTATGTAGGGAAGAAAATCTACTGGATTGTGACTTGTGTTCATCCTTAAACTCCCCTGGGTATCTATCTATCTAGCAGTTTGTAAAGGTGGATGCGTGAAACAGGTTGTAATATTAAAAATTCAATATGATGTCTCATCCCTGGTCAATAACATCTTTCCTTGATTCCTATGATTATAATATTGGTTGACTACTTGGAATCTCTTATCTAGTACTATTTAATTTACTCTTTCTGTTTTTCTCCATTCTTAAATGTAAATCATCTGACTCCAACACACCTACTTCATGTGGTAGAATAGATCTTTCATGGACTAGATATAGCTAAAATTCTTGCTCTCAAGATCTTTCTTTTAGGTTTGCATCTGAGTATGCCATTATCGTTAAAGTCAGTTCCATCTTGGAATTTGCCTCAACTTGCATCTAGCATGGGCTTCCCAGGTGGTGCTCTCCTGTGATTGTACGTATACAAAATGCTAGCCTTGACTCAGGGGGAAAAATTGTATCTTGTTCCTTGTTAAACTTGATTCACTGCCTTCAGGGCCCATTTCATTTCACTACTAACTAATCATAAAAAAAAACAAAAATAAAGAAACATGCCCAGCAGGGTCTAAATGTTTTCAGACTCATTGAATAGAATATAGGACACAGAGAGGGTGAAGCTCTGGGTGGTACTGCAGAGCCAGCATCTGGGCTCCAGGATCATCACCTCATGTGAATCACACCAGAGAAAAGTAACATCATGGAATACACAGAGCCTCACACACCTCCATCTGTTTCTGAGTCTGCACCATGTTTATCAAGGTTGCAATTTATGACTTCTGGTGGTTTTTCTTATACTTGGTGTATTTTTGAGAGAAGAAAAAGAAAAAAGAGAGATAATAAGAAATGCTATTACTGGCCAGCACTGGAAGATATTTGAGATTAAATTCCTGGATGTTTAAAAGTCTTCAAATCATGTCTGTGTGGCTGAAGGGCAGGCAGTTGAAGGTGAAATGTTTACAAATAAATAGATTTGTTCATTACTCCTATGGTATATAAATGTGCCAAGTTTCTGCTGCTGTCATTTTTTAAGTCTCGCAAGATACCAGTTTTTGGAATACTCGTATATACATCTCATAGCATTCACAAATAGATGAAGGTAAATCTGAATGGCATTCAGACAATGTGTATATAAATTAGTAGGTGGGTGAATAGTTTCCTATCTACTAACAAGTATATTCACCTGTAGAAGTAAATGGCAACCCACTCCAGTATTCTTGCTGGAAAATCTCATAGACAGAGGAGCCTGGTGGGCTACAGTCCATAGGGTTGCAAAGACAGTAAAATAAATTAGCTTCTTGGCTACCTTCGGTGGTAGATACTATCAGTCTCTAAATATTCGCTATCCACCTACCAACACCTGCCTCCACTCATGGGAGAAGTATAATTTTATGCCCCAACAATGTTGGGCTTTAACATGTGACTTGTCTTGGCCAAGGGAATATGAAATGATGCAACAGACGTTTCATCTTATCAGAAGCTGCTAGAAGTATGCAACTTTCTGTCAGTCACCTTGAACTTCTACCTTCTGCCATTACAAGAGTAAGTTGTAGTAGTGTTTGATTTTTCAGCCTGGGGTCTTGCTCACATGGAGCAAAGCTAAACAAGTAAGACCCAGTGACAGCCCACCAAATCCAGAAAAAGCCCAGCCAAATGAAGCCAACCATCAAGGTTTGCATAACGTGTGTGTATGTGTCTGTGTGTGTTAGATGACTGAGAACTGAATAGTGAGATTTGAGATTTTAGGATTGCCTTGTTATGAAGAAAAAATTTCTTGATATAATTCTATAAAAGAAAAAAATTCAGAAGGATCAATGGATCAATAGTATATATGAAAACATAATAAGTTAAGGACATGAATTTTTTGAACCCTAATAAAGCAAGTTTAAAACTCATATTTACAAGATGATTTTTATATTTTCTGTTCATTTTCTGTGAACAGAAATATGATCATTTATTAACATGGTACTCTTTCATGCCCATCAAGAACTATTTTATCTCACTAATGAAGGGTAAAAGTGATGGATATATGTTGCTGCTAGAGTAAAAGTCACCTTACGCTCCAGAAAATTAATGTATTACTGTGACAACTTTGTTCTTTATTAAAAATGAATCATCCTTGAATCAAAATCTCTTTGCTTTGGAGGTTACTATCTCACCCTTAATATTAATTTAACTTTGTAGAAATATGACTAGAAATTGAATAGCAGGAAAATAATGAGACATAAATTAATACAGAAAAGATGTATAATTTAAAATGAACAAGTATCACATGTGTGCACTCAAAAAAGATGAATGTGAAATCAAGAAAATTGTAATCAAAGATAGTTCATTCTATAAAAACAAAAGTATATGGGAGTATACTGATTAGAAGAGAAAATTTAAATCTCCAAAAATTATTCATGTAGCTTATTTGAAGTCTTAAAATGTAATGAAAATAAGGTGTGCTGTTCTGGGGTGAGAGATTGCCACGTCACTTGTAGTTGACAGCTGTTGGCTTTGCCTGCTCAGCTCTCATTCTCAAATTTTAAGTTAAAAAAATTCTGATGGGCGTGGGAAGCATGCTCTTTTTTTTCAGTTTCAGTAGCCTAGGTGTTACGATGTCAGTCCTCTTTTAGATTTGGACCACGTCATTTGTTTTTGTTTCTCTTATGACTCCAGTCCCTGAATGCTGCAGTGCTCCTGAAGGATGGTGAGGCATTTGGAGATGAGAGTTTTGCAGACAGACTTTCTGCTAACATCTATATTTGAGTAAAACCACTAAGAAAATGTTTCATAAATTGTTTCATTTTTGTAATGTCTCTTAATTTAAATGTCAGCTTTGCAATGATGTCCTCTATAGGGATTTCAGCAAGTGGTGAAATGGTGTGCGGGGTGGGTGATAGAGGATGGAGAAGAATATATATATATATATATATATTAGAATTATGTTAGAAAAATCTTCTTTGTATACATAGATTCACCACTAGATGAATGATGTCTACTTTATATTTTCACACATTCATGTCTTAATTGTTCCTAAAATGTCTTTTAGAATTTTTTTGGTAAAACTTCAAGACCAATTGCAGTTGGTAAATTATATTTATATTTTTAACCTCTAGTTTTTTTCAAAGTTGAATTGTCCCTCTATCTTCTAAATTTCTTGCAATATTGAATTTTTTGATAATTCCAGGGCTTTGGTCTGTTAGAATGCATCATAGTCTTGTTTTTTATAATTGTTTCCACATGAATAGATTAAAGTTAATAATTCTGGCAAAAACAGTACAGAGGTGTTGTTATATGCTTCTTACTGTTTCACAAGAATAAGAACATCATATCAAGTTGTTTCATCATTGATAATACAAAGTTTGGTCAGCAAATCTTTCAGTTGTAACTAACCATTTATTTTTGTTAGTAATTAATAAGAAATCTCTTGTGTTTTAACTTTAAGAGATAGAAATAGCCTTTTCTCTGACAACTCTTCATATAACGGTTTCAGTCTATTGATAATGCTTGTCTGACTCAACTTTTACCTTAGAGGTTGTAAATGCTTATTTTTCTATCATTCCTTCCACATTTACCAGTTGCCATTTATGTGTCAACTCTTATCTCCATCTCTTTATCTTTCCCATCTTCTTTATGCCTACCATCAAATTAATCGTTTGCTTTAGTCACTGTTTATCATTTCTTTCCGTGTCATATATTACATATTATAATTTGTTGTTGTTCAGTTACTAAGTCATGTCTGACATATATGTGCATATAAGAAGAAATACATACATAATTTCCTCTATATTCTTACACAAAGGATATCATACTATATAAACTCTTGACATAGCTGGAAAATACTCCATAGAATTTCAAAGTTAATTATCTTTTTATTATATTAACTAAATAGCATTTCATTGTATGGCTGTTGCATAAATTATTTAATCTGTCTTTTATGAATAGATATTTAGTTTTTATCCAAAATTTGCTATTTCAAAGAATAGTACAATAAACAGTCCTGCTTATTGCACTATTATTTGAAATTACATTATTATTATCTTGTATTTTCAGATGTGTATATGCAAAGTAGAGCCTTAGAAGTAAGATTTCTGGATCAAAGTGAAAATGGTCATGCAATTTTGTTAGATATTAACACACAATATTCTACAGAATTTTTTCAGCATATGCATAGCCTATATGCATAGATATATATACATTCAGTTCAGTTCAGTTCAGTTGCTCAGTCGTGTCCGACTCTTTGTGGCCCCATGAATCACAGCACGCCAGGCCTCCCTGTCCATCACCATCTCCCGGACTTCACTCAGACTCATGTCCATCGAGTCCGTGATGCCATCCAGCCATCTCATCCTGGGTCGTCCCCTTCTCCTCCTGCCCCCAATCCCTCCCAGCATCAGGGTCTTTTCCAATGAGTCAACTCTTCGCATGAGGTGGCCAAAGTACTGGAGTTTCAGCTTTAGCATCATTCCATCCAAAGAAATCCCAGGGGTGATCTTCAGAATGGACTGGTAAGTACTGGAATGATAGCCAGAGGACTCTGATTTCCTCAATGCTCATACTTAATAATTCTAATCCTGAGAAATAGAGCAAGTAAACAGTTTTTAAAAAGATTTGTCTTCATTAATGATAGTTCTAAATAAAGAACACAAAAGCCTAAAGAAGGAAGTAAAAAGACACTCAGCTATACATTAGGGAAATATCAAGACAATAAACTATTAAATATCCTGTATATGTTGTATGTTAAATAGCAAGAATTATAACATGGAGAGTTTGGGGGAAAATCATCAAAGTAGTCTTTAATTCCTATAAAGAATTTTTAATCTATGTTTTAAATTTCAGGAAGGTTATGATTTTTAATACTAGAGATTTAGTCAAGAGTGACTCAAGTCATTTCTCAAATAATTTTAAAAGACCAGTGTTGAGAGAACAAGATTATTTTACCTCCTCTATTAATGCATTTTATTTTGCTTATTCTTCATGAAGCCTATTAAAAGTGGAAGAGAAAAAAAGATTTGTAGTCATATACTAAATTTAATATAGTAATGTAATTGCAGATCAGTCTTGCTCTTAATAATAACGTATGGTCTTCTCTAACAGTATGAACTTTGGGCATTTTATCAGCATTCAAGTTTCAAATATAAACGACTATGAAGAATTTGGTCTCAGGTGAGGGAATCTTATCTGCAAGATTTTATTTATAAGTTTGTTGTATGTTTTATTGTGCTTTCTCCAAGGAAAGATTTTATTCTAAACAGTATGTGTACGTATATCAATACATGAACAGTCACTAGTATATATCAAGCAATTTTCAGAGTAAATGCTGTAAAAAATCCATCAGTTTCAACAGTACTTATGACTAAATCTAATTTTAATGATTAAACCGACATTTTTTATAATATCAATTTTTTTCTAATCTTTAAGTTCTCATACGTGAAGTATAACTTATCTAAACTTCTTTAAGTATGATTGGTTACATACTTAAAGTCATGTTAAAAATTTTAATGGGAAGAAATACTACATATTATGAATATGTCAATCATTATAGTTAGAAATATGGCCTATATATTTATGGAATTCATAAATGACCTCAATTTTTAAATTTTAATTTTTATTATTTTTAATTTAAGTTTCTTTGGCCATGCCCCAAGTTGGATCTTAGTTCCCCAACCAAGGACTGAATCTGTTCCCTCTTCTTGTTTTTGTATTGTTGCTTTCTTTCTTTAATACTTTGTTCAGCAGAAAGTAATTTTCATCTACTCTCTTTAATCAGTCTTCAAGGCTCTATTTTCAGTTCTCTGAGTCCTTCATCCACTTTATGGATGCTTTTAGTTTTGGCTTATGATGAACTGATGAGTTAAGTGGTAGAATAACATTTGGAGTCAACTGTATATGTAAGAACTTATGGAATGAATGGGATTTTACCCAAATAGCCATGCAGGATCCCCAGATATGGATCTTTCTCAGAACCTTCCTCAACTGGAACAACTATACTTTCAAATCTGAACTTTTTGTCAGGAATATGATGATTCTGAGATTGGAAATATTTCAATGTTAATAATATATTATGTTTGAGACTAAAATAATATGACTCATATATACACGCATAGGCTTCCCAGGTGGCTCAACAGTAAAGAAAGAGCCTGTCAATGCAGAAGATTCAGGAGACACATGTTCAATCCCTGGGTCAGGAAGATCCCCTGGAGGAGAACATAGCAACCCATTCCAGTATCCTTGCCTACAAAATCTCATGGACAGAGAAGACACAGTCCATGAGATCTCAAAGAGTTGGATACTACTAAGCATGCACGTGCTTGTGTGTGTGTATGTGTGTGTGTGTGTGTGTGTGTGTGTATAACTTTAACCCTATTTTACTGTTCCATTTTGATGAGTTATTGTGCAACAGGAAACACCTAAGTCTGCCGCAAAATTCCTGTACAGCAAAGGCTTGTATCTTCCTGATGTCATTTTGCCCGCTAGGATGATTAAGAAGTTCCAGAACTCATTGGGCCAGACCAGGCCCAGTTATTCATTTGAAAAACACCAAACACATTAACAGTTTGGGTTGCAGTATATGACCTTTAAAAAATATAATTAGTTGTTTAATTTCTTTTTAAAAAAAGACTTCTTTCAAATAATTTAAAAATATAGGGAGGTAAGGAAGACATTGCCCTTAGTTCATAAACAGTAACAATAGTCCTAATACAATTTACAAAGAAACAGTCTTTATCACCCTTCTTGACTCCAGGAAGTTTGGTGTTTCCTTCTTAAATCACTTTCAAGAGAAAACACATTTCCAATTTGATTGAGCAGAAAATCAAATACTGGTGGAGCTATGAATGTAAGTGGTGGGATTCCTGTACTCAAAGGGCAGTGTTCAAGCATCGTTCACATTGCTCATTCTTCATCCACGCAGTGAGCAGAGATAGATAAGGTCTGCCATCAGCTAGAAAATGAATTGTAACTCTCTTCTCTTATTTCACTCCTAGCCCACCCTTTTCCAAGGAAGTAGTTTCTCAAAAAAATTTCTCTGCATATTAGTTTTCTATATTTCTCTTTCTCTCCACAAGTAAGCCAGAGTGTGATGGGTCCAAGGATTAAATTTGAGTAAATGAGGTAATAGAAAGTCTTACTTTATCCTTACCCAAGAGCCACCTACACCCCCAACCTAGAAGTATACACTGATGTTTCCAAAACTTTAGTAGCTATTGAAAGTGGTGCTTTGATTCCTATTCAGCAACTCATTTTTGTAAATAGCTACTTTAGATTCTTGCACTGATGGTGGGGCTGAAGGGAGGTAGTACATGCATGCTAAATCGCTTCAGTTGTGTCTGACTCTTGTGACCCTATGGACCCGCTAGGCTTCTCTGTCCATAGGATTCTCCAGGCAGGAATACTGGAGTGGGTTTCCATGCCCTCCTTCAAGGGATCTTCCTTACCCAGGAATTGAACCTGTGTCTCTTTTGTCTCCTGCATTGGCAGGAAGGTTCCTTACCACCAGTGCCAGCTGGGAAGCCCAGAGGGGAGGTAGAGTGATGGTTAAAGGTGATTGGTAGAGTAAGATTCAGGAATTGCTTAGTTTTAGGCCATAAAGCCATCAGTAACTGTCAAAAACATCATCTTTAATTGCTCACGTAGAGCATTGGTGCTAAGAATGTAAATTTGAAGTACAAGTCAAGCATTTTGTGAGGCAAAGAGGCACTAAAAAACAAAGGAAGCAGTAGAATCTGCTTTTAGATGCTCCAGAACCATGAAGAGAAAAATGAGACATGAAATAATTAAGAAAAATGTGGTGACTAAGTCATCTTGAAACAATGATTTCCTAGTTTCATTGTTGTTAAGTGCATTTCAACATATGTTGACAAAATGCAAACATATTGCCAAATGCTCCTAAAATATGATTAATTTTAATAATACTAAATTAAAAGTATTATTAATGTCTGTGCTGCTGCTGCTGCTAAGTCGCTTCAGTCGTGTCTGACTCTGTGCAACCCCATAGACGGCAGCCCACCAGGCTCCCCTGTCCCTGGGATTCTCCAGGCAAGAGTACTGGAGTGGTTTGCCATTTAATGTCTGTAGTTTATTTTAAATGAAAATAGATTAAACAGCATTCTTCTGAGGTCCTTATAGTTTTATTCTAATCTTCTAGGGCTTTTTTTGTTATATACATTTTCATCTTCTTTTCCATTATGATTAATAACAGGATAGTGAATATCGTTCCCTGTTCTATACAATAGAACCTTGTTTTCTATCCATCCTATGAATAATAGCTTGCATCTGCTAATCCCAAACTCTAATCATTCCTTCTCCCCTTACCCCTTGGCAACCACTTACATAGTCTCCTGTAACTTATTTATCTAAAGTTGAACCCTGAGAACTCAAATATCTTTCTGTCAAGAAATCATGCTTGATTTATATGTGGAATACTGTGCTTACTAATGCAATGGTGTGGACTAAGTTATTATAGAAAGGTCTATAAGTTGACCAAAAGTATGGTACATTGTGAAGATATCTTCACATTATATTTCTATCTATTGAATGTCCATTTTCTATATAAGATAAGAATATTTCAGGTATATTGCATTTGTTGATCAAGATCTAATGGGCAAATATAATATCACTTTTACCCCAAATCAGGTGCTGACATCAGAGAACACTTGGAGAGTTAATATTTGATAAAAAGATTCTTAAAGAGGAAACAAATTGAAGAAAAACTAACTTAAAACACTGTCAACAATATGGAATATAAACCCTAATCTCATATTTCAACGGGTTTAGGTTCAGATATAGTGAGTTTGCCAAAACCAAGGCAAAATCAACATAAACAGAACATTCAGATGACTGTAGTTACTGATTTTAACTTCTCTTGATCATATGATGCCTCATAATTTGCACCAGTTTAGTATGCTGAGTATAGGTATGTTGACATAACTATGGTTGCCAGATTACATGGTGTATGCTGCTGCTGCTAAGTCACTTCAGTCATGTCTGACTCTGTTCGACCCCATAGACAGCAGCCCACTAAGCTACTCTGTCCCTGGGATTCTCCAGGCAAGAATACTGGAGTGGGTTGCCATTTCCTTCTCCAATGCATGAAAGTGAAAAGTGAAAAGGAAGTCGCTCAGTCACGCCCGACTCTTAGCGACCTCATGGACTGCAGCCTACCAGGCTCCTCTGTCCATGGTGTATATGTATATATATATATATATATATTTGTTTGAATTCTACAATAAACTTGTTGATAAAGACATAAATGGAACTGGAAAAATATCCAGCCTGGCAGACTGTCTTGCATCTGTCGAAATAATAAAGTTCAACATTCAAACTGCTAATATTTCTTTAGCACTTACTATACACTAGGAAATTCATATCAGTTCTCTCATTTCATTCTTGTGTCAGCTTGATAATTGAGGCGTATTCATCTCACATGAAAAAAACAGGTTTTTGGCTATTTATGATATTACATGGTCCCTTCTGGGCTACATATAGAGAGTGCTGAAGGCAGAATGATGGCCTATGGAGTCTGGCTCCAAAGACTTTTTGCTCTATCACCATGGGTACCACTGCCCATGCAGAAACCACTCATGCTCATTGTTATCAAATGTTTTCCCAAAAATCAGAATCCAGTGCAGGCCTAAATTCTTATTGGCTCAATTTTTTTCTGAATTTCTTCCTTTTTGATATCTAACAGGAAGAACTGAGATTGAAAAGGTGAGGGAAAATCTTTAAATTGACAGAGTTGTTGTTGTTGTTTTTTATTTTTTTCCTTTTCTCCAGTATCTTGCCACTGTGACTAGCCCAGTGATATTTAAAATGACTTTTCCTGTCTCCAGAGATCCCTGAGTCCCAACAGTAGTAATTCCTTCAGTACTAGCTTCCTTAACATGTGAAATATATCTACGTGTCCTGGAATCTAATTATATCTTCTCTTAATAAACGTATTAAAACATCCTGACTGGATCTCTAGCCAACCTATTCTTCATTTGACACTTTTTTCATTGACTGAAAAACAGTTGAGGATTTCAGTGCCACATGCTCAATTATTTCTAGATTTCTCTCAAACTCTACAACAAACGAATGAGTATTGATTGCCCTTCACTTCATCTCTTTTCAGAACACAGCTTTATCTTTTTACACATGTGAAGTTTTACTCGATGAGACCTTTACCAACATTTAGCATCAATAGCTGTTTGCAGGCAATCTGAGTTTCCAATCCATCCAACTCCTTCACAGAATAGGAGTCATAGTAACTATTTCAATAAAATGATTTTCTTAATGCATCTATCACCTAATTTTAATTTAGTTTATCTTTTTGTTTCTGAATCATTCTTTTTAAAACGTGCTTTGGGAAGCAAAGAGACCTTAGAACTATTTTCTATCATTAAATTACACACTCTTCTGAAATGTTATCTTGCAGAACATTATGTGTCTGGATAAAAATATAAAAGTTAACAATTTATTATAAGTTTATTTGCTTTGCATTAAGTCCATGGTGACATGTCATTACAAACTTAGAAGATATTTAGTGTTTGTTAGGTTGTTCTCTCTAAAAGGAAAGTGTGTCATTTATATAAAGCCTCAAAGTGAATGTGATTCCAAGAAAATCTTGTAGGCATAAATTCTGGTTATTTCCTAAAGATCAATAAAATCATTTCCATGCTATGAGATATTTATGGTGTTCTCACACTATTTTCTTCCTTCAACTGCAAAAATAAGGGTTAATTTGAGTTTCTCAGTCTCTTATATATATGGATTATAATGAAAAACTCTATTGAAAAAGAAACCATCTTTGTAATATATTGTAATTTAAAGTTGTAGTGAGAATATACTATGAAATATTTAGGGATTTGTCCATGAGAAAAAAATTGAAGATACTGCTACATACTTATTAGAATGGCTACACTTTAAAAAAATATATGGGCGATACCAGAATACTGATGAGAATATGGAGCACTTCGTAAGTACATCATTTATTAAGGGAAGCCCAGCCTATTCAGATTGTTTAGAGTATTTACTATTTTATTGGTTAAATGCTGCTCCGATGTAAGAATACATCACCTTCATTGTATAAATGTAGATTTGGGGGCATTGAAGGTTTCAAAGTAGAGACAAAGATATGGTAGAACCTTGATGTCAGGACCCATGATCATTCTATACCTCCAAGATTTCTACTGCTTTCTGCAGAGAAGTCTTGCTTCCTGCAAAGTGGAACAGTGCCTTGGTCCTCAACCATTGCCCTTTGAGCACCACAGTATAAGCACTGGGTGGGTTATGTATGCAAGAAGGAAAGATACTCATTTGTTGTTGTTTAGTTGCTAAGTCATGTCTAACTCTTTTGTGACTCCATGGACTGTAACCTGCCAGGCTCCTCTGTCCATGGGGTTTTCTAGGCAAGAATACTGGAGCGGGTTGTCATTTCCTTCTCCAGGGGATCTTCCTGACCCAGGGATTGAACCTGTGTCTCCTTCATTGGTAGCCAGGTTCTTTACCACTGAGCCACCTGGGAAGCCCAAGATACTCATTTATCTTTAGACAAATGGTAACAATGTTACAAAAAAAAATACAGATAGATCATTTTAAGATGGAATACAGAATAGGGTCACAAATTATTTTTTACCCCAAACAAAGACATCAACAAAGATAATTTAGAAAATGTTGCAACTGCAAGGAATTGTAGCTATCTTTTATAATAACAGAGGGGGCTTGGGAACAAATGGTGGTTCAGGTGATTTCTGGTAGTTAAGGGGTAAACAGTTTACAAGCTAAACAACCAGTGGTCTAAGGGGAGTTGGGAATTACAATGGGCAAATATGATAGAAAAGAGTTCAACAGAGGCCCTACTGGAATGGACAACAGAGACATTAGCAAAACTCAACACACGTAATAGGGTGCTAAGGAAACCAAGGTGTGCAGAAGTAAACGCTCTATCAGGTCTCGTATACCACTTTAAAATGAAATAAAAATCCCCAAACTGATAGATTATATGAATGGGTTTTGCAGATTGAGCTCAAATGAAATTTGAGTTTCTGTGTACATTTTACATATTTAATGTGTTTTGTTTTACTGCTAAATTAACACATCAATATCATATTGTGAAAAAGTGCTTGTCCCTTAATCAGATTTTCTCATGAATATATAAGCTGAAGAGTGTTAGCTGCTCAGTCATGTCTGACTCAGGCTCCTCCATCCATGGAATTCTCCAGGCAAGAATACTGGAGTGTGTAGCCATTCTCTTCTCCAGGATAACCTGAAGGAATCCCTTTTAAAAATATGCTTGAAGTGATGTAAAGATTTCTGGAGAAATATGTATTTTTCATTATAATTTTATAATATAGCTTCTTGGGAAAGAAACGAGTTAAAAACATAAAGTATTAAAACTCATCAGATTTACACTTTAGCAGTATTCATCATTAGGGATTTATCAACCTATGTACATTTATTCCTACATCTACCTCAATGAAGCTGAGTTTAATCCAACTTTATAAAAAGGAAAGTAGAGTTCTAAAGATTATAGACTTATATGAGGATAGTATGACCAACATGAAAATCCTAAATTTTCCATTTTTATTTTGTTTTTATTTTTCTCATAAGAACATAAACTCAAGTTCAGTTTCTCATATCCTCATTGGTTGTACATATTAATAATAAAAAATTTTAAAATATCTTTACACTCAATATTTATTAAAATCTGTTTTTGTTAAGTACTTGAATATGATGATTTGAGGAAATAAATAGGAATATACTAGTAGCAATTTCAGATAGCCCTATTTTTAGCTCTATCTGTGGTTAGCAAATGTTTTATTTTGGTTTCACTTTGAAACAAATGACAGAAAATTCATTCTAATACCTACTTTTAAAATATGCTCACAAGCTGTTTTATATATATTTTTTCAGTTTTATATTTTTAAACCATGTGTCTTTGCAGATCTAGTTATTTTGAATAAAAAATATGCAATGTAAGCAGCATAGGTTAGATATGCTCACATTTGAGACTGTAAGAATGCAAATTATACATACATGTTTATAGACATTCATAAATCTCTTTATTGTAGATAACTTTATTAATAGATAAAAATAACTGCAACAAAAATTACATTATTTTAGAAATGGATATTTGATTTTACAGAATACCATACCTAGAACAATGTGAATCATACCTCCATCTCTGATTTTAAGAGTAAAATTGGAAATGATTCTTGAGAGTGAGAAACCAAAGAATAAAGTAATTCCACATATTTGAAATGAAAAATAACTTTTCTAAGAAATTCAGGAATCAAAAAAATGAGCTAAATTGTTGTTGTTGTTCGCTTGTTCAGACGTGACCTCTTTGTGACCCTTTGGGCTGCAGGATGCCAGGCTTTCCTGTCCTTCATTGTCTCTCGGAGTTTGCTCAAACTCATGTCCAGTGATAGATGATGCCATCCAACTATCTCATCCTCTGTTGCCCCCTTCTCCTCCTGCCCTCAATCTTTCCCAGCATTTTCCAGTGAGTCGGCTCTTCACATCAGGTGGCCAAAGTATTGGAGCTTCAGCTTCTGCATCAGTCCTTCCAATGAGTACTCAGGATTAATTTCCTTTAGGATTGACTGGTTTGATTTCCTTGTTGTCCAAGGGACTCTCAAAAGTCTTCTCCAGAACCACAATTTGAAAGCATCAGGTTTTCAGTGCTCAACCTTCTTTATGGTCCAAATCTCACATCCATACATGACTACTGAAAAAAACCCATAGATTTGATTATACAGATCTTTTTTGGTAAAGTAATGTCTCTACTTTTTAATATGCTCTCTAGATTTGTCATAGCTTTTCTTCCAAGAATCAATTATCTTTTAATTTCATGGCTACAGTCACCATCTGTAGTGATTTTCAGTTCAGTTCAGTTCAGTCACTCAGTTGTGTCCGACTCTTTGCGACCCCATGAATCACAGCAAGCCAGACCTCCCTGTCCATCACCATCTCCCGGAGTTCACTCAGACTCACGTCCATCGAGTCCGTGATGCCATCCAGCCATCTCATCCTGGGTCGTCCCCTTCTCCTCCTGCCCCCAATCCCTCCCAGTGTCAAAGTCTTTTCCAATGAGTCAACTCTTCACATGAAGTGGCCAAAGTACTGGAATTTCAGCTTTAGCATCATTCCTTCCAATGAAATCCCAGGGTTGATCTCCTTCAGAATGGACCGGTTGGATCTCCTTGCAGTCCAAGGTACTCTCAAGAGTCTTCCCCAACACCACAGTTCAAACACATCAATTCTTCGGCACTCAGCCTTCTTCACAGTCCAACTCTCACATCCATACATGACCACAGGAAAAACCATGGCCTTGACTAGACGGACCTTAGTCAGCAAAGTAATGTCTCTGCTTTTCAACATGCTATCTAGGTTGGTCATAACTTTTCTTCCAAAGAGTAAGTGTCTTTTAATTTCATGGCTGCAGTCACCATCTGCAGTGATTTTGGAGCCCAAAAAAATAAAGTCTGACACTGTTTCCACTGTTTCCCCATCTATTTCCCATGAAGTGATGGGACCAGATGCCATGATCTTCATTTTCTGAATGTTGAGCTTTAAGCCAACTTTTTCCACTCTCCTCTTTCACTTTCATCAAGAGGCTTTTTAGCTCCTCTTCACTTTCTGCCATAAAGGTGGTGTCATCTGCATATCTGAGGTTATTGATATTTCTCCCGGCAATCTTTTTTTTTTTTTTCTCCCGGCAATGTTGATTCCAGCTTGCGTTTCTTTCAGTCCAGCGTTTCTCATGATGTATTCTGCATAGAAGTTAAATGAGCAAGGTGACAATATACAGCCTTGACCTACTCCTTTTCCTATTTGGAACCAGTCTGTTGTTCCATGTCCAGTTCTAACTGTTGCTTCCTGACCTGCATACAGATTTCTCAAGAGGCAAGTTAGGTGGTCTGGTATTGCCATCTCTTTCAGAATTTTCCCCAGTTTATTGTGATCCACACAGTCAAAGGCTTTGGCATAGTCAATAAAGTAGATGTTTTTCTGGAACTCTCTTGCTTTTTCGATGATCCAGCGGATGTTGGCAATTTGATCTCTGGTTCCTCTGCCTATTCTAAAACCAGCTTGAACATCAGGGAGTTCACAGTTCATGTATTGCTGAAGTCTGGCTTGGAGAATTTTGAGCATTACTTTACTAGCATGTGAGATGAGTGCAATTGTGCGGTAGTTTGAGCATTCTTTGGCATTGCCTTTCTTTGGAATTGGAATGAAAACTGACCTTTTCCAGTCCTGTGGCCACTGCTAAATTTTCCAAACTTGCTGGCATATTGAGTGCAGCACTTTCACAGCATCATCTTTCAGGATTTGAAACAGCTCAACTGGAATTCCATCACCTCCACTAGCTTTGTTCGTAGTGATGCTTTCTAAGGCCCACTTGACTTCACATTCCAAGATGTCTGGCTCTAGATTAGTGATCACATCATCATGATTATCTGGGTCATGAAGATCTTTTTTGTATAGTTCTTCTGTGTATACTTGCCAGCTCTTTTTAATATCTTCTGCTTCTGTTAGGTCCAGACCATTTAGGCTAAGAAAATAATTAAGACATACTTTAAATAGCAATGAAAATATGAGATATTAAAACATTAGGATGAGTCTAAATAGCAATTTAAAGGAAAATTTACAAACAAATGCAGATATTTGAAACGAAAATTTTTGAAAGATTGAAAATTACTGATAATAATCATTCAGTATATAAATTTAAGAAAGATAAACAGAAAAGTTATATAAAAACAGAAGTAAGAATCTGCCTGCAATGCAGAAGATGTGGGTTGGATCACTGGGTCAGGAAGTTCCCCTGAAGGAAGAAATGGCAACCCACCCCAGTATTCTTGCCTGGAAAATCTCATGAGCAGAGGAGCCTGGAGGGTTACAGTTCATGGGGTCACAAAGATTCGGACACAACTGAACTACTGAGCAGGCACAGCATGCCATGATGAGGCAAAAAAGAATAAAATTTTGAAAATAGCTAAGGTTTTTGAAAAACTGATCAGATAAACTTTTGTCAAATTGAGCAAAAACAACAGAAATAAATAAGCTAAGAGAAAGTGCACAGATAACAAAAGCTATTTGTATTTCACATGTATTAACTAATTTAATCTGCACTCACCTAACAGAGTAGAGACTATTACTAGTCTCAGTTCACTTTGCCCAAGGACACAGATCTGACCAAGGCCACACAACAAATCAGGAATTAACTTGAGGCAGTGTGTCCTAGGGCCCTTTTGCTTAACAACTATGTTGTACTTCATCACGAAATAAAATGCTTTTGCTTCCAGAAACTCACCTAAAACAAAAGTATGAAACAATTTATACCAATGAATTTGAACAAAATGGAGTCTTGTGACTAGTAAATGCATCTTGCCTAATTCTGACTTTCATGAAGAGATTTTTCTAAACAATTTTAGTTTTTCTCTTTCCCTTCATTCACTTTCTCTAGGCAAGTGGGGATAATTTGATCGATACGTCTGGGCAGAATAAATGGTACCTTCTCAACTCACTTCCTCCTGATTCCTCTGGGGAACTGGCTTGCCAGGAAAGCATGTGCCCCACTCCTAGAGGTAGTGTGGGTCATGGTACAGATGTGTCCTCTGGGTTTGGCAAGGCCAGTCTGAGTGGATACACTGAGCTTATTCTGGATTTTTATAATAGTAAACATGATTGGTTCTCTCCTCAGCCTATTCTTCAAAACCAGCTTTGTTAGCAATATTGGTGATAGTGGAAAGATAACATGTAGAGATGAGATTTCAGTGGTCAGAACACGTGTTTGTTTGTTTTTGGGGTTTTTTTTTTTTTTTTTTGGAATATAACTGCTTTGCAATGTGTTAGTTATTGCTGTACAATGAACTGAATCAACTATATGATTTATGATAGAACAATGTTCCCAGTGCTTAAAACCATTTGTTCCATGCAAATAAAAGCTAGAACATGTTGTTTTAAGCACTGAGAATTTTGTTCCAATTTGACCTTGGTAGTTTGCTGCAGCCTATGTTGTAGAGTGTAGCTGCTTTACCATGTGTATGGATGGATTTAACATCAAAGCTTAGGTCTGGGATTTTCACCCGGGGTCACTGAAACTTATGGCGGATGATGAAGTACGATAAGGACCTGGATATGTAATCCTCATTCCTAGCTCCTTCCTTTTCAATGGGCCAAATACACCTCTGCTGCTCCCTGCTGTGATTGTGAAAGGAATCTCCTTTTGAAAGAGATGACTTTGTTTCCCTTAACCTTCTGCGGCTGGCAGATAAACATTTAACTTTGGCAGTCAGGATTAGGGGCTCTTTTACCTGTGGTTATAAGCTGTATTTTTTTTGAACCAAATTTCTTCAATAAGATAAAGGTGATATTTTTATCTCCCACTTCTCCAGTCATTTATTTGATGTATCAGTTTGTTCAGAAGTCATATATGGAACAGAACTGATTTGTATTGTTCACCTTTGTTGCAGGAAGGGGGACCTCTTCCAGGATCTGAGAGTGAACTCTAGTCTAACGCTCAGAAATGAATTGCCCAAGGAGACACAAGGACAGCCAAAGCAAAAGACTTCATTAAGAAGGGGTAAGGGGACCCAGGAGAACCATTCTGCCATGTGGTTTGCCACCTCAGGTTTTATGGTAATCAGATGAGTTTCCAGGTTTTTTCTGGCCAGTCATCTTGTTTGGCTCATATGCTGTCTGATTCAGGATTCTTCTTGGTGGTGCCTGCATCTCTCAGCCAAGATGGACTCCAGGTTCAGGGTTTCTGGGAGGTTGGAAAGACACCCTTTCTCCTCCCTCCTCCCTTCAGCCCCTCCTGAATTCTCCCTGTTAATTTTCTGCAGCAGCATCACCTTCCTTATTGACACCTGCTATTGTGAGGTGACTCATGCAAGCAGTTATCACTGTGCCTGGCCAAGGCAAGTGGTTTTGGTCAATGGTTCCCTAACACTTTAAACTCCAAAATCTCATGTTTCAGTTGAATTCTTGAGTTACAGTCAATTAGTAAAATTGGAAGTTCATAAAAATATATGCATACTGAAGCTTCTGGCAAGGCAGGAAACTTTAGACTTTGATGATACCTTTGTAAAGGAAGGACATATGGAATTTCCATGCGGGTGAGACTCTTCAGTATATGTATAGCAGTTTTCCCCCACCTGGATTTATATACCTGAAGCCATCAACAATAGGTTTCCCTGGTGGATTAGTGGTAAAGAATCTGCCAGCCAATGCAGGAGATGCAGGTTTGATTCCTGGGTTGGGGAGATTCCCTGGAGGAGGGCATGGCAACCCACTCCAGTATTCTTGTCTGGGAAATTCCATGGACAGAGGAGCCTGGCAGGCTATAGTCCATGCGATGGCAAAAGCATCAGACAGGACTTACAACTAAACAACAAAGCCCTCAGCAAAAGGACCAGCCTCATCAGTATGCAGGCTGTTTAGCTACACCCAGGCTTTAGGTCATAGGTTGCTAAAGCTTGTCATTGGAGCACAGCTTTTCCCAAGTGGAAAGAGCTGTAATGAGCATTAGTGTAAAAAAAGGTCATTGTTTAGTCTTAGTAAAAACTTGCTTTGAGCCAAAGGAATCGCCAATGAAAATTATTTTTGGTTTCACTGTGTGACTTAATCAAGTCTGAAAGGGACTTATCAGTGTCAGATGTCAGCAGGCACTATAGATCTATAGATTATCTGTCCCAAGTCCTTTTCCTATTCTGGTTTTTTTTTTTTCTTTTACTAACCTGTCTTTTGGGTCTGATTCCTATATTTTGTTCATAATCTCTAGTGTCACTTGCCACTAAAAGACATCAGATATTTTGGATTTGTTAAGTTACAAAAGCTCTGAGCATTTCAGAAATTCAACCCATAGCATTGTTCATAAAAAGGTAGATTTTTATTAAGAAGCAAATGGAAAGGAAGAATGGGGCTTTTTATAGTGACAAAAGTACATAACTTACTGACACAAATTATCACAAACCCTAAGGTAAAAGAAACAATTAACAAGACATATACATATAATGGTCTGTCTTCTAGAATCAAGCTTATCCATGAAATCAAGAAGAAACTGGAATGGTTACCACTGGAACAGGAGCAGTGGAAGAATGAAAATAATGTAAATTGATTAAATTGGAGAAAGAGATTTCTTTAGATGAATGTCTGATCAGATAAAGTTAGGAAAATAAAATATTGAAGGACATTATAGACTGACATGAAAAGGAAACTTACACCTACCAGTATACTTCTATGTACCAGTTTCAATTTCTCAGGATGAATTTTCAGAATAGTGGTGATTAGCTGTTATTAGTTTGGAAGTTGTGTTTTGTGTCCAGTGAAATCTGAAGATGTGTAATCTTAGAGAGTGAATTTGGATGAGTCCAAATTATTGGATCTGTTTCAAAGTGTCATAGATATTCTGGGAATGATGCTATTATTTGAGCTTATGTTCAAGATATTTATACAGAAAAAGATATGGCAGACATGCAAGGCTAGGGTATTCAAAAGCTGAGAAAAGACAACATAGCAAGTGTTGGTCCTCCTATGCTCTTGGGGCACTGACTTCAGAAGCATCAAACGCAAATTTATTTCAGGAATCCTGCTGAAACACATGGGGATGAGAGAGAAATCATGTCTAGTAAGATGAGGATGGAAAGACACATTATAAATAGATGAAGGAAAACAATTTTGTTGCTGCCAGATGTTACACTCAACTCAGCAAAATTCTTGAGTACGATGAATTGGAAAGAAAGACACCTCATCTGAAGCTTGGTGCTGAGAGAGGGCAATATTGCAAATTTGTGAGTTTCCCAGAAGTTGCAGTGGCAAAGAATCTGCCTGATAGTGCCGGAGACTCAGAGATATGGGTTTGAAACCTGGGTCAGGAAGATACCCTGGAGTTGAAAATGGCAACCTACTCAGTATTCTTGCCTGGAGAATTCCATGGACAGAGAAGCCTGGTGGGCTACAGTCTATGGAATTGCAAAGAGTTGGACTAAACTGAGTGACTGAGCACACACCATAAAACAACCTATGACAGCCATACCTTAAGGACAAAATTTTTCTTTCTGGGTCAGAGTACAACCCCATGGATTTTGCTCACTGTAAGTCCCTGACTATTTCTCTTCCCCGGAACACTCTCATTTTTACCCAAATCTGTTTCCCGAATTGAAAATTTTAGGACTTCAAATAAAGTTTTATTTATGACCTTCTGCATTTTTTTTTGGTTTGACACAAGCTAATAGAAATAGGTATACAAAAATGCAAGAAATTAAAAAGAGTAACTTTAAACAGATTGATTAAATAGAAACAAAAAGGTAACATGGTAAGATAAAACAAAGCATACAAATAATAATATGACACGTAAAGGATTAAGTATAAGCAAAATACTAATACTGACAAGTTATGTAACCAAATAAGCCAGTTATATATTTTATACTAGAAGCACACATTTTATACAAGAATATAGAAAGCTTGATAACAGAAAGAAGGATACAAGAAGATGTACTATGCATATAGTACTTGTACCTTAACTAAATAAAGTTAATGTAGCTATTTTAATATCACACTAGGCTTTAAATGTTCAAACTATCTCGCAATTGCATGCATCTCACATGCTAGCAAAGTAATGATCAAAATTCTCAAAGCTAGGCTTCAACAATAAATGAACTGAGAACTTCCAGATGTTCAAGCTGGATTTAGAAAAGGCAGAGGAACCAGAGATCAGTCGGTAAAGAATTTGCCTGCAGTACAGGAGACCTGGGTTCGATCCCTGGTTTGGGAAGATCCCCTGGAGAAGGAAACGGCAGCCCACTCCAGTATCCTTGCCTGGAAAATCTCATGGACAGAGGAACCTGGTGGACTGCAGTCCATGGGGTCGCAAAGAGTCAGGCACGACTGAGCGATTAACACACACAGAGATCAAATTGCCAACATCCACTGGATCATAGAAAAAGCAAGAGAATTCCAGAAAAATATCTGCTTCATTGACTATGCTAAATCCTTTAACTGTGTAGATCACAATAAACTGTGGAAAATTCTTAAAGGGATGGGAATACAAGATCATCTGACTTGCTTCCTGAGAAATCTTTTTTTTTGTTGTTAATATTTTCCTAATCCTGAATATATAATGATATTCATATTTCCTTGCTAAATTGTACTATTTGTATAGAAACCAGTCTGATCCTTTTCAAGTGTAAATCTGTTATGTTCCTGCTAAAAACCAGTAATTTCTCTTTATGCTTACATTTTCTTTCTTTTTTTAAAAAAAATTTTTATTTTTACTTTATTTTACTTTATAATACTGTATTGGTTTTGCCATACATTGACATAAATCCACCACGGGTGTACATGCGTTCCCAAACATGAACCCCCTCCCCCTCCCTCCCCATAATAGCTCTCTGGGTCAGCACCGTGCACCAGCCCCAAGCATGAGAAATCTTTATGCAGGTCAAGAAGCAACGGTTGGAACTGCACATGGAACAACAGACTGGTTCCAAATTGGGAAAGGAGTAGGTCAAGGCTGTATATTGTCACCCTGCTTATTTGACTTATATGCAGTATACGTCATGAGAAATGCTGGGCTGGATGAAGCACAAGCTGGAATCAAGATTGCAGAGAGAAATATCAATAACCTCAGATTTGCAGATGCCACCACCCTTACAGCAGACAGTAAAGAAGACCTAAAGACACTCTTGGTAAAGGTGAAAGAGGAGAGAGGAAAAGCTGGCTTAAAATTCAACATTCAAAAAATGAAGATCATGCACCCAGAACCATCACTTCATGGGATGTAGTTAGGGAAATGATGGAAACAGTGACAGACTATTTTCGTGTGCTCCAAAATCACTACAGATAGTGACTGCAGCCATAAAATTAAAAGATGCTTGCTCCTTGGAAGAAAAGCTATGACCAACCTAGAGAGCATATTAAAAATCAGAGACATTACTTTGCTAACAAAGGTCCATCTAGTCAAAGCTATGGTTTTTCCAGTAGTCATATATGGATGTGAGAGTTGGACCATAAAGAAAACTGAGCACTGAAGAATTGATGCTTTTGAATTGTGTTGGAGAAAACTCTTGAGAGTCCCTTGGACTGCAAGGAGACCAAACTAGTCAATCCTAAAGGAAATCAATCCTGAATATTCATTAGAGGACTAATGCTGAAGCCGAAGCTCCCATACTTTGGCTACCTGGTGGGAAAAGTTGACTCATTGGAAAAGACCCTGATGCTGGGAAAGACTGAAGGCAGAAGGAGAAGGGGATGACAGAGGATGAGATGGTTGGATGGCATCACTGACTCTATGGACATGACTTTGAACAACTCTGGGAGATAGTGAAGGACAGGGAAGCCTGGTGTGCTACAGTCCATGGAGTCACAAAGAGTCAGACACAACTGAGCGACTGATCTGAGCTGAACTAAATTGTTATATGGAGACCTTAACATATCTATCTCATTAGCCAATAGAAGAAGGAAACAAAATTCAGGAAAAATATAAAAGATGTGAAAAAAAATTAACAAACTTGACATAATGGAAATTTCTCAGCAAATACAAGTGAAAGTATACATGGACTATTAACCTAAATTATCCTATGCTAGTCAATAAAGACAGCCCTCAATAAATAGCAAAGGATCGAAATGATTCAAAGAATGCTATCTCAACACAGTAGAACTAAGCTAGATTTAAATGACAAAAGAAATTAGAAAATTCTCAACTATCTGGATATTAAAGCACTTCTGAGTAATCTATGCATCAATGATACATATTTTCACAAATATCTTTTCTAGTGTACTTACGTAAATATATAGACATAGGGATATCTTTCTTTCTCCTTCTACCTATCCCAGAGAAATGCTAATACACGTGCAAAAAATTTTTGAATGATGTTTAAGAACATTTATGTAATTGAAAAAAAGACTTTCATTGAAAGTAAATTATATATATATATATAAAGATGCATAATCAGTATTATATAATTGTTATTGTTCAATTGTTAAGCCATGTTTAACTCTTTGTGATCTCATGGACTATAGCACACCAGGCTTCTCTGTCCTCCATTACCTTCCAGAGTTTGCTCAAATTCATGTTTATTGAGTTGGTGATGCAATTTAACCATCTCATCCTTTGCAGTCCTCTTCTCATTTTGCTTTTGATCTTTCTCTGAATCAGAATCTTTTCCAATGAGTTGATTCTTCACATCAGGTGGCCAGAGTATTAGAACTTCTGCTTCAGAAACAGTCCTTGCAATGAATATCCAGGGCTGATTTCCTTTAGGATTGACTGGTTTGATCTCCTTGCTGTCCAAGGGATTCTCAGGAGTCTTCTCCAACACCACAGTTCGAAAGAATCACTTCTTCGGCATTCAGCATTTTTTTTAAATTTATTTTTTTAATTGAAAGACCATTGCTTTACAGAATTTTGTTGTTTTCTGTCAAACCTCGACATGAATCAGCCTTTTTTATGGTCCAACACTCACATCCATACATGACTATTGGAAAAACCATTGCTTTGACTATATGAACCATTGTCAGCCAAGTGATACCTTGGCTTTTTAATGGGTGCATGTGTGCTCAGTCGGGTCTGACTTTCTGCTTTATAATATGCTCTCTATCTGGTGGAATTTATTAAATAATTTGATACGTGTGTATACTCAGTTGCTCAGTCGTGTCCAACTCTTTTCGACCCCATAGATTGTACCCCTCCATGCTCCTCTTCCCATAGAATTTTCCAGGCAAGAATACTGGAGTGGGTTTCCATTTCCTACACCAGGAAATAATTGGATGGGCAACCCCAAAGACATTCCAGGCCTGGTGTCAGAATATATATTAATAATTTGTCCTTCTGATACTGGGCATTCTCTGGTAAGAGTACTGTTCTCTGCGTGTTGCTTTGCTTTAGCTAGTGGAAGATTTACCCTCTCAAGTATTTCATACTGAGCAGTAATAGCATAACCAGCTTGGAAATTCTCTTTTTATTTTTACATCACAAACTAAAAAACTAATAAACAGAAACATCCATCAAGAGAGCTGGGAAACCAGAAGAGGGAGCTCTCACACTCTTCAAAGTTTGCAGAGCCCATCAGGAAGAAGGACTCCCTCCTCTTTCCTGGGAAGGACTCAGCCAATAATAATCCAAGGACTCTGTTTACTAAAGCCTTCCCAACTTTCCTTTCCTCTGTATAAAAGAGTTCTCTTTTCTTTCTGTAGGGACTTGCACATGGCTCACCATGGTCAAATAAAATCTATATATGGAACAATCATTACCTTCCATGAAATTCTCCCTGCCATACTATCTCACGTGATGAGGCAAGGGGCTAAAAATCAGGCCATTGGTCATAAGTGTGAACTGAGAAAGTTAAACCTCACAATCTCCTGTCCAGAAATCAAAGCACTATCAGTGCAGCTGCTACACAAACAGGCAATGGGAGTAAATTCTTTGAAAAATTCTAAATTCCCCCAAACAAAAACCTATAATGTAAAGAATATTCCTCTGTCTACTCTCATTCCCCTCCAAATATATATATATGCACCCAATGACCTTATACTGAGGATCACAACTCCAGTCATAGAGTAGTAAGGATTTTAGCAGTATCTCCAGGTACTTAACCTTCAACCTTGTGTGCAAATCTATGTCAAGAGAATGATGCTGAGACAGCAATAAAAAGTAGAAGAGACAGTTAGGGTAACTTTGAATCTTGATCAGTAGAGGCACCACATCTTACCAAAGTGAGTATTTCTTATTTCTCTTTTTTATTTTCTTTCCTATTTGGTGACAAGTCATATCTCATATATATTTTGTATCCTAAACTTCATGAATAGTCTCTTGAGTTCTGTTTTTTTTTTTTTTAATGAGGCATCATTGAAAATTGTGGCCAAATCATTTTAACTCAGTTGCACACAGTTACAGTAAGCTATTAAATCAATGGACAAAGTTTAATACTGTGTCTTAGTTTCTTCATCTAAGATATGGTGATAAGAATAGTTCAGTTCAGTCGTTCAATTGTGTCCGACTCTTGGAGACCCCATGAACCACCTCACGCCAGGCCTCCCTATCTATCACCAACTCCTGGAGTCCACTCAACCCATGTCCATCAAGTTGGTGATGCCATCCAACCATCTCATCCTCTGTCGTCCCCTTTTTCTCCTGCCCTGAATCTTTCCCAGCATCAGAGTCTTTTCGAATGAGTCAGCTCTTCGTATCTGGTAGCCAAAGTATTAGAGTTTCAGCTTCAACATCAGTCCTTCCAATGAACACCCAGGACTGATCTCCTTTAGGATGGACTGGTTGGATCTCCTTACAGTCCAAGGGATTCTCAAGAGTCTTCTCCAACACCACAGTTCAAAAGCATCAGTTCTTCAGCACTCAGCTTTCTTTATAGTCCAACTCTCAGATCCATACAGGACCACTGGAAAAATTATAGCCTTGACTAGATGGACCTTTGTTGGCAAAGTAATGTCTCTGCTTTTTAATATGCTGTCTAGGTTGGTCATAACTTTCCTTCCAAGGAGTAAGCATCTTTTAATTTCATGGCTACAATCACCATCTGTAATGATTTTGGAGCCCAGAAAAATAAAGTCAGCCACTGTTTTCACTGTTTCACCGTCTATTTGCCATGAAGTGATGGGACTGGAAGCCATGATCTTAGTTTTCTGAATGTTGAGCTTTAAGCCAACTCTTTCACTCTCCTCTTTTACTTTCATCAAGAGGCTCTTCAGTTCCTCTTCCCTTTCTGCCATAAGGGTGGTGTCATCTGCACAGCTGAGGTTATTGATATTTCTCCCAGCAATCTTAATTCCGGCTTGTGCTTCCTCCCTCCCAGCATTTCTCATAATGTACTCTGTATATAAGTTAAATAAGCAGGGTGACAATATACAGCCTTGACCTACTCCTTTTACTATTTGGAACCAGTCTGTTGTTCCATGTCCAGTTCTAACTGTTGCTTCCTAACCTGCATACAGGTTTCTCAAGAGGCAAGTCAGGTGTTCTGGTATGCCCATCTCTTTAAGAATTTTCCACAGTTTCTTGTGATCCACACAGTCAAAGGCTTTGGCATAGTCAATAAAGCAGAAATAGATGTTTTTCTGGAACTCTTTTGCTTTTTCCATGATCCAGTGGATGTTGGCAATTTGATCTCTGGTTCCTCTGCCTTTTCTAAAACCAGCTTGAACATCTGGAAGTTCACAGTTTACGTATTGCTGAAGCCTGGCTTGGAGAATTTTAAGCATTACTTTACTAGCCTGTGAGATGAGTGCAATTGTGTGGTAGCTTGAGCATTCTTTGGCATTGCCTTTATTTGGGGTTGGAGTGAAAACTGAACTTTTCCAGTCCTGTGGGCACTGCTGAGTTTTCCAAATGTGCTGGCATATTGAGTGCAGCACTTTCACAGCATCATCTTCAGGATTTGAAATAGCTCAACTGTAATTCCATCACCTCCACTAGCTTTGTTCATAAGGATGCTTCTTAAGGCTCACTTGACTTCACATTCCAGGATAATGTTAGTACCTTAGGATTATAACAATGATATTATGGGAAATGCATAGTGCTGTGCTGACACGTACAAAGCACTCAGTGAATGTCAGGCATTAATATCATTATTATTGGCATTTTATATATCATTAATCATTCGATTAACTATGCAGCTATTTCCTGAAATATTATGTTTGTCAACTTAATTTAGATGTTGGAAATATACACTGTTACGTGAAGTGATAAATGACAAAGATCACCTTCTCAATTTGTCATCTTGAATATGTTTATTTTTTAGGAATCATATGTTATCTTTTACATTTTGAACCATACCTTGTAAAATAAGGGTGTTCATTATTAATATTGACAATATAGCATTAATAAGTAATGCTATTATGATATGCATATACTCTGTGGTCATTATTAAAGTAAAATAGAAATGAAAATGAACCTAAGCTCAATCAATTTAAGGACTCCCCTGTTTTATTGTATTATATTTCTTGTATCTAAGTCAATCTTTCTTTTTAAGAAATCTTCCTGCTTTATTGGTTCTGCTAAATGAATTAGATTATTCTGACAGATTTGAGTATTGCAACTTGATATCTCTATCATTATCCAAATCTTTTCCTTAAAGATTTCTTTTTCTGTTGACAACATATACAAGTTCAATTTGAACTGCAGTCTTTTCAGTATTATTTTACTATATGGGAAAAAAGGTGGATAAAATCTGGAGTTGAATAATGTTTGTAGGAATTATTAGGTAGTTGCAGATATCGTGGATTTTTCTACATATAAACTTAAAGAGGCATCTGACATCAGGAAAAAAAAAATGAGACTGAAACACTCATTTTTTAAATACTCATCCTAAACATTTGTGTTTTAACTAGCATGTAAGTTTTACTCTGTTTCCTTCCTGGAGTATTTATTCCTCTGGTAAATTGTAATATGGACACAGAATGAAAAGAATATGTGTATGTGTATTTATTTTCATAATAACAAAATACCAATATTAATACTAGTATTTGATTAAAAATTACCCAGTATATACTAATAAAAAGCAGTTGAAACTAAATATATAAACAATTCAAAGACTTGTATATATTATAAAGAAAATACAAAATATAAATATACATGATTTATAATCTATGATGCACAGATGCATAAATTTAAAATATACTATAAATCAAATACAGAAAATTATAAATAAGTTATAAAACATCAATTATAATATGAATTAAAATATATGAAATTCAAATTTAACATTCTATTAGTATATTGGTAGCATATAAATTCCCGAAATGAACAATATAAAATGAAAAAGTCATTTAGCATGTAGATTGAAAATGAAATATTATTTTTAAACAAGTGAATTTAAAAATATTGTGCATTCAGGTTGCCATGGTTGAGCTAAAGTATCTTTTTGAGCATTTTTTCCCCTGCTAGATGAAAAATCTCTTTATGTCTCCATGGCATAATGTTGCTAAATTTAGTATGAGCACATTGCAAGCCAAAACCCTGGAGCTCGGCAATCTTGCAGTTTCTGCCTCTTGAGTAGCTAGTAGCATAGGCATGTAACATTATACCCAGTCATTCATGGTACATGTGTGACAGGGGGGAAATTTTCATTTACAACCATTATTGAATTTTAAGAGATGAATCCCGGTAGCATCAGGCTTTTTTGCTGAGTACTATCTTGAACTTTGGCAAATAAGTTTGAAGGCTGGGGCGATGCTAAATATCTTGGTGTAATAATTGGAGTGAAGGAAATTCAGAATTAAGGAATGGAAAAGCCTTGAGACTAGTGCCTGTATATAAAAGGCAGAATAGAGCTGTGTCCATTAGAGATGATGGTGGGGAAGAAGGAAATTGCGAAGATCAGATATGTTGGTTTAATGCTTTAAAGTAGTTTTACTTTGGTTTGTGCTCAGGGCAAACAAGCGACTATAGAGTCAAGAAATATGATGTATAAATTACCTGGTGAAGCTCTATATTTACAACTGTAGAGTTGGACGTTCATGTAGATGCCATTTTACATTCTTGTCAGTGGAGTGCCTGATTCATGTCTTTCTCTGATGGGCATAGTATCATGGAAAGCTTTTTGAAAATCAAATTATTTAGAATTTTATCTGAATTCCAGACACACTATACTCTCTAAAGTTTTACATAAAGTTTGAGCTTTGAAGATAAAATTTCCTGTCATTTGGAGTCAGATTTTATTTAGTATTTGGATGCTGCCTTGAGCCAAAATACTTAATTTCCTATTTTGAAATTCAGTTCAGTTCAGTGGCTCAGTCATGTCTGATTCTTTGCAACTGCATGGACTGCAGCATACTAGGCTTCCCTGTCCACCATCAACTCCCAGAACTTACTCAAACTTCTGTCCATCAAGTTGGTGATGCCATCCAAACATCTCATCTTCTGTTGCTCCCTCTCCTCCCACTCTCAATCTTTCCCAGCATCAGGGTCTTTTCCAATAGGTCAATTCTTCACATCAGGTGGCCAAAGAATTGTACTTTCAGTCCTTCAAATGAATATTCAGGATTGATTTCCTTTAGGATGGACTGGTTGGATCTCCTTGCAGTCCAAGGGACTCTCAAGAGTCTTCTCCAACACAACAGTTCAAAAGCATCAATTCTTCAGCATTCAGCTTTCCTTAGAGTCCAACTCTTAGATCTATATATGATGAATACTGGGAAAACCAGAGGTTTGACTAGATGGACCTTTGTTGGCAAAGTAATGACTCTGATTTTTAATATGCTGTCTAGGTTGGTCATAGCTTTTCTTCCAAGGAGCAAGCGTCTTTTAATTTCATGGCTGCAGTCACCATCTGCAGTGATTTGGGAGCCCACAAAAATAGTCTGTGACTATTTCCATCGTTTCCCCAACTATATGCCATGAAGCGATGGGACCAGATGCCATGGTCTTAGTTTTTGAATGTTGAGTTTTAAGCCAAATTTTTCACTCTCCTCTTTCACTTTCATCAAGAGGCTCTTTAGTTCTTTGCTTTCTCCCATAATGGTGGTCATCGGCATGTCTGAGGTGATTGATATTTCTCCTGGAAATCTTGATTCCAGCTGTGCTTCATACAGCCCAGCATTTCTCATGATGTACTCTGCATATAAGTTAAATAAGCAGGGTGACAATATGCAGCCTTGAGGTACTCCTTTCCTGATTTGGAACCAGTCTGTTTTTTCCACGTGTGGTTCTAACTGTTACATCTTGACCTGCATACAGATTTCTCAGGAGGCAGGTCATGTGGTCTGGTGTTCCTATCTCTTGAAGAATTTCCATAGTTTGTTGTAATCCACACAGTCAAAGGCTTTGGCCTAAAGCAGAAGTAGATATTTTTCTGGAACTCTCTTGCTTTTTTGATGATCCAACAGATGTTGACAATTTGATCTCTGGTTCCTCTGCCTTTTCTAAATCCAGCTTGAACATCTGGAGTTCATGGTTCACATACTGTTGAAGACTAGCTTGGAGAATTTTGAGCATTATTTTGCTAGCGTATGAGACAAGTGCAATTGTGTGGTAGTTTGAGCATTCTTTGGCATTGCCTTTCTTTGGGATTGGAATGAAAGCTGACCTTTTCCTGTCCTGTGGCCACTGCTGAGTTTTCCAAATTTGCTGGCATATTGAGTGCAGCACTTTCACAGCATCATCTTTTAGGATTTGAAATAGCTCAACTGAATTCTATCACCTCCACTAGCTTTATTCATAGTGATGCTTCCTAAGGTCCACTTGACTTCACATTCCAGGATGTCTGGTTCTAGGTGATAGATCACAGCATTGTGATTATCTGGGTCATGAAGATCTGTTTTTTTGTATAGTTCTTCTGTGTATTCTTGCCACCTCTTCTTGGTATCTTCTGTTTCTATTAGGTCCATACCATTTCTGTCCTTTATCAAGCCCATCTTTGAATGAAATGTTCCCTTGGTATCTCTAATTTTCTTGAAGAGATCTTTAGTTTTTCCCATTCTATTGTTTTCCTCTATTTCTTTGCACTGATCACTGAGGAAGGCTTTCTCATTTCTCCTTGCTATTCTTTGGAACTCTGCATTCACATTGGTATATCTGTCCTTTTCTCTTTTGCCTTTCACTTCTCATATTTTCACAGCTATTTGTAAGGCCTCCTCAGACAGCCAGTTTGCCTTTTTGCACTTCTTTTTCTTAGGGATTATTTTGATCCCTGCTTCCTGTACAATATCACGAACCTCCATCCATAGTTATTCAGGAACTCTATCAGATCTAATCCCTTAAATCTATTTTTCACTTTCACTGTGTAATCATAAGGGATTTGATCCAGGTCATACCTGAATGGTCTAGGGGTTTTCCCTACTTTCTTCAATTTAAGTCTGAATTGGGCAGTAAGGAGTTCATGATGTGAGCCATAGTCAGCTCCCAGTCTTGTTTTTGCTGACTGTATAGAGCTGCTCCATCTTTGGTTTCAAAGAATATAATCCATATGATTTTGGTGTTGACCATCTGGTGATGTCCATGTGTGGCGTCTTCTATTGCGTTGTTGGAAGAGTGTGTTTGCTATGACTTTGTGTTCTCCTGGCAAAACTCTATTAGCATTTGCCCTGTGTCATTCTGTACTCCAAGGCCAAATTTGTCTGCTACTCCAGGTATTTCTTGACTTCCTACTTTTACTTTCCAGCCCCCTATAATGAAAAGGACACGTTTTTTGGGTGTTAGTTCTAGAAGGTCTTGTAGGTATTGATAGAACCATTCAACTTCAGCTTCTTCAGCATTACTGGTTATATTACCAGCTACTTAAATCTCAGGAAGTGATATAATTTAGATGAACATTCCCTTAGGTATACAATTTGGACAAAATAAAAATGAATCAATTACTGAATTGCTGGTTGTTCAAAATGGTGGTGTTCATAATTCTATCATGTTCAACATTTATTACTTGTTGTTACTTTTACAAGCTGTTCCAATTTCATCTTTACATTCTCTACACCAGAATGAAAAAGATATACACTTGATCTTAGCTTTGTATAAGTTTTTTTAAAAAAAAATTTTCCAGTAAATATAATTTTCCAATAGTAAGTAAATATATAAATATAATCTCACTTGTGACAGAAATTCATGAGCAAATAATATTTAAAAAGAAACTGAACTTCTTTCTTTTTCCTTTGTCTAAACTTTGCAGGGCATTTGTATAAGAAGGTGCCAGCTCATCCTGTTAGAACAGAGCACAGAGAAGAGGGGTGGATTGCCTGGAACAAGATGTTAGAATCTAAGGAGGATGAGGAAGGCATCTATTTACTGAGGGTGGAGGACTGGAAGGCAGCTGTAATGATCAGCGCATTGGCTATGCTGGAGCTCTGTGTGTATGCTTGGTCACTCAGGTATGTCTGCTCACCAGGTTCCTCTATTCATGAGACTTTTCCAAGCAAGAATAGTGGAGTGGGTTGCCATTTCCTACTCAGAGGGTCTTCCCAACTCAGGGATTGAACCTGCAAGTCTTGTACGTCCTGCATTGGCAGGCAGATTCTTTACCACTGCGCCACCTAGGAAGCCTGTTGAAGCTGTGTACTTTTTTCCAATGGAGAATATGCACAGAATGAGCTTTTCTAGTTTAGTATCCTGAACTATAGAAATGAAGTAAATAGAAATATTGTTTATGACAAGCATGCATTATTTGTATTAATAGAGTGAATCATAATCTTTATTTACACCTAGGTTAAATATTCATTCTGTACCTTTAAATACATTCTTACTGATCCCCGCAAAGCTTTGGATACTTTATAAGGGATTGTTTTCTTTAATCATCACAACACCTTTATAAAAGAATTCCCATTTTACAAAGACAAAATTGGGATTGAGAGTGAATAAGACATATCCTCTTTTCTCAGAGATCCTTAAAGGTGGGATGTACATAGAATTTAGTACCATATTTTCAAAATATTTTAGATCAGTTCTTTCCATGGTGTCATAAGGAAGGCATATTCAACTCTGCAGTGGTTCTCAAACATATTTCTTTAGGCAACACAAGGTTTTCTCCAAAGGAAGTGTCTGGGTAAGCACCATAAGTACATCAAATAAAAGACCTGCTCAGGTTGGAGTCCAGAGTTTCTCAATCCTGGTTATACTTTAGATCTATCTGGAAAGTTGTTAAATGCCTTGGGTCACCAACCTTCTAGGGGTGGAGGGGCATCAGTATATCTTAAACATTCCCCAGATGATTTTATTGTACAGTCGGGGATGAGCTTCACTGTAGCAGTTAAAAAGGGAACACTTAAAGCTGACTTCTGTGTTAGGAGTACAGAGGATGACTGAGGGAGAATGCTAGAGGATGGGAAACTAGGTGACACTAGTGAAACCCAGACTTTGGAGGCCAGATTTAATGAGGTTCTTAAAGGTTTGATTTCTGATACCTGTATATTTTTTATGCAACCCATAAACATATTGGCATAATACAAACTCCTGGCACACCAAAATGACAGATTCTAAGTGTGTGTGTTAAAGAATCTAGAAGTAAAAGACATTTTTTTCAATGTGTAACAATGCAGAGAAAAATCAAGATCAACAAATTAATCGAACGAAATGTCTTTCTGGTGCTAAATGAATCTAAGAAAATTGATAGGTAAATCGTTATGAAATAACCTTTAGTTTCTTTCTGAAAGCTCTGAATACTTAATAGAATTCTCGACTGTGTCAAATAATTTGAATGTAGTGTCTTGTTAAATGTTTCCTAAATAGAAGTTAGATAAAGAAGGATAAATAATGAGTAAAGAGCCTGGCTTTTTATTTCACAACAAATAATCATAGTATTGAATAAGATACAAATACCTCCCAGAAAGAGCTGTATTGTTGACATTTGGGGGGATAATCTTGGGGAGATATTTTTAAAGGCCTAGGAAACTATCATTTACAAGTACGAACAATAAAAATGACTGTGCCTGTATTATTCTCAGTTAGTCTGTTTTATAGGACTTTGATTTTGTCTAAGGTTATATATATTATTTAATCATTTTCTCACAAGATAAAAATTATATCTTAAATCATGATAAATTAAAGGATAAAAAGAATAAATTTTAGAGTTAGATAAACCTGGATTAGAATTGTGAATTTTGGCTCTGCTGTTTGGGTGTTGTATGCTTTTGAAATGGTATTTGATATTACTGAGCCCAGTTTTCTCATCTGTAAAATAGTCTTAAATATAGTACTTACTTCACAGGGTTGTTGCAAAGATTGAATTAGTTGACAAATATTAAGTGTCTAAAATAGTGGCTAAAATACAGTCTCCTTCAATAAATGTGATGTGATTATTACTGTACTAATTTATTCAATAGTGGAATTTTGGAGAAGGCAATGGCATCCCACACCAGTACTCTTGCCTGGAAAATCCCATGGATGGAGGAGCCTGGTGGGCTGCACTCCATGAGGTCACTGAGAGTCAAACACGACTGAGCGACTTCACTTTGACTTTTCACTCTCATGCGTTGGAGAAGGAAATGGCATCCCACTCCAGTACTGTTGCCTGGAGAATCCCAGGGAGAGGGGAGGCTAGTGGGCTGCTGTCTATGGGGTCACACAGAGTCAGACAGGACTGAAGCAACTTAGCAGCAGCAGCAGCAGTGGAATTTGGAGGAGAACAAGGGATTCCATTGGATAGAATACACTCTAAAACAACTAGAATGTTCTAACTGAGTCAAGAAAATAAAACAAACAGAAATCATAATTCTCTATTCAATGATCATATAAATCTTGTAGACAGAATTTATTCTACAGACCTTTTTTTTTACTTGCATCTTTACAGAATTATAAAAAATTGGTGATCATTATTAGGACAGAATTAGAAATCCTATAACCTGTAAGGCATGAGGAATTTGGTCTCTAAATGTAAACCAGCAAACATTCTAGCTATCTTTGGGGAACTAAACTCCCATAAATCCTTCTCACAAAGTTCACATATACTAAATACATAGTACTTTTTGTCTGAGTACTTCTAATTTTGATTTTTGCATGTTGCCACTATAACTCTGTTTTGTCTGTGTACAATTAGCACTGTATTAGACATTGCTTACAATGATAAACAGATTAGATGTGGTCCTTTCCCTCATGGGCTTATAGGATAATAGTCCAAAATAAACATTAACAAAGGAAAAGCACTGACTGACAAAAATAAATGTGGTTAACCTATCTTAGTCAGCCAATTGTTGTTTGTTTATTCCCTTATGTCAGTTGGAAAGATAAAAACACCAAGGAGGACCTTTATGAGTACAAAATATTCAAACCCATTTGAAAATCTGACACAAAGGATTATGATTAACTGTATCCCAGGAGGGAACTCATGATTGGAAAGCTCATAACAAGGTCTGAAAAAACCACTTTCCTTTTCACAGTTCAAAGCCCAATTTAAATAAGTGCTATAGTGTATACTCACCCAACTTACCTAGAGTCCTCTGATCAGCTTCAATGCATAAATGCTATAAACATGCAGTTTGGTGAGACTTAACAATGATTCAATTAAACAAGAAAGATTCTCTTGGGTGTTAGGTAGAATGGTTGCTAAGAGATTAGAGAACACATAATTTATCTGTCAGAAAAGCTGGGAAACAGATCATTTCTCAAAGTCAGTTTGAAACTTTAATGTTAAGATGGTATCACAAGGAAAATTATACTGGACAAAGTTGAGCAGTCAAGAAAGATTTTATTCAAGACAACTGCAATAGGCTGGCAGAGCCGGAACTCAGACTGAATTCAACTCCTCTGAAATAAGGGTGGGACTGATTCTAGGAGACAGAGTGGGGAGAATCATAGGCCATCAATGCTTGCTAATTGGCTTTCCTCCAAAGAAACGGTAAACACTCTCATATCTGTATAATAAGAGGTAGTGTTGCAACATGAGGCAAGGTGCCCACATATGTTAAGCTCCTGACCTTCAAGAAACTGAAAGAAGAAAGCTTAATGATGACATTTCAAAAAGATGGCCTCCAGGTTATTGAGAAAGACAGTCCTGGGTAGTAAAATCCTGGCAAAAGGATTTTAGAATGATTTATATTTCAAAAGAGTAGAGACAGAATTTGCAGTTACGTGTTTTCTAAAATAAATGCTCTAAGAGGTAGATCAGTGGCATAGAGGTAAAAAAAAAGAAGCCTGTCTAAAGTTTGGTTAAGCTGAGGGAAACATTAAGGTCCTCTTAGTTAGTAGGTGAAAATAGTTAGAACTTTTAATAGCAAAAGAATCTCTCTCTGATGGGATCCTACAAGGAGGCTATCTTTAAACCTGTAAAAATTTTGTGAAGTAGGAGAGTTTGTGATTATGGTTTAAAACTTAATTAGGTCACCTCTAAAGATTTCTAAATTATCAGAACTTTAAACTTCACTGTCTCATCTCAAAGACCAATTTTTTCCCCTCACAAACAAAAAAAGAGACATCCAAAATGACTTTCACTTCAATGAAAGAAATTCTAAAAAGATGTCCTACTTAAAAATGCTATGTGAGCATGTGAATTTAAAATATTATTTTATCATATCACAGTTCATCATATTTCAAAAAAGACTTGTTTTATCCAATAATTTAACAGAGAATTTGCTGAATAAGGAAAATGTGTACCATGCAGTTTAATATAAAAATTGAGCTATACAAGAACTTTTGCCAACACTTTGGAAAACATATGCACAGAAATGATTTTTACACCTAAGTGTGCATTAGAACCACATTTGGACCTTTTAGAAAACACAGATACTAGCCCAAACTCTTAGGCCTTCAGTAAAAAGACACTGATTTGTATTTATTGTATATTTATATTTTGGTCATGCTTTTCAGTTTGCAGGATGACCTCAACCAGGGATTGAACTTGGGCCATGACACTGAAAGCTCTGAGTCCTAACCAATTGGACTCCCAAGGAATTCCAGTTAGGTATAAAAATTTCTAAATATGAGTTCTATTGTTTTAAAAAAATGCTTTCAATACATGCCCTCCAGACCAGTAGAGCTTCTGAGAAATGTAGGATCTTAGGCTTTGCCATATCCACTAAAGTTCATGATTTGAAAAAAATTTGGTTGTTGATATCCATATGAAGTCTGTTGTTCAGTTGCTAAGTCCTGTCTGACTCCTTTCTACCCAGTGGACTGCAGCATGCCTAGCTTCACTGTCCTTCACTATCCCCCAGAGTTGCTCAAACTCACATCCATTGAGTCAGTGATGCCATCCAACCATCTCATCCTCTGTTACCCCTTCTCCTGCCCTCAATTTTTCCCAGCATCAGGGTCTTTTCCAATGAGTTGGCTCTTTCCATCAGGTGGCCAAAGTATTGGAGCTTCAACTTCAGCATCAGTCCTTCCAATGAATATTCAGGACTAATTTCCTTTAGGATTGACTGGTTTGATCTCCATGCTGTCCAATGGACTCTTGAAAGTCTTCTCCAATACCACAGTCCAAAAGCATCAATTCTTTGGTACTCGGCCTTCTTTATGGTCCAGTTCTCATATCCCTACATGACTACTGAAGAAATCATAACTTTTACTATACATACCTTTGTTGGCAAAGTGATGTCTCTGCTATTTAATATGCTGTCTAGTTTTGTCATAGCTTTTCTTCCAGAGAGCAAGCGTCTTTTAATTTCATGGCTACAGTCACCATCAGCAATGATTTTGAGTCAAATTTTATTTGGAGAAAATAAAATCTGCCACAGTTTCCACTTTTTCCCCATGTATTTGCCATGAAGTGATGGGACTGGATTCCATGCTCTTAGTTTTTTTGAATGCTGAGCTTTATGCCAGGTTACTTTCACAGTTATCAAGAGGCTCTTTAGTTCCTCTTCATTTTCTGCCATTAGAATAGATCATCTGCATATTTGAGATTGTTATTTCTTCTATCAGTCTTGATTCCAGCACGTGATTCATCCAACCAGTCATTTCTCATGATGTACTCTGCATATATGTTAAATAAGCACAGTGATAACCAGAGATCAAATTGCCAACATCCACTGGATCATAGAGAAAGCAAGGGAATTCCAGAAAAAAAAAAAAAACATCTACTTCTGCTTCATTGGCTACTTTAAAGCCTTTTACTGTGTGGATCACAACACACTGTGGAAAGTTCTTAAATAAATGGGAATATCAGACCACATTACCATCTTCTGAGAAACCTATATGCAAGTTAAGAATCAACAGATAGAACCGGACATAGAACAACAGACTGGATCAAAACTGAGAAAGAAGTTGTCAAGGCTTTATATTGTCACTCTGCCTATTTAACCTGAAGCCTGAAAAGCATTGTTCTATAGGAGGTTTTGCTGCATAGCCAGAATCAAAGCCATTCACCAGGTTAGGATGAACTAGCCTCTGGCACTGCAAAAGCAACTTCGCTAAAATTATGGATCCTAAACATTCAGCTTTGGTTTCTATTTAAGTCACATGTTTGGAGAACAGTATTTTGGACCAGTAAAAACCAAAGGACAATACAGAGAAAGATGGTGGATACTCACATTAATGTGTGCATGTGTGCCCAGTTGCTCAGTCATGTCTGACTCTTCGACCGCATGGACTGTAGCCTGCCAGGCTCCTCTGTCCACGGGATTTTCTTGGGAAGAACGCTGGAGTGGTCGCCATTTTCTCCTCCAGGGCTTCTTATCCCAGCCAGGGATTAAACCCACATCCCTTCTGTCTCCTGCTTTGGCAGGCAGATTCTTTACCACTGAGCCACCTTAACATTTGAAAATAAATCTAAAATTTCAAGAATCTTAAATAAGGATTTCTTTGCTGAGAGAGAGATGAAGAGAGCAATCCACCAGACTGGGAATTGGACTCTCCAATGACTCACTGATTAACTTTGGCCTGGGGCAAGCTACCTGTACAATTTCTCCAGGGGTTCCCACAGATGATAAGAGCTATTATTGCTTCTTTTAACAGCTACTTAAAAGCAAATTAGGACATCTTAAAGTAACTTCTGCTTCTCTAGGGAGAAAGCTTTATTAAATTAGTAGTAGACAGAAATAACATTTATTAGTTTACCATATTTTTCTGATGTGCTCTAGTCCAGACCTTTGTTGGCAAAATGATGTGTCTGCTTTTTAATATACTGCCTAGGTTTGTCATAGCTTTTCTTCCAAGCAGCAAGTGTCTTTTAATTTCATGGCTACAGTCACCATCAGCAATGATTTTGGAGTCCAAGAAAATAAAATCTGCCGCAGTTTCCACTTTTTCCCCATCTATTTGCCAGAAGTGATGGGACTGGATGCCATGCTTAATTTTTTTGAATTCTGAGTTTTAAGCCAGGTTTTTTCACTCTCCTTGTTCAAATTTATCAAGAGGCTTATCACACTTATCTAGGGGGTCACAAAGAATCAGATAAGATTTAGCAACTAAACAGCAAATATTTTTCTCAGGCTAATGACAACACTGTGTTTAGTCTCTTTCCCTGTTGATATGCATTTGTGTCTGTGTATAAATATTTATGTGGAGAAGGCAATGGCACCCCACTCCAGTACTCTTGCCTGGAAAATCCCATGGATGGAGGAGCCTGGAAAGCTGCAGTCCATGCGGTTGCTGAGGGTCGGACACGACTGAACGACGTCACATTCACTTTTCACTTTCATGCATTGGAGAAGGAAATGGCAACCCACTCCAGTGTTCTTGCCTGGAGAATCCCAGGGACAGGGAAGCCTGGTGGGCTGCCGTCTATGGGGTAGCACAGAGTCGGACACGAATGAAGTGACTTAGCAGCAGCAGCATAAATATTTATGAAATTTAAGAATTTTGGAATGTAAGGTAAAAGAAGATAAAGTTTTGCTCAGTAATGATTATTTCAAAGTTATTTTTATATTTTACCTTTCTGTTCTCTACTTTTGAAACTCCCAACTGCAATGTATTATTTGTCTATTTATAGCAAGTCAATAGAAGCAATTGTCAAAAAAAAAAAAAAGAAAAAGGTAACAAAATTTTTTTTTAATTCAAAGAGGTAAAGTTGCCTTTTAAAAAAATTTATAAAAATTATATTTATTAAGCCATTTCTTCCCTATCCTAAGCACTATAGTTTTATTTTCCAAATTATTTCAAATACTGGGAGCTACTGGCTTGACATGTTCTAGCTAGTGTAAATAGTGCTGCAATGAACAATGAGACACATGTGTCTCTTTCAGTCTTGGTTTCCTCAGGGTATATGCCTAGGAGTAGGATTGCTGGGTCATATGGTGGTTTTATTCCTAGTTTTTTAAGGAATCTCCATACCCTCTTCCATAGTGGCTATATCAATTTACATTCCCACCGACAGTGCAAGAGCATTCCCTTTTCTCCACACCCGCTCCAGCATTTATTGATTGTAGACTTTTTGGTGATGGCCATTCTGACTGTTATGAGGTGATATCTCATTGTAGTTTTGATTTGCATTTCTCTAATAATGAATGATGTTGAGCATCTTTTTATGTGCTTGTTAGCCATCTGTATGTCTTCTTTGGAGAAATGTCTGTTTAGGTCTTTTCCCCACTTTTTGATTGTTTTTTTTTTTTTTTTTTTGTATTGTGTTATATGAGCTGCTTGTATATTTTAGAAATTAATTCTGTGTCAGCTGTTTCATTTGCTATTATTTTCTCCCATTCTGAGGGTTATCTTTTCACCTTGTTTATGTTTCCTTTGCTGTGCAAAAGCTTTTAAGTATAATCTGTCCAACTTGTTTTTGTTTTTATTTCCATTACTCTAAGAGGTGGGTCATACAGGATCTTGCTTTGATTTATGTCATTGAGTGCTCTATGTTTTACTCTAAGAGTTTTATAGTTTCTACTCTAACATTTAGGCCTTTAATCCATTTTGAGTTTATCCTTGTGTATGGTGTTAGGAAGTGCTCTAATTTCAATCTTATATATGTAAATGTCCAATTTTCCCAGCACCATTTATTGAAGAGGCTGTCTTTATCCCATTGTATATTCTTGCCTCTTTTGTCTAAAATTAGGTACACATAGGTGCATAGGTTTATTTCTGGGCTTTCTATCTTGTTCCATTGGTCTATATTTCTGTTTTTGTGCCAGTACCATACTGTCTTGATGACTGTAGCTTTGTAGTATAATCAGAAGTCAAGAAGGTTGATTCTTTCAGCTCCGATCTTCTTTCTCAAGACTGCTTTGGCTATTTTGTGTCTTTTGTGTTTTCATATGAATTGTGAAATTTGTTGTTCTAGTTCAGTGAAAAATGCCATTGGTAATTTGATAAGGATCGTATTGAATCTGTAGATTGCTTTTGATAGTATAATCATTTTCACAATATTGATTGATTCTTCCTAATCAGGAACATGGAATATCTCTCCATCTGTTTATGTCATCTTTGATTTCTTTCATCAGTGTTTTATACTTTTCTGTGTACAGTTCTTTTGTCTTCTTAGGTAAGTTTATTCCTTAATATTTAATTCTTTTGGTTGCAATGGTGAATGGGATTGATTCCTTAATTTCTGTTTCTGATTTTTCAGTTAGTATATAGAAATGCAAATGATTTCTGGGCATTGATTTTGTATCCTGCAACTCTGCTAAATTCACTAATTAGCTCTAGTAATTTTCTGATGCTATGTTTAGGGTTTTCTATGTACAGTATTATGTCATCTGCAAACAGTGAGAACTTTACTTCTTTTCCAATCTGGATTCCTTTTATTTCTTTTTCTTCTCTGATTGCCGTAGCTAGGACTTTCAAAACTATATTGAATAATAGCGGTGAAAGTGGACACCATTGTCTTGTTCCTGATCTTAGGGGGAATGCTTCCATTTTTTTTACCATTGAGAATAATGTTTGCTGTAGGCTTATCATATATGGTAGGTTCCTTCTATGCCCATTTTTTGAAGAGTTGTAATCATAAATGGGGGTTGAATTTCTTCAAAGGCTTTTTCTGCATCTATTGAGATTATTATATGGTTTTTATCTTTAAATTTGTTGATATGGTATATCAGATTGATTGATTTTCATGTATTGAAGAATCCTTGCATCCCTGGAATAAACCCAAATTAATCATGGTGTATGAGCTTTTTGATGTGTTGTTGAATTCTGTTTGCTAACATTTTGTTGAGAATTTTGGCATCTATGCTCATCAGTGATATTGACCTGTAGTTTTCTTTTTGTGTGTGTTGTCTTTGTCTGGTTTTGGTATCAGGGTGATGGTGGCCTCATAGAATGAGTTTGGAAGTGTTCCTTCCTCTGCAATTTTTTGAAAGATATAGAAGGATAGGCATTAACTCTTCTCTAAATGTTTGATAGAATTCTCCTGTGAAGCCATCTGATCCTGGGCTTTTGTTTTTTCAGAGATTTTTGATCACAGTTTCAATTTCAATGCTCATAATTGGGTTGTTCATAATTTCTATTTCTTCCTGGTTTAGTCTTGGAAGACTGAACTTTTCTAAGAATCTGTCCATTTCTTCCAGGTTTTCCATTTTATTGCCATATAGTTGTTCATAATAGTCTCTTATAATCCTTCATATTTCTGCATTGTCTGCTGTAACCTCTCTTTTTTATTTATAATTTTGTTGATTTGTTTCTTCTTTCTTTTTTTGTTGATGAGTCTGGCTAAAAGCTTTTCAATTTTGTTTATCTTCTCAAAGAACCAGCTTTTAGTTTTATTAATCTTTACTGTCATTTCTTTCCTTTCTTTTTCAATTATTTCCTTCTGCTAATTTTGTTTTTGTTTTTGTTTTTGTTTTTTTGTTTTTTGCTCTTCTTTTTCTAGTTTTTCTTTATGTGTAAAGTTAGGTTGTCTATTCAATGTTTTTCTTGTTTCTTGAGGTAGGATTGTATTGCTATAAACTCTCCTTTTAGAACTGCTTTTGCTGCATCCCATAGACTTTGAGTTGTTGTGCTTTCATTGTCATTTGTTTCTAGAAATTTTTTTATTTCCCCTTTGCTTTCTTCAGTAACCTGTTGGTTATTTAGAAAGGTATTGTTTAATCTCCATGTGTTTGTGTTTTTTTGCAGTTTTTTTTTTCTTCTCATAACTGATATCTAGTTTCACAGCATTGTGGTCAGAGAAGATGCTTGATATGATTTCAGTTTCCTTAAATTTACTGAGGTTTGATTTGTGACCCTAAATGTGGTCTATCCTGGAGAATGTTCCACATGCACTTGAGAAGAAGGTGTATTCTTCTGCGTTTGGATGAAATGTTCTGAAGATATCAGTGAGATCCGTCTCATCTAATGTATCATTTAAGATTTGTGTTTTCTGTTTAATTTTCTGTTTTGATGATCTGTCCATTGGTGTGAGTGGGGTGTTAAAGTCTCCTACTATTGTTTTGTTACCATCAGTTTGTCCTTTTATGTCTGTTAGTGTTTGTCTTACTACTGAGGTGCTCCTATGTTGGGTGCATAGATGTTTACAATTGTTATGTCTTCCTCTTGGATTGATCCCTTGATCATTATGTAGTGTCCTTCCTTGTCTCTTGTAATCTTTATTTTAATGTCTATTTTGTCTGATATGAGGATTGCTTCTCCAGCTTTCTTTTGCTTCCCATTTGCATGGAATATATTTTTCCATCCTCTCACTTTTAGTCTATGTGTCTTGAGGTCTGCAGTGGGTTTCTTGTAGACAGCATATATATGGGTCTTGTTTCTGTATCCATTCAGCCAGTCTGTGTCTTTTGGTTGGAACATTTAATCTGTTTACATTTAAAGTAATTATTGATATATATGTTCCTATTGCCATTTTCTAAATTGTTTGGGGTTGATTTTGTAGATCTTTTTATCTCTTGTGTTTCTGACTATATAAGTCCCTTTAACATTTGCTGTAAACTGGGTTTGGTGGTACTGAACTCTCTTAACTTTTGCTTGAATGAAAAGCTTTTTATTTCTCCATCAGTTTTGAATGAGATTCTTTCCAGGTATAATCATCTCAGTTGTAGATTTTTCCCTTTCAGTATTTTAAATATATCCTGCCATTCCCTTCTGGCCTGCAGAGTTTCTGCTGAAAGATCAGCTGTTAAGCGTATGGGGTTTCCCTTGTATATTACTAGTTGCTTTTCCCTTGCTGCTTTTTAGATTCTTTCTTTGTGTTTAGTCTTTAAAGTTTGATTAGTATGTGTCTTGGCATGTTCCTCTTGGGTTTATCCTGTATGGGACTCTGTGCCTCTTGGACTTGATTGACTATTTCCTTTTCCATGTTGGGGAATTTTTCAACTATAGTCTCTTCAAAATATTTCTCATACCCTTTCTTGTTCTTTTCTTCTTCTGGGATCCCTATAGTTCAAATATTTGTGAGTTTGATATTGTCCCAGAGGTCTCTGAGACTATTCTCAGTTCTTTTCATTTCTTTTTTTTCACTTTATTCTGCTTTTCAGACATTATTTCCACCATTTTATCTTCCAACTCACTGATTTGTTCTTCTGCTTCAGATATGCTGCTATTGATTCCTTCTAAAGTATTTTTAATTTCAGTAATTGTGTTGTTTATCTCTGTATGTTTATTCTTTATTTCTTATATGTCTTTGTTAATTGATTCTTGCATTTTCTTCATTCTGTTTTCAAGATTTTTGATCATCTTTACTATCATTATTCTGAATTATTTTTCAGGTAGTGTGTCTATTTCCCCTTCATTTATTTGGAGTTTTATGTTTCTAGTTTGTTCCTTCATTGTGTAGTATTTCCCTGTCTTTTCATTATTATTATTATTATTATTTTTAACTTATTGTGTTTGAGGTCTCCTTTTCCCAGGCTTCAAAGTTGAATTCTTTCTTCCTTTTGGTTTCTGCTCTCCTAAGGTTGGTCCAGTAGTTTGTGTAAGCTTCCAGGGTGAGATTTGTGCTGAGTTTTTGTTTGTGTGTTTGTATGTTTTTGTTTTTCCTCTGATGGGCAAGGCTCAATGATGTGGTAATCCTCTATGCTGATGATTGAGTTTGTGTTTTTGTTTTGTTTGTTGTTTAGATGAGGCATCCTGCACAGGGTGTTACTGGTGGTTGGGTGATGCCAGGTCTTGTATTCAAGTGGTTTCGTCTGTGTGAGTTGATACTCCCTAGGGGCTTCCCTAGTGGCTCAGATGTTAAAGCGTCCACCCGCAATGCAGGAGACCCAGGTTCGATCCCTGGGTTGGGAAGGTCCCCTGGAGAAGGAAATGGCAACCCACTCCAGTATTCTTGTCTGGAGAATCCCATAGACAGAGGACCCTGATAAGCTACAGTCCATAGGGGTTGCAAAGAGTAAGACACGACTGAATGACTTCTTTCACTTTCACAGTTCTCTGGTAGTCTAGGGTCTTGAAGTCAGTGCTCCCACTCCAAAGGTTTAGGGCTTGATCTCTAAAAGGACAAGTCCATGTGCTTCTGTCTCTGGTACTGATGGTTTTTTAGATTCCAGAGGCTTTCTGAAGAAGTGAAACACTGCTGCTTCTTCTGTTACCTCATGCTTGCACTGCATTCCCCTTTCATACCAGCACCAGAGCCCGCCACCTTGCTTCTGGGCTTCAGCCCACCTTTTGTTTTTATTGAGAGGTGTAGAGAGTTGCAAACAGTGATGTTCCCAATCTTAGGGTGAAGAAAAAAACAAACAAATACAAAATGCATAATCATCCTTGAGTCCATTGGAGTGCTGACATTGCACAGCAACAAACTGGCTCAAAATCTAAGGAGAAGCAAGCAAGGGAAGAAAAGATTGGAGCACTACTTTTGACAAGACATGGACACTCCATAATAGGAATTCAGCTAGGGTACATGGCTCGCTGCACAGTATGCTGTGAGAGACGTGAACATCTTGGGGTTATAGACATATGTGGTATCCTCATCTTCTTTTCCAGGGTTTTCCCTCACAAACTTCACCGGTGCTCACACATGAAAAAGGGTAATTCTTAGACTCTCTCATGGTACAAAACAGGAGGGGAGGGGAATAGCAGCTGCCAGTGGGGCTTAGCTGGGGGGCAATGCTGAGATACTCATTCTACCTCCTTACTGAACAAAAGCTAAATCTGCTGGGAGGGCAACAAATGCTGCCATTAGGTCACTGGTGGAGATTCCTTGCAAGTGAGGTAAAACAAGAGAGAGAGGGAAACAAACAAACAAACAGAAAAAACCCCAAAACCCTTTCGCTGGTGAAAGGGCAGCAGAAATAAAGACTGAGGCTTTATTCAAACATAGAATACTCCTACTCCAGCCCCTAGCAGGCCAACAGGCATAGAAGAATGAACAGGAAGAGTACAGAGAATTTTTAGACAATAAAAATACTCTGCATGATAATAATGGATAAGTGTCATTATATTCTTCTCCATAGAATGCATAGCATTGAATGAAATCTAAGGTGAACTCTGGACTTTGAGTGATCACGATGTGTCAATGTAGATTTATCCTTGGTAACAAACATGACATTTTGGTAAGTGACGTTGATAATGGAAGAGGCTATGCATGCATATGGGAAATCTCTATATTCTCAGTTTTTCTGTGAACTTAAACTGTTCTAAATTATAAAGCTTTAAATTTAAAAAGGAATCCTGCTAGAGACAAACCACTTCTGAGATGCAATGCCAAGGCCTAAAACTAACAGAGCAGCAGGCACTCAGGACCAAAAAAATTAAAAACCTATGAAAACCTAGCCTTTACTCTAAATGCAAAGTAATTATTTAGAGGAATTTTAAGCCTGTGGTGCACTAAGGTAATCATCGTAACAACAAAAAACAAACCCAGCCCAACTTTTAATTAGAGTCAATCAAATCTTTTCACTATAGGCCTGATTAAAGAAAAGTATGCCCATTTCCAGGTATAAAGCTACTTACTTCAGTCTTTACTATGCTATACAAGAAGCCCAGCTTTCAATAACAATGAAAAACTAGGAAGCATATGAAAACAAAAGCTAAAGTTCTACCTTCCGAGAGAGAACACAATCATGATATAAAGTTGGAATGATATGACAGTAAACTTAAAATAACTGTGTTTAATAGGTTAACAGTTTTTATGGGAAAAGGTAAAGAACATACATGATTAAATGGCTAATTTCAACAAAGAGGTGGAAATTATAAGAAAGAATCCAAAGGCAATGTTAGAAATGAACAACATTAACAAAGATGAAGTCTCTGATAGTCTCTTCAGTAGACTCAATTCAGTAGTAGAAAGAATTGCCTAACATCAAGATAGGTCAATAGAAACTATACAAACTGAAACACACACATACCACATATACATATACACACTATATGGATTTCTACTGATTACAGAATTTTATTTATCTTTGTTACATTATAGACTGGATGGGTTTGGCATCAGCCTTAGAAGCAAGTCCTTTGAAAAGAATTCATTGCTGATGGTTGACTTTCAGGGGCCTGCTTATCAAAGTGAATCATCATTAATCAGGAAGATTTAAAGCCAGTTCTAATGATTAATAATTAGTATAGCTATAGAAAATTATAGGGACTTGATTATAAATTCTCAACTGTGTGTATATTCTAATTACTGACTTGGTCTAAGAGTAAATGAAAAGCATACTTACGACTGTTAATAGATATTTTCCCCAAGTTTGTTATGGTTAGTCTTTATGTTAAGCTATACTTCTAATTGGGGTTTCTCAATTGGCACTAATGGTAAAAAACCCACCTGCTAATACAGGAGACACAAGAGACATGGGTTTGATCCCTGGGTCAGGAAGATCCCCTGGAGGCGGGCATGGCACCCACTTCAGTATTCTTCCCTCGAGAATCCCATGGACAGAGAAGCCTGGCAGGTAATGGTCCATAGGGTTACAAAGATTCAGAATGACTGAAGTGACTTAGCACACATGCACATACTTCTAATTGCTAAATATTCCAATGTTCATGAGATATTAAGGTAAACCAAAATAGGCTCCCATTGTAATAACAGACTTTTATTTTTCATGACTGTGGGATAAATATCTTGAGGTTATTCAGAAGATCAAAATCTCTAATATTTTAATCAAATATTGTTTAGAATTCCTCTCTCCACTATTGTAGATCACAGATCCAGGCAAAAACATTAATTTCTGTAATATTATTACAAATTTACAGAGTAATTTCAACTGTAGACATTAAAAATTAAATTAAATGTGAGAAGAAGCAGCAAATGACATTTGATGCATTGCTGTGGTGCAGCTTAGTGTGTGGGATTTTAATTTAGAAAATACTGTAGGAGTGAGTTGGGGGAGAAAGAAAATTATCTATTGCAGAAACAACTCATCTCAAGATAGTGTCTATGTATGCGATTACTTTTGTCAGAAACTGTGTAATTGGCAATAATGTGCTTGCTAATCTAATTAAACTATGAACGAATGGTGCAAGAAATTGTAAAGAATTCTGGGTAAAGCCTTGGGCTCTTCTTGATGGATGTTACTGAAGGTACTAAGCTCATTTTTCTGGGTCATTATTTTATGCATTGGATAGTGGAGAGAGAATTGAAAAATCATTTTTGCAGTAGTTCTGTGTTTAAACTCCCAGACAACCTACTAGTATTTGAGGTGTAATTATCAGTGGGTGGGGTGGAGAAGGAGGAGTTAGGTAGCTGGCAAGCCAGCAATGAATCCTTTAGCTATAACCTCACTGACCCATGCCTTCTGACCCTCAAGGACCCCCACGTGTCTCCAACTACAAGCTCACACCTATCTTCTGAGACCAAATGGGCCCTGCTTCAGAGGGGTTCTGCCTCAGAAGCTTGCCTTGGCATCAAACCTCACTTTTCTTCTCATTATGCTTAAAAGGATCAAAATTTTAAAGCAAATCATCAATATGTGCCTGGCAAGCAGGAGTGTCTTTGGGGAACTACAGGACAAGCTATTTCAGAAAATCTTGAATTTTTAATCATTGTATTCATGATATTTGCTGAAATATATGTAGATATACCCCTTCCTTTTTAACCCTTTTCATTATCATTCCACCTGTCTGTATATTGTTTCATTCATTAATAATCTATTTATTTCATTATTCAGTAAATATATATTGAGGTCACACTATACACCAGGGCTTCCCTGGTGGCTCAGCTGGTAAAGAATCTGCCTGCAATGCAGGGGATCTGGGTTTGATCTCTGGGTTAGGAAGATCCCCTGGAGAAAGGAATGGCAACCCACTCCAATATTTCTTGCCTGGAGATTTCCATGGACAGGGGAGCCTGGTAGGCTATGGATGGAGTCACAAAGAGTCAAACACGACTGAGCTACTAACATTTTCACACCATCCACCAGGTGTGTTGCTGTAGTTGTTTAGTTGCTCACTTGTGTCCAACTCTTTGTGACTCCCTGGACTGTATAGCTCACCAGGCTCCTCTGTCCATGGGATTCTCCAAGCAAGAATACTTGGAGTGGGTTGCCGTTTTCTTCTCCAGGGGATCTTCCCAACCCAGGGATCAAAACAGCATCTCCTGCATTGGCGGGTGGGTTCTTTACCGCTGAGTCACCTGGGAAACTCATCTACCAAGTGTATTGTGGGTATATTTGTAGTTTGCGTATATCTGACAAATGCCTGCATTTTATTTTCTCTAAGATCTACTAAATGCTTCTGCTTCTTGTGGTGGTTCACATATGCTTTTTTAAAAAATAAATTTTTATTGGAGTATAGTTGATTTACAATGTTGTGTTAATTTTAGATGTACAGCAAAATGAATTAGTTTTACATATACATATATCCACCCTTTGTTTTGTTTTGTTTTTTGTTTGGATTTTTTTCCCATATAGGCTGTTTCAGAGTATTGAGTAGAGCTCCCTGTGATATACAGCAGATTCTACTCAGTTATCTATTTTATATATTGTGGTGTATATATATCAAGGGCTTCCCTGGTGACTCAGTGGTAAAGAAGCCACCTTCTACTGCAGAGACATGGGTTCTACCCTGGGTCAGGAAGATCCCCTGGAGAAGGAAATGACAACTCACTCCAGTATTCTTGCCTGGGGAATCCAATAGACAAAGGAGCCTGGCAGGCTACAGTCCATGGGGTCACATGATTTAGTGACTAAACAGCAACAAATATATCTCAGCCCGACTCTCTCAGTTTATCCTCCACCCTTATCCCTTGGTAACCATGTTTGTTTTCTACATCTGTCGCTCTACTTCTGTTTTCTAAAAACAGTTTATTGTATCATTTTTTTAGATTCTACATCTCAGCGATATCTTATGATATTTGTCTTTCTGTGTCTGACTTACTTCATTCAGTACAACAATCTCTAGGTCCATCCATGTTGTTGCAAATGGCATTATTTTATTCTTTTTATGACTGAATAATATTCCATGGTGTATATGAACCACCTCTTTATTCATTCCTCCATTGATGGGCATTTAGGTTGCTTCCATGTCCTGACTATTGTAAACAGAGCTGCAGTGAACACTGGGGTACATGTGTCTTTTTGAATTGTTTTTCTCCATCTTATTTCCATTTATTTGTTTGCTGCCATTACGATATAAACTCCAAGGGGTAAATATCATGCCTACCATTTAGTCTAACACATGGGCACCACAGCCCTGGGAATAAATTTCAATAAACATTTATAGAATAAATTCTTCTGTAGCAAGACTTGTTTATTTTTATCTATGTTTCCTCAAGTTTTGGTTTATTGGATTATCTGTAAATGTTTAGTGGATAAAGAACTAATTACTTAATATATTCTAACCTCTTATTTTTTAACCCCAAATCCTTGGACTTTTTTTAACTTTTATTTTGACCATTTATTGAATTTCTGCCACTTTGTTCCATAACCTCATACTTGTTACTGATGCATTTACTGCTCAAACCTGTCTGTATTTCCTACTTGAACACTGTGTCTCTAATCATTAGTCCTTCTAGGTACCTGGAGTTCCTATCCTAACAATTCAAATTTCCACAGCTAATGTTCCTGTTCTGCCTTATCTTACAGCCATTCAAGTCCTGGCGTAATAGCCTCTGTTCATCTTGTGCTCAAACCTCCTGGCTTAAGAGGGCCAGCCTGTCCTGAACCTTGCTAACATGCCCCAAGTTTAAATGAGGTGACAAGATAACATTTTCTGACTTGAAATTTTGAGTTCAGTTATTTCTGTATTCTGACTATACTCAACATTTTCTCTAAAATCCATTTACTTCATTTGTTTGATTTGGAATATCTATCTTTCCCCTGAAAATAAAGTCTGTGGAGGCCATTGACTATGCTGTATCTTTATCTTCCTATTTTCTGTTACATTTCTGCCATTGTAGCATCTAACTCAGTGCATTGTTTTACATAGTTGTACCATATATAAGGTAAAATCGAAACCAAATAAGAAAATATAGTAATAAAATCAAGTAACAAAATAGGGACAAATTTGGAAGATGATGAAGTATTTCTTATATAATGAGCTCTCTCAAATATATAAATTATTTACAAATCCACACTATTAGAAGCTAGTATATTGTTAAGCTTCTGATAGGGAATTTGTCCCATGTGAGCCTTCCAAACTATCTGGGTGTTTTGAATTGATGACAGTTTTAATCTGAAATTTTGTATTATAAATTTCAAAACATAATTTCAGTTTTGATGAAGTTATCTGGAGACCCTCAGGTATTATTGCTAATAAAGATGTACAAAGTGAGTGAAAGTCGCTCAGTCATATCTGATTCTTTGTGACTCCTTGGACTATACAGTTCTCCAGGCCAGAATACTGGAGTGGGTAGCCTTTCCCTTCTCCAGGGGATCTTCCCAACCCAGGAATCAAACTCAGCTCTCCCACATTGCAGGTGGATTCTTTACCAGCTGAGCCACAAGGGAAGCCCCAAGATGTACAAAACTGATATATAATATAGCTAATGCATAATATTCGGAAAAGGCAATGGCAACCCACTCCAGTACTCTTGCCTGGAAAATCCCATGGGCGGAGGATCTTCGTAGGCTGCAGTCCATGGGGTCGCTAAGAGTCGGGCACGACTGAGCGACTTCACTTTCACTTTTCATTTTCATGCACTGGAGAAGGAAATGGCAACCCACTCCAGTGTTCTTGCCTGGAGAATCCCTGGGATGGGGAGGCCTGGTGAGCTGCCGTCTATGGGGTCGCACAGAGTCGGACACGACTGACGCGACTTAGCAGCAGCAGCAGCAAGAGATGTCCCAAATGCACAGCAAAAGGATGGGTGAAACTCATGAGGTGAATCTGTTTTATTTATAATCATACAGTTATCTTTCTTGTTGATTTTCCAATTATGGATTTTGAGAATATATTTTCGTTCAAAATGTTACATCTTTTATGATTTGCTTGTTATATATGTTTGAATTTTTATCTTTAACCATCAGTGTGTAAATTTATATATTTTAAAATATTTGATTTTATTATTTTAAAAATTAATTTATTTGTTTTAATTGGAAGCTAATTACTTTACAATATTGTAATGGTTTTTGCCATACGTTGACATGAATCAGCCATGGGTGTACATGTGTTCCCTATCCTGTACCACCCCTCCCACCACCCTCCCCATCCCATCCCTCAGGGTCACCCCAGTACTTCGGCCCTGAGCACCCTGTCTCATGCATCGAACCTGGACTGGCAATCTATTTCACATATTGTAATATACATGTTTCAATGCTATTCTCTCAAATCATCCTGCCCTCACCTTCTCCCACAGAGTCCAAAAGTCTGTTCTTTACTCTTTTGCTGTCTTGCATATAGGGTTATCGTTACCATCTTTCTAAATTCCATATATATGCATTAATATACTGTATTGGTATTTTTCTTTCTGACTTACTTCACTCTGTATAATAGGCTCCAGTTTCATCCACCTCATTAGAACTGACTCATATGTGTTCTTTTTTTTAATAGCTGAGTAACATTCCATTGTGTATATGTACCACAAGTTTCTTATCCATTTATCTGCCAATGGGCATCTAGGCTGCTTCAGTGTCTTAGCTATTGTAAGCAGTGCTGCAAAGAACACTGGAGTTCATGTGTCTTTTTCAATTCTGGTTTTCTTGGTGTGTATGCCCAGCAGTGGGATTGCTGGGTTGTATGGCAGTTCTAAGGGATTATAGAGCTATCAGGGACTTTTCTTATAGCTTAGCTGGTAAAGAATCCACCTACAGTGCGGGAGACTCCAGTTTGATCCTGAGTCAGGAAGATCCACTGGAGAAGGGATAGGCTACCCACTCCAGTATTCTTGGGCTTCCCTGTGGCTCAACTGGTAAAGAATTCACCTGCACTGTGGGAGACCTGGGTTGGGGAGATCCCCTGGAGATAGGAAAGGCTACCCACTCCAGAGTTCTGGCCTGGAGAATTCCATGGACTATATAGTTCATAGGGCCGCAAAGAGTTGGGTATGACTGAATGACTTTCACTTTCACTTTATGGCAGTTATATTTCCAGTTTTTTTTTTAAGGAATTTCCTCATGGTTCTCCATAGTGGCTGTACTAGTTTGCATTCCCACCAACAGTGTAAAAGGGTTCCCTTTTCTCCACACCCTCTCCAGCATTTATTGTTTGTAGACTTTTTGATGGCAGCCATTCAGACCAGCACGAGATGGTACCTCATTATGGTTTTGATTTGCATTTATCTGATAATGAGGGATGTTCAGCATCTTTTCATGTGTGTTTTTTTTAAGATATCAACTCTTTTACCACTTCCATTAAGCAAGGGGCCATGTGTGCCTTGCCTTGGCTTTAATGAAAATGACAAGTAGAAGGAGAAAAATAGAATTGGAATGCCCAGTTCTCTAGCATGAGGAATATTTCTTTACCAAAGGCATAAAGGATAAAATTGATTTTCAACAACTATAAATGATGTTTTTCTGAAGTTCCTAAAGTACTGATTTTTCACAATTTATCACGTGTCCAAAAGATCATGATTTTAAGAACTTTTGTAGTCTCCTTTGGGAAAAGTAATTTGATTTGTGGGAATCTTTCATTTATTATTGTTATTATTTCTGAAAATAAATATGTCAAATCAAATTTTTGGAAATCCCTTTCCCTCTCAGTCATTTGAGTTAAAAATGTTATGAATTATTAAATACAAACAGATATATCTGTCTCTACCTTTTAAAATCAGTGGCATTCTTGCTTTTTACCCTTAAACATAAAGGCCAGTTATTTACAACCCTGCTTTTTTATATTTTTTAAAAAAATTTCTGGTGATTGGGGAAAATGCTTCTTACTTGTAGACTCTCTTATAAATGTAGAAAGATAATATCTATAATCTTTACAACCTCTCACTTCAAAGACCTTACAAATATGCGAATCTCATTTATTTTTCAGTTCTCTGTGCTGTTTGTAAAAATACCCTCCAGGCACAAGTACAATCAACTAGCAGTAGTTCAAAATTGTTTAAAAGAAACAGCAGCAGAAAAAAAATCAAACCCTAACAAATCAAATAACATAGCATAAAATAACAATTATAACCTTCCCAGCCCAGGAAAATAGGCTGTTAAATGACAACAGTAACAAAACTTGCTTAGTTGGACAAACAGCTCTTTAAGAGATCATGTGACATCCAAACAGCGTGGAACAGAACGTATATTTTAAGAACATATTTCTTTAATTCTTTCTCTTGAGAGTTATCGCTGATGCTTTGGCTATTGGAAATAACCTCCTTATACAACATTTACCTTCAAGTGTTCTGAATCCCCTAAGAAATTCACATACATGTGTCTGTGCCTGAAAGAATGTATAAATCTGAAGACATTTGGCACTGTGTATATTTGACACCCTGCCATATCCTTAGCCATCATCTCGTCCCCCCTTTTTTTCTTGCATAAACTGCTTGTATAAACCTGCATAACATCCTTGTTCACACACCACCATCAGATTGAATTTTTTTTTATAATCCAGACTATAGATATAATTTAAAAAGCAATTCATAGGTCTCCGTCTCTAGAATGACTCACAATCTAGCACAGACGCTAAATAGAACCTTGTTTTCCCTTTGTTGCTATATAACACAAAACTCATATATCTATGAGGACTTAGCACTCTTTGGTTCAAATCTACAGTTTGAAAACAACTCCTTGGCATATTCAGTGTTTTTCTTTTTGCCAGGCTGTATCAAAAATGCAGAGAAGTGGTGCTGGTCAGGGAAAGTGGGAGACACACAGACTAGACCAGGAAATGGACAGAAAGGAGAAACGCAGCAGCAAACTGGTATTGTAATAATACCTGGCTGGCCACGCATGACCCTCAGTTCAGTTCAGTTCAGTTGCTCAGTCATGTCTGAGTCTTTGCAACCCCATGAATTGCAGCACGCCAGGCCTCCCTGTCCATTACCAACTCCTGGAGTTCACTCAAACTCATGTCCATCGAGTTGCTGATGCCATCCAGCCATCTTATCCTCTGTCGTCCCCTTCTCCTCCTGCCTCCAATTCCTCCTAGCATCAGAGTCCTCTCCAATGAGTCAACTCTTTGCATGAGGTGGCAAAAGTACTGGAGTTTCAGCTTTAGCATCATTCCTTCCAGTGAACACCCAGGGCTGATCTCCTTTAGAATGGACTGGGTGGATCTCCTTGCAGTCCAAGGGACTCTCAAGAGTCTTCTCCAACACCACAGTTCAAAAGCATCAATTCTTCGATGCTCAGCTTTCTTCACAGTCCAACTCTCCCATCTATACATGACTACTGGAAAAACCATAGCCTTGACTAGACAGACCTTTGTTGGCAAAGTAATGTCTCTGCTTCTGAATATGCTATCTATGTTGGTCATAACCCTCATTCCAGGGAGTAAGCGTCTTTTAATTTCATAGCTGCAATCCCTATCTGCAGTGATTTGGGAGCCCCCCCCAAAATAAAAAGTCTGACACTGTTTCCACTGTTTCCCCATCTATTTCCCATGAAGTGATGGAACCAGATGACGTGATCTTAGTTTTCTGAATGTTGAGCTTTAAGCCAACTTTTTCACTGTCTTCTTTCACTTTCATCAAGAGTCTTTTTAGTTCCTCTTCACTTTCTGCCATAACTCAGCCAATGCTGCAAGCCAGTAACCCATACCCCATTACTAGGCAACAGTTACACAAGCCCATTAACTGTCCTCGCTCAGCCATTGGTTGGTGCCAGAGTGGGTCTCTCCCCCAAGCAAGCACCTGTTGCTGAGTGACCATTAGTGTGGGCCATTAGGCCAAAAGTTGGTGGAGTGGTGGTTGTCATCAGGTGGAGTAAAGTAAGAGGCAGATCCCGGCCACCTTCCTTTCAGTCTCCAATTCACCTGGCCTCAGGCCAGCGGTGAGCTTGGGGGACCCTGGGAACAGGCTGGGGCTTGTGTCTTACAGGATTCAGAGCCCTCGCCATGGTCTGGCCCAGGCCTTGAGGTGGAAGTGAACCTCCCCCCCACCATCCCCTGCTCTGTGACCTAAGGGCAGCAGCGGTAGTCTGCCTGGGATGCATTCTCTGGGGCCTGGTGCCCGCCATTTGGGTGCCCTGAGGAGCCTGAGGGCCAGTTGGGTCCTGGCACCTGGGACCCTCAGTGAAGACAGTTGGGCAGGGTCTGGGGACTTGGCCTGAGGGAGCCGCCAACTGAGATCTGTCTCCTCTTCAGCTAGGACCGGGAGCACAGAAGGTGACAGTTGTGCCTTGAGACCTTTCCCTTTCTTGTCAGAACAGAGATTTACAGGAACATCAGTATCTTACCTCAAGAACAAAGGCTCTGACACCAAAACGTTTGCAACAATTAACCATGCCTCTCCCTCACCTTTCCAAGAAAAGGGCTTTGTTGAAAGCTTTTGGGGAGTTGGGTGGTTTTAAGACATGAGCCGCTCACCTTGCATGGCCCTGCAATAAACCTTTCTCTGTTCCAAATTGATGTTCTGGTGTTGTGTGGCCTTGTTATGAAGCAGGCACACAGACTTAACAATTGTAGAGGGCACCCTGCCATGATGAGAGGTGATCATGTTAAACAAGGGAACTGAGATGAGGTGAGAACAGAATGTGAGCACCACCATCTTTCGACAGAGCTCCTGATTGCTTTCAGAGTTGAAATAGCCAAGGTCTTGTTTTCTTCCTCTAGGAAGCAAATGAAGGTTTTGACAGGATCACAGTCAAAGAATACTCAGAAAGCAGGTAACAAAAGGCAGTGCTCTGTATGGTAGCCTTGCTGGGCTTCTTTTCATGGATATTTTATTCAACTTATTTAAAATTATCATCAATATGAGTCTCTGGAAGCTAACAGGTACCCTGGTGCATCTGAAGTAATGCTGTTAGGAAGAACAGGTGTCTCTACCTGCATTATGAGTCTGTTTGCCGGTGTGACTGGAAGCAGTCCTGCACAGTTGTTTCTGGGAATGGCTGATCCATTCCTTATTAATTACTCAGTCCTCCTAACTGCCTCACTGGTTATCCTCATTTTCTGAAGTACTCTGGAGAGGCAAATGAATAGCCTGACATACTTTCCAATGAGAAAAAATGCAGCTTGGGCAACAATGATGTGGCTAAGGCCAATCTCTTTCTATAAGTAGAGTGCTTAGTATAGAAACCATTTTTTGTTTTAGTGTTCATAATTAGTTAGAAGTGAGTGATACACACATTCATGTGGATGCGTGCTCTCACATGCATGCATATACATATATATTCCTTTCAGAATACTATAGAAACTACATGGTACAAAAAAATAATTATATATTTAAAACATGCTGGGACTTTTGGCATTAATTGTTTTTGTACAGGTGATGAGAGTGGACTCTGAATTCCCTATCAACACTGTCTTTGGTTAGAAGGGATAAATTTTCCCTATGGTGCTGATTGACATAATGATGTTTTTATTGCTGTGTTGACTGTCTCAAAAATATAATTTATAGGTTGGCAAATATTATCACAGGTGTAGTAATGTTACATGGAGCACTTGTAGAAGTATTGGAGTAGCTAAACTATTAAATCCTTTTTCGTTTATTGGGGGAACTGGTTCATTACCTTAGGTTTTCTAAGCATTGATACTTTTTGAGTTACTTTTTATACTCTTTGCACTGGTAGTGAAATGATAACTAGACCTGACTTTGAGATTTCAGAAATGGCACTCAGTTCAGTTTAGTTTTCATTCCAATCTCAAAGAAAGGCAATGCCAAAGAATGCTCAAACTACCGCACAATTGCACTCATCTCACACGCTAGTAAAGTAATGCTCAAGATTCTCCAAGCCAGGCTTCAGCAGTACATGAACCATGAACTTCCAGATGTTCAAGCTGTATTTAGAAAAGCCATAGGAACCAGAGATCAAATTGCCAACATCTATTGGATCATCGAAAAAACAAGAGAGTTCCAGAAAAACACCTACTTCTGCATTGTTGACTATGCCAAAGCCTTTGACTGTTGGATCACAACAAACTGTGGAAAATTCTGAAAGAGATGAGAATACCAGACCACCTGACCTACCCCTTGAGAAATCTGTATGCGGTCAGGAAGCAATAGTTAGAACTGGACATGGAACAACAGACTGATTCCAAATCAGGAAAGGAGTGTGTCAAGGCTGTATATTGTCATCCTGCTTATTTAACTTCTATGCAGAGTACATCATGAGAAACGCTGGGCTGGATGAAGCACAAGCTGGAATCAAGATTGCTGGGAGAAATATTCATAACCTCAGAAATGGTACTAAACATTATTAATTTTATCCCTATGCATTGTTTTTGTCTCTGTCTACATCATAGCTTCTATTATGTTTCCTGGATATTTCTATACTATGTACTTTTCCTTAACCCATGATATTTTTCAAATTTGTAACAGAAACTAAATGAGATACTGGGGGGAAAATGAACTCTAAAATTTTTTGCACTTCTCAGAAATTTCTGACCCTGAGCATGCATACCTGATGTCAGTTGAGCAGTCTTTAATCACCTTTTAGAGAATAGTTTTCATTCCTCCTGTTATGTGTTGTGATCTGTGGGACTGAACCAAGATTTCAATCCTGACTTCTGTTCTGGTTATAAACATGATTATATGGTACTAGGAGTTCATATAACCTCTTTCTCTTAAGTAACATAAAAGATTTTCCTATCCCTCACCTCTGTTATTACCTATAAGCAATCACAGCTGTACATATTTTTCCATGTCACAAAGGGAGAAATGGAGAGAAAATGATAAAAAGGTTTGTTTGTCATCATAGTGACAGTCTAGGTTTGAGCCTTGTTCAATCCCTGAGTCGGGAAGATCCCCTGGAGAAGTTTTGGCAACCTACTCCAGTACTCTTGCCTGGAGAATTCCATGGACAGAGAAGCCTGGCAGGCTACAGTTCATGGGATCGCAAAGAATCGGACACGACTGAGCAACTAACTTTGGCTTTTTTTTTTTTTTTAACTGAATCTCATACTCTTCCTTCTATTAAGCAACTCAGTAAGAGAGCAGATGAAGGAGGGGAGAGATAGGAGTGGGAGGAGAGTGGATGCAACATAACAGATTGGAAGATATTCTGATAGTCTCCTAGAATGCCATCTGCAGAAATCCCTCCTGATTTGGGATGATCCTGGTCTAAACTTGTTGCAGAAAGAAGAAACCCCTTCTAGGACACAAGAGTGGGCTCCTGCCTAACACTTGGAAATAAATTTGTCTGAGGAGACATACATGCTGACAAAGCAAGATAATTTATTGGGAAGGGGCTCCAGAGAGGAGAGCAGCAGGAGGAAGGGAACTGAGGAGGACTGTTTGGCCACTTGGCTTGCAGTCTCAGGTATTATGGTAATAAAGTTATTTTCTGTGTTGTCTCTTGCCATTTTTGTCAGGTCTCACGGTTGCTGTGTGTGAAATGGCAGGATTAGGTGTACGCATTATTAAAACTCTAGATGCTTAAAATTAAAGATAACTGTAGGGAATAGGAATTTATGTCTTGGTCATAAGGTGAACTATCAATCAGAAGCCTACAGAGATGACTTTCATTTATATGGGTTAATTTTTTAACCATAGACTGGGATTTCAATGCTCATTTAATTTCAAGTTCTGATTCTAACCAGAACTTCCCTTGATATTTATTGCCAAGAGTGACAACTCCATTACCAAAAAGCATAAATTTCTTGATATATATTTGTTTTGCTTTGTTTTGCAAGCTAAACTACTTTATAAATATGTTTTCCCTATGTTTACTGCCTGAGGAGCCATCTGGCAAGGTGTAAACAGACTCACAATGCACATTGACAGAAGCTTGGTATGTCAGCAGAAAATTAATAGTTGTTTTGCTTTCATTGCTATTACAATTGATCATATGAAGCTATGTAATTTTTTGTTTATCTCCAAGTTTTTCCACATTATTAACACCTTGGTTTTCCTTTCTTTTAATTATAAAAATTAATGAAATCTATAATAACTCTGTGTGTGAAATACTGCTAATACAGCAAGGATGTATCACGCATTATTAACTCTCCCTTGTGTCCACACATGAAAATAACTTTTAGTATTTTTTTATTTTTTGATCATAGAATTCTACACATAAAGAGCACAATACACGTGAGAAGTCCTAAAATCAGGAATAGATAATATCAGGGAACCTCCAGCACTTACAAAATATTGTCCAAATTGTCCTTTAGTACTCACTGGACATTACTCTCTGAGAGAAGAAAGCAATCAGGTCTAGAGTATAAATATGCAGTGAACAAAGCAGATGAAATCGATAGTAGAAAAAACATTCACATATTTTTATTAGTAGATACTCATAGCATGCTAGGGATTTCTACTACCGCTCCTCTTTTAAGGTTATTCTTTGGCTCTACCATTTTAGGAAAGTTTGACAATGGCAGGACAACATTATAATTGAAATAATCTCTTCTCAACCCTTACAAAATTGGCAGAGTAGTCATTTTTTCCCAATGGTTAGTGATATTATTTGGTAAACACTTATCTGAAGATACTGATTTTTAGCTTTGATTGTCTATGTGACTTCAAACATTATTCATTTTCTCAACCTCCCAAAAGTGATAAAAATTTCCTTCTAAAATTCTCTGATTAAAGATGATTATGTAATAACACTTTTAGTCCTCTATTTTTATAAAGCCTACTGTCAAAAAAAGGAGATAAACTCTCTTCAGTGAAACAAGAAAGTAGCTATAGCTATCAAACAAACTATAAAAGCCCACTGCAAATATGGTAATGTTTGAAGTAAGGCTGGGAAGGACACAAAGAGCCAACAGAGCTCTGGCGAACTTTAAGTTTCTCCAAGAGCCAGTGGAGCAAGAGATCCAGGCCATGACCTGGCAGTGGACAGTGTGGTGAAACTGTAATGAACGTAATGCTGTAGGACCTGGAGTCAATGAGGGAGGAAAGCAGAGGGAAGGTCAGTCCCTGCTAGAGCTGTGATTTTAAAAACACAGTGGCTTTTTTTTGCATTCTTATTGAAGTATAGTTGATCTACAATGTTGCGTTAGTTTCTGCTGTAAAGCAAAGTGAATCAATTACACATATACATATGAGTGAAAGTTGCTCAGTTGTGTCCAACTCTTTGTGACCCCATGGACTATACAGTCCATGGAATTCTCCAGACCAGAATACTGGAGTGGATAGGGTTTACCTTCTCCAAGGGATCTTCCCAACCCAAGGATCAAACCCAGACCTCCTGCATTGCAGGTGGATTCTTCACCAGCTGAGACACCAGGGAAGCCCAAGAATACTGGAGTGAAGAAGCCCACTGAAGCCCACTCCAATGAAGAAGCCTATCCCTTCTTCAGAAGTGAATCTTTTGACCGAGGAATCGAACCGGGATCTCCTGCACTGCAGATGGATTCTTTACCAACTGAGCTAACAGGGAAGCCCTATATACATATCTATTTTGAGGTACTTTTCCCATGAAGGCCATTACAGAGTATTGAGTGGGGTTCCCTGTGCTATAAATAGGTCCTTATTAGTTATCAATTTTATGCATAATAGTGTGTATATGTTGAGCCCAATCTCCCAATTATCCCTCCATGCCCCTTACTGTTACCACATGGTAACAGTGTTTGTTTTCTATATGTGTAATTCTATTTCTGTTTTGTAGATAAGTTCATTTGTACCTTTTTTAGATTCCACATGTAAGTGATATCATGTATTTGTTTTTTTCCTGTCTGACTTCACTCAGTATGAATCTCTATGCTCGGGAAGATTTTGAATGAGGAAAACCTAAAGAGATACAATCCCAGGTAAAAGGAAATAACAGATTTAATAAGACACTAATCCTGATAGTGTCTAACTTGAATCAAAGCTCCAAGTTTCCTCTAGTTCATTCTCAGACTCCCCCACTGGTCTTCAGTAAATAATCATCTCAGCTCAATGACAGGCCATATAATGAATTTGGCCTTTTTAAGCTGCATTCAGCAAATGACAGTTTGAAACAAAGACCAAAGAACATATATCACAAGAGGATTTACACAAGTCAGTAAGTGAAGAATTTTAAAATAGGATTCTATTTCTCAAAGAATTCATAGTTGACATAATCTCTCTTTAAAAAAATACATGGCAAAACCAATACAGTATTGTAAAGTAAAATAAAGTAAAAATAACAATTAAAAAAAAAGACAAATAGGTGAAAAAAAATGGTTTAAAAAGAGGCCATAAGGAGACACTGACAAGTAAGGATAAGTACATGTAATGAATAAATAAAGACCAATGAACATTGAGCAACAAAGGGCATACATCAAAAACAGATTGTTCATCAGGAAAACAGACAATACATCTGAACATTCAAATTCCTTTCTGATTATGTTTGCAATGAAAGCAATCTGCTTGGAATAACTGATTTCAGTGGATTGGGGGGATATGTATGGAGAGTATGTTTCCATAAAATGCACAATTCATGAAGCACTACATTTAAAGCTAAGATATATAAAGTCATTTAAAAAAAGTAAATTTTCCATTGAAAAGACATTCTAAAATTTATAGGGAATTTTCCATGTGTATTAGGAAAAATTATCTGTTCAGATTAATTGCATTATTAAACTCAGTGCAATAGCAGTAACCAAAGGATAAGCTTGTTTTTTGAAGTAAACTTCCAAACCTCAATTCCTGCAAAGTGAAGTGAAGTCGCTCAGTCATGTCCGACTCTTTGCGACCCCATGGATTGTAGCCTATCAAGCTCCTTCGTCCATGGGATTTTCCAGGCAAGAGTGCTGGAGTGGATTGCCATTTCCTTCTCCAGGGGATCTTCCTGACCCAGGAATCAAACCCAGGTCTCCCGCATTGCAGGCAGACACTTGATGGTCTGAGCCACCAGGGAATTCCTGCAGATGGCACCAAAAGGACCAAGTGACACCTGTGTATGCAATGAATTGCATGACAGAAAAGGAACCCTGACTTTAGTGAACATGAAACCTTAATAATGGACAATAAGCCTGTCTTGTGTTTACTTCAAAGAAGACACCATTTCTTCCAGGACTGCCAGCAATGTTGTTTGCTATACAGACACCTGTGAAAAAATAGTCTGGAAGAAACACTAGTCAGTCTTTTGCTCATAAAATGTGCAGAAAACCGAGGCCCATAGAGAAATGATCCCAATAATTATCTACCCCTTGTTTCTATGTCTCTTGACTTGTGAAATTTCCCATGAGTACATCACACTGCAAACTACTCTAATTATTCTGACTGATGAAGTGGGACCATATTTGTTCATTTGTCATTTAGGGTTTGGCACAAGTGGGACCTCTATCAATCAAGGGGTGCAATGTGACAATGCTTCCAGTGTAATTTCTTGGCTCTCTGGTAAGCCCTAGGGTTCCCAATCAGTTTAAATAATTATGTCTAGCCTTTGCTGCTGAAGAAACCACTTGTGGGTATCCATGTTATCAACCAGGTTGTGTCAGTCTGTGCTGTGGAATGACTGACCAACAGTTATAGAAACGTGGGATGCAGAACGTATTCAGGTGCTTTGCATGAGAGTTGAAAATACAGAGGCTGTCCTCCACTGTTTGTGATACATTTCTCAGGAAGTCTAAGAGTCATAGCAATCAAATTTTTGTCAGAGCTATTTGTCAGGGAATGGCAGACCTAATTCCAGGTGGTTCAGTGGTAAAAGAATCTGCTTGCCAGTGCAGGAGACAAAGGAGACATGGGTTCGATTACTGGGTTAGGAAGATCCCCTGGAGGAGGAAATGGCAACCCACTCCAGTACTCTTTCCTGGAGAATCCTGTGGACAGAGGAGCCTGGGGGGCTATAGTCCATAGTGTCACCAAGCATGAGTCGGTTGGACTGACCCAAGAGTCAGTTTAATTTAAGGTGTTTGCAATAGTTTGGGAGAGCAATGTCAGGCATAGCTTGAGTGAATAGCTGCAGAATTCAATTCTGGAAGATGAAAATTATTAATGTTCTTTCCTCAATTCCCAGATCCCAGTGTCACTGTTGCCCTTCCACAGCCATAAAATAAGTGTATCCCATTTCCCGGTCTAGTGGACATAGTTTCACCTTTCTTGCAAGCATCCCCTACTTGCATCTATTTGCTGGGAGGATCAGGTGCAAGAGGGACAAAGACACTTTTCTAAAGCTTACAGAAATCACTATTTTCTTACTTTAGCCTACACGAAGCACTGTAGGGGGGCCTCAACAAGAAGTGTACTTGGATAAGTGGTTATTATCCTATGGTCAAGCACCAGGTCAGTCCAAATAGAAAATGCAGGTGACTGAACCAGAATTAAGCTTGAATCCTCTAGGCCCATTTTAAAAGAGTGTAGCAATATGCCAGCCTAAAGTTGGTGGATTCTGGTGAGAGCTCTTCTCCTGACTTACAGATGACTGCTCTCATACTCTGTGTTCAAATAGCCTGTCCTTGGTATCCACTCTGACAGAGAGAGAGAGGGAGAGGAATCTCTATCTCTGCTTAGAAACCCACCAAATCTAATGGCTTAGGACCTTACCCATGTGACCTTATTTAATCTTTATTAGGTCCTAAAAGCTACATCTTCAAAAACAGTCACATTGAGAGTGAGGGCTTCAACATATGAATTTGAGGAGGTGGGGGGAGACTTAGGCCATACTATGGAATACATTTTTGTTAAATAGTCTTAGCTTTGCTGTGTTAGCAAATATGTCTTGAAACCTCAGTGAACTAGCCCAGTAAAACTTTATTTCTCTATTAGACACAGAGATCTAGACTTCTTCAATCCTGTGATTCATCCATCTGAAATGTGATTTTCAGGGACACTTCAGCAAGGAAAAGACAGTGTGGAACTGGAAAGCCAAATATTGAATAATTCCTTTATAACCATAAAATTATAAAACTGGAGGGGGAAATAGAATCAAGTCCAATCTTTTTATCTATATTTTATAGGTGAGTAAAAGGAGCGTAAAGAGGATAGATGAGTCACGCAGAACAAGATGGTGACTGGGTAGAAGTTGAATCCAGATCTCCTAGCTTAGTATGAGTTAACCAGTAGTTAATCAGTTTCATCTGGTTGAGATATTAGGTCCTGGAAATCAGAAAAACAAAGTAAATATGCTTTTAAGTCTAATTCTAGTTTAAAAATATTATAGAAAAATTTACATTCAAGAAATTTAACTAATTTACAAATTTGTTTCTGATATAGGTCTTGGTAATGATTTTTTGAGTCTGATACCAAACGTAAAAAAAAATAACAAAAGCAAACAAAAAAACAGAAACACAACAGAACTACATCAAACTAAAGGACTTCTGCACAACAAAGGAAGCCATGGGAGGAAATGTTGCAAATCGTGAGTTAATATTAAAAATGTAGAGGGCTTCCCAGGTGGCGCGGTGCCAATCTGCTTGCCAATTCAGGAGATGTAGGTTCGAGCCCTGGGTCGAGAAGATTCCCTGGAGAAGGAAATGGCAACCCAACAGCTAACTCATACAACTCAATAGCAAAAAAAAAAAAAAAGAAAAAACGTAATTAAAAGTGGTGAGAAGATCTGAAGAAATTTTTTTCCAAAAACACATACAGATGGCTAACAGGTGCATGAAAAGATGCTCAACATTGTTAATCATCAGGGAAATGCAAATCAAAACTATAATGTGGTATCACCTCATATTTGTCAGAAAGGCTGTTGCTGACAAGACAAGAAATAACAAGTTCTGGTGAAGATGTGGGAAAAAGGGAACCCTTGTTCACTGTTGGTAGGAATGTAAATTGGTGTAGGTACTATTGTAAACGATATGGAAGTTCTGTGAAAAATTAAAAATAGAGCAATAACATGATCTGGCAATTCTACTTTTGGGCATTTATCTGAAGAGAAGGAAAACACTAACTTGAAAATATATATGGGCTCTCATATTCATTGCAGCATTATTTACAATATCCAAAATATGGAAACAGTGGATGAATAGGTAAAGAAATAAACTGCGATATATACATGTACATATATGTGGAACATTTCCTATATATGTAATATATATGTAATATTTAGTCATTAAAGATTTAATGGAATAAAATCTGGCCATTTGAGACAAAATGGATGAACTTCAAGGGCATTTCATTAAGTGAAATAAATCAGACAGGGAAATAAATGTTGTATTATTTTCTTATATGTGGAATCGGAAGGGAAAAATACTCATAGATTCAGAGTAGAGATTAGCAGTTGCCCCAGAAACAGTGGAGTTAGAGGGGAAAAATAGGTGAACTTTTTTTTAACTAAATTTAATTACATTTTAAAATTATTTGTCCCCAAATTTCCATAAATTTAACAATATAGTTGGATTATACAAACAAAAACTTGTGTTGATATATTATATGGAAAAATTTTGTTGGTCTTATTTTTTCAATATTTTTTTAATTTCTAGTTGCAGAATATATTTAACCACAGTTTCTTTCTATCCTCTGTGTCTACAATATGCTTTGTAAGTATAAAACTTGACCTTGTTAGAGCTTTCTGAAAACTTATAATGTACCATAATAGCAAAAATTCATTTCTAAGACAAATTCTTCTAATAAATGAAACTCAAGGTAATTCAATTACTTATAAAATATATTCATTATTATTTCTAGTATGTATGGCATATTGGATTTCTTTTACATAGAAAGGGAAATGAAATCAAACCCACCATATATTCTCTTCTCAAATCTGTATCTATTCAATGATTCTTAATTGTGTTCTCCTGTGTTGCCATTTTAATCATTAAAGAAATAATTCTACGACTCAGGCATTAGACATAAATATCAAACTCATTTCAAAGACTTTTTGTTAATATAAAATAATTTAGAATTTTATTCTGTTGCTATCTTTTGACTAGCAAGAAAGGAAACTCTTGTCCTTGTGATTCACAGATATTTTGAATATTTCATAAATTGAGTATGAATTATCTCTGTGCAGAGAGTTGAACCATTTGTTCAGCATGACCTTGGAGCAGAAAGACCAAATTGGCCTCAGTTCAATTTAACTTCAGTATTTCCAGAGTTTGTTAGCTGTGTGACTGTTTTAGGCTACTAATGTTGCCATAACAAAATAACATAAATTTGGTGGCTTAAACAACAGAAATTTATTTCTTATAGTCCTAGAGGCTAGAAATGCAAGATCAGTGTTTTGAGCAGGCTTAGTTTCTCCTGAGGGCTTTCTTCTTGACTTGCTGATGGCCATCTCCTAGCTGTCTTCACAAGGCCTTTTATACAGATGTACATCTCCAGTGTCTTCTCATAAGGATACTGGTCCTGTTAGGTTAGAACTCTACCCCACAACCTCATTAAATGTTCATTGTCTCCTCAAAGGCCCTATCTCCAAATATGGTCTTTACATGGGTTTAGAAATGACAGAGTTCAGTTCATTACAATGACCCTAGGCAAATAATCTACCCATGAGCCTCCTTTTTCCTGGTGTGTACAATGGAGATATTAATAATTGCTATGCAGAGTTATTATTAAATGGTGTACTATGTATCAAGTTACCAACACAATATCTATGCTTAATAAATAGTATACATATGATGACTGCTATTCTAATTATAAATTTGCTATGTCCACCCCTGATTTTCCATCTGCTATTGGATGTTGCATGGGTATCAAAGAAGGAAAGACAATAAAGATATGGTTTGTCTTATTAAAAATATATAACATGGCATTTGAGACAGTGATATTTATGATAAAAAAGATTTTATATATAGGTATACAGATGAGATTTATACTGATTGGAGATTTGATAGGTCATGATCCTATAACATTTGAAGTAAAAATTAAAGGATGTATATTATTTTGATATATACAGAGATATGGGAAATGGGGTATACAGTGGGAAATTGGAAGGATATTCTACAACAGCTTTATCAAAGAAACATGAAAATAAAAACAATATGCAGGTATCATGGGTATGAAACTTACAGACTTTATGACTATCTTTAAGAAAAAGAACACACATTTGAAAATAAAAATTAGAGACAAAAGTATTTATTAGAAAAAAAAGTAAATCCTACCAAATTACTTATAGATCATGACTTTTCCCTATTAGGCAGTTTATCAGAAATGGTGCAGAGAAATTCCTCCTGATTGCAACCTGACTTCCAGATCCTCTCTTGAACTATTTACAGCTCCCAGCAATTTCTAGTCTTGGAGATGCTTGTGCAATTAAGAGTCCCTCGTATATCAAGTTCATCTGGGTCAAGGTAAATCTAAGTGTGGTTAGGAATAGTAAGGCTATATACATAGAACAGCAGGGGCCAACGCAGGAGGGGTAGGGAGAGTAGGGTTATCTAAGATAAAATTGAAATGGGGAAAAATGAGGCCAATCATGGGATGCCTTAAAAGCTTTCTCAGATCTTTTGCTTTATTCATTGAAAGAATCTATGAGGAGTTTGGAGAAGGAATTCTTATATTTCAGAACTATGTTCTTATAATACAAAGCTCAGAAAATGATTTGCAGATATATTCTTTCGTGGTGTTAAAGTGGAATATGTATTCACATAGGAATTGATTTGACCTCTACTCCAATCTAATGTGTGCTATATATAGTAAGATGACTTATGATAGTGTTTTAAAGTCTATTTTCAATGCTTATAAAAATATAGTTTTCATTTTCATGCCTTTAAAAGACCAAAGGTACTCAGCAAAAAATAAATTTGATGAAATTTTCATTATTTCCTTATTTTCTTTTAAAGTGATTTTATTTTAATGATAGCTTTGGAAAAATAATGGGATTAAGATATTGAATTTCATGATATGCTACTTTGATGGAGACATTGTTTTCATTATTAATCTCCCATGGATAAGAGCAGATAAACAATAAAGAAAGATGACAAATTAGCAAGTAAGTTTTTTCTTAATTAGAAATAAGAATACAATTGCATATTTGGGAAAAGTGAAAGAGCTAAACCTAAGCAAGCTAAACTTTGTCTCTTTCCTGTTGAATTCCCCATTTGCTCTGTAGGAGTCAAAGATCAAAGTCCCTATGGGATGACACTCAAAATACTCATATAGTTTGGAAATTATCTGTCATGATGAATCATTAAAGGGAAACTTTATCACAGTATTGCTCTTTATAGCATTGGACCTTGCTTCTATCACCAGTCACATTCACAGCTGGGTATTGTTTTTGCTTTGGCTCCATGCCTTCATTCTTTCTGGAGTTATTTCTCCACTGATCTCCAGTAGCATATTGGGCACCTAATGACCTGGGGAGTTCCTCTTTTGGTATCCTATCATTTTGCCTTTTCATATTTTTCATGGGGTTCTCAAGGCAAGAATACTGAAGTGGTTTGCCATTCCCTTCTCCAGTGGACCACTATGGAATGAGATTAGTGACATTGTACAGGAGACAGGGATCAAGACCATCCCCATGGAAAAGAAATGCAAAAAAGCAAAATGGCTGTCTGGGGAGGCCTTACAAATAGCTGTGAAAAGAGAAGCGAAAAGCCAAGGAGAAAAGGAAAGATATAAGCATCTGAATGCAGAGTTCCAAAGAATAGCAAGAAGAGATAAAAAAAGCCTTCAGCGATCAATGCAAAGAAATAGAGGAAAACAACAGAATGAGAAAGACTAGAGATCTCTTCAAGAAAATTAGAGATACCAAGGGAACATTTCATTCAAAGATGGGCTTGATAAAGGACAGAAGATATTAAGAGGAGGTGGCAAGAATACACAGAAGAACTGTACAAAATAGATCTTCACGACCCAGATAATCACGATGGTGTGATGGCTCATCTAGAGCCACATCCTGGAATGTGAAGTCAAGTGGGCCTTAGAAAGCATCACTATGAACAAAGCTAGTGGAGGTGATGAGATCCCAGTTGAGCTATTTCAAATCCTGAAAGATGATGCTGTGAAAGTGCTGCACTCAATATGCCAGCAAGTTTGGAAAACTCAGCAGTGGCCACAGGACTGGAAAAGATCAGTTTTCATTCCAATCCCAAAGAAAGGCAATGCCAAAGAATGCTCAAACTACTGCACAATTGCACTCATCTCACATGCTAGTAAAGTAATGCTCAAAATTCTCCAAGCCAGGCTTCAGCAATATGTGAACCGTGAACTTCCAAATGTTCAAGCTGGTTTTAGAAAAGGCAGAGGAACCAGAGATCAAATTGCCAACATCTGCTGGATCATGGATAAAGCAAGAGAGTTCCAGAAAAACATCTATTTCTGCTTTATTGACTATGCCAAAGCCTTTGACTGTGTGGCTCACAATAAACTGTGGAAAATTCTGAGAGAGATGGGAATACCAGACCACCTGACCTGCCCCTTGAGAAACTTGTATGCAGGTCAGGAAGCAACAGTTAAAACTGGACATGGAATAACAGACTGGTTCCAAATAAGAAAAGGAGTATGTCAAGGCTGTATACTGTCACCCTGCTTATTTGACTTCTATGCAGAGTACATCATGAGAAACGCTGGGCTGGAAGAAACACAAGCTGGAATCAAGATTTCCGGGAGAAATATCAATAACCTCAGATATGCAGATGACACTACCCTTATGGCAGAAAGGGAAGAGAAGCTAAAAAGCCTCTTGATGAAAGTGAAAGAGGAGAGCGAAAAAGTTGGCTTAAAGCTCAACATGCAGAAAACGAAGATCATGGCATCTGGTCCCATCACTTCATGGGAAATTAATGGGGAAACAGTGGAAACAGTGTCAGACTTTATTTTTTTGGGCTCCAAAATCACTGCAGATAGTGACTGCAGCCATGAAATTAAAAGATGCTTACTCCTTGGAAGAAAAGTTATGACCAACCTAGATAGCATATTCAAAAGCAGAGACATTGCTTTGCCGACTAAGGTCCGTCTAGTCAAGGCTATGGTTTTTCCTGTGGTCATGTATGTATGAGAGAGTTGGACTGGGAAGAAGGCTGAGTGCCGAAGAATTGATGCTTTTGAACTGTGGTGTTGGAGAAGACTCTTGAGAGTCCCTTGGACTGCAAGGAGATCCAACCAGTCCATTCTGAAGGAGATCAGCCCTGGGATTTCTTTGGAAGGAATGATGCTAAAGCTGAAACTCCAGTACTTTGGCCACCTCATGCGAAGAGTTGACTCATTGGAAAAGACTCTGATGCTGGGAGGGATTGGGGGCAGGAGGAGAAGGGGATGACAGAGGATGAGATGGCTGGATGGTATCACTGACTCAATGGATGGGAGTCTGAGTGACCTCCGGGAGTTGGTGATGGACAGGGAGGCCTATGTAAGAGATGTCGTGGGGTGATGTTTCCACAATGGGCATCTATCTTGTACCAAATTGTTGGATAAGAAATGTGCATCCTATTTCCTTCCAGTCTATATCAGCTCCCCTCAAGCATCACAGCTTGCTCTCCTGCTCACATAGGTCTTCACTCTTCTCATGTAGGCTGTCCCTAGTACCTGATGTTGTCTGCTTTGATTTTTAGAGTGGTATATTCAGGCCTACCAAATCTTAGTGACCGGGAGAATTTGTTAAAATGGAGACTATCTGGGCCCTGAGTCCAGAATAAGATCTAGAAATCTGTACTTTTCACAAGCAGCTTGGAGGTATTTTGAGCTTCAACTTTGAAAGGCTCTGTTCATGACTAAAATGCCAAATTGATAGTCAGAAGACTCAAATCCTCCCTCACCAGTATGCACCAGTGGTATACATCGCTTTGAGCATGACTCATTTTTCTTATTGGAGATAGGCTTATACACAAGCACTGTGAATTTTCTAACACTAAAGATCTATGTGCTAAGTCAGGCTGTGGAACACTCTCCTTTAGTCCTTCCTTATTATCCTTTCTACACCATTTCCTAATCTAGTGGTTCTCAATGTGTATCCTGAGACTAGCACTACCAGCATCACCTGGAAACTTACTAGAAATGCACATTTTTGGACCCCATTTGACTTCATCTGAACCAAGAAAACTAGGGTGTGGCACACCCTCCCAAAGATTTTGATACATGCTAAAGTTGAAGAAACACTGATCTAGTCAGTTCCTTTGAGTCCATCTCAGTGCCTACTGATAGGGGCAGGAAGGAATCTGTTAAATTAATTTACATTGAATTTTAAGGATATTTGTATTTCAGTAGAAAATCCTGGTAAAGAGATTGTTGAACCCACAGAAATCTAGTAGTAGAAGAATTTATATTATCATAAATCCTGGAAGGAAAGGACTTTAATGAGAGGTTGCTTGGGAAAGCTATCAAGCAATTATATATTCTATACTTAAACTATGGGCTTCCCTGGTGGCTCAGAGGTTAAAGCATCTGCCTGCAATGCAGGAGACCTGGGTTCGATCCCTGGGTTGGGAAGATCCCCTGGAGGAAGGCATGGCAACCCACTCCAGTATTCTTGCCTGGAGAATCCCCTGGATGGAGGAGCCTGGTGGGCTACAGTCCACGGGGTCGCTAAGAATCGGACACGGCTGAGCGACTTCGTTTCCAGTACCTATTTCTGTGTAGATACATCAGAATATGTTGTGCTGTGCTTAGTCACTCTGTCGGGTCTGACTCTTTGTGACCCCATGGACTGCAGCCTGCCAGGCTCCTCTGCCATGGGGATTCTCCAGGCAAGAATACTGGATTGGGTAGCCATGCCCTCCTCCAGTGGATCTTCCCAACCCAGGGATTGAAACCAGATCTCCTGCATTGCAGGAGGATTCTTTACCATCTGAGCCACCAAGAATCCTATATTACCCTTCCTTGTTCTCTTCTCTATAGGGAAAAAAGTTAATAGATAAACTAATCCATGTTGATATACAAATACTTTACTGATCTTAAGTAGCTTCTGTTTTCACAGGGGTCTTTTGGAGATGATCTCTTAGTCACATGAGCTGGAAGAATCTAGATAACTTGGCAGATTGATGAGATAGAAAGATTCCATTAAGTTCACTCTATCTCCTCATGACTCTGATATTTCTTTCTTCCTTTAAAGGAGAGTTTAGATTTGTGTCTGGTATACCATAAAAAAAAAAAGAAGAATATAGGGAAATCTAATTGCTTTATTACTTTATTTGATGTGCAGTTAAAAAGTATTAAACTTAATCTGAAATTTATAGGAATGCATATTTCTACTCAGTATAAGGAAAAATTTTCTAAGAACTAAAATTGTCCATCTGGAAAGCTCAAAGACACATAGCATAGATATTAAGAGCACATTCTTTGAAAGCAAAAGGAACTGAGTTCATATCAATTCTTTGACCTTGAACAAATTAGTAAGTGTTCTAAACCTCAGTTGTCTAAAAAAATGATGATAATGTCTTCTTCATAGGGTCATTTTGAAGATTAGGTGGGATAATTATGAAGTACTTAATACAGTGACCACTTAGAAATGGTAGCTCTTTTTACAAAAAATTTATCTTTTAATTGGAGGAAAATTGCTTTACAATATTGTATTGGTTTCTGCTGTACAACGATGCAAATGAACCGTAATTACGCATACACCACCTTCCTCTTAAGCCTCCCTCCCCTCCCCCACCCCATCCCCTCTAAGTCATCACAGAGTGCCAGACTGGGCTCCTTGTGTTATATAGCAACTTCCTACCAGCTATTTATTTTATACATGATAGTGCATATATGTCAATGCTACTTTATCCATTAGTCCCACCCTCTCCAGATCAGATGGTAAAGTGTCTGCCTGTAATGCGCGAGACCTGGATTCGATTCCTGGGTGGGGAGGATCACCTGGAGAAGGAAATGGCAATCCACTCCAGCACTCTTGCCTGGAAAATCCCACGGACGGAGGAGCCTGATAGGCTACAGTCGGGCACAACTGAGCGACTTCACTTTCCTTTCCTTTCCTCCTTCCCCTGCTGTGTCTGTAAGTCTATTCTCTACACCTGCATCTCCATCCTTCCCCGCAAATAGATTCATCGATACTGTTTTTCTAGATTCCTTATACATGCATTACTATATGGTATTTGTTTTCACTTTCTGGCTTCACTCTGTATAACAGGCTCTAGGTTCATCCACCTCACTAGAACTGATTCAAATTTGTTCTCTTTATGGCTGAGTAATATTCCATTGAATATATGTACCATAGCTTATTTACCCGTTCATCTCTCAATGGACATTTAGGTGCTTCCATGCTATTGTAAATAGTGGTGCAATGGATATTGGGGTACATGTGTCTTTTAGAATTTTGGTTTTCTCAGGGTATATGCCTAGTAGTGAGATTGCTAGGCCATATGGTAGATTTATCCCTAATTTTTTAAAGGAAACTCCATACCATTCTCCATAAAGGCTGTATCAGTTAACATTCCTATCATCAATGCAGGAGGATTCCCTTTTCTCCACATCCTCCTCAGCATTTATTATTTGTAGATTTTTGATAGTGACCATTTTGATTTGTTGACATGATTCCTCATTGTAGTTTTGACTTGCATTTCTCTAATAATTAGTAGGAGAAGGCAATGGCACCCCACTCCAGTACTCTTGCCTGGAAAATCCCATGGATGGAGGAGCCTGGTAGGCTGTAGTCCATGGGGTTGCTAGGAGTTGGACAGACTGAGCGACTTCACTTTCACTTTTCACTTTCATACATTGGAGAAGGAAATGGCAACCCACTCCAGTGTTCTTGCCTGGAGAATCCCAGGGACTGGGGCGCCTGGTGGGCTGCCATCTCTGGAGTCTCACAGAGTCGGACATGACTGAAGAGATTTAGCAGCATAATTAGTAATGTTAAGCATCTTTTCACGTGTTTATTAGCCATCTGTATGTCTTCTCTGGAGAAAGTTTTTTGTTGTTTTTCTGATATTGAACTGTATGAGCTGCTTATATATTTTGGAGACTGATCTTTTGTCAGTTGCTTCATTTGCAACTATTTTCTGCCATTCTGAGGGCTGTTTTTTCATTTTATTTTTTCCTTTGCTGTGCAGAAGCCTTTAAGTTTAATTAGGTCCCATTTGTTTATTTTTATTTCCATTACCCTAGGAGGTGGATCAAAGAGGATCTTGGTGTGATTTATGTCAAAGAGTGTTCTGGCTGTGTTTTCGTCTATGTAAGTAGTGATGCTGTGAACAGTGGGGGCTTCCTAGGTGGCACGGGTGGTAAAGAACCTGCTTGCCAATGCATGAGACACAAGAGATGTGGGTTCAATGCCTGGGTCAGGAAGGTCCTCTGGAGAAGGGAATGGCTACCCATTTTAGTATTCTTGCCTGGAGAATTCCATGTCACATCATCTGCAAACAGTGATAATTTTATTTCTTTTCCAACTGGATTCCTTTTATTTCTTTTTCTTCTCTGATTGCCATGGCTAGGACTTCCAAAACTATGTCAAATAACAGTGGCAAGAGTGGGCTAGTACCTCTTATTTTTATAGTTTCAAGAAGAAGCTGAATCACTACCTTGCAGAGATGCTATAGAAAGTGAGGTGAAAACACTGCTAATGTCTATTTCAAATCTATGAATCTCACACCCTAGAAAACTATGCATTCTTTAACTCCTCCATTTTGATGAGAACTATATTTGGGAAATAATTAGATAGAAAAAAATCCTCAATGAAATTGTAACCTGCATTTTGGCTGGTTTATTTTTGCAGTGATTTATAAAACCATCCTAAATCATCCTCAGTATATTTTTCCCATTATGAGACACTTCTATCCTTAAAGCCCATTTTCTTTGATGGTATTTCCATCTCTCACAGAAAAACTGAGACACAGGTGTACATTCACATTCACACGCGTGTATCTAGGTCACTTGCATGTCTCATGAAACTCATTGAACACACTCTGGGTTGGCTTCACATGCTAACTGGTCTCTGGCAGAGAATTTTTTTTTTCTTTTTCTAGTCTGTTTCATTATAGTTTTCAGGGACATAGCTTTCTGCTTTCCCTGGATTAGGTGATGAATAAAAGTTTTTTTTTTTTTTGATATGGCAAGTTATTTCTTGCCATTATTCAAAGAATTGACATTGGATGCTTTTACTTTGTGATTCCTTGACTGAATTTGAAAAACATCCAGCAATAATCAGCAGTGTTTAAAAACTCTTAAAGAAGAGATCTTCTCTGGTATCCTTGGAAAATATGATTTTAAATGAACACTGAATGGATAAAAGCATTTTCAGAAAGTGGGAAAAACACTTTACCTCATAAACAAAGGCTGTTTATGAGGTAACAGACTCATAAACAGGAGGCTTATTTTGTTTGTTTTCCAAATGAAAACAAACCCGAGACTTTAATCAAAATTTTAACTATTTCACTAGCTTTGTTTAGAAATTTTATATCTTGTTATTCATTCTACAGACTCTTTGGCAAAACTTGTGTTAGAATTAGAGCTAGAAATGCAACTTGAAAAAGTGAACACTTTATATTTATCACTTGTGACAATCTTTCTTGACTTCATTCCCTGCCAAATAGATGCACTATTAATAATGCATTTATTTCACTATCGCCCACACTTGCTTCCACACTTGGTAAGGGCCCCTTGGGGACCTAGAATGCCAATAGAGTAGATTCCACCTGGAGATTTATGCAGTCAGTGATCCTGGGTCCATAGCAACAGTCTAACAGTTGATTTAGACAGAGGTCTTGGACATTCAGTCAATGTCAGTGACTTTGGCAGGCAATAAGTTTATGGGAATCTATGATCTTAGCACAGACTCGGGCCTCTGGTTTGGACTCTGCAATGTTTTGTTTATCATCAACCCACTTTGGTAAGGGAAACGGAACTACTGCATGTTCTATGTAATTATGTATCAGGGTTATGAAATTCTTCCATTTACATAAAATTCCAAGGGCAGGCAGCATGGAGTTAAGAGGAAAAAATAACTTAACATCAGAAATTCTGGGAAGAAATTATCTTCCATGTATTAGCTGTATGGTTACAGACAATCTTCTAAGGTTAGTGATTATAACTTTTATTGATCTTATTTTAATATAAATAACTATATAAAAGTTTTATGTACAGTATTTTTATCAAACATGTACTTTCATTGTCCCAATTTTACAAAAAGAGGACTCAAAGTATATGGAAGTTTAGTACTTGTCCAAAGTCACATAACTTGTGTGTGTCTAGTGTTGGAGTGGAGGGGTGACTGAAATTTAAACCAGGGAATCTAACTTCAGGGTCCATATTCTTAACAATTAAACCTACTACCTTAGTTTTCTTATCTATAGATTACACAAAGAAAAAAATAGCATCTTTGATATCAACAGCTTGAGGTTTTTGTTGGTCCCCAACATAGCAATGTTATTAAGTATTCTCATTGTTAAATTAAACATAAAATAGTATTACATCGAATTATGTAAAAATAGAGAATAAACTATTATTATTATTTCAGTACCAGGTATTCCAACATAATTTTTCAGTCATGTCTATAAGTTAAGATTTATAGCATTAATCACTTTTTAAAGGTGAGGGAAATAAAATTCTAAGAGGTAAAATGATTGGCCAAATTCCTCATAGTTAAGAAGTGGTAGAACTGAGATTCAACTCTAAAATCCAATTTGAGTCTATCATATTAACCTTAATAATCATAAATAATATTTCTACCTTTTAGAATTTAATGCTTTATTCATTAAAAGTACATATGGTTCTGAAAAACTATTGTGTACTTTTTTAAAAAGCATATTGATATATTGTTTGGAGAAATAAAAACATTATTATCCTCCCTCTGTGAATTTCAAAAAATTCTTCAGGAATAATATAGTGATTGTCTGTTTTAGATTTTATAAGTTATATACTTTATACTCAACTGAAACCTCAAATTGATTTTTTTGGCAATCACTGAAAAAAATATGATGTCTACATGAAATGTTCTCTCCATAAAGCAAGCAATTGGTTTCTGCAATTGTAAATATTGGTTGCTTAACAAAATGTTTATGGGCTACATTAAGTCATCTAGAAAGAGTTTTGCATTGTCAATGCCCCTTGGACAAAAGAGTGCTCTCTTGGTAATTGTAAATATATGTGGAGGCAAAGATTCTACTATATGCGGAGAGGAGAAAATCCAGAGCTGCTACAGAATCCAAGTCCAATTTAGAGACTAAAAGCAAATGAAGTCTGGCTTTCCATGGGGCCTTAGTTTCAAACCCGTTTGAAAGGGTCAGAGGTAATGGATATTCGATATGCATATATACTGCAGCAATTATATTTTTATAAGGTCAATTGGAGTCATATGGGTAGTTTAATACAGCATGTCTCTTTTATACCATCAAATAACCACTTGGCTTAAAAATCCTCAAATCAAGTCTGAAATAAGAGGATCGTTTTAAAACCCTAGGTATCTAGGGGTGAAAGCCCTGAGAATCTGCTCTGTTTTACCAGATTAACTACAATAATTTTGGACTTGGACTGTAATAGAGATAATAGTATAAACCAGTAAGGGTAAACAAAATCAATATTTCAGGTGTGTAACTTATAACAAGGTAGCAATTGCCAGCAATTAAGTCCAAGAACACCAGGGTAGAGTATATTAAAGTGGGTTTAAAATGACATTAGAACCAAGACCTAAAAATAACCCAAGATTTGCCATTCCTCTTGATAGGATTCTTGAAAGAGAAGTATACTTAGATAAAGAAAAATGACCATTTTACAATGCTGCTGCTGCTAAGTCGCTTCAGTCGTGTCCGACTCTGTGCGACCCCATAGACGGCAGCCCTCCAGGCTCCCCCATCCCTGGGATTCTCCAGGCAAGAATACTGGAGTGGGTTGCCATTTCCTTCTCCAATTTTTTTTTTTTTTTAATAATGGGTGGACTTTTATCTTGAATCCTCTGTAACTTGCTAATTGGCTAGACTGAGACAATGAAGGTGATCCCTAAGCTAGGTAAGTCCAAATGGGCCCAAACCAAAATAGGCTGAAAGATTTGTTCCACTCACACCCTTCCCCAACCTCAAACCCAATTTCAAACTCCAGTCCTAACAAAGGCCAACACACATGTGCCCAGATAAGAACATGAAAAACATTTTTTTAAAGATTTGCTCTAATGACAATGGTGGAACCAGCCTAGGTTCCCTGCCTTACACTTAATTCAGATGTCTTCTGAAATATTTCCTTTAACTATGTGGGAGAAGAGAGTGTTTGAAGAAAGACATAAACAAACAAACGAAACCTCACAGATACAGAGAACAGAGTGGTGTTTGAAAACGGGTGATGGGTTCAAAAATACCAACTTCCAGTTATGAAATAAGGCATGGATATGTAATGTAAAGCATGGCGACCATAGTTAACAACACTGTGTCACATATTTGAAAGTTCCTAAGAAAGTGAATCTTTTTATTTTATTTATGTTTTAATTGAAGGATAATTGCTTTACAGAACTGTGTTGGTTTCTGCCAAACATCAACATGAATCAGCCATAGATATGAATATGTCCCCTCCCTCTTGAACCTCCCTCCCCACCCTATCCCTCTAGGTTGTTACAGAGCCCTGGTTTGAGTTCCCTGAGTCATATAGCAAATGCTCATTGGTTATCTGCTTTACATATGGTAATATAAGTTTCCATGTTACTCTCTCCATACACCCCTCCCTTTCCTTCCTCCCCACCCCCGAATCCATAAGTCTGCTCTTTCTGTCTGTTTCTCCATTGCTGTCCACAAGTCTGTTCTCTGTCTGTGTCTGTTGCTGCCCTGCAAATAATTTCATCAGTACCCTCTTTCTAGATTCCATATATATGTATTAGTGTATATATATATTTTCAGTTTCTGACTTACTTCCCTCTGTATAATAGGCTCTAGGTTCATCTACCTTATTAGAACTGACTCAAATGCACTCTTTTTTTATGGCTGAGTAGTATTCCATTATATTTATGTACCACAGCTTCTTTATCCATTCATCTGTCAATGGACATCTAGGTCACGTCCATGCTTTAACTATGATAAGTAGCGCTGCAATGAACATAGGGGGTACATGTTTCTTTTTCAGTTTCTGTTCCCTCAGGTATATGCCTAGAAGTGGGATTGCTGGATCATATGGGAGTTGTATTCTTAATTTTTATGTAATCTCCATACTGTCTTCCATCGTGGCTGTATCAATTTATATTCCCACCAAGAGTGCAACAAAGTTCCCTTTTCTCCACACCCTCTCCAGCATTTATTGTTTATAGACATTTTGATGATGGCCATTCTGACTGGTGTTAGGTAATATCTCATTGTAGCTGTCATCTTCAATTTCTCAATAATGAGTGATGTTGAGCATCTTTTCATGTGTTTGCTAGCCATCTGTATGTCCTCTTTGGAGAAATGTCTGTTAAGGTCTTTTCCCCACTTTTTGATTGGGTTGTTTGTTTTTCTCGTCTTGACTTGTATGAGCTTCTTGTATATTTTGGAAATTAATCCTTTGTCAGTTGTTTCATTTGCTATTATTTTCTCGCATTCTGAGGCTTGTCTTTTCACCTTGTTTATAATTTCCTTTGCTTTTTAGTTTAATTAGGTCCCACTTGTTTATTTGAAAGTAAATCTTAAAAGTTCTTAACACAGGAAAAAAATTCTGTAAGTATGTATGGTGATGAATATTAACTAGAATTATTGTGGTGATCATTTAACAACATATACAAATATCAAATTATTATGTTGCACACCTAAAACTAATATAATGTTGTATGTCAGTGTGTTAGTCGTTCAGTCGTGTCTGACTCTTTGAGACCCCATGGACTGCAGCCTCTGTTCATGGGATTCTCCAGGCAAGAATACTGGAGTGGGTTGCCATTCCCTTCTCCAGGGGATTTTCCCAACCCAGAGATAAAACCCAGGCCTCCCTCACTGCAAGCAGATTCTTTACCATCTGATCCACTGGTTGGTTTGGGTTTAGTTTACTAAGTTGTGTCCAACTCTTGCGACCTCGTGGACTGTAGCCTGGCAGGTTCCTCTGTCCATGGGATTTCCCAGGCAAGAATACTGAGTGGGCTGCCATTTCCTTCTCCAGGGCATCTTCCCAACCCAGGGATTGAACCCGGGTCCCCTGCACTGTAGGCAGACTCTATCAATTGAGCTATGAGGGAATCCCTACACCTCAGTTAAAAAATAATAAAGAAAAACACCACCCAGACACACAAAGCTTTTGAAATTTCTTCCCTTTAACTGTAGCCCATTGTAGTATCTTAAATCTGAAAAGTTTAGATTGAAAACTCTCCTCCCAAAGGATGAAGTTGGGGCTGGATGGTAAAAGAAGGGAGCAGATGAGAACCTTGAACTTCCCCTAAATAACACCATATTCGTGATTTTTTAATGTACCTTTTATTAACCCCAAAGAATTAATACTAAATCCCATAATCAACCAAGAATGTTAGAATCCCTTTTGGGAGAGGTTATCAAAGATGATCAGAGAAGCCCTGTCCACAACTTCTCCAATCCATGCCGCTATAATACTTTCTTAATCAATGAACTGGGAACTTTATGCCTTTTTATTTTACCTCTAATAGTTTTTTTCATTTTAATAGTTCAGGTAAGTACAGCTATTCAAAGTTCACCTTACTGCATAAAATGAGACAGTCTCCTGAATTTCACTTTGAAATTTTCCATTATCCAATTAGGCTGAAAAACATGGTTTTCCAGTATATTTGAAATAACATCATAATTTGAAAATGCCATCATGTGAAATATAGCAGCAGTGTGCTAATCCTCTCTAACAGTTAACAATAGACAACTTTCTACAGATAGTTTCTTTTTCCCACAGAAAAGTTAAAGTCCTGAGTTTGAGATTTCTCCCTTAATTTTTCTCCTAGAAAATTTGAACTCATAAAAGCACCCTTCCTCCCTGATTTCTTATTCCACCTTGTACTAGCCAGATGGGTTTTATTCTGTAGCAGCAGTTGGATCATCCATCACTGAAACAGGTGGAGCTCCTTCCGCACTTCCAAAGCTGTGCTCCACCGCCAAATAGTTTATGCAGCCAGCATTTGCAAAGATCCATACAGTCAATAAAGCCACCAAGATATCCAAATATTAATCCTACGTCAATGCAATTTGGAAATCACAAGTATCGCCAAGCCTATAAGAGCACTTTAAACACAAGTCACCAATTTCACTCTGCAATATTATGTTTCAATTAAAAGTAATGTTTCCAGAACCCTATGTAGACCTGTATTGATTTGCTAGCCACAATCCAAAACAAAGAATTGCCATTTTAGGTAAAATGAAGTAAAAAGGAAAGGCAAACAAAATTATCAAGTAGAAAGATAGGCTTCTTGGTTTTGTTCTCTTCTTTGTATCAATAGATATCAGTGGTCAGCGACCCACAATTTACAAAAGTAAATTACAATCACTTAGAAAGTGAAAGTGAAGTCGCTCAGTTGTGTCCGACTCTTTGTGATCCCATGGACTGTAGTCTACCAGGCTTCTCTGTCTATGGGATTTTCCAGGCAAGAGTACTGTAGTGGGTTGCCATTTCCTTCTCCAGGGGATCTTCCTGACCCAGGGATCAAACCCAGGTCTCCTGCATTGCAGGCAGACACTTTACCCTCTGAGCCACCAGGGAAGCCTATGTCAACCCTAATCTCCAAATTCATCCCATTCTCCCCTTCTCCCACTGTATCCACATGTCTGTTCTCTATATCTGGGTCTCTATTCCTGCCCGGCTCTTAGGTTGATCTACACCATTTTTCTAGATTTCACATGTAGGCATCAATATGGAACATCCACTTTTCTATTTCTGGCTTACTTCATTCTGTATGACAGATTCTAAGTTCATCCACAGCTCTACAAATGACTCAATTTCTTTCCTTCTTATAGCTGAGTATATTTCATTATACATATAGTATTTCATTGTATAGATGTACCACTTTTTTAAGCATTCTGCACTATCATGTGTAAAATAGATAGCTCATGGGAACCAGCTGCATAGCACAGGGAGCTAGAGTGAGTGCTCTGTAATGACCTACATAGGTAGCTGAACGGGGGCTGAACGAGAGGGAGGTCCACAAGGGAGGGGATATATATATACACATAGCTGATTCACTTCATTGTAAGGCAGAAACTAACACAATATTGTAAAACAACTATACTGCAAAAACTTTCAATCGCTTATAAAAATATTGTGTACTGGTCACAGCAAACACTCTTTTCTAACAACACAAGAGATTGTTCAGATATGACATAAAGCAAATCCCTTACAATTATACAATAGAAGTAACAAATAGATTCAAGGGATTAGATCTGATAGAGTGCCTGAAGAACTATGGATGGAGGTTCATAACATTGTATGGGAGGTGGTGATCAAAACCATCCCAAGTAAAAGAAATGCAAAAAGGCAAAATTGTTGTCTGAGGAGGTCATACAAATAGCTGAGAAAAGAACAGATCCAAAAGGCAAAGGAGAAGAGGAAAGATATCCATCTGCAGAATTCCAAAAAATATTAGGAGAGATATGAAAATCTTCCTCAGTGATCAATGCAAAGAAATAGAGGAAAACAATAGAATGGGGAAAACTAGAGATATTTTCAAGAACATTAGAGATACCAAGGGATTATTTCATCCAAAGATGGGGACAATAAAGGACAGAAGTGGTATGGACCTAACATAAGCAGAAGATATTAAGAAGAGGTGGCAAGAATACACAGAAGAACTATACAAAAAGATCTTAATGACCAGATAGCCATGATGGTGTGATCACTCACCTAGAGCCAGACATCCTGATGTGAAAAGTCAAGTGGGCCTTAGGAAGCATCACTATGAACTAAGCTAGTGGAGGTGATGGAATTCCACTGGGCTATTTCAAAACCTATATGATGATGCTGTTAAAATGTTGCACTCAATATGCCAGCAAATTTAGAAAACTCAGCAGTAGCCACAGGACTAGAAATGTCAGTTTTTGTCCCAATCCCAAAGACAGGCAATGCCAAAAAATGTTCATACTCCCACACAATTGCACTCATCTAACATGTTAGCAGAGTAATGCCCAAAGTTCTCCAAGCCAGGCTTCAACAGTACATGAACCAAGAATTTCCAGATGTTCAAGCTGGATTTAGAAAAAGGCAGAGAAACCAGAGATCAAATTGCCAACATCTGTTGGATCACAGAAAAAGCAAGAAAATTCCAGAAAAACATCTACTTCTGCTTCATTGACTATGCTAAAGCCTTTGACTGTGTGGATCACAACACACTTTGGAAAATACTTAAAGAGATGGGAATACCAGACCACCTGAGCTGCCTCCTGAGAAACCTGTATGCAGGTCAAGAAGTAACAATTAGAACTGGACATGGAACAGCGGACTGGTTCCACATTGGGAAAGGAGAACGTCAATGCTGTATGTTGTCACCCTGCTTATTTAACTTACATGCAGAGTACATCAGAGAAATGCCAGCCTGGATGAAGCAAAAGGTGGAATCAAGAGTGCCGGGAGAAATAGCAATAACCTCAGATATGCAGATGACACCATCCTATGGCAGAAAGTGAAGAGGAACTAAAGAGCCTCTTTCACTTGATAAAAGTGAAAGAGGAGAGTGAAAAAGTTTGCTTAAAACTCAACATTCAAAAGATGAAGATCATGGCATCTAGTCCCATTACTTCATGGCAAATAGATGGATAAAAAGTAGAAGCAGTGAGAGACTTTATTTTCTTAGGCTCCAAAATCACTGCAGATGGTGACTGCAGCCATGAAATTAAAAGATGCTTGCTCCTTGGAAGAAAAACTATGAAAAACCTAAACAATATATTATAAACCATACATTACCTTGCTGTCAAGGTCTATATAGTGAAAGCTATGGTTTTTCCAATAATCGCCTATAGATGTGAGAGTTAGAGTATAAAGAAAGCTGAGCACCAAAGAATGCTTTTGAACTGTGGTGTTGGCAAAGACTCTTGAGAGTCCCTTGGACTGCAAGATCAACCCAGTCAATTGTGAAGTAAATCAGTCCTGAATGTTCATTGGAAGTACTGATGTTGAAGCTCCAATACTTTGACCACCTGATGGTAAGAGCTTACTCATTAGAAAAGACCCTGATGTTGGGAAAGATTGAAGGCAGGAGGAGAAGGGGATGACAGACGATGTGATGGTTGGATGGAATTGCCAACTCGATGGATATGAATTTGAGCAAGCTCTGGGAGATTGTGAAGGACAGAGAAGCCTGCCGTGCTGTATTCCATGGGGTATAAGAGAGTTGGACATGATTGAGTGCCTGGACTGAACTGATAATGATATTGGTTACCATTTCCTGGAGGAAACAACCTCTATGTATAAAATGAATTCTGTCAGATATTAGAACCTAAAACACCCCTGGTTTCTGCATATTGAGAGATTTGCAAAGCATACCCCTAGATTTTTTTATTTTCTTAACGTCTACTCCTCTAGTGTATGAATGTATTCTATCAGCCCCTTAGTTTTTATTTTCTCCTCTCTCAAAAACCCACTTTTGACCTGAGACAAATTATGAAAATTTTCTGTGTCAGTCAATTCCCTCATCTATTAAAGGGCATAATATTAATAGCACCCTACCTCATAATGTGGTAGAGGGATTAAAGAAGACATGTAAATAAAAAGTTTAGCACAGTGCATGGCACACCATGGGTGCAGGACATGCTTTCAATAGGCCACTTCCAAACAAATGTCCAGACCTTGAGGAACTCCTGCTGTTCCTCCTGGTGCTTTTTGGTCCTCAGCAAAAGGTGATAGGGTCCTTGAGTAAGGGAGATAGTCCAGGTGACAAACCCAGAAAAGAGATGGGATAAATTTAGGCATTGTGAAGACACCAAGTGTGTAGCACCATGAAGGAACATCACAAGAGTTGTACCATAGGCTTATACATCACTCAAAGGTTTTACTCCAATATACCCCTCACAATTCACATGGCACCTCAAGGTCTAGTATCTGTTTACACCTTTGTATGTTTTTCTTAACCTAAAAAGCTTGAAAGCTAATAGAAATTAGGATTCTAGCATTTTCTTTTTTCATGACAGAGTGATTATTTTATTTTTGTTGTAAGACTGTAGTTTTTTTTTTCTATTTTTAACGTTTAGTTTATATTGGAGCATAGTTGACTTACAATGTTACAGGTGTATAGCAAAGTGATTCGATTATACCTATTCTTTTCCGTATTCTTTCCCCATATAGGTTATTAGAGAATATTGAGTTGAGTTCCCTGAGCTAAATGGTAGGTCTTTGTTGATTATCTATTTTATATATAAGAGTGTGTATATGTTATCCCCAAACTCCAAATTTACCCCACCCTACTCACCTTTCTACTTCAGTAACTGTAAGTTTGTTTTATTACTCAGCCATAAAAATGAATGAAATAATGCTATTTCCAGCAACATGGATGGAATTAGAGATTATCACACTAGTGAAGTAAGTCAGACAGGGAAAGACAAATATCATATGATATCTTATGTATGGAATCAAAAATTGATACAAATGAATTTATTTAAAGAAGCAGAAACAGACTCACAGGATTCTCCCATTTTAACTTCTTTCTATATTTTGTACAGGACAAAATATAACATAGTACAGGACATAGTTCACTTTCTTATTGGTTAACAAAAGGAGAAATCAGATTTGATTGTTTTGTGTCTCTCAAAACTATGAAGATATGTGTGAAATCCTGTTTTAAAAAAGGCAGACAAAAGAAGATGACATAGAAGAAATGAATTCAAGGAAAAACTTGGTATAATTATGGACTTTGAATAATTCTAATGTTTTAACACTTTTTTCACACTTTCAACATAGTTTGTTGTTGTTCCTCAGGTATTATAATAATGTCATAATTTTATCTATATTAATCCTTCAAGAAATGACCGGACATAGAATGCTTGTCAACATACTAAGTAAATGGTCAACAAGTGCATTTTCAACATCTTGGCAACAAACAAGACAAACATAAAAATCCGTCATTGTTTAAGGCAAAGTTTATGGAATCTTGTCTGTTCTATTACATGTTCTCACAGAGCAAAGTACTTCCTAGTAATGTAAGTGTGCTATAATGTTTGAACATTCAGTGTTCTTTTGCAGGTGACTCTGTGACTTAGAGTGTTTATGAATGAAATGAAATATATCCTGTGTGAATTTCTTCTATTTTGATATTTTTCTCTCTTTCATTAGTCACAAAGAAGAAAAATTGTGTTTTTATAGTATATCCAGAGCCCAAAACTTCATTTTTGTTCTAAGTAAGCAGTTCCTTTCATAAAGATTATTTAACTCACTTTTAGTGACTTCTTATCCCTCAGCAGAGAGCTGGTGTCACACAGTTACCACATCTTCTTAGGCAAAGAGAACACAGTTCAGCTCCCATGCTAGTGGGTCACTGGTTTGAGAGAAAAGTCAATTTGTATTAGGTAAACTCTACATCTACACATCCCTGGAAAGCAGAATGAATCATGGTTTGATCTCCTTTCAATAAGCCGTGGAGGAGATGAAGAGGCAATGAGACTTAAAAGTCCATCCAATCTAGTTCTTGTACTTATGTATTTTGATAATTATGCATAAATATTTATTATTGAGAGCAAGAAGATAATTATAAAAAGTATTTTTGAATAAGAAACCCTCCACTTAAAATCTTGTTGACTGCAAATAGAATTTAATATGGAGTCTTTGTGTTTAAATGCATTTTCCCTTTAGCCAACTGAGCTAGACTCAGGGATAAGAACCGATCTTTTTTGTAACCCCTGAAGAAAGCCAGTGGTACTATCCAGTAAAATTAAACACATGCCCTTCCCTGCCAAGGGCCTGGAAAATTCTGATAGCATACATGTGAATCCACTGGAAAGTAGTCACCAGCTTCCAGAAAGCTGAAGGTTGCAGTTGGTTGCTTCAATCCCAGCTCAAGTAATGAAAAGGGTGAAATCTATCAAGAAGGGGAAACAGTTGTTGAACCAGAGGTAGAGCTGAGGTGTTTTGTCACATGTCTTTGAAACTCTGCAAACATATACACTTTGGATAAAGCTGAGAGTTGACAAAGATCAAGTGCCCACCGAGTCTCTCCTGCCAGCCCAGAAAAAGGAATAAATGTCAGTGATTGTAGTGATGTGAGCTCACTTTGCAGACCAGTGTTACTTAGGAATCCTCAATACTTTATGCACTCTACACATTTAATTTTTAATATGAATATGTAATCTGTATGTTGATAAAAATCTTAATGTTGTATTATATTATTCATAATAGTGCTTAAACCATATTGTAGATATTCCCAGGAGGGCTGAGAAAAGTATACCTCCCAGCAAGATGGCATAAAACTAATTACCGGGGGGCGGGGGGGACTGATGAAAAATCATCCAGGTTAAATTGCTATGTATACAATATAAACATATTATCAGTAGAAATTTGAATATAATCTACTTCTCAATAACCCAATTGACTATTCTATTCTTCAAGCACTTAAAGACAGAACAAATCTTTCAGTTCTATTGTTACATCTTTCTTTCTAGTTCTATTAGTTTATATTCTTCTTAAACTATCAATTTAATGTCTTCTGGAGATAAACCTATTGTCATTTATAATAAGTAATCTTAGAATCAGAAAAATCTAAAGTTATTGTTTTCTTAATCTCAATTGGATTCTGTAATGAACACAGAATGTGAAATATTCTCAGCACCTAATAGTGGTTTTCTAACATCTGAAATGATATGGTTGAAATGTATAAGATGTGCTGCTTTTATGAGAAAAACTATAAAATCAGATCTTTTGCAATAAAAATAAGACAAAAAATATTTTGAGGGGGGAATTATCCTATGTTACAATGTAAAAATCAGATTAGAAAGCTTATAAATTATTTCCAATTTTGGAAAGTTAGAATAGATATAGTCTTCCTTATACCTCCCACTAAGTACAGTTAAAATCTTTTGACATAGTATAAAGTACAAACTTAGGAAGACTCTAGAAAAAGATAGAGAGAAGACAGCAGACAGTCTAGGGATCTTGTGATTAAAGTAATGACATTGATAATTTTCTGGATTTTCTTTTTGCTTAGTATTGATTAACCAAGCCAAATTTAGTTCTGGAGAAGCCAGTAATCCAGAAATACTGGAAACACTAATGCACACAAGCAAAAATAGCCCCAATAAAATTTCATTCCTTTTAATCAAAGGTCCAGAAAAAGGGAAGCCAACAAGACAGAAAAATTGTAGACAATAATCACTCTTATCTAGCAAACACCAGAGGAAAAACCATGGCCTTACTACTATCCTTACTGACAAAGGCTGAGACTGGAACTTTTTTGTCCATTCTTACCAATGTATAGGCCTTCCCTGGTGGCTCAGCTGGTAAAGAATCCGCCTGCAGTGAGGGAGACCTGGGTTCAATCCCTGGGTTGGGAAGATCCCCTGGAGAAGGGAAAGGCTACCAACTTCAGTACTCTGGCCTGGAGAATTTCATGGACTATATAGTCCATGGGGTTGCAAAGAGTTGGACTTGACTGAGTGACTTTCACTTCACCAAAGTATAAGATATGCCTTGGCCTACTATCACACATTGCCAGTGTCAAAGAAGCTCAAGTGGAGAGCCCTGAGTTTTTCCTATTGGATGCCAGTAAGAGGCCATTTGCACTAGCTAATAATCCTATGTAATTCAGAATTACTATACTTTTTTGAAAAATGTTTTGGTTGACAGATAATAAAACTAGACATTTTTAAGTTGCTACAAATGGAGTCACTAGCAGTATTTAAGTCTTTGCAAATTTGTGAAATAATTTCCTGTGACATCTTCAAATACTCCAAAGCAAAAGCATAATGGTATAAGCCATCATAAGAGTCTGCTGTGTCTCAGATGGTAAAAGAATCTGCCTGAACATGGGAGACTCAGTTTCGATCTCTGGGTTGAAAAGATCCCCTGGAGAAGTACCACTCTAGTACTCTTGCCTGGAGAATCTCCTGGACAGAGGAGCCTGGTGCACTACCGTCCATGGGGTTGCAAAAGATCTGACACTACTGAGCAACTAGCACATTCACTTTTTATAAACCAATCACATTTTCTTTCTTACAATTCATGTCTTCCCTTCATATTACCTGAGGTACCCATTTGAGTGATTTGCACATGGTATATTTTTCAATATGTGCCTGCTGAACTGAGATAGCTTAGTGTTAGGGAGACAGCATGGATCTGGGAACATGAACATTTTGTTCTAGCCCTAGATTTAGTAGAACTGGTTATGTGACCAAAATAAATCATTAGTTGATTTTATACTTTGATTTCTTTGTAAAAAATTCAGAAATGGAGAAAGAACATACTAACTTATATCTAAGTCTTCCTGTATTGTTTTGTGATCCAATAAATACTATTAACCTATTTCCAGCTTCTTATAATAATTTCCTGACTCATCTCTAGTCTTTAAAGTTCACATTGTTAAAACAAAATTCAAAACAAAATTTAGCTGAGTGAATTATGAAGATATTATTGACCTTATTCAACAATTCATGAATTGTGCAGAATTCCGTCTAACATGTAGAAAGGAGCTCTAAGGAGCTGAACAAAATGATAGACTTAAAGGCAGAAGGGAACAGGGGAAAAAAACAAACAAACAAACAAAAAAACACGTTATGCCAGACAAAAAGCGAGTTAATATTTCAAGATAACTTTCCTTTAGAAGATAACAGGAATCCATCAGCAATGACCTAACTAGTGCTGATCAGGCAATTCCTGATTGACTGGTTTAAAATTTCTTTCCTGGAGAGCCAAAATAGTAATTGTTAGGTCTTGGTTTGGTGATGGAGTTTAGTGACTCCATTTCAGGCTTGTTCTCATTTTCAACAACATCCATCATTGCTCCAGTTAAATCTTCCTAAAAGATTTTCTTGCTCATGACACTTACCGTTAATAAAATTAAAACAAGAAAAACAAACGAAATCTCTCCAGTGTGCACTAACAAAACTTAAAACCCAGACTTTCAGTTTTGCTTTACAAAATCCTCATGAATCATCACCTGTCATCACTTCCTGCAACATCAGAATTCTAGCCTGACAGCTCCCTGCCAATCAGCAAGCACAGCTGAGCTCTACTCCTGTGTTTTTGACATGCAGCATCCCTTCCACCCAGAGTGCCTCTCCTCTCCTTTCCTTTCTCCATTTTTTCTGCCTATAATAGCTCACATCTATTGAGTGCTAACTTATACTAGCAAACGCAGTAAAACTTTCACTGCATAGTCTCATTTTTGATTCTCACAGTGACTCTCTCAAATTGGCCCATTTTACTAATAAATAAACAGATGCAGAGAGGGTAAATAAGTTTTCCAAGGTCAAACAGACAATATACTTGTAAAATGGAGAAACAAGAACAAAACCTGTGTTGTAATTTGAATGAGTACATAAACTTCAACAGGAGACTAAAGGAAAGTCATCAGGTTGGTTTCCAGGATAATAGTAATAAGATCTACTTTAAAAATAATTTAAATTTTATAAAGAAATTTTATATCCTCTATCCTACTTTTTTTTTTTAAAATTCATTGTCAACAGAAGCTTGGTTTGAGGGGGAAATGTGTAATGGACTTAAAAGAACACCGTTTGAAAACTTAATAATTATTTTTCAATTTGAACACAAAGCTTAAAAATGAAATTGATTATTTCATGTTATATTTTGGTTGCGATAAAAATATTAAAGCATATTTTTAAAAGACTGTAAAGAATTTTATTAGAACATTCCTTTCCTTAAAGACAATATGGAAATCTTGATGTTTAAAATTTTTAAACAAAATCATAAGTTTAGTTGAATGTAATAAATCCCTTCTCCTCAACATAAGACCTGCCTAATTGAAGGGTGAGTTTGGTATTATTAAGCTTATACATCTATAAGTTTTGTTGTTTTTAAATTTTGAGCCTTCAACCAACTGACTAGGGTAGGCTTTCCAAAGATTTAAGAGGCCTTTCTTTGTTGAACAAATACTTTATATTCACCACTGGAAAATAGGTTAAGCCTGCTGTGTCAATTAGCTTAATTGATGAGAACTTCAATTGGTCCTGGAGTGTGTTAATTTCCTGAGGTGAACCTGTTGAGAGAACTACTTAGAGAAACTTTCACAGTTGGGAAAGCTTTCAAATGCGCTTGACTTAATCTAATATCTAGGTACCATAATTTCACATACATCAAATGCCTCCAAATCCTCCTTGCCTCAACATCTTTGATGCCAAGACAACCTTTGCCTCCCTCTTCCTACAGTTTCTTCATCAGCCTCCCACTTAGACAAGAAGGACAGGATTTGTCTGGATCCCTCCAAGGGGTCGGAGAAGGCGATGGCACCCCACTCCAGTACTCTTGCCTGGAAAATCCCATGGATGGAGGAGCCTGGTGGGCTGCCATCTATGGGGTCACATGGAGTTGGACATGACTGAAGTGACTTAGCAGCAGCAGCAGCTCCAAGGGGTAAAATTAAGACCAATAGCTTGGCTATGTAAGAATATTCTCAAGGTTTTCTGTACAATAGCATGTGTAGTTTAGGGCTGGGTTATGAATATATGTATGCTTGTGTGGGGGTGCATCCACACAACTGTGTACATCTTTTTCGTATATAACGCCACACCATCCTAGCAGACCTATAAAAATACTTATCCATCTTATAAATGGGATAAACTTATCCAAGATTGCGTAGTAGATCCAGGATTTAATTCCAACATCAGAAACTGATCTCTTCTCTCTATATTGCACTATCTTATAAAAGGTGTGGCTTCCCTGATGCCTCCGTGGGTTAAGAATCTGCCTGCAATGTGGGAGACACAGAATAGGTGGGTTCAATCGCTGGGTTGGGAAGATCCCCTGGAGGAGGAAATGGGAACCTAGTCCAGTATTCTTGCCAGAAAAATCCCATGGACAGAAGAGCCTGGTGGGCTACAGTCCAAAGGGTCACAAAGAGTCAGACATGACTAAGTAAGCATGCTTGCAAGGTAGACAGGCAACACATACTAAAAAATATTCAAGTATTTTTTGGAGAGAGAGAGAGATGTTGGGCTAATATCTTGAACATATCTTAGAATGATTTGAAATTCAGTCTCTTTCTGAAGCATCTGAAAATTATGAGAGCTCTAAATATATTTAGAGGCTCTCTTCTCTTCCCTTTTCTTCTCCTCCTCTTTCCTCTTCTCTCTCTCTCCCTCTCTCTCTCTCTTAGCATGATGGTCCATGCACACAAAGTGATGAAGACAATAACAAGCAAAATGTAGGCCCCTGTAACCTAATCTTTTTTAACTTTGCAGATGATTGCCAGGTTTCCTCCCATCTACCCTTATCATCCCTGAATAATGAAGCTGTAGATTCATCTAACACCTCAGCCTCCTTGCTCATCAACATTCACTTCTACTGAACTTTTACATTATTTAACTTAAACAATCACACCTTATTACACTCTGAATCTTTTGTTCTTTTCAAGTGCCTGAAATTCTATGACTTTCAAATTTCTTTCTTTATTGCGGACAAGTATCTTTTTGAATATATCTATTTCCTCAATGGATCCTACCAGCTGGATTTATACTTCTTCCAATCTAAGATCGCCAAAGTATACAGCATAATCTTTATCTTTACACCACTTTCTTCTTTGATTCTACTAAATCATAGCCCCTGGTGTCTTTGAATTTACCTTTGTCTTCTACTCTTTTCTAATCAAAGATCCATTTGGTCACAATCAGGTTAATTTATTGGGACATTTGCTGGGAGAAATATCAATAACCTCAGATATGCAGATGACACCACCCTTATGGCAGAAAGTGAAGAGGAACTAAAGAGCCTCTTGATGAAAGTGAAAGAGAAGAGTGAAAAAGTTGGCTTAAAGCTCAACATTCAGAAAATGAAGATCATGGCATCCGGTCCCATCATGGAAAATAGATGAGGAAACAGTGGAAACAGTGTCAGACTTTATTTTTGGGCGCTCCAAAATCACTGCAGATGGTGATTGCAGCCATGAAATTAAAAGACATTTACTCCTTGGAAGAAAAGTTATGACCAACCTAGATAGTATATTCAAAAGCAGAGACATTACTTTGACAGCAAAGGTCCGTCTAGTCAAGGCTATGGTTTTTCCAGTGATCATGTATGGATGTGAGAGTTGGACTATGAAGAAAGCTAAGCGCCAAAGAATTGATGCTTTTGAAGTGTGGTGTTGGAGAAGACTCTTGAGAGTCCTTTGGACTGCAAGGAGATCCAACCAGTCCATTCTGAAGGAGATCAGCCCTTGGTGTTCTTTGGAGGAAATGATGCTAAAGATGAAGCTCCAGTACTTTTGCCACCTCATGAGAAGAGTTGATTCATTGGAAAAGACTCTGATGCTGGGAGGGATTGGGGGCAGGAGGAAAAGGGGACAACAGAGGATGAGATGGCTGGATGGCATCACCGACTCGATGGATGTGAGTTTGAGTGAACTCCGGGAGTTGATGATGGACAGGGAGGCCTGGTGTGCTGCAATTCATGGGGTCGCAAAGAGTCAGACATGACTAAGAGACTGAACTGAACTGAACTGAACTTACCACTTAATCATTTATTGTCCCATCACCCTTTCTTCTTTTGTTCTGAGACATGGCTCTCTACCTTTCTGGCCTGATCGAGAGTAGTCACCCTTCTTCAAAAGTTACGATTATAGAATAGATCTGATAATGTCTCTTCCAAGCTAAATTAATGTAAAATAAATGTTTATATGCATTATTTTTCCTTTTTAAGTTGCAGAAAACACCTGTCTTATCAAAGTTCACACAGCCAATTAATTGCAGAATTGAATATCAATCTTTCCTTACTATCAGTTCAGTTCAGTTCAGTCAGTCTGTCGTGTCCAACTCTTTGCGACTCCATGAATCGCAGCACGCCAGGCCTCCCTGTCCATCACCATCTCCCGGAGTTCACTCAGACTCACGTCCATCGAGTCCGTGATGCTATACAGCCATCTCATCCTGGGTCGTCCCCTTCGCCTCCTGCCCCCAATCCCTTCCAGCATCAGAGTCTTTTCCAATGAGTCAACTCTTCGCATGAGGTGACCAAAGTACTGTAGCTTCAGCTTTAGCATCATTCCTTCCAAAGAAATCCCAGGGTTGATCTCCTTCAGAATGAACTGGTTGGATCTCCTTGCAGTCCAAGGAACTCTCAAGAGTCTTCTTCAACACCACAGTTCAAACGCATCAATTCTTCGGCGCTCAGCCTTCTTCACAGACCAACTCTCACATCCATACATGACCACAGGAAAAACCGTAGCCTTGACTAGACGAACCTTAGACAGCGAAGTAATGTCTCTGCTTTTGAATATGCTATCTAGGTTGGTCATAACTTTTCTTCCAAGGAGTAACCGTCTTTTAATTTCATGCTGCAGTCACCATCTGCAGTGATTTTGGAGCCCCCCAAAATAAAGTCTGACACTGTTTCTACTGTTTCCCCATCTATTTCCCATATTACCCCAAGCTATACCATCATAATCAACAAAAGAATCCAAAATGCAGTACTTGGATGCAGTCTCAAAAAATTCAGAATAATCTCTGTTTGTTTCCAAGGCAAACCATTCAACATCACAGTAATCCAAGTCTGTGCCCTGACCAGTAATGCTGAAGAAGCTGAAGTTGAATGGTTCTATGAAGATCTACAAGGCCTTTTAGAACTAACACCAAAAAAAAAGATGTCCTTTTTATTATAGGGTACTGGAATGCAAAAGTCAGAAGTCAATAAACACCTGGAGTAACAGGCAAATTTGGCCTTGGAGTACAGAATGAACCAGGGCAAAGGCAAAAGAACACACTGGTCATAGCAAACACCCTCTTCCAACAACACGAGAGAAGACTCTACATAAGGACATCACCAGATGGCCAACAAAGATATCAGATTGTTTATATTCTTTGCAGCCAAAGATGGAGAAGCTCTATACAGTCAGCAAAAGTGAGACCGAGAGCTGACTGTGGCTCAGGTAATGAACTCCTTATTGCCATATTCGCTGGATCATCAAAAAAGCAAGAGAGTTCCAGAAAAATATCCATTTCTGCCTTATTGACTATGCCAAAGCCTTTGACTGTGTGGATCACAATAAACTGTGGAATATTCTTCAAGAGATGGGAATACCAGACCACCTGACCTACCTCTTGAGAAACCTGTAAGCAGGTCAGGAAGCAACAGTTAGAACTAGACATGGAACAAGAGACGGGTTTCAAGTAGGGAAAGGAGTTCATCAAGGCTGTATATTGTCACCCTGCTTATTTAACTTATATGCAGAGGACATCATGAGAAACACTGGGCTGGAGGAAGCACAAGCTGGAATCAAGATTGCCAGGAGAAATATCAATAACCTCAGATATGCAGATGACACCACCCTTATGGCAGAAAGTGAAGAACTGAAGAGCCTCTTGATGAAAGTGAAAGAGGAAAGTGAAAAGTTGGCTTAAAGTTCAATGTTCAAAAAATGAAGATCATGGCATCTGGTCCCATCACTTTGTGGCAGATAGATGGGGAAAGAGTGGAAACACTGGCTGACTTTATTTTTTTTTACATCAAAATCACTGCATATGATGACTGCAGCCATAAAATTAAAAGATGCTTACTCCTTGGAAGGAAAGTTAGGACCAACCTAGATAGCATATTAAAAAGCAGAGACATTACTTTGTCAACAAACGTCCATCTAGTCAAGGCTATGGTCTTTCTAGTGGTCATGTATGGATGTGAGAGTTGGGCTATAAAGAAAGCTGAGTGCAGAGGACTTGATGCTTTTGAACTGTGGTGTTTGAGAAGACTTGAGAGTCCCTTGGACTGCAAGGAGATCCAACCAGTCCATCCTAAAGGAGATCAGTCCTTAGTGTTAATTGGAAGGACTGATGCTAAAACTGAAACTCCAATACTTTGGCCACCTGAGTGAAGAGTTGACTCATTGGAAAAGAACCTGATGCTGGGAAAGATTGAGAAGGAGGAGAAGGGGATGACAGAAGATGAGATGGTTGGATGGCATCATCGACTCAATGAACATGAGTTTGGGTAAACTTCCGTAGTTGGTGATGGACAAGGAGGCCTGGTGTGTCCATGGGGTCACAAAAAGTCAGACACGACTGAGCAACTGAACTGAATTGAGGTCCATAAGAGACTCCTCTTTATGTAAAAATAAGCTTATTGTTACCTCGGGGTAAGGAGTAGTGGGATAAATTAGAAGAACAGGATTGATATATGCACACTCTGTTCATGGGACTCTCCAGGCAGGGATATTGGAGTGGGTTGTCATATCCTCCTACAGGGGATCTTCCCCACCCAGGGATCGAATCCACTTCTCTTAAGTCTCCTGCGTTGGCAGGTAGGTTCTTTACCATTAGTGCCACCTGGGAAGCTCATATACACACTACAATACATAAAATAGATAACTAATAAGGACCTACTATATAGCACAGGGAACTCCACTCAATAGTCTGTAATAGCCTATATGGGAAAAGAAGCTAAAAAAGAGTGGCTATATGTACATGGAAAACAGATTTACTTTATTGTACACCTGAAACTAATCCAAGATTGTAAATTATACCTCCAGCAAAATTTTTTAAAAGACTCCTTTTTATATGTAGGCTGAAGCTCGAATCCCTTTAAAATTGTCCACCTTTAAAATTTTACCTTTTTTACTCCCACACACTTTGCTTATGCTTGTTTTCAAATTACTTGTCATTTCTCTGAATAAGCAGATCTTCATAAATTCATACATGCTCCACTGATTGTCGTTAGAGCGGTTGCGAGTGTCCAGTCATTAATGATGAAACTTCCCTGTAGGACTTGGACTTTCCATGAGCAGGTTTCCAGGGGTGCCTCAGAATTATGCAACCCCAAAACTTGAGATTATCAAGAATGATCACTACATCATGCTCTTTATTTATTCCTTTTCATGTTATTACTCTAGAAACCCTAGTCTTCTACATTAATACTCATCACTTAGAACTTTGATTCCTTTACATTCTGTAATTATCTTCTGACCTCAATTCCCACTCTTCTTCTGCTAAAGGGAAATTTAGATTCCCTATATCTCTGAATCTTTTATCACTAATCTGTCAACACCTCTCTCTCTTGGAGTCAAGTATCATTTCCTAGAATCAATACTCCTCCTCCTTTGATGTCAGGTCTGGATTCTCTATAGTCTTCTCCAGCAATACTGCTATCATAACTCTCAGATTTTGCCATCCGTGAAGATCCTTCCAATATTCAGAATGCTCAGTAGGTTGATCTCTTCTACATTATCATAGCCACACATTCTCATGGTTATACCCTAGTGCTTATGACCAATAACAACCTCCCATCCAAAATTTCAACATCAAACCTCCCACTTTTTCTATTTCTGGCTCACTTCCTCTAGTACTCCGACTCTAACAGTTCTCCAAACATAAGAACATATTTGATTTTCTGACTTCTCAAAAATCTGTTAGTTCCTTAAATTCTCACTTCCCTCCTTGTTTAGATTAAATTTCCTAGTTAGTTATTACAATGGTTCTGCTTCCTTTCATACACACTCAACCTCCTTGCCCTCCATGCAAATGAATATGTCTGAGGGAAAATACAGTCATGCTGACTGGACACTCTTTATAATTATGATCATTAACCTCTAGTGGTTTTTTAATGCTACCCAGTAATCATATTTTATTTTGCTATTACTATTCACACTTCCACTCAACCATAACATCTCTTTCCCCAAACTTCCAAAATCTCCTCTCTCATCATCATTCTTAGCTGATCATGTGCTTGCTGTTTCAGAGCCAGCCACATAATTTGCAGGATGGAATATGAAATTAAAAATGCAGAGCCTCTTATTTAAAAAATAGGAAACAAAATGACAGCAAAAGTACTGAGATATAAAATTTTTTCCTTTCATGGTCTCTCTCTTTGACAATATCATGGCAGTTTTTTAACTTTGCATTTAATCTTGTCCTAAGTAAAGAGAAATTTTAAAAGTTTAATTTATTATCATGGATTTTACCATTAATCCTTATATTATACAATGTCAGTTTTCAATGCAAATATAAGAAAACTTGTATGCAGAACCAGCGAAATTACAAAACTTACATTTTGTGTTTCATATATGCATATGTATTTTGTTTTTGCCAGAATAGAGGAAATGTTGTACAAAATTAACCAAACATTTTCTTTTTCCTTCTTTATTCATGAATATTCTATTTAAACTGTCTACCTCAGCTTACTGCTGAGTGAGGAAAAACTGAAAGAAAAAGAAGTATATGTTGCCCTGTGTTTCCCTTTCATGTCATCATTTTCAGTATAAGAAGTGAGCTACTACAGGGAAGTATTATAACTTGAATAAGAAAAGATATAATAAATTCTGGAGCTTTTTTGTGCTTCTTGGATCACTGTTGCCTTTTCTTCTGAGTTGCAAGGAAGTTCTTGTACAACTGATAGTGTGGCTTCTTGGGCTGTCAGTGTCCCAGGCATTCGTAGTTAAAGGCTTGTCTACCTTGTGCTTGCTCTGAGTCTTGCCGAATTCCCATGCCTAGCATTTCCATTGGAGTTCTGTGTTCACAGGGCATCATGAATGTCATATGTGAAAGTGATAGCAAGAAAGAGAAGATACATCGATTGTGTCTATCTCCTCTGCTCACACTCATGTTACTTTGTCTCATTGGGCTTTACAAAAGTTCAAACATAAATCTTTTAAGAATTATATAACATCAACAACAGAGTTTCAAAATTCATAGGACCCTTCTGAGCACTGGGTCCTGTGCAGTTGTATGGGTTGTACACCATAAAGCTGGCCCTGTCCTTTTTCATTAGAAATAGAAAGAGAACTTTCATAAGCACCTATTACTACATTCTCATCATAACTTACCTCTCTGCCCATACCTTCAACTTCTCATCTATATGATTAACAGTGCACACTCCTGTTTAAATTCAACCCCTCCATGTCTCTATTGGAGGTTTCCCATTCCAACTATTCAAAATGTTGCATTTCTCTTTTTTCTTCTTCATCCTTTCTGCTAGATTACTCTCTTTAGCAAATATACCTATCCCATATTTAGAAAGTAAAATCTTCTCTTGACTCCATCACAGAAGCTACCATGTCATTTTTCTCCCCATCTGTAAAGTAAAAATATCCTCAAACGATTGTTTATTCTTACTGCATCCAATAACTCTCTTCACATTCTCATTTGGATTTGCTCCAATCAGGTACCACCATCCAAACCATATGTAGTCACTGAATTCAGTTCAGTTCAGTTGCTCAGTTGTGTCTGACTCTTTGCGACCCCATGAACTGCAGCACGCCAGGCCTCCCTGTCCATCACCAATTCCCAGAGTTTACCCAAACTCATGTCCATTGAGTCAGTGATGCCATCCAACCATCTCATCCTCTGTTGTCCCCTTGTCCTCCTATCCTCAATCTTTCCCAGCATCAGGGTTGACAAAGTAATGTCTCTGCTTTTTAGTATGCTGTTTAGATTGGTCATAACTTTCCTTCCAAGGAGTAAGCATCTTTTAATTTCGTGGCTGCAATCACCCTCTGCAGTGATTCTGTAATCATTAGTGGCATTGTTTTGCTAATTCTGATGGTAAGTTTATAGCCAAATTCTCATTTATTTTATATATTGCCTCATTCTCTTGGCTTTGATATCCTCATTTTTAGTTAGCTTTTGTGATGGATAGTTTTGTGTCAATTTGGCTGTACTATGATCTCTAATTATTTGGTTAAACACCAGTTTCGATGTCACCATAAGGGTATAATTTTAGGTGAGACTACCATTTAAACTAATGTACTTGAAGTAAACTATGTTACCCTTCATAGTAGGGGTGGGCCTCATCCAAATATTTAAAGGTCTTAGAGAAAAAATGATTAAAGTTCCCCTAAAAAGAGAGAATTCTGCCTCTAGGCTGCCTTTGGACTCAAGCTGATGTTCTCTGGGTCTCCAATCTGCTGTCCTATCATGCAAGTTTTGGATTCGCCAGCCTCCATAATTTTGTGGGCTATTGCATGGATAGATATAAATATAGAAATAGATATAAGTATTTCCTATTGGTTCTGTTTCTCTGAAAATTCTAATAAAGCTGCTAAGATTTCAAAGTTTTCCATCTGATTTTGATCTTACCTCTCAACCTAGTTCAGGTAAGCCTTTTTTTTTTTCCATTTCCCCCCATTTTCCCTTATCTCTAAACTTTTGGGATACTTATTCTCTTTGCTATTTACACTCATTCTCTTGGTAATCTCATCCAAATATATATTTTCCCATATTGACTTTATCATTTCCTCTATGTATATATTGGGGGGGAGGAGTATATTTAATTTTTTGTACTATTTTACAGTAATTCACATACCTTATTCCTACTTTCAAGGTTTTCTCTTATATGACAATAACATAATTATAAAAATTAAGATTGATATATAATAATACCATTATTTAATGTAATAGCTTCTTTAACATGTCATCAAATGTCCTACAAATGCCCTTTACCACAACAGGATCACATATCATATTTACTTTTCAAGTCTTTTGAGTTTCTTTTAATATAGAATAATTCCTCCATCTTTTTTTGTCTTTTGTGATATTGATATTTGGAAAGTACAGGGAATTAGTTCAATAAAATGTCTCTCAATTTGGGTTTGTCCAATGTGTCCACATGATTATACTCAGATTATATATTTTTGGCAGGAGCACCATGAATGACTACTTTCTGATTTCTAGCCTAAGCTTTTTGCTTTTCAGCAAAGTCATTTTGTTCTGTGAGAATGATATCATATTGGAATAGTGTGGACCCTAATCCAATATAACTGGTGTCCTTATAAGAAGGCGGATTTTGGACACAGAGGAGAATGCCATGTGAAGATGAAAGCAGATATCAGGGTGATGGTGCTACAAGCTACAATGCCCAGAAATCCACCAGAAGCTATGACAGAAACATAGAACAGATTCTTATTCTTAACACTCAGAAGGAACCAATCCTGTTGACAAAATTAGTTGACGTCATTGATCTCCAACTTCTAGAATGGTAAGGCATACATTTTGTATTTAAGACATGCAGTTTGTGTTACTTTATTATAGCAGCTCTAGCAAAATAATAATCAACCCATTCATTCCACTTTTAGGTATTTACCTAGGAGAAATGAAAGTTTATGTCCAGCAAAGAATTCTACATGGGTGTTCACCATAGGTTTATTTATAATTGCCCCAAACCAGGAGTAACTTAAATATTCATCATCAGGTTAATACATAAATAAAATAAATTTTAGCATATTTTTATAAGGAAATATGCAGTGGTTAAAAGAACAAACTACTGATAGACTCTACATGAATGAAATACATAATTTAAAAAAAAAAAACTACTGGATGAAAGAAGCCAGGAACAAAAAATGCATCCTATTATAATGATTCCTGTTGAATGAAATTCTAGGAAATGCAAAACTAACTTATATAGACATAAATCTCATCATTTGGAAGGACAGAGCTTGAGGGATTGGTTGGGAAAAGGGACCAAGGGACTTTCTGTGGTGATGAGACTATACTTTAGTGGTACTGGTGCTTATATTTGTGAAACCTTACAATTAAAAATGGCAATTTTTATTTTGGAAATTATACATCAGTAAATTTGATTTTTAAAACTGTATGGTTAGTAAAAATACAGTTAAAAATACTTAAGGTTGAAATAATACATATAGAAACAACAGCAATTCCTTCTTTGATTTTAATTCTTAACATTATGGTGTTCATTTTCATAAACAGTGTAATAAAATGTCTAGCTATAGAGTCATTATTTTTTAATGGGCATACTCAGGATTTCTGGCATTGTCTCAAAGCTGTCACTGAGAAGGTTGTTGGGTGTTTTGATAGTAAGCTAGAAAACTGGAAATTAGGTTGGAAATGAACTCAAGTATAATTGAAAAACACATTGCATGGATTTGGATTATTGATAAGGGCTGCTTTTCACATAGAATTTAACAACAATGCACAGTATTTGCTATTTTTATGAAGTATTTTACCTATCTAGATATACACTTAAAATGGTAAGTTTAGGTGTAGCCTCTTACTTTCAAATTTCCATCCCCTCGGCTCTGTATATTTTTAGGAAAGTTGGATGAGGTAGATTATCTAAGAGCAACTTTCTGATCAACAGGGAAATTAACAGGGTTGAAAACCATTAAAAACTTAATTAGGTTTATATTCAGGTGCTGTCTGTTAGTACGGCTTTCGTATTCCCCAACTCGGTTACACATGCAATCACTTAAAAATACCTACACCTGAATTTCATACCTATTTGTTTTTAATTGTCCATGAAGTAAAATTTTAAAAATAGTTTCAGTTGATTCGCATGTGAAACCAATGTCCCTAAATGACTGGGTAACTTTGCATGGTTGCCATATGACTATATATGTATGTATGTAGTGTGTGTGATCAGCTGTGTCCAACTCATGTGACCCCATGGACTATAGCTCATCGGGTTCCTCTGCCCAGGTTCGAACCTGAGTGTCCTGCATTGGCAGGCAGATTCCTTACCACTAGCACCACCTGGGAAGCCTGACATATAACTGATAATCTGTAATAAATTGGGAAATCATGGTTTCATGGCTCTGGTTGACTCTAGTCTTCACCTATGAATCAGTTGGTTTCTGTGAATGGACAACTTGAGTTTTTTATTATTCAAATTACCGCCTTTACAACACTGTATCTGAAGTTTCTACTTTGAAGTCATTGAGATGTGGAAATGGTTACTTTAGAGATAAAGTATTATCAGTTAAAAATGTTTAAAAAGAAGAAGTATTCCAGTACTGTGAATTTCTAAACTACATTCTTGTTCAGTATAAAAGCCTCCAGTTCAATTTATCATAAAGGATTTAGAAGTGTGTTAAAGAATTCATAGTTCAAAAGTTGTATGTTATCCTTAGCTAATCACTTTCTAGATTAATTTTGTTATGGACTGGAGTGTGTCCGTGCCAAATTCACATACTGACATCTTAAAAACCCAGTACCTTAGAACATAACTCTATTTGGAGGTAGACCCTTCTTCATTAGCTATGTGGAGTCCTATTTGCAGCTCCCAGGGTCTTTCTTGTGTGAGTTCTTTTGTGGTGTCACACGGGCTCCAGAACACGCAGGCTCAGTAGTTACTGTGCAGGTTTAGTTGCTCTGCAGCTTGTGGGATCTTAGCTCCCCAGCTAGGGATGGAACTTGAGTTTTGTGCATTATAAGGTGATTTCTTTACCACTGGACCATCAGGGAAGGTCCTGGAGTGAGGTTGCTCGGGTAGGCCCTGATCTAGCATGACTGGTCTTCTTATAAGAAGAGATAAGCAAGGTGAAAAGACAGCCTTCTGAATGGGAGAAAATAATAGCAAATGAAGCAACTGACAAACAACTAATCTCAAAAATATACAAGCAACTTATGCAGCTCAATTCCAGAAAAATAAACGACCCAATCAAAAAATGGGCCAAAGAACTAAATAGACATTTCTCCAAAGAAGACATACAGATGGCTAACAAACACATGAAAAGATGCTCAACATCACTCATTATTAGAGAAATGCAAATCAAAACCACAATGAGGTACCACTTCACACCAGTCAGAATGGCTGTGATCCAAAAGTCTGCAAGCAATAAATGCTGGAGAGGGTGTGGAGAAAAGGGAATCCTCCTACACTGTTGGTGGGAATGCAAACTAGTACAGCCACTATGGAGAACAGTGTGGAGATTCCTTAAAAAATTGCAAATAGAACTACCTTATGACCCAGCAATCCCACTTCTGGGCATACACACTGAGGAAACCAGAATTGAAAGAGACACATGTACCCCAATGTTCATTGCAGCACTGTTTACAATAGCCAGGACATGGAAACAACCTAGATGTCCATCAGCAGATGAATGGCTAAGAAAGCTGTGGTACATATACACAATGGAGTATTACTCAGCCGTTAAAAAGAATTCATTTGAATCAGTTCTGATGAGATGGATGAAACTGGAGCCGATTATACAGAGTGAAGTAAGCCAGAAAGAAAAACACCAATACAGTATACTAACACATATATATGGAATTTAGAAAGATGGCAATGATGACCCTGTATGCAAGACAGGAAAAAAGGCATAGATGTGTATAACGGACTTTTGGACTCAGAGGAAGAGGGAGAGGTTGGGATGATTTGGGAGAATGGCATTCTAACATGAATACTATCATGTAAGAATCGAATCGCCAGTCTATGTCTGACGCAGGATACAGCATGCTTGGGGCTGGTGCATGGGGATGACCCAGAGAGATGTTATGAAGAGGGAGGTGGGAGGGGGGTTCATGTTTGAGAACGCATGTAAGAATTAAAGATTTTAAAATTAAAAAAATAAACAAAATTTAAAAAAAGAAGAAGAGATAAGGATAGAGATGCACAAAGAGAAGACCAGGTGAGGGTATGGGGAGAAGATGGTTAACTACAAGCCAAGGAGAGAAACCTCAGAAAAAACCGACCTGCTGACACCTTGATCTCAGACTTGTAAGGGTTAGTATTTTCAGAACACACATTTTTCTTTAAGACATCTAGTCTGTGGTACTTTGTTATGGAAGCCCTAGGAAACTAACACAGTCTTTTTCAACATCAGCTGATCAGCAGGACCACCTGTAGCTACAAGAAAAATTTAAAAAATGATGTGCATACCAATTAACTTATAGTTAGAAGGGAAAAAATGTAAGGTGAGTGAACAGAGATTTTTTCCTTATTTTTTAGTAAGGTCTCCGTGTGATTTCTTTGGTCATTGAGGACAGGTTTACATTTAACTAAGTTCTTTCAATAACAATTTGCTGCAAAGCTGCTTAGTAAGACTAACTTGAAACCTGATAAACAAGTCATAAATTTTTTACAGTCTACCCAGGTTCTATTTGTTATTTTGACAAGTATGTTCCTTAAATTATTTAGTATTTGTTCCTTGTGAGATATAAAACAAAAGTAAATGGGTTTAAATTTTTGTTATCTGTTATTAAAATAAATTCCTTCTTGTGTGCCTTATGCAGAGAGATGTTATTTATTCTATTGTAATATCTCCCTTAAGATTCAGATCTCAATATGTTCTTGTTTTCTCTATGTGATATCATAGTCCCATAGAAAATATAAATGCCAAGATTTTAAGCCATTTCATGAGTACTTTGAGGATTAATTATTAAATTACAGCTTCTAAAATTCTTTGGTTTTATTTCTTCACAGAGAATATGCTTTATCACAGGTAAAGAAAGGGAAAAAAATTCCTGAAACTGGAAAGAATACAAATAAGAAAACTACAGGAAATAACCATTGCAGAAACTGTTCAGAAATGCCACTTAAAATTTAGTTCTTTCCAGGCTCTTTCCAAACAAGTTCTGTCGCTTACTAAGCTAAAAATAGTTACCACATAATAATTATCTGCACATGGGGGTTTTCCAGGAACTGACCTCTATAATTTGGGATAAAAATCACCTGGAGACCTCTGGTTGCTTCTGATAATCAGTTCTGACACAAAGTCAGAATTTAAGAGCAAAAAATTAAATGCTAGAATACATGGTCTGTACTGAAATCTTAGTTTTTCTCTTTCTTGGCTTTGTAAACTTGGGTAATTTTTTAAAAAATTTTTAATCTCTGTTTGGCTTATTTTACCACAGAGACTTTTTGTATGTGTGTGTCCATTTATTTAAAGCAGTAGTTAACAATGTTAATTTATATGAGAAATCATCTATTACAACTATGTACAAATCCTTGCATCCTTCTCTATCTTCCTTTATACTTCAGTAGTTGATGAATATTTTTCTTTTATGTCTTCTTTCTCTCTTCTCACTGTCTTCTACACTGGTAATTTATGTTCCATTTGTTACTATTCTGTATCAACCACACAGCAGTATGGTTCTATCTTAGTCTTCATGAGAAATTACTTCGTTGGTAATATCTTGAAAAGAAGCTCTTGCTATTGTCAATCACACTTATCTTACTTGTCATCCCCAACATCACCTTACAAGGAAAAGATAACTCTGAGATGATTGGTTGTTAAGGTAAAAGAGGAAAATTGAAGATGGTAGTGTCAAGATATCTCAATAAATCAGAGCAAAAATCTCTGCTTATTAAAGAAACTTCCTTTTTACCAACTTTACCCACTCAGGAAGTTCACCCTAATAAGCCTTCGGTTTTTTCCATTAGGTCATCACTTGATTCATCATCTTATGAAGCAGGGACACTAAAACCCTACCCTAGACCAACACCAATGTCAGCTGCTTAATTGCTGTAAATCATAATCTCTCTTAGTTTTTAGCTCCTTTGACTATCTTGTTATTCCTACTTGCTTCTGAACTTTAATATTCCTGACTTTCAGTTATCCTTTTTAACATCTGTAACATGCTTAACACTTGAGTATCTTACATGTGGAACATAATGTTATATAATCATTTGTTTTGTAAACAGCTGTTGCAGTTATGTCTTTTATTTCTCAATTGTTTGTGTACTCATGAGGGAAGAGATGTATTTTTTTACATATCATTTAAAGTCATTTATGAATATTAAAACCATTAGATGAAAGACACTAGAGAGCAGAGCATCCCTATAGTGTTCATAAAACAATTGACCCTTGAATAATGTGGGGGTTAGGGGGCACCACTGTCTCTTCAGCAGGAAGTCCTCACATAACTTGACAGCCAGCCCTCCACATAAGCAGTTCCTCCATGAATGTGGTTTCAATTCTGTGGATTCAGTCAACCACAGATCACGTAGTACTGTAACAGTACCTATTTAATGAAAGAAGTCTCTGTGTAAGTTGATCCGAACTGTTCAACCTGTTGTTCAAGGATCCACTCTAATTGAATGGGCAAAAACCCACATACTTTTACCATTAACAATTTTGGGAGGTTTCCACCTTAAATGATCAAAATCAACATTTGAAATAATGGAGCAATATGATATTGGGACATGTCATTTTGTATCACCTGATTTGATCCAGAATGAAGTGTACAGCATCACCTACATAGTATTACTGGAAAGAAATGTATGAATTTCATCAAGGAGATAGATGCAATTTCCAATTTACAGGAAATGTATGAGCTAGAGGAAATCATTAAATGATGCCACAAGGAAACATTCAACCAAGTGCAGAGTGTGTGACATTTTATAAAAATACTGACCTAATCTTTTCAAAAATCCAATATCATGGGAGAAAATAAGGTAGGAGGACTGTCCTACACTAAGACTACAGACACATATTTAAAAGTAAGGCATAAATTTAGGCTACTTTATGATTTTGAAAAGTAACAAGCATTTAAGCAGAATTGGAAAAATCTGATCATAATCTGGATGAATATTAAGAAAGTGTTAATTTTATTTGAAGTGTGTGTTATTATTTCAATATACATAAATGTCCTTATTCTAAGGATCTGTGCTCTAAAGGATTTAGGAATAAAGCATCATGTTGTCTGTAACTTACTTTAATTGTTTATGAAATATTATTTTTATTTCTATGTTTATATATAAAGGAGAGAATGCATATTTGAAAAATGCTAACATTAATACAATTTTTTGAATATTTCTTCACTGTATTATACTTTCAAACTTTTGTTATAATTTTTATAATAAAAATTGGAGAAATGTATAGCTTTGTGAAAAGGCAATTGCAGCTGTAAAGATAGTATAGTTTTTTATTTCAATCAATCTTTATTCATTAAACACTTATAAGAGTCAGACAGATTCCAGCATTCAAAATATAGTCAACTATTGTTAGTGGTAATGTAAATTGGTGCACCATTGTGGGAAAACAGTATGATGGTTTATTGAAAAACTAAAAACAGAATTCCAATATAACCCAGCAATTCCATTTCTGGGTTTTCATCTGCAAGAAAAGAAAAAAAAAAAACCAAACACTAAATTGAAAAGGTGCATGCACCCAAATAGTCATAGCAGCATTATTTACAATTGCCAAAATATTGAATAAACCTAAGTGTCCATCAAGAAATGAATGGATAAAGAAAATGTGGTACATGCATACACAATGGACTATTACTCAGCCATAAAAAGGAACAATATTTTGCCATTTACAGCAAGATGTATGGACTTGGAGGGTATTGTGCTTATGGGGTAAGTCAGACAGAAAAAAACAAATACAGTATGATTTCACTTGTACATGGAATGTGAAAAATACAACAAACTCATGGATATAACAAAAAAGAAGCAGACTCACAGATATAGAGAACACATTCGTGGTTATTACCATTGAGGGGTATGCAACACAAGAATGGAGACGTGGAAGGCCCAAACTACTGAGTGTAAGATAGGATCATGGAGGTATTGCACAATACGGGAAATCTAACCAAAACTTTCTAATAACTGCAAGTGGAAAGCAACTTTTAAAATTTTATAAAAATATTTTTGAAAGTTTTTGCAATAAATTTTTTAAAGTTCGGTTAAATCTATGAAAATTGCATTAAAATAAATTACATCTCAGAGGAATAAAGAATATAATATGACATAAAGTAATAAAATATACATCTATAAAATAATACAGATTTCAAAAGAATACAAGATTAGTTACCTTTAAGAAACAAATTTAAGGAAGTCTTTCTATAGCAAGTAAGATTAACCTAAACACAGGAAAAATTAAAAGTCTTTCAAGGTCACTAGAAATTCTATTTTGGAGAAGGCAATGGCACCCCACTCCAGTACTCTTGCCTGGAAAATCCCATGGACAGAGGAGCCTGGTGGGCTATAGTCCATGGGGTCGCTAAGAGTCTGACACGACTGAACGACTTCACTTTCACTTTTCACTTTCCTGCATTGGAGAAGGAAACGACAACATACTCCAGTGTTCTTGCCTGGAGAATCCCAGGGACGGGGGAGTCTGGTGGGCTGCCATCTATGTGGTCGCACAGAGTCGGACACGACTGAAGCGACTTAGCAGTAGCAGCAGCAGAAATTCTATTTAAATAATAAAGAATATTTTATAATTAAGCAACTCCTAGAAGTGCTTCCTGTTTAGATATTGTTTTAGGCAGCCAGTCCACTCTATAGTTTTTGTACAGCATAAAATTTTATGGTCTTGTTAAAGGGAAAAGAGGTGACATAAGAGCAGTAACTTGTTGTCAAAGGGGTCTAGGCCATTTAACTTTTAGTGGTGGCAATTCCTTTCATTTTTATAGTGCTTTAGTTTTTTTCAAAAGGGCTTTGCCGTGCATTGTCTCAATTTTTGTTTCACAATACTCCTGTGGGTTAAAGTTGTGAATATCATGATTCTCTATACTATGCAAAGGGCTTCCCAAACGGCGCTAGAGGTAAACAACCTGCCTGCCAATGCAGGAGATATAAGTTTGATCCCTGGCTTAAGAAGATTCCCTGGAGGAGGGCCTGGCAATCCACTCCAACATTCTTGCCTGGAGAATCCATTGACAGAGGAGCCTGGCGGGTTACAGTGCATAGGGTCATAAGGAGTCGGACAAGACTGAAGCTACTTAGTACACAGGCACATACTAGCAAAAATCAAATAACTGAGAGATCTCTAGGTTGTGCCTTGCAGAAATATTAACTTCCTTTATGTAATGGGAGTACTAAGAATAGTGCCTATCACACGGTAGATAATCAATAGAATTCTAAATAAACGAATCAATAAGAAAATGAATAAGCAAATTCTTGAACATTTGAGTTAGTTGGGGAAAATTGTAGGAACTCTGTTCCGCAGATCTCTCCACTTGTCTGCCGTTAAGGAGTGGTTTGTTTTCTATGTAGGTCAAGAGGGTTTTATGAATGAGTGAAATATTTCCGCTCTGGAAAGACAAGTGGCCATGTAAGTTGTTTTTATTTAATTGTACATAGAAGGAAAGATTCAAATTTAAGCAAAAATTTCTCAACAATGCTTTCAGATCATAGGCCAGTAGTCTAAAATAGTGCTGAAATATTTTAAAATTTAAATTGAGTAGGGACATTATCTAAAGACTAAAGAAGAAGTAAAAACTGGTAAGATTCTGTTTATGCAGGAAATCTTTCCAGGGTAATCACCTTAGAAAATTTCTTATTTCATCAAAAGACACCTTTACAAACACATTTTAACGCAATGGTTATATTTATTTTTGAATGGGGCTCAGAATTAATTTTACTTCTTTGCTATTTAATGGATCATTTCCCAGCTTGCTTATAAAAATACAGTTTTTAGGTAGGTGTGAATGCAAAAGTATTGTTATAGAAGCTGTCATGAATCACATCGCTAAATGAAAGACACATTGAAGGATTATTGCTGTGTTTTTTTTAATGGTCTTTCCCATTAACAACCCACTAAAGTTTTATGGCACCTTGAATTCTGTTATCCTCAGAAATTTGTTTTCAAAAAATATAGCTATTATTTTCAACTCAGTTATTCTGGTACCTCAGAAAAAACTGAGAAATTCTCTTCTTTTAATTTGCTTATATCCACAATATAAAGCAAATGTAAATTTATGAAAGGATTTTTATTTTTTTGTTGTTTTTTAAATTTTTATTTTTACTTTATTTTACTTTACAATACTGTATTGGTTTTGCCATACATTGACATGAATCCACCGCGGATGTACATGCATTCCCAAACATGAACCCCCCTCCCACCTCCCTCTCCATAACATCTCTCTGGGTCATCCCGGTGCACCAGCCCCAAGCATCCTATATCCTGCATCAAACATAGACTGGCGATTCTTTTCTTACATGATAGTATACATGTTTCAATGCCATTCTCCCAAATCATCCCACCCTCTCTCTCTCCCTCAGAGTCCAAAAGTCGGCTCTACACAGCATATATAGTGGAAGGTTCATAAATGTCCTATATACCCCCAGCCTCACACATCATAGTCTCCATCATAATCAACATCCCGCACCAGAGTGATAAATGTATTTGTCTACTTCGACACATTGTTGTTACCCCAAACCCATAGGCTTTGGATTTATACTCGGTGTAGTATATCCCATGGACGGAGGAGCCTGGTAGGTTGCAGTCTGTGGGGTCGCTAAGAGTCGGACACAACCGAGCAACTTCAATTTCACTTTTCACTTTTCACTTTCATGCATTGGAGGAGGAAATGGCAACCCACTCCAGTGTTCTAGCCTGGAGAATCCCAAGGACAGGAGAGCCTGGTAGGCTGCCGTCTATGGGGTCGCACAGAGTCGGACACGACTGAAGTGACTTAGCAGCAGTATATTCTATGGGTTTCAAAACACAGACTAGTATTTACCATTATGGTACCATGCAGAATAGTTTCACTGCCCTAAAAAATTCCTCTGTGCTCTACCTATTTACCATTCTCACTCCCCTAACCCATAGCAATAACTAAACTTTATGCTATCTCCATAGTTTTTATTTTTTCAGAATACCACATAGTTGGAATCATACAGTATGTAGCCTTTTCAGACTGGTGTCTTTCATGCAGTAATATGTACTGAAGATGCCTCCTTAGCAATCAATAATATTCAATTGTCTGGATGCATCACAGTTTGTCCATTCACCTGTTGAAGGACATCTTGGTTGCTTCTAAGTTTTGGCAGTTATAAGTAAAGCTGAAGTGAAGTCACTCAGTCGTGTCAGATTCCTTGAGACCCCATGGACTGTAGCCTACAAGGCTCCTCTGTCCATGGAATTTTCCAGGCAAGAGTACTGGAGTGGGTTGCCATTTCCTTCTCCAGGGGTTCCCCACCCAGGGATTGAACCCTGGTCTCCCGCATTGGGGGCAGACGCTTTATCATCTGAGCCACCAGGGAAGCCAAGTAAAGCTGCTGTAATCATATATGTTCACATTTTTGTGTGGATATAAGTATTCAGGCTTGTGTATTCAGTTGCTCTGTTGTGTTTGACTCTTTGTGATCCCATAGACTGTAGCAGGTCAAGTACCTCTGTACATGGGATTTTCCAGGCAAGAAGCTGGAGTTACTTGCCATTTCCCTCTCCAGGGGGTCTTCCCAATTGAGGGAGCAAACCCATATCTGCTGAACTGGCACATGGATTCTTTACCACTAAGCCATCTGGGAAGCCCATAATTTTTCAACTCATGGGTAAACACCAAGGTACAAATTACAAGACTGTATGATCAGAGTAAATTTAGTTTTGTAAGAAAGAGTCAAGCTGTCTTTCAAAGTGACTATGCTGTTTTCCTTCCCTGGTGGCTCAGATGGTAAAGCGTCTGCCTGCAATGCAGAAGACCCGGGTTCGATTCCTGGGTCCAGAAGATCTCTTGAAGAAGGAAATGGCAATCTGCTCTAGCACTCTTGCCTGGAAAATCCCATGGATGGAGGAGCCTGGTAGGCTACAGTCCATGGGGTCGCAAAGAGTAGGACACACTCAGCAATTTCACTTTCACTTTCATACTATTTCACATTCCCACCAACAATGAATAAGTGTTCCTGTTACTTCACATCCTTGCTATTGATAGCATCTGGTGTTGTTGTTTTGGATATTGAACATTCTAATAAGCATGTGGTAGTAACTCATTGTTCTAATTTGCATTTCCCTGATATGTGGTGGGGAGCATATTTTCCTATGTCTATTTGACTGTATATCTTCTTTCATGAGGTATCTCCTAAGGTCTTTGGTCCATTTCTCAGTTGGTTGATTGTTTACTAATTAATGACTTTTAAGAGTTCATTGTATATTTTGGATAACAATACTTTCAAACACTGCTTTCAAAACAATACTTTTTAAATTATTCTTCTGCAAGCATTTTCTTCCAGTCTCTGGTTTGTCTTTTTATCCCCTTGACAGTGTCTTTCCCAGAGCAGAAAATTTCATTTTTGTAACATCCAGCTTATCAATTCTTCCTTTCATGGATTATGCTCTTGGTGTTCTATCTAGAAAGTCATCACCATACCCAAGATCATCTAGATTTTCTCCTATATTATCTTACAGGAGTTTTACATTCTTGCAATTTATGTTTAGGTCTGTGATTCATTTTAAGTTAATTTGTGTGAAAGGGGTAGGGTCTGTATCTGGGTTCACTTTTTTACATGTCAATATGCATTTGTCTAGCATCATTTACTGAAAACACTGTCTTTGCTCCATTGTACTGCCTTTCCTCCTTTATTGAAGATCAGTTGACTGTATCTATGTGGATCTATTTCTGGGCTCTCTATTCTGTTCCTTTAATATATTTTCTGTTCTTTCTTCAAAACAACAATGCCTTGATTATTGTAGCCTTATAATAAGTTTTTAAATTGGGTATTATAAATCCTCTAACTTTGCTCTTCGATATTCTGTTGGCTATTCTGAATCTCTTGCCTGTCCATATGAATTTTAGAATCAGTTTGTCATTATCCATGAAATAATATTAGGATTTTGATTGAGATTGCATTGAATATATAGAGCAAGTTGCAAAGAATTAACATCTTGGCAATTCTGAGCCTTCCTATGCTTTGACATGAAATATCTCCGCATTTGTTTTGTCCTTTTTTGTATTTTGGTCCTTGGAGTTTTGTAGCTTTCTTCTTATAGACTATGTACATATTTTAAATTCATATCTATTTCATTTTACTGAATAAAGTATAATCAATATTGATTTTGAATTCACTTATTTATTTCTTATGCATATAAAAGCAATTGACTTTTGTATATTAACCTTGTATCTTGCAACCTTGCTATAACCATTTAGTTCCAGGAATTTTTGTCAATTCTTTTCAAATTTTTTACATAGGTAACCATGTCATCTGTGAACAAAACCAGTTTTATTTCTTCTTAATTTGTATACTTTTATATACTTTTCTTGTCCTGTTCATTAGCTAGCACTTCTGGTACAAGTTTACAAGCATTTGTGACAGGGTTTTTTTTTTTGTTTTTTCCCTGATGTTAGCAGGAAGGCTTTGAATTTCTCCTTATTAAATATGATGCTAGTTGTAGGTTTTTTGGCATTCTTTATTAATCTGATTAAGTTCCTATTTATTCCTAGTTTACTGAATGTCTTTGTGATGAATGGGTATTGGATTTTATCAAATGGGTTTTTTGCATTTATTAATGTGATTATTGATTTTTTCTCTTTTGTTTGTTGATGTGATGAATTACATTGATTTTCAAATATTGAACTAGTCTTTTATACCTTGAATAAACCTCTTTTTGGCCATGGTATACAATGTTTTTCACACTGTCAGATTTGATTTGCTGACATTTTGTTGATAATTTTTGCATCTTTATCAATGAAAGATAGCGGTCTATAGTTTTCTCGTCATATTGTTTTGTGCTTTGGTTTTAGGCTAATACTGGGCTCAGACTTAGGAAGCATTCCATTTGCTTCTCTATTCTAAAAGAGACTGTAAACAATTCATATCATTTCTTCCTTAAATATTTAGTAGAATTCACCAGTGAACACTGATGGCATGGTGTTTTCTGTTGTATTCATTAATGATTCAATTTCTTTCATATATATAAGCCTATGCAGATTTTATATTTCATTTTGTGTAATTTGGGGATGACTGTATCTCTCAGGGACTTGATCTTTTTCATATATATTGTCAAATTTGTGGGAACAAGGTTGTTAATCATATTTTTTAAATAAAATTTTAATGTTCAAGGGATCTGCTGTGATAATCTCATTTTATTTCTGATCTTAGCAATTTATGTCCTTTCTCTTTTTTTTCCCTTAGTTAGCTTAGCTGGAGTCTTATTATTAGTTTTGCTAATCTTTTCAAAGAAACAGCTTTTGCGTTCACTAATTTTCTGTATTGATTTCTGCTCTAATTCTTGTTTTTTTCTTTTGTTTACCTTGAATTTGTTATATATATATATATTCCTAAGGTGGACACTTAGTTGATTGATTTTAAGTCTGTTTTCTAAAATATCCATTCAACGCTATAAATTCCCCTTAAAGTGCTTCCTTTTCTGCATCCCATAAATTTGAGGCTGTGCTTTCATTTCCATTGAGTTCAAAATATATTTTAACTTCTCTTAAGACTTCTTCTTTGACTGAGTATTATTTAGAATGTGTTTAACCTCCAAATATTTTAGAGTTTTCAGCTTTCTGTTATTGATTTCTAGTTTAATCCCAGTGTTGTTTGAGAGCAGATGTCATAAGAATTCTCATCAAACATTTGCTTGTTTGATGGTGCAGAATGTGGTGTATCTTGGGGAGTAATCTATTGCACTGTTGTTGGATGAAGTAGTTTGTAGATATCTGTTATATCCCATTGATTGATGCTATTACTGAGTCACCTATGTGCTTACTGCTTTTCTGTCAGCTGAATCTCTCAATTTCTGATAGAAGAGTGTTAAAATCTCCAGCTGCAATAGTGGATTCATTTATTTCTTTTTGTGGTCTTTTCACTTATTGTTTCACACAGTGTATGCTCTGTTGGGCACACCACACATTGACAATTGTCGTGTCTTCTATGAAGGTCGACTCCTTTATTATTATGTAATATCCTTCATTAGTCCTGATAACTTTCCTTGCTCCAAAGTTGACTCCTTTTGAAATTAATATAGCTGCTCATGCATTCTTTGATTAGTATTAGCATGGTGTGTCTCAATCTATTTACTTTTAATCTATATTACATTTAGACTATTAACATTTAATATAATTGTGGATATAATTTGTACTGATATATACTATATTTGTTGCTATTTTCTACTTGCTGGTCTTATTCTTTGTTCCAATTTTCATATTCCAATTGTTTCCTGCATTTTGTGTTTTTAATTGAGCATTTTATATGATTCCATTCTCTTTTTTGTAGCATATCAGTTACATTTCATTTAAAATGTGTTTTAGTTACTGCTGTGGAGATTGCAATATACCTTTACAACTAATACAAGTAGACTTTCAAATAGCACTATATCACTTCATGGATAGTACCTTATTATTACAAAATAATCCTGATTCCTTCCTCTAACATGTTTATTTTGCTGTCATTCATTTTACTTGTCTGTAAGTATATATATGTGTGTGTGTGTGTGTGTGTGTGTGTATATCTAAATAAACTGTTACTCTTTTATTTTGAAGAAAGTATTCTGTTAGATCAAATAGAATAAGAAAAATAAATTTTTATCTTCACTTATTTCTTCTTGGATGCTCTTACTTACTTCCTGCATCTTATATATGTTGTTTTCCTCCTCCCTAAAAATCTGCAAGCATTTATTGCAAGACAGGTTTACTGGCAATACATTTTCTCAATTTTTATTTTCCCTAGGAAGTCTTTCACTTTTGAAAGATAATTTTATAGGATGCAGAATTCTAGTTTTTTCTCTCTCTCTGCACTTTAAACATTTCAGTACACTCATTTTTATTTTTCATGGATTCTGAGACGTTACAAATATTTCTTAGCTTTTGTCTTGCATATGTAAGATTTTTTTTTTCCTTTTGGCTTCTTTCAGGACCTTTTCAGTATCTTTTATTTCCTTTAGTCTGAAACTAATATGCCAGGTTTAATATTTTAACATTTATCCAGCATGGTGTTCTCTTGGCTTCCTGGATTTGTAGTTTGGTGTCTGACATTAGTCTGGGAAACTTCTCAGTCTTTTGGACAGAGCTGTGTGCTTAATCATTCAGTATTGTCTGACCCTTTGTGATCTCATGAACTGTAACCCTCCAGGTTCCTCTTTTCATGCATGGCATTTTCCCAGCAAAAATGCTACAGTGGGTTGCTATTTCCTTCTCCAGGGGATCATCCTGTCCCAGGGATCGAACCCACATCTCCTGCATTGGCAGATGGATTCTTTACCACTGAGCCACCTGGGAATGCCAAGGGGCTTTATGCTTTGTTGTAATTTTTTCTTGATATCTGTACATGAAGTATTGGGTAAAAGAAATTGCTGTAAATAGACCTTTAGTAATGTGGCAGTATGTTGTGGGGGCAGGCAGGCATTCTATAATCCTGTGGTTAGGGGTGCCCCTGCACTGTGAACTTCACAAGTACTTCTCAGTATCCCCCTTTAAAATGGGCTGGAGTTGTGTGTTTTTGTTCTTTTTCATGGAAGCCAGAGGAGACTGGTATTTCTCATTTTCTTTTCTCCATGCAGGAGGCAAGAGCCAACTGGAGTTGGCTATTTCCCTTTCCCAGATTGCTTAGGCTCTAATAACATTCTACCTGGTTAGGCTCTAGTTAATGAGTTTCCATTGAGAGCAGATCTTATTAAGAATCAAGGATTGCTCTACTGTATTTCAAAATGGCTGTTTTCCTCTCCTCACGTTGAAAGCACAGGGTAGTTTTCTCTGGGATTCACTGTGAGAAACTAGTTAAGCTCCTAGGGTGAAGTTCACAAAATGTGGGGACCTCCCTGTGAGTTGTTCACCCTGAAGATTTTACTTCTCAGTCTTTCCACCCTAAGCCTCCAACAATTCTTCAGGTAGAATTAAGATTTTCTTACCCCACACTATCTTCCATGGAGGTTTCAGCTCATGGTTTTCTGTTCTGGTAAGTTGTGATTTCCTTTTTCTTTTTTAAAAAGTCTTTGTTTATCTGTTTGGCTTCACCGGGTCTTAGCTGTGGCACATGGGATCTTCAGTCTTCCATGCAGCATGCGAGCTCCTTAGCTGTCTGCAATACATAGGTAAGAAAGTTTCCCCAGAGTACTGAAGTGAGTACACCAATCAGTATCTATCCGAAAGAATGAGAACTAGAAATTGACTGTGGAGGGAAAAAATACTTAAACAAAAATGGGACAACCTAAGGGGAAGGGATTATACAGACCTGACCCAATGAGAAGAAGAGAAAAGGAGTGGGGAATCTTTTGTTGTGCTAAAATTTTGGACTAAGGTTAAAACAAATCCACACATGCAAATGTAGGTTTCAAACTAATAGAGAAAACTTAATCTCCACAGTTACTTATGATTTTTTCACAATTCCCAGGGCAAACAGGCAGTTGTGAATACAACTCATATCATATAAGAAATTAAACCATTGGGATGGAATTGGAGAGGATTGACCTCTAAACATAATCAGTATTTGTGATTTCAATTCAGTTATAACACTACATGGATCACTATAAAAATTTGTATAAAGCTGGGAAACCTATTCCCAGGAGTTTCATATATAGTTAATATAACAACTACCTTGAGCCTAAAGGATTAAAGTAATTCAAAGTATATTAATCCCTCCTGAGCCATGCAAAGCTTTGTTTGGTTTACCCCAGAATCACCAGAGCTTTCTTGAGCTTTCAGAATATTCATTGGTAGTTGAATTTAGTTCCTCATCTTTTTTCTTTTGTGGGGGCATCCAAGATTTTGTAAAACATTGAAATTAAAAGATTACCATCATATTTACTATTTATTCTATAACTCTAGAATATTATTATTTTAAAAGTTTAGCAATTATGTTAGAAATAATTCTCCTTCTCCCACTTCTATGTCTCCCCCAAACACGGTGTGTACCACATAGCTTCAAAATAAAATAAATGAAGCAAACAGAAATAAATCTCTCAACAAGTATAATAATAAATATGCAAAATAAATCATTTTATAAACATCAGAGCTGCATGTTCTTAACTCAGATGCAAATTTTTTTTAATGAAACCTGATAGTCTTGGTACAAAAGATTTGATTAGAGAGTAATTCAAAATGAAAAATATTGATAAAATGACTTTTTAAATATATGTCTCTACATCAAAAACAAGAATATATTTGTTTTAGTACTTGAAATTCTGTAATTTTTGAGCCCATGGCTATGTGCTTACACATTAAACTTTCCAGAAAAATCAAGGATCATGCTTATTGGAAATTTCTAATTCCTCTTAAACTGTTGTGTTGTATGAAAACTATCATACACCTCTACTCATACCCTGAAGAAAATGAATATTATTGATATATCAAGCTGTTAAAAACCTTTTAACTGGGGCCCTCAGGATATAAAGTTTTAATGAAATGTCAGAAAATGTTATGTTAACAAAATATGATTTTAATAGGTGTTTTTTGGGGGGGATATCTTTTTTTTTTTTTACTGCTTGGGTTTGATAAGGCCAACAGGTCAGAAGATAACTGCTATTGAATAGATAGTTTATACTCTCAGATTCAAGAGAGGGAGAACACATCACATCATGAGGGGCTACACTGGGAATCATCTGTAGTCAATTGAAGGGCAGACCATTAGCAAGAGCCTATATTGTAGTTTCCAAGGGAAAGCAGGTGAGACAGGGCAAGCAGGCTTAGAACTGGCTAAGTTTGAATACTTTTAGTGGCTTTGAAGACTAGGGTCTGTCCATGGTTGCTTAGTACCTGGCCCTGGGTTAACTAAGGTAGGTGGATATTGGTCCCGAATATAAGAGTCCAATAGGCAAGGTAGTGATGGGTATGGACTAAATAGGCTGCTCAAGAAAGCAGCTTGAGGGGACTCTTGCCAGGGATTCAATACTAGATCAAATAGTATTACAAAAGTGAAAGTCACTCAGTAATGTCCAACTCTTTGTGACCCCATGGTCTAAATAGCCCATGGAATTCTCCAGGCCAGAATACTGGAGTGGGAAGCCTTTCCCTTCTCCAGGGGATCTTCCCAACCCAGGGTTTGAGCTCAGGTCATCTGCATTGCAGGTGGATTCTTTACCAGGTGAGCCACAAAAACTGTTACAATTGTTTTCCCGATGTCTTAACACTAGTTTGAACTTGATTTTTTGGGTATTTGAGTGGCCCGAATAGTAGGAGATACCTTAAAAGAGCAGGACATAGTTGGCCTAAACAGCATAGAAAACATGATGAGAGAAAAAGGAAAGAAACAAATAGAAGTATAAGCGGTCCTTATAGGTTGCTCATAACTTCAGTTTCTCATTAGGTGACATTAGCCAAGACAACAGATCGGAAATTTCTGTGGTATCTGATAGTATCTCCATGGTATTATACTGTGATAAAAGTATTGAAGCTATGCCCCATAGAGTTAAAAAACATATTTTGAAACCGCACCCCAAAGGGTGAACAGAAACTGATGACTAATAGAAATCCTTGAGCTTGTCTTATAGTTTGCTAAAACTCCCTTCACCTTGGTCTATCTTCACAGAGCAAGCTCACCTTAATTATTTTGTTACAAACTGCATACCCTCCAAGCTTCATGTAACCTAAACAGTAAGGTGTTTGTCACAGTTGTTTCCCAGGAACTTGAATGAGCTGTGTCTAGTTCAAGCTTGAGCAGGCTGAGGCTGGCTGGGACCACCAACATTAAAACTGGACCTGCGCAGATTCCAATAAATAAACTTTTGACATTAGAGGGCCCCAAACTCTACCCTCAGTTCAGTTCAGTCGCTCAGTCGTGTCTGACTCTTTGTGACCCCGTGAATCGCAGCACGCCAGGCCTCCCTGTCCATTACCAACTCCCGGAGTTCACTCAGACACACGTCCATCAAGTCAGTGATGCCATCCAGCCATCTCATCCTCTGTCATCCCCTTCTCCTCCTGCCCCCAATCCCTCCCAGCATCAGAGTCTTTTCCAATGAGTCAACCCTTCGCATGAGGTGATCAAAGTACTGGAGTTTCAGTTTTAGCATCATTCCTTCCAAAGAAATCCCAGGGCTGATCTCCTTCAGAATGGACTGGTTGGATCTCCTTGCCATCCAAGGGACTCTCAAGAGTCTTCTCCAACACCACAGCTCAAAAGCATCAATTCTTCACTACTCAAGCTTTCTTCACAGTCCAACTCTCACATCCATACATCACCACAGGAAAAACAATAGCCTTGACTAAACAGACCATTGTTGGCAAAGTAATGTCTCTGCTTTTGAATATGCTATCTAGGTTGGTCTTAACTTTTCTTCCAACGAGTAAGCGTCTTTTAATTTCATGGCTGCAGTCACCATCTGCAGTGATTTGGGAGCCCCCAAAAATAAAGTCTGACACTGTTTCCACATCTATTTCCCATGAAGTGATGGGACTGGATGCCATGATCTTTGTTTTCTGAATGTTGAGCTTTAAGCCAACATTTTCACTCTCCTCTTTCACTTTCATCAAGAGGCTTTTTAGTTCCTCTTCACTTTCTGCCATAAGGGTGGTATTATCTGCATATCTGAGGTTATTGATATTTCTCCCAGCAATCTTGATTCCAGCTTGTGTTTCTTCCAGCCCAGCATTTTTCGTGATGTACTCTGCATGTAATTTAAATAAGCAGGGTGACGATATACAGCCTTGACGTACTCCTTTTCCTATTTGGAACCAGTCTCTTGTTCCATGTCCAGTTCTAACTGTTGCTTCCTGTCCTGCATACAGATTTCTCAAGAGGCAGGTCAGGTGGTCTGATATTCCCATTTCTTTCAGAATTTTCCACAGTTTATTGTGATCCACACAGTCAAAGGCTTTGGCATAGTCAATAAAGCAGAAATAGATGTTTTTCTGAACTCTCTTGCTTTTTCCATGATCCAGCAGATGTTGGCAATTTGATCTCTGGTTCCTCTGCCTCTTCTAAAACCAGCTTGAACATCAGGAAGTTCGCGGTTCACATATTGCTGAAGCCTGGCTTGCAGAATTTTGAGCATTACTTCCCCACCATTTTTGAACACACATCCCATACAGAAGCAGTGTAACTGAGACTTCACAGAATACTGATTACTTCACCTTTTCTATGCCTCCAATTGTCTTTCCCCACGCCTAAGACCACCTGCTTCTGTATCCCATAAATTGTTTATGCCCCTCACCTTCAGGGAGGAAGATCTGAGACTGGCTTTCCCATCAACCTTGCTTAGCTGCATTGTGAATAAACCCTTTCTTTGCTGCAAACCTTGGTGTCTCTGTTTTGGCTTGCTGCACATCAAGCAAATGAAACTGGTTCATAATAGTGTGCGTTAGGTATTTTTTTAAATAATATTTTGGTGTATCCCTGTATGGAAACAGTGACTGACTTTATTTTTTTGGTCTCCAAAATCACTGCAGATGGTGACTGCAGCCATGAAATTAAAAGACACTTGTTCCTTGGAAGAAAGGCTATGGCCAATTAGACAGCATATTAAAAAGCAGAGACATTATTTTGCCAACAAAGGTCCATCTAGTAAAAGCTAGGGTTTTTCCAGTAGTCATGTATGGATGTGAGAGTTGGACTCGAGAGAAAGCTGAGTGCCGAAGAATTGATGCTTTTGATCTGTGGTGTTGGAGAAGACTCTTGAGAGTCCCTTGGACTGCAAGAAGATTCAACCAGTCCATCCTAAAGGAGATCAGTCCTGAGTGTTCATTGGAAGGACTGATGCTGAAGCTGAAACTTCAATACTTAGGCAACTTGATGCAAAGAACTGACTCATTTGAAAAGACCCTGATGCTGGGAAAGATTGAAGGCTGGAGGAGAAGGGGATGACAGAGGATGAAATGGTTGGATGGCATCACTGACTCAGTGGACGTGAGTTTGAGTAAACTCTGGGAGTTGGTGATGGACAGGGAGGCCTGGCATGCTGCAGTCCATAGGGTCGCAAAGAGTCAGACATGATTGAGCGACTGAACTGAACTGGCATATCCCTCAGGGCAAGGTGGCAGGCGCAGCAGCTATGGTTGTTGAAGGGTATGAACTGATAGATCTGTCACGTGTACTCCCTTAGGTAGGGGTACATGAGATGGCAAGAGCAAGGAGTATACCAGAAATGTGGATTAAATGGACAGCAAACCCCCAGAAACTCTAATAACAAACTGCCCCCTGGTAGCTCAAACCGTAAAGACATTTCCTGCAATGCGGGAGATCTGGGTTCAATCCCTGGGTCAGGAAAATCCCCTAGAGAAGAGCATGGCGATCCGCTCCAGTATTCTTGCCTGAAGAATTCCATGGACAGAGGAGCCTGGCAGGCTACAGTTTGGGGAATCATAAAGAGTCAGACAGGACTGAGCAACTAACATTTTAACTTTCTTTCTAATAAAGAAGAATAGAAATAAATGTTTCATGTCCAATTTGCTAGCCTCTTTGGAGAGGTAGCCTCTGGTAGCTAGAGGTAGCCTCTAACCATCTCATCCAACCATCTCATCTGGGTGTCTGTGTGACAGAGATTTAGTCTCTGGGCAAGTCGTTGCAGGGAACAATGCCATCTCCAGTGGTAAACTCCTGAGCCTGGTGATATTGTCTAGGTTGAGGGACTGGGGATCCTATTAAGAGGATATTCACCAAAGTTGAAGTGTGTCTGGTGTTTGTGACTCTGACTTATAGGCAGTCCATAACATGTATGTTAATACATTTTTAGGTGTAATATTGTTTTACTGATTAAAAGACCAAAACGTTTTTAATGTAGCAGGTAAATTAGAAAGACTAGAAATTGACAAAGTTGTTGATAAACATTTCCCTAAGTGAAATTTAAAAGGAAATTTTAATGAATGGTAGACTGAATAAAAGTTTGGTTTCTGGTAGGAATTATTTTAGCCTTAGTCTTTGCCAGTTGGGGTGCCAAACTTAGACTTTTAAAAAATATAATATCACTTAGAAGATACAAAAATATTATGAAGATACAAAAAACATTCTAAATAAATAATTAATAAGACTTTGTTTAGAATCGTGTACCTAGATTTGCTGCCTTTAGGTACCCAAAGTGATAGAATGTATAGTTTGGGACTTCAGTGAGGTTTACCATGTTGATGAGGGTGGGTTGAAATATCTTTATTCATGAAACTGTGAAGCAAAAATTTCAGACAAAAAGCAAATACATGATAGAAGGTGTGCTGTGTGCTGTGCTTAGTTGCAGCCATGTCTGACTCTTTGCAACCCCATGGACGGTAGCCCACCAGACAGAATGGTAGACAATTCATAATACTTAGAAAAACTTAAAGCAAAATAAAATATTACAGAGAGACCTTAAGTTGGAAAAAGCTTGATGGATATGAAAATATTTACCTATGACAATCTATAAGAAGGAACAGGGTAGATGAGAAGATAGGTATCTTTTTATTTATTATTGTTGTGGTTGTTTTGTTTTTATCTGATTAAAACTAAGCTTGTGTAGGGATGTAGCAGACAGAGTTCTGATACACAGAGTGAGAGACTAGCTTTATGTTCTAGGTTGCTCAGGTTTCCTGTATAGCTGCTCAGAACAAATAGAGTTTGGATCACTAATGCATCAAAGGGAGGATGAAGAAAACCATTCAGAAAGCCACTGACACTCAGGCACACATCCAGCTTGCAAATGTGAGCTTGCAAACTATTCATTGAGTGCCCACTGGACACTTCACTTACCATACGCCTAGACCTACTTTTTTAAACGGAAGCACAGTTGATTTATAGTATGTTAATTTCAGGGGTACAATAAAATGATTCCGGAGTATATGCATATATATTTCAGACTATTATCCATTATAGGTTATTATGAGATATTGAATAGTTCCCTGTGCTATACATAAATCCTTACTGCTTATTTATTTTATGTATAGTGATTTATATCTGTTAATTCCTAATTTATCCATCCTCCCTCTAATGGTTACCCCTTGGTAACCATTAGTTTGTTTTCTGTGTTTATGGATTTTCTGTTTTATATAGATTCATTTGTATTAGTTTTAGATTCCATGTGCAAATCATATGGTATTTGTCTTTCTCTGACATACTTGACCATGTATAATAAATTCTCTAGGTTCATCTCTGTTGCTGCAGATGGCAGTGTTTCATTTCTTATGTCTAAGTAATATTTGATTATGTTTATATATACTACATCTTAAGTTGGTCATCTGTTGATGGGCACTTGGGTTGTTTATATGGCTTCAGTTCAGTTCAGTTCAGTCACTCAGTTGTGTCCGACTCTGCGACCCCATGAATCGCAGCACGCCTGGCCTCCCTGTCCATCACCATCTCCCGGAGTTCACTCAAACTCATGTCCATCAAGTCAGTGATGCCATCCAGCCATCTCATCCTCTGTCGACCCCTTTTTCTCCTGGCCCCAATCCCTCCCAGCAACAGAGTCTTCCAATGAGTCAACTCTTTGCATGAGGTGGCCAAAGTACTGGAATTTCAGCTTTAGCATCATTACTTCCAAAGAAATCCCTTCAGAATGGACTTGTTGGATCTCCTTGCAGTCCAAGGGACTCTCAAGAGTCTTCTCCGACACAGCAGTTCAAAGGCATCAGTTCTTTGGCACTCAGCTTTCTTCACAGTCCAACTCTCACATTCATACATGACTACTGGAAAAACCATAGCCTGGACTAGACGGACCTTTGTTGGCAAAGTAATGTCTCTGCTTTGGAGTACGCTATCTATGTTGGTCATAACTTTTCTTCCAAGGAGTAAGAGTCTTTTAATTTCATGGCTGCAGTCACCATCTGCAGTTATTTGGGAGCCCCCCCAAAATAAAATCTGACACTGTTTCCACTGTTTCCTCATCTATTTCCCATGAAGTGATGGGACCAGATGCCATCATCTTTGTTTTCTGAATGTTGAGCTTTAAGTGAACTTTTTCACTCTCCTCTTTCACTTTAATCAAGAGGCTTTTTAGCTCCTCTTCAGTTTCTGCCATAAGGGTGGTGTTATCTGCATATCTGAGGTTATTGATATTTATCCCGGCAATCTTGATTCCAGCTTGTGCTTCTTCCAGCCCAGTGTTTCTCATGATGTACTGTGCATAGAAGTTAAATAAGCAGGGTGACAGTATACAGCCTTGTCATACTCCTCTTCCTATTTGGAACCAGTCTGTTGTTCCATGTCCAGTTCTAACTGTTGCTTCCTGGCCTGCATACAGATTTCTCAAGAGGCAGGTTAGGTGGTCTGGTATTCCCATCTCTTTCAGAATTTTCCACAATTTATTATGATCCACATGGCTTAGCTGTTATAAATAATGTTGCTATGATCTTTGGAGGTGCATATATCTTTTTGAATTAGAGTTTTAATCATTTCTGGATATATGCCCAGAAGTGGGATTGGTGGATCATCTGGTAGTACTATTTTTATTTTTTTAAGGAGCCTCCATACTGTTTTCCATAGCTGCTACACCAACTTTCATTCTTACCAACAGTATGGATTCCCTTTTCTCTCCAGTATTTATCTCTTGACTTTTGGTGATGGCTATTCTGATCAGTGTGAGGTGATACCTCATTGCAGTTATTTGTTCTTCTCTGGTAATCAGTGAAGTGGAACATCTTTTGGCCATCTGCATGTCTTCTTTTGGAGAAGGAAGTGGCAACTCACTCCGGTATTCTTGCTTGGAGAATTCCGTGGTCGGAGGAGCCTGATGGGCTACAGTCCTTGCAGTCAAAAAGAATTGGACTTGACTGAGTGACTAACACACACACTATGTCTTCTTTGGAAAAATGTCTAATTTGGGTCTTCTCATTTTTGATTGCATTGTTTGTTTTTGATATTGAGTTATATGAGTTGCCACATATTTTGGAAATTAACCCCATCTCAGTTGCATCATTTGCAAATATTTTCAATCATTCTGTAGGTCTTTTCATTTTGTTGATGGTTTCTTTTGCTGTGCAAAAGCTTTTATGTTTGATTAGATTCCTTTGTTTATTCTTGCTTTATTTTCTATTGCCTTGGAAGACTGATCTAAGAAAATATTGCTATAATTATGTCCAAGAATGTTTTGCCTATATTTTCTTCTGTGAGTTTTATGGTGTCATGTCTTATATTTATGTCTATAAGTCATTTTGAGTTTATTTTTTGTGTATGGTGTGAAGGAGTGGTCTAATTTCATTGGCTTATATATAGCAGTCTGGCTTTCCTAATGCCAGTTTTTTTTTTTAATTATTATTTGCTGCTTTGAGTCTTATTTTATGAGTTCAGCTATTTTGCTTTTTTAAGAGACTGTTTTTCTACACTGTATATTCTTGCCTCCTTTGTCATAGATTAATTGATTATAGGTGTCTGGGTTTATTTCTGGGCTCTCTATTCTGTTTATTGATCTACAGGTCCTGTGTCAATACTACAGTATTTTGATTACATAGCTTTGTAGTATTTGTCTGAAGTCTGAAAAGTTTGCCTCAAGTTTTGTTCTTTTTCTTTGTGATTGCTTCGGCAATTCTGGATCTTTGGTGGTTTCATATAAATTTTAGTATAATTTGTTCTAGTTCTGTGAAAAATGTTATGGATATTTGATAGGGATTACATTAAATCTGTATATTACTTTGGGTAGTATGGCCATTTGAACAATATTAATTTTTTCAACTCAAGAGCATGGGCTATCTTTCTATTTCTTAGGGCCATTTTCAGTTTCATCAATGTTTTAGTTTTCAACATATAGGTCTTTCACCTCCCTAGTTAAGTTTAAATGCAATTTAAGTTTAAATGCAATTTATATGGACTTTTTTTTGCTTTATCTTATATTTCATTTCATTTTCAGTGTAAAGAAATACAAAAATTTTTGTATATTTATCTTGTATTCTTTTACCTTGCTGGCTTCATTTATTCAAATAGCTTTGGTGTGGAGACTAAAGGATTCTCTTTAGAGCATATTGTGTCATCTACAAATAGTGAGTTTTGTCTCTTACTTCTGATTTGGATACCTTTTATTTATTTTTCTTGCTGCATTGCTCTGGCTAGGACTTCAAACAGTATGTTGAATAGAAGTGATGAAAGTGAGCATACTCATCTTCTTCCTAGTAGGAAGGCTTTTCTCTTTTCACTGTTAAATATTATGCTAGCTGTAGGCTAGTAATAAGTGGTTTTTATTATGTTGAAATAATTTTCCTTCTATACCCACTTTGCCTAGGTTTTTTACCAATAATCGATGTTGAATTTTATTAAATTCTTTTTATGCAACCATTGAGATGATTATGTGATTTTTTTGTCTTGTATTTTGTTGTGGTGGATCATAATGATTGAATTGCATATGTTGATCCAGCATTACAAATCTGGAATGAATCCAACTTGACCGTGTCATATGATCCTTCTTCTGTATTGTTGGATTTGGCTTGCTAATATTTTGTTGAGGATTTTTGCATCTGTATTCACGAAAGCTATTGGTGTATAATTTTCCTTTTCAGACCCAATTTTAATAATGATCTTCCATTTGAACATATTATTATCACTTAGATCCCAAGATATTGAAAATAATGTTTTATCCTCAGCCTAAACTTCCCTTGAAAAATAGCTACTAGGCCTAATCGAGGCTCTCTCATTTAGAGATCCTGGGCTGCTTTTCTTCTTTTCTAGCTCTTTATCATCTGTGCAAATGCAAAATACAAATCAGACCAAACAGACTTAAATGATGACATATTATTCCTTAAAGGAAACCTGAAAACATTTACATTGACTTCTTTATTTTATAACTCAAGTTACAGGCCAACTCAATTCACTCTTGGAAGTATAGGACTCTGACTATAGTCATACCACTTGACAGTGGGGACCAAGCAGAGATTAGAACTTAATCTCTGGATCCTAACCTAGCCTTTCTTTTCTTAATCCAAATTCTTTTTGACCAGTCTCCCCAGGCTATCGTGGCTAGGTATCCACTGCATGATTCCACTGTGCGTGCACTGCTGTAAAAAAAAATTTTTTTGTTTCAGATCTGAACAGCTGTTCAAAAGAGATAAATAAAAGAGAGTTAGTGAATTTACCTAAATGCAGCTGAATATAATAGAAAATGAAAAACCAATTCATAATCACAGACGTGGTTTGTAAGTTACAAAAGAAATTACCCTGAGCCTTCACTGTTCCTTCACTGTGCCCATGGGGGAAGTATTGTACAATACTGACTGCTGTGTTGTGCTCACTTGCTTCAGTAGTGTCTGACTGTTTGTGATCCCATGGACCGTTGTATTCCAGGCCCCTCTACGCATGGGATTTTTCCCAGCAAGAATACTAGAGCGGGTCCAGACTCAGGGGTCAAACCTCTGTGTACTACAGGAGGATTCTTTACAGCTGAGCTGCCAAGGAAGCCCACAATACTGACTGAACACATATTTCACAATGGGTGCTCTTCAGTCTATAAAGCTAACCATTATCTCCACATACCAACAATTTGTCTCATCCCCCTAAATTAATTACAGGTGCAGATTAAGCTGTTAACCTTGTCAGGTCCCTGCAAAGCACAAATTTTGTGAACTATGTTTTCATAGAACATCAAGATCCAGAAAAACTTAGATCTAGACTGAATTTTGTTTATTCATGAATGAGAAACATTGCAAGATCATCTGTGAGAGTGACAGATTCCATTAACACCTAAGAAGGAATTTATTTTCTCTAATCAACTCTTAAGCATGCATAAGCTTCCACTTGAACTGTAGTAACCCAATCTAAAGTCTTTAGTTCTTCTTAAGCATAAGCTTTGGGCATTAGGATCATTAATCAAATTTATCTTCCTTTTCACAGATACCAACAAATTAGAGTAAAATGAGAATAATACTATTACTTCAATTTTGCAGTTTTTACTAAAAGCCTATATGTGAAGTAAAATTCTTATTATTCTTTGGGTAAGCCAGTCTCTGCATCTAGCCTGCCATCTGCTCACCCACTTAAATCTCGACTTTATTTAGGCAGAAATGCTTTTAAGCACAGGCTACCTGAAAATTTCCGAGTATACACATAGGCATAAAGTTTATGAATTCAGCATGCAGCCCAGGTGTGCACATTGTAAGAAGTTGTTCTTGAATTTCTTAAAATCTATTTTCCAACTGCTCCTTAAGTATAGTAGGTCTTATCATTCTTGGCCAGATGCTAATTTTCCAGATCAGTGGACCTGAGGTCAATACCAGAAATACAAGTAGGCCTAGTCTTCAATTTATTTTTTATTATTTCTGATAGGATTTCTCTAAGAATGTCAAATATTACATTAAATGTTTCACTTTTTGTAGCAGTTAGCATGTGCTTAAGCCCTTTCCTATATTCAGAGCCTCTTTAAAACTTGCAAAACTGGTGAGAAGGAACACAGATTAAAAAAGTTTTTAACTCACCCTTTGTTTGAATTAAAAATTGACGTTGAAAGTTGAAGGCATAGTACCAACTTAATTTATATCAGATATTTAAAAAGTTGCTGATGAGTCAAATGAAAGAAAAATTGAAAATCTTCTCAAATAAAATTTAATGTGAAAAAGATATACATTTCAAAGTTTGTGTCTACTTCTACATATTGAACATTGGAAGGTATGATTTTTAGTGAATATTTTTACTGAATATAACTTTTATTAATATTAAAGTGATAGCAGACAGCAAAGTTAGTAGGAAAACACATAAAATTTAGGAACCCTGGCAGATTCATGAGTGTGGATGTATATAATTTTCTAAAGAAAGATTTCACTCAAAGAAGAGCTTAATGTGAGTATGACCTTCAGAAAGAGTCATATCCAGTTCCTCCATTTGAAAAGCCATAGGGATTCAGACTGAGGGAAAATACACCCTGAATGATGTGAAGATAAAGCAGACTTGATAGATTCATTGTTTTCAATATAAATACTCCATGGCTTTGAAATTGGGAATTCTTCTAAACTTTACTCATTCATTTGGTATCTAATTGAGATAAATTTAAGAACTATAAGTTTGTTTTTGTACATAATTCCCTCTAGGCTGCTGCTGCTGCTAAGTTGCTTCAGTTGTGTCCGACTCTGTGTGACCCCATAGACATCAGCCCACCAGGCTCCCCCATCCCTGGGATTCTCTAGGCAAGAACACTGGAGTGGGGTTGCCATTTCTCTCTCCAATACCCTCTATAAAACATGTTTAAAATGATTTTTATTTGGTCTCACTTGGTGAAGATGCACATGCATACAGATATACACAAATTTTAAAGAGAAGACAAGTTTTTGTAATGCAGAAAATATAATAAATTCTTATACCCTACTTCATATAATGTGGGCATCATCCTAACTATTTTTTGAATTGTCCAACTCATTAACGATTGTGAAAATCAGTTTGGGGATGTATAGTGAGTTCTTATCTTTGAAGAATCATACACATATGACATATATATTTAGAGTTTCCTTTTTGTATATTTACATATGCTAGAATAATTACTTATATAAGAAGCCAGGGAAGGACCTAGGAGAATAAGAACCGTGGACTACTAACTTTTAAAGTAACAAGTCATAATCATTTACTTCAGTCTTATAAACAGTGACATTTCTGTTAGAGTTATGATGTATATTTTAAAAAATGTTGAAAAGCATTCCTCTTTGATAGCCATTTGCAACTTCCAAGCTTTCCACAACATGGAAACATCAGCCCTGTCTTAGATTTGAATCATCAGCAGGCTTCACTCTTCATATTGTTCTTCCTGATTTGAAAATAGCTCCTTGAGCCCCATTAGCTTTCTCCTTTAGAGAAAGCCTTACTATGAAGCCATTTTACAGACATTTAGCCACTCAACTCAAGAATGACTGTCATCAGAATGAATACAAATAACAAATGTTGGCAAGGATGTGGAGAAAGTGAACCCTTGTACACTATTGGTGGGAATGTAAGTTGGTGCCGCCACCATGGAAAAGGGTATGAATGTTTCTTGAAAAATTAAAAATAGAACTATCATATGACATAGCAATTCTATTCCTGAATACATATCTAAAAAAAACCCCAGAACACTAATTTGAAAAGGTACATCCTCCAATGTTCACAGTAGCATTATTTCCCATTGCCAAGACACAAAGTTACCTAAGTGTAGGTTGCTTTATCAACAGATAAATGGATAAAGCAGCTGTGGCAGAAGAAGACAAATGTTGCATTATATCACTTATATGTAGAATCTAAAAATACAGCAAACTGGTGAATATAACAAAAAAGAAACAGACTCAAGGCATAGAGAACAAACCACCAATGGGAAGAGGGAAGGAAGGAGGGACAAGATAAAGATAGGGGTTTAGAAGGCTGAGCACCGAAGAATTGATGCTTTTTAACTGTGGTGTTGAAGAAGACTCTTGAGAGTCCCTTGGATGGCAAGGAGATCCAACCAGTCCATTCTGAAGGAGATCAGCCCTGGGATTTCTTTGGAAGGAATGATGCTAAAGCTGAAACTCCAGTACTTTGGCCACCTCATGCGAAGAGTTGACTCATTGGAAAAGACTCTGATGCTGGGAGGGATTGGGGGCAGGAGCAGAAGGGGTCGACAGAGGATGAGATGGCTGGATGGCATCACTGACTCGATGGACGTGAGTCTGAGTGAACTCTGGGAGTTGGTGATGGACAGGGAGGCCTGGTGTGCTGCGATTCATGGGGTCGCAACAAGTCGGACGCAACTGAACTGAACTGAAGAATTAAAAACTATTATGTCTAAAATAAGCTATAAGGATACATTATACAGCATGAAATGTGAAGTGAAGTGAAAGTCACTCAGTCATGTCCAACTCTCTAGTATTTTATAATAACTATCAGGATCAAAGGGCTTCACTGTTGGCTCAGACAGTAAAGAATCTGCCAACAATGTGGGATACCCAGGTTCATTCCATGGGTTGGGAAGTCCTTGGTGAAAGGAATGGCTACCCACTCCAGTATTCTTGCCTGGAGGGTTCCATGGACAGAGGAGCCTGGCAGGCTATAGTCCATGGGGCTGCAAAGAGTTGGACACAACTGAGTGACTAACACACACACAGAGGGATCAAACCCTGGTTTCCTGTACTGCAAGCAGATTCTTTACCATCTGAACCACAAGGGAAGTCCTTTTTTCACTTTCATCTATTCACCCATCTCTTTGAAAAGTACTAGTAGGTCAGTAAATTCTGATTTGTGTCTTGTATAAATCAAAGATTGGAGTTTGAAGATGATGTGTCCCATAAGATACCTGCTAGTGCTTAGGATTCAAAGGATTATATATATATATATATGTATGGTATGTATGTATGTATGTATATCTCCAGTTGCTAACAGAAGTAAAATGCTTAGAGTCAATTCAAGCTTATGAATCTCTTTAAACTACCATAGACTCTGAGTTTATATATTTTGTGATTTCATTTGGGTGGTTGATCTTTTCTAACGAAGTTAAATCCACAATGAAACATCTACATTTTAAATCCAGACAGGAATTTAAAGCACTATCTGACAATAAGCCAAGTGCAGATTTTATCCTTTTCTGCATGACATAATATCATATAATCCACATACTTGACAATGTCTCCATCTACTACATTTATTTAAAAATGAATCATTTAATCATAAGTAAAAGTGACTGCTTACACTGCTGCTATTATATTATCACTTCCTAATTTTATTATTTGTAAGCCACTGACCACAATTATCTTTTCAAGCATGAATTATGTTCATTGACATTCCTTTTCAATATTTCTCTTAATAAATTTGTGTACACATAAAGCAAAATCTTTTGGAAAAAGTGAAATATTTATATTTGAGAATGAATAGCGATGGCAATAATTTATTCCCAGATCTTATTTCCTTTTGCAATAATGTTTACTACTGTTTATTGGAATTCATCTGTAAAATTACAATGAATACCAGAAAAAGAACCTTACAGATTTTTGGTGTTGAAGTGTAAATAAACTGTTATTTAAGGTTTAAGATGACAATGGAGAAACTTAAGGTCTTCTAGAAATTACCTTCTGGAATTGTCCAGAACGATTAGGTATGGTATCACAACTTCATTGACTTTATCCTTCTCTTTTCTTGGGTTAAAGAAGAGTTTCTCTGCAATGTGATATCCAATATTTATGGACTTAAAACATATACACACACTCACACATCCACTCAATAGACTTAATCACCTCCCAACTTCTGTTTCAAGATATTCCCACATATACTGAATTCTTTTTAATTAATTGCATAATGATCATAGCCCTTTCAAATTCTAGATTTGAACTTCAAAGTAATTATAGGCATAAACAAAATGATGAAAGTACTAGAAATATATACTGTTTCTTCAAATGGTGAAAGCTGGAATAGTTTAATTTGAAGAAAAAAAATGCTGTGATATGGAGAACTGAACAACTGAAGCAGGGGAAAGGAATGCACACATGCTGATGCCATTGGGTGAAGAGACAGTTCTCATTTTAAGCTTTTGGCTCATTTGCCAAAATCACAATAATGAGGCCTTAGAACCCTGAGCTTTCTGTGTACTCACCTGGAGGTCTGGCAATGTACATAACTTAAAATGATATGGAGAAATGACTAATTCCATAATGTTTTGCTTTCCAAACTATATTTGCCAATATGAATATTTTAAAGCCCACGACACCATTCTGTTGTCCCACAAGATGGTAGCTTAAAATTTGGAGACAGAGACCAGAAGGCTGATAAATTATCTCAATGGTTGCATCAAAATTACTCTTCACTTTACCCAAAATAGTCTAGGAATTTATTACCTTTAAAAATATCTTGACACTAACATAAAGATTACACTTTGATCTTATTATGCCTCCCTCAAGCTGTGTGATGTAGTAATTTTTAAAAAGTTGCTGATTCAGAAGACTGAACAGTGGAATGAATTATAGATAAGGTAGATAATTTTTTAAAACTAAAAGGCACAAGACAAATAGTTCAGAGATATTAAATGTACAGGTTTTTTAGGGTCTCTTAGACTTTCTTGTCTCCTTCTTTAGCTCTCACATTAATGAAACATATTTTTACTTCCTCTTCTACTAAATAAATAAAATCTAAGAGTTAATTACATCCTGCTGATTGATGGTTACACTAGAAACAACAGATAGCTGAAAAATCCCCAACAACATGGAGATTAAACAACATACTTTTAAATAGTACATGGGTCAAAGAAATCTCAAAATATATTTTGAAATCAAAGAAAATAAAAACATAAAATCAAAAATTGTGGAATTCAGCAAAGTCAGGCTTAGAAGAAAATTTATAGCATTAAATGTGTGACCTAGCAAAGAAGAAAGACCTCAAACTAATTATATAAACGTCTACATTCAGTTCAGTTCAGTTGCTTAGTCGTGTTCAACTCTTTGTGACCCCGTGAATCGCAGCACGCCAGCCCTCCCTGTCCATCACCAACTCCGCTCAAACTCACGTCCATCAGATGCCATCCAGCCATCTCATCCTCTGTTGTCCCCTTTTCCTCTTGCCCCTAATCCCTCTCAGCATCAGAGTCTTTTCTAATGAGTCAACTCTTCGCATGAGGTGACCAAAGTACTGGAGTTTCAGCTTTGTCATCATTCCTTCCTAAGAAATCCCAGGGCTGATCTCCTTCAGAATGGACTGGCTGGATCTCCTTGCAGTCCAAGGGACTCTCAAGAGTCTTCTCCAACACCACAGTTCAAAAGCATCAATTCTTCGGTACTCAGCTTTCTTCACAGTCCAACTCTCACATCCATATGTGACCACAGGAAAAACCATAGCCTTGACTAAACAGACCATTGTTGGCAATTAATGTCTCTGCTTTTGAATATGCTATCTAGGTTGGTCATAACTTTTCTTCCAAGGAGTAGGTGTCTTTTAATTTCATGGCTGCAGTCAGCATCTGCAGTGATTTTGGAGGCCCCCAAAATAAAGTCTGTCACTGTTTCCCCATTTATTTCCCATGAAGTGATGGGACCAGATCCATGATTTTGTTTTCTGAATGTTGAACTTTAAGCCAACGTTTTCACTCTTCTCTTTCACTTTCATCAAGAAAACTAGAAAAACAAGATCAAATTAATCCAAGGTAAGTGGAAGAAAATAAATATTAATCAGAGCAGAAATCAGTACAACTGAAAACAGGAAATCAATAGAGAAAATCAATGAAGCTAAAGCTGGTTCTTTGGAAAGAGCAAAAAATTCAGTGAGCTTAAAAAAAAAGAAGACAGAAATTACTATTAGAAATAAAAAGAGAGTTATCAGGGCAGATCCCATAAATATTAAAGGAAAACTGAACCTTTCTATGCCCATGAATTTGATGAAATGTGCTGATCACTTGATTGACAATATGCAAAAATTCACACAAGAAGTAATGGACAATCTGAGTAGGCTGACAACTAATAAAGAACTTGAATCAATAATTAATATTCAAAACAGTACCAGGCATACAGGGATTCACTATTGAATTCTACCAAACTTTTAAGGAATAGATTATACAATTCTCTACAATGTCTTCAAGAAGAGAGAAGCAGAGAGAATACTTTCTAACTAATTTTATGAGCCCAGTATTACCCTTTAGGATGGACTGGTTGGATCTCCTCGTAGTCCAAGGGACTCTCAAGAGTCTTCTCCAACACCACAGCTCAAAAGCATCAATTCTTTGGTGCTTAACTTTCTTTATAGTTCTACTCCCACATCCATAACATGACTACTGAAAAAACCACAGCCTTGACTAGACAGACCTTTTGCTGGCAAAGTAATGTCTCTGCTTTACAATATGCTGTCTTAGTTGGTCATAACTTTTCTTCCAAGCAACAGGTGTCTTTCAATTTCATGGCTACAGTCACCATCTGTACTGATTTGGGAGCCCCCAGAAATAAAGTCAGCCACTGTTTCCACTGTTCCCCCATCTATTTCCCATGAAGTGATGGCACCAGATGCCATGATCTTAATTTTCTTAATGTTGAGTTTTAAGCCAACTTTTTCACTCTCCTCTTTCACTTTCATCAAGAGGCTCTCTAGTTCTTCGTCCATCATAAGGGTGGTGCCATCTGCATATCTAAGGTTATCGATGCTTCTCCTGGCAATCTTGATTCCTGCTTGTGCTTCTTCCAGCCTGGCATTTTGCATGATGTACTCCGCATATAAGTTAAATAAGCATGGTGACAATATACAGCCTTGACATATTCCTTTCCCTATTTGGAACCAACATGTTGTTCCATGTCCAGTTCTAACTGTTGGTTCCTGACCTGCATACAGATTTCTCAAGAGGTAGGTCAGGTGGCCTGGTATTCCCATCTCTTTCAGAATTTTCCAGAGTTTGTTGTGATCCACACAGTCAAAAGCTTTGGCATAGTCAATAAAGTAGATGTTTTTCTGGAACTCTCTTGCTTTTTCAATGATCCAGCGATGTTGGCAATTTGATCTCTGGTTCCCCTGCCTTTTCTAAATCCAGCTTGAATATCTGAAAGTTCATGGTTTACATACTGTTGAAGCCTGGCTTGGAGAATTTTGAGCATTACTTTACTAGCATGTGAGATGAGTGCAATTGTGCTGTAGTTTGAGCATTCTTTGGCATTGCCTTTCTTTGGAATTGGAATGAAAACTGACCTTTTCCAGTCCTGTGGCCACTGTTGAGTTTTCCAAATTTTCTGGCATATTGAGTGCAGCTCTTTCACAGCATCATCTTTTAGGATTTGAAATAGCTCAACTGGAATTCCATCATCTCTACTAGCTTTGTTCATAGTGATGCTTCCTAAAGCCATACCATACATTATTTTAAAACATGCTACTAAGAAAATGTTAATTGTGATTTAAAAAAAAATCCTCTTGTACTTACATTTCAATGTGTTATTTCTGATTTTTTAATGTTAAATCCTAAAATTGGGTTAAAAAAACAATTATTTGAGGACTTTGAGTACATATCACAGTTCTGTCCATGAAAGCCTTACCACATTGCATATTTATCTGTACAACATTAATATGAGAGTGCCTGGTCACCATGCCAGTGGTTCACAACCTGGCAGCTCATTAGCATTGTCTGGGTGACTGTACAAAAGCAAAAAGGTGATAGTTTAACTCATGACCTGAAGATCAAGGGCTGGAATTAGTTGGGAAGTGTTCCTTTCTCTTCTGTTTTCTGAGTTTGTATAGCTTTGGTATCATTTCTTCCTTCAGAGTTTTGTAAAATTCACTAGTGAAACTATCTGATCCTGGTGTTTTCTTAGTTGGAAGGTTTTAACTAAAATTTTCAATTTCTTTAATACATATAGAACTGCTAAGATTTCTGATTATTCTTTCTTGAGATTTGATTTGTATCTTTCAAGAAATTAGTCCATTTTACGGAAGTTGCTGAGTATATGGCATTACCTTGTTTACAATATTTCCATGTTGTGTTTTTAATATCTACAAGTCTATACTGATACTCTATTAATTTCAAATATACATTTTAAAATTAATGTCATTTATATTTTTTCCTGATGAAAGTGAAAGTGAAGTAGCTCAATCATGTCTGACTCTTTGCGACCCCATGGACTGTAGCCTACCAGGCTCCTCTGTCCATGGGATTTTCCAGGCAATAGTACTGGATTGGATTGCCATTTCCTTCTCCAGGGCATCTTCCCAACCCAGGGATCAAACCCGGGTCTCCCGCAGTGTAGACAGACACTTTACCATCTGAGCCACCAGGGGAGTCCTTTTTCTCGATAAGTCTGCTTAATTTCCTCTACTTGTTCCATGGTTCTTGCTCTATTTCTGTGTGGTTTTTATTCTACTTTCTAGGCTAACAATTTATCAGTTGAGTTATATCTTCTGTTTCCATTTTTTCTCTGATGCATCTATTATTTTTATCATTTGTTTTTGTCTTTTAAAAACGTCTAGTTGGCAAAAAAGACACAGAGGTGTATAACGGACTTTTGGACTCAGAGGGAGAGGGAGAGGGTGGGATGATTTGGGAGAATGGCATTGTAACATGTATACTATCATGTAAGAATCGAATCGCCAGTCTATGTCCGACGCAGGATACAGCATGCTTGGGGCTGGTGCACAGTGATGACCCAGAGAGATGTTATGGGGAGGGAGGTGGGAGGGGGGGTTCATGTTTGGGAACGCATGTACACCCGTGGTGGATTCATGTCACTGTATGGCAAAACCAATACAGTATTGTAAAGTAAAATAAAGTAAAAATAAAAATTAAAAAAAACAAAAACAATGGTGTATCTTTTTGAAAAAAAAAAATGTCTAGTTGGCTTTTTATCTTTAATTTTTCCTCTAAAGAATCTGCTTGTTAATTCATTATTTCTAAATGTTTTCCTTAGTCACAAATACATGATTTTTCTTTCTTTTTCTCTCCAAGATTCTCTCTTTATTAAGTCTACCCCAGACAAGGGAAGGGAGACAAACCATGGTTACTGTGATGCCCTCTACCCTTGCCCCAGGACATAAGGAATCTCTTCTGTCTTTTCCCTATCTCTTCCCCCTGCCCAATAAATAAAAGCGGACAAGGAAATACAGGGCAACAGAGGTATGCTTTTCTTTGTTAATTATTTTGTTACCAAACCAAATTTGGTCAGTTTCCAGTGGACAGCAAAGCCAAATTATTGACATCAGGCTGTGGTGAAGGAAAGTATAGAGTTTATTGAAGGCACTCAGTGTCAGGACAAACAAGGTGAATGGGCCAGTGTTGGTCAGTGTGAGCTTGAAAATTATGTGTATTGTGTGGCTGTTGGGTGAAGTAATCTAGAGATGTTAATGATACCTGCTGATTGATGGTATTGTTGAGTTCAACTCTGTCCTTTCTGAATTTTTTTCCTTGCTGAATCTGTCATTTTTGATAGAAGAGTGATGAAGTCCCAACTGTAAAGTGGGTTCATTTATTTCTCCTTGGAGTTCTACCAGTTTGTGCTTCATAGAATTTGACGCTTTTTTGTATACAAAAATGTGTGTACACAATGAGAATTGTTATGTCTTCTAGGAGAATTGACCCCTTTATCATTGTGCAACGCCCCTCCTTATCCCTGATGTTTTCTTATTCTGAAGGGTATATGATCCAGAACCCAATATAGCTAGCTACCCTCACATTTTTTGAAAATCTGTTATACCTTTCTTCATCCTATTACCTTTAATCTATAAGTGTTCTTGATATTTAAAGTATAGGGAGTATATAGTTGTGTCCTACTTTTGATCCATTCTGACATCTGTCTTTTGGGCTATTTAAATTATTGATATTCAAAGTGATTATTGATATATTAATTAATAATATATTTAGTATATAATATATTTGTGCTATTAATATAGGAAATATATTTGCAATGTACACTTACAACTAATGCAAGTATACTCTAAAATAAACTATACCACTTCACAGTTAGTGCAAGTACCTTACAATAACAAAATGATCTTAATTCCTTCAATTTGCCCCTTGTACACTGATGTTATTCATGTTGCTTATTCACATTAATTTTTGTTATTTTTATTTTGAATAAATTGTTATGTGTTATGTGAACAATCTAGAAAAATTAAGATTTTTATTTTATCTTCACTTATTCCTTCTTTGTACCCACTCCAGTATTCATGGGCTTCCCTGGTGTCTCAGACGGTAAAGAAGCCGCCTGCAATGCAGGAGACCTGGGTTGGAAAGATCCCCTGGAGAAGGAAATGGCAACCCACTCCAGTATCCTTGCCTGGAGAACCCCCATGGATGTTGGGGAATGGTGGACTACAGTCCATGGAGTCGCAAAGAGTCGGACACGACTGAGCGACTAAGCGCAGCACAACATCCCTTCTCTGATACTCTTCTTTTATGTAGGTCCAAGTTTCATACCTATGTAATTTCCTCCTTACCAAAGAACTTCTTTCAACATCTCTTGCAAGGCAGTCTACTAGTAACAAATTCCCTCAATTTGTGTTTTTCTGGCAGTCTTTATCTTTCATTTCTGCAAGATATTTTTGCAAGGCACAGAATTCTAAGGTGGTGGGGTATTTTTCCTCAACATTTTCAATATTTTCTCCATGGTAATCATCTTTGCATGTTTTCTAAGGAGAAGTGAGATAAAATTACTTCTATGGAAGTATCCAACTCTCAAGCGTCTTTCCTTTCAGGATTTTTTCCTTTGTCCTTTATTTTTCTGTAATTTAAATATAACATGTATAGGTGAAGTTTTTTGGCATTTACCTTGCTTGTTGCTTTCAAAGCTTCCTGGATGATGTGTGGTTTGGTGTTTGGGATAATTATCAGTCATTACTGTTTCAAATATTGTTTCTAATCCTTTCTCTCTTGTTTTTCCTTCTATTATTTCTATTGTCCATATGTCACATATTCTGAAGTTGTCCCACAGCTCTTGGATATTTTGGTTTTTTATTCCCCTGAGGCTTTTTGCCATTTGCTTTTTGCAGTTTAGGAGATTACTAGTTAGATATCCTCAAATCAGAAATTCTTTCCTCAGCTGTGTCCTGTCTGCTAATAAGCTCATCAAAGATATTCTTTTTGTTACAGAGTTTTTGATCTTAAGCATTTCTTAAAGTTTCATCTCTAACCTTATATCACTCATGTGTTCATGCATGCTATCTACTTTTTCCACTGGATCCCTGAGCCTACTAATCCTAGTTGTTTTAAATTCCTTGTCTGGCATACACACTGAGGAAACCACAATAGAAAGAGACACATGTACTCCAATGTTCATCACAGCACTGTTTTTAATAGCCAGGACATGGAAACAACCTAGATGTCCATCAGCAGATGAATGGATAAGAAAGCTGTGGTACATATACACAATGGAGTATTACTCAGCCATTAAAAAGAATACATTTGAATCAGTTCTAATGAGATGGATGAAACTGGAGCCAGTTATACAGAGTGAAGTAAGCCAGAAAGAAAAACACCAATACAGTACACTAATGCATATATATGGAATTTAGAAAGATGGTAATGATGACCCTGTATGCGAGACAGCAAAAGAGACACAGATGCGTAGAGCGGACTTTTGGACTCTAAGGGAGAGGGTGGGATGATTTGGGAGAATGGCATTGAAACATGTATACTATCATGCAAGAAACGAATCACCAGTCTATGTTTGATGCAGGATACAGGATGCTTGGGGCTGGTGCAAGGGGATGATCCAGAGAGATGATTTGGGGTGGGAGGGGGGTTCATGTTTGGGAACTCATGTACATCCGTGGTGGATTCATGTCAATGTATGGTAAAACCAATACAGTATTGTAAAGTAAAATAAAGTAAAAATAAAAATTAAAACAAAAAATAAATTCCTTGTCTGATAATTCCAACATCATTGCCATTTTGGAGTCTGGTTCTGATGCATTCTCTGTCTCGTGCATGTTTTGTCTTTTATCCATGTTTTTGCCTTTGAATATGTCTTGGTTTTGTTTTTGGTAGTTGGACAAGATATACTGGATAAAAGAAACTTCTGTAAGTAGGCTTGGAGTACTGTAGTGGCAAGTTGTGGAGGGAGAGAAAGCTGCAGGATAGTGCTATGGTTAGATCTCAGTTTTTCAGTCTGCCCATGCCTCTGGACTGTGAACTGCACACAGTGCTTGTCATCCCCAGCCTCCCTTAGGAGGGACAGATAGCTAAAGTGAACTGGCAGTGGGTCTTTTTGTCTCTCCAAGAAGAAAATTAGAGCCAGCAGTGCTGCATATTTCTTTCCCCCCAGATTAATTAGGCTCTAATAATCCCCAGCAGTTTAGAATCTGGTTAAGCAGTTTCCTCTGAGTGCAGGCCTTATTAAGAAAAACAAAATGCATTGGTGCATTTTAAAATGGCTCCTCTTCCTTTTTTGCCTGCCTGAAGCCCAAGTGGAATTTTCTCTGGTATTCACTGTGAAAACTTGGTCAGGTTCCGGGAGGTAAATCTCACCAAATTGTGAGGCTCCTCTCTGGCTAGGTTTTTTGGAGGTTTTAACTCTCAAATTTGCCCACAGTGGGCTTCTAGAAATGCATCAATAATATTTCAGGCTTTCCTATTTCAACTAGTTGCGGAAGTTTCAGCTTATGGTTTTCTGCTCAGGTATGTTGTAATTCTCTGTATTTACCTGTGAATAGCTCCAACTTGGGAACAATAATTTGTCTTTTGGTGCCACCACTACCCCTGAGGGATCTTAGAAGAGTTGTTGCTGTTTTTGGTTATTCAGTGTGTGTGTGTTTTTGTTTTGTTTTGTTTTGTTTTGTTTTTTTCCATTGTTAGGATGGAGTGTTAGCGTCTAACAGGCTGAACAAGAAACTGGAAGTCCTGTTCATAACAATTCCTGTTTCAGTGACCCTTTGCCAGTTACAGATTCAGCAATTTAGAAATTTAAGAACCATTTTTTTCTTTAGATTTCTGAAGTGTTTTCCCATTTATTTTTCCTTTTTTTTGTACCAGCGCTATGTAAGCTTTTAAGTGGAACTATAGTTAACTTACAATATTAGTTTCAGGTGTGCAGCAAAGGTATTCAGTATCTTTACAGATTATACACCATTAAAAGTTATTACAAGGTAATGACTACAATCCCCAGTGCTATACAATATATCCTTGTTTATTATTTGTTTTATACATAGTAGTTTGAATCTCCTAATCCCATGTTTCTAATTTATACTCCCAGATTCTCTATCGCCTTGGTAATCATAAGTTTGTTTCCTATATCTGTGACTCTCCATTTTGCATATACACTGACTTGTATTATTTTTAGCTTCCATATATAAATGATATTCTACAGTATTTGTTTTTCAGTGTCCAAGTTATTTTACTAAGCATAATATTCCTAAGGCCCATCCATGTTGCTGCAAATGCAGGAATTTCCAGGATCCTCTTTTAATAAATTGCCCTCCCCTGCCCTCCCCTCCCCTCCGTAACCCTCTTCCTTGTTTTACTTTTTCTATAGCGTTTGCCGCATTTCAATATACTGTAGGATTTAGCTACTCATTTTGTTTGTCACCCATCTTCCATGAGTTAAAAAACTCAAAAGTATCCTGAGCAGGTATTCTCGAACCATTCTTATGACCTGTTTTAAACTGGTGTCATTGACATTCACACACACTCTAAAAGATATGTATTGTTTACTCGCCTTTCCCATTTTGTGTTATGGATGTCCTATCTTATATCGTCATACTTATCTCTTCATTATTTATTGTAGTTATACTTGCTTTTATATTATTTTGTCTGTTAATCTACCTTCTGGCTTATTTATCTCTAATCTTTACTATAGATTTTCCTTTCCAAGTGGAATTTTTCCTTTTCTATATATTCTATTTTCCATTTGGAGAAGGCCCTACAGCATTTGTCTTAGGGTAGGTATAATATTGATAAATTCTTGTATATTTTGCTCGTCTAGACGCTCTTTATGTCTTCTTGTCTGCTAAACAATGACCTTGCTACCTAGAATATGCTGAGGGGGGGTTTCCCTTCAGCATTTTCCCTGCTGGTGTGCGCTTGCTGCAGAAGTATCAGCTGATAGTCTTAATGCTAATCCCTTTGTATATGATTCTTTGTATTTCTCTAGGCACCTTTGGAATTGCCTCTTTAATTTCCGTTATTTTTAATTTTTATATTACTTTATGTGGATCTTTGGGAGGTTCACCTTATTATGATCTTCTGTGAGTCCTATGAAAGTGAAAGTCACTCAGTCATGTCCCACTCTTTGCGACCCCATGGACTGTATAGTTCATGGAATTCTCCAGGCCAGAATACTGGAGTGAGCAGCCTTTCCCTTCTCCAGGGGATCTTCCCAACTCAGGGATAATATCCAGGTCTCCTGCACTGCAGGTGGAGTCTTTACCAACTGAGCTATCAGCCAATCTATTTCCTCCTTCAAATGTGGGGCATTTCCAGCTATAATTTCTTCATATTTGATTCACATTTTTCACATTTTTGATTCCTTACTTGCTCTCTTGCACTTTTGTAACACTTATAATGCAAATATTGGAATGTTTAATTTAATCCTAGCCATCTCTTACGTTGCTTTCATTTCTTAAATTGTTTTTCTTTCTGGCATCCTGATTGGGTGATTTCCATTATTCTATCATCTAGATGACATTATGTGTCCTTCTACATCACTTAGTGTCCTATTCATTTCTTCTAGTGTGTGTGCATTTTTTTCCTTCCTTCATTTTATTATTATTTTTTTTTTCTGAAGTAGTCCTTTTATTTGTAACAAGAAGCTATTTCCAGCCTCACCCTGTTTTCTGTGTTCACAGTAATATCCACAGAATACCAGCGCACTCACCTGTTCTATTTGCTGCCATTTCCCTTGAGCTCTACTGCTCTTTGTGACCTTCCTCTTTTTTTTTTTTTTTCACTTTACAATACTGTATTGGTTTAAAAGCCAGAAAGAAAAACACCAATACAGCATACTAACACATATATATGGAATTTAGAAAGATGGCAGTGACAACCCTGTATGCAAGATAGCAAAAGAGACACAGATGTAAAGAACAGACTTTTGGACTCTGTGGGAGAGGGAGAGGGTGGGATGATTTGGGAAAATGGCACTGCAACATGTATACTATCATGTAAGGAACGAATCACCAGTCTATGTTTGATACAGGATACAGGATGCTTGGGACTGGTGCACGGGGATGACCCAGAGAGATGCTATGGGGAGGGAGGGGGGTTCAGGGTTGGGAACTCATGTACATTTTTGTTTTCTAAATTTCAGTTATTGATTATTAATTTTTGACTGGGTCTTTTCTATATTTTCTAGTTCCCTGTCAAAATGTTAAGTACTTAGATTATTTTCCCTAATTTAACAGTCTATTACCAATGTTTTGAATTCTTTATGTTGTGTTTTGTTTAAATTAGGTTTCATTATTTTGTCAGGGGTTTTCTCTTGCTCTTTCAACTGGATGTAGTTCTTCTGCCTCAAGATTTTAACTTTCTCTTCCTCTGTGCATTTAGGTAAAACATTTACCTATTGTGTTTTCGATGGTGTACACTATTGTGGGAGTGTCCCAATGCAAACTGCATGTGCCCAAGGCTTTTGGTGGAATGGCTGGATGTGAAGTGGATGCCAGTCACATCTTTCCTCAGGTTGTGCTGGCAGTTGCCACCTTGGTAGCACGTTGGGCTGGAGATGGAGGAGCTGACACCATGATAGAGGTGGTACTTACTCTCTTCTCAGTGGCCATCACTGCCCTGTGATGCGTAGGGTCTGATTCCAATTTGCTGGAGCAGAAGCCCTGAGGTTCAGGCTGCAGCTGACTTTGTTCTCTTCTCTGTGTGTTTTTCCTCTACTTGACCCATGTTCTTTGCCCCAGAGGAGGGGCATGATTAAGGAAGTGGGGCTTGTGCATATGTAGAGGTCCAGGGCACTGCCTGTGTAGATATCTTCATCTGCACTCAGAGTTCATGGTTGAGTCTTGTCTCTGGTCTTGGCCACCCCAGACTGTCTGTGATGTGGACTGAGTGCAGAGCATTTGCTTGGTCTGGGCTGGGGCACATGGTGAGGTGCTCTTAGGACACCTGGCATTCACTAGAGCAGACTTTTCTCCACTCGCCCTTGGGGCCAAGTCGCCTTTGTCTCTCATGGCTCCTCACTGACCTCAGCCTCTCCTGCTTTCCCTCTGTGTGAGACTGCCCTGCAGGGGAGTGTGAGGGCCGTGTTTTTTCTCTGCAAGTATCCAGGGTGAGCTCTATCAGAGTTGCTCCCATCACAAATCTGGGCTGCTTCTGGGACACCACTTGAGTAAGTGCCAAGAATTGCTGTCACCACCCGACCTGGGCTTCTCCTGGGACTGGGACCCCTCTGTGGGCTGAGGTCAACTCTTTTCCCTGGCTCTGCTCAATCCAGAGCTAGTGATGTACTGTGATGTGGAGTGAGTGGGGCTGGCGCATTCACTCATCTTGGGCTGGGGCGGGGCAGCGTGTGTGTGTCTGTGTGTGTGTCTCTGTGTGTCTGTGTGTGTGTGTCTCTGTGTGTCTGTGTGTGTGTGTGTCTGTGTGTTTTGTCCTTTCTGTTTGTTTTTGAGGTCCTCCAACCATCCAACGGTGCTTGTCTCTTCCTCACAAGACCCCAGGATAGGGAATCCTAGTCCATGCCTTGATTAGCTCACTCCCCAGGGTGGTTGCCGCCCCTGCGAACTCCCTTTTCCTCTAATCCCCTGCCAGTCTCACAGATCAGAACTGGATCTCTTTTCCTCTCTTTCTAACCAATTAAATGTGTATCTTAGAGCCTTGGCTGTACAGGAGTCCTTCAGCTAGTTTCCAGTGAGAATATTTCCACGTGCATATGTATTTTTGATGTTTTCATGAAGGGATGTGAGATCCAGGTCCTCGTACTCTGCCACCTTGATGTCTTTCTCTCCACTTATTCTGTTCTGTTCCTAAGCATCTGTTTTATTTTTTATTTTTTTGTCTTCCTGGGTCTCTCAATGTCTTTTGAAAATTATTCATTTATTTTCCTTTTCTCAATATTCAGAAATACCTCCCAAATATCCTCTCAAAATAATGATTTTCTTCATGAAATTTTAATCTCATAGTTTGTTTTAATGCCTTCAGTTATATGCTTTCTGACTTTAAAAATGATACCAGGTTATTTTTCTTCTCAGGTGTAATTTTTCTCACCTTTCCTCTTGTTTTGTACTGTGTTCCTTTTCCCCTTCAGATTGTAAATCCTCTAGTGTGTAGCAATTATTTCTATTTTATACATTACATCTCCTAAAGTATGTTCTTTATCTCTTATCGGTTTTTTTTTACCCATTGCAGAATATTTACATAGCATCCATATTATTTTTTTATGTGTGTTTGAATGAATGCAAAATATGCAAGACTCCTACTTTCCCCTTTACTCCATCTGAAAACTAAGTGAAGTTTTTCCCCTACGTTTTTACATCTCTATTTGACTGGGTACTTCTACTAGAATCTTTTTAAAATTTATTTTGTTTACTCAACCTCTGAAGAGGTATTGTTGAAATAAATTAGCATCAGACATGCAGAAAGATTAAGGGAGAGGAGAAAAAGGAGACAAGGAGTCTTAATAGATCAACACAACTGCAGAAGTGTGCTTTTTGAATGAATTTGTTGAGACTACTTTCTCTTCCAAGAAAATAATATTGCTGTGCCCAATACCTTTCATGGGATATCTGCCAAAAGTTGGCAGAATACACATTTCTTATTTAGGAAGGGAATCATTTTATTTTAGGGAAATTCATGTATCCTCTTTGAACCAACCACACAGTGATACAGTATGACAGAGAGTGATTTTTGCTGGATTTGCTGTATGTATGGTGAAATATCTAACTGCTATTGAGTATACATTCAATGATATGTATACCTAACTATCCTTCTAAGGCTGGCTTTTTTCCAAATTCCACAAATTTTGATAAATTATATTTTTGTTTTCATTGACGTCAAAATATAATTTAACTTTTTTTGAGTCTTTTTTTCTTTGACCCAAGTATTATATCAAAGTGTTTTGTTTAATCTCCATGTATTGGGGATTTTTCTGCTGTTATTGATTTCTAGTTTAATTCTGTTTTTGAATGAGAGCAGATGTATCAAAGTCATTCTTTTAAATTTATGTTTTTATGTCCCAGAATAGGGTCTACCTTGGTCAGTGTTCCATGTGAGCTTGAAAATAACATGTATTCTACTCTTGCTGGATGAAGTAATCTATAGATGTCAATTATATCCTGTTGATTGATGGTGTTGTTGAGTTCAAATCTGTCCTTTCTGGTTTTCTGCCTTCTGGAACTCCCCATTTTTGATAGGGGCAGTGATGAAGTCCCATACCTAAACTGGCTTCATTTCTCCTTGGAATTCTATTAGATTTTGCCTCGTAAATTTGACACTCTCCTGTTAGGTGCATAAGCAATGAGAATTGTTATGTCTTATAGGAGATTTGACCCCTTTATCATAGAAAATGCCCCTCTTTATTCTTGTCACTTTCTTACACTGAATTGTGCTCTGTGCAAAGACTAATATAGCTACCCTCACATTTTTTTGAAAGCCTGTTACAAATTTCTTCATCCTTATACCTTTAATCTGTAAGTGTCTTAATATTTAAAAATAGGGAACATACAGTTGTCTCTCCTTTTTGATCCATTCTGACATCTCTCTTTTAATTAAGGCATTTAGACTGTTGATATTCAAAGTGATTATTGATATAGTTGTGTTAATATCTACCATATCTGTTAGTACTTTCTATCTCTTGCTTTTGATCTTTGTTCCTACTGTTATCTTCCACTGTTTCTGACTTTTGTGATTTTAATTGAGCACTTTATGATTCCATTTTCCCTGCTGTCTTATTATTTCAATTTTATTTATTTCTCCACTTTTTTACATGACCATCCTAGAGTTTGCAATGTACACTTACATCTAGTCCAAGTATACTTTCAAATAACATTATACCCTTTCACTGGTGGTGGGAATACCATACAATAACAAAATGATCCTCTGTTTAGTCCCTTGTATCACTGTTATTTACGCTGTTTATTCATGTGCATTGTTGCTTTTACTATTTTTAATAAACTGTTATGTGTTAGCATAGTCCATAAAAATTAAAAATTGTCTTTTACCTTCAGTTATCCATTTTGTGATACTCCTTTGTGTAGACCCGAGTTTTATACCTGCCTAAACTTCTCCTCACTAAAAGGACTTATTTTAGCATCTCTTGCAAGGCAGTCAACTGTTAACAAATTCCCTCAATTTTTGTTTGGCAAAGGCTTTAATCTTTCACTTCTGAAAGATAATTTTGCAAGGTAACAGAATTCTGGTGTGGCAGGTTTTTTTTCCTCAGTAATTTTTGTATTTTACTCCACTATTGTCTTAGCATGTTGTTCTAAAGAGAAATCAGTTATAATTGCTATAATTATCTTTATGATAATGGTAAATACTTCCTTCCCAGCTTTTTTCCTTTCGGGATTTTTTTTCATTTTCCTGTTTTCTGTAATTTGAAAATAATGTTTCTAGGTGACAGGGGTTTTTTTGCATTTATCTTGCTTGTTGTCTCCAAGCTTCCTGGATATGTGATTTGGTGTTTGGAGTAATTATCAGTCATTATTGTTTCAAATATTGCTTGTACCCCTTTCTCTCTTGCTTTACCTTCTGATACTCCTATCATATGTTACATCTTTGCAGTTTTCCCACAGCTCCCTGGTAGCTCAGATGGTAAAGAATCTGTCTGCATTGCAGGAGACCGGGGTTTGATCCCTGGTTCGGGAAGATCATCCGGACAAGAAAATGGCTACCCATTCCAGTATTCTTGCCTGGAGAATCCCCATGGACAGAGGAGCCTGGCAGGTTACATTTCATGGGATCCCAAAAAGTTGGACATGACTGAGCAGCTACCACTTAATCCATGCAGCTCTTGGGTATTTTGTTCTTTTTTTTTTTTTTCTCATAGTTTAATTGATGTTTGCTTTTTGCTCTTTGGGAGATTACTATTTAGATATCCTCAAACTCAGATATTCTTTCCCCATCTGTGTCCAGCCTGCTAATAATTAGCTTGTCAAAGGTATTCTTCATTTCTCTTATAGTGCTTTCAATTGCTAGTGTTTTTTTGTGGGGAGAGTCTTGCTCAGAATTTTCATCTCTATTCTTATATCACCCATCTGCTTATGCATGCTATCTTCTTCAGTCATTAGAACTCTAAGATAGTTATCCTCAGTTCAGTTCAGTCGCTCAGTTGTCTCTGACTCTTTGCGACCCCGTGGACTGCAGCACGCCAGGCCTCCCTGTCCATCACCAACTCCCAGAGTTCACTCAAACTCACGTCCATCGAGTCCGTGATGCCATCCAGCCATCTCATCCTCTGTCGACCCCTTTTCCTCCTGCCCCAATCCCTCCCAGCATCAGTCTTTTCCAATGAGTCAACTCTTCACATGAGGTGGCCAAAGTACTGGAGCTTCAGCTTTAGCATCATTCCTTCCAAAGAAATCCCAGGGTTGATCTCCTTCAGAATGGGCTAGTTGGATCTCCTTGCAGTCCAACGGACTCTCAAGAGTCTTCTCCAACACCACAGTTCAAAAGCATCAATTTTTTGGTGCTCAGCTTTCTTCACAGTCCAACTCTCACATCCATACATGACTACTGGAAAAACCATAGCCTTGACTAGATGGACCTTTGTTGGCAAAGTAATATCTCTGCTTTTCAATATGCTATCTAGGTTGATCATAACTTTACTTCCAAGGAGTAAGTGTCTTTTAATTTCATGGCTGCAGTCACCAACTGCAGTGATTTTGGAGCCCCCCCAAAATAAAGTCTGACACTGTTTCCCCATCTATTTCCCTTGAAGTGATGGGACCAGATGCCATGATCTTCGTTTTCTGAATGTTGAGCTTTAAGCCAACTGTTTCACTCTCCTCTTTCACTTTCATCAAGAGGCTTTTGAGTTCCTCTTCACTTTCTGCCATAAGGGCGGTGTCATCTGCATATTTCTCCCAGCAATCCAGCAATAGTTATCTAGCTGTTTTATATTCTTGGTCTGATAATTCCAACATCTTTGCCATTTTGGGGTCTGGTACTGATGCATGCTCTGTCTGATGCATGTTTAGTCTTTAATCTTTGTTTGCCTCTGAATATGTCTTGTTTTTGTTTGGTAGCTGAATACGATGTACTGGATAAGAGGAACATCTGTAAGTAGGCTCGGAATACTGTAGTGGTAAGTTGTGGAGGGAGAGGAAGCTCTAAGACAGTGCTCTAGTTAGATCCTAGTATTTCAGTCTGCCTATGCCTTTGGACTATGAGCTGCACAGTGCTTCTCATCTTCATCCTCTTTTAGGTGAGACAGAATACCTAAAGTGGGCATTGAGTATTTTCTTCTCCCCAAGTAAAAAGAGAACTAGAGACAGCAGCTTTTATGTTTCTATTTCCCCAGGTCAACTAGACTCTTAATAAAACCCAGCAACTTAGACTCTGGTTAACTAGTTTCCCCTGAGGGCAGGCCTTGTTAAGAACACAGGCTCTGGTGCATTTTAAAAGGGCTTCAATTTTTATTTTGCTTCTGGAAGGCTGAGTGGGGTCTTTTCTGGTATTTACTCTGAACACTCACTCAAGATCCTGGAGTAAATCTGACCAAATTATGGAAGCTCCCCTCTGACTGGGTTTCCTAGAGTATTTAACACAAAGGTTGTCCACAGTGGACTTCCAGTAATGCGTCAACGTCAATTTAGGCTTTACTACTGCATGGCTAGTTCTTGTGGAAGTTTCAGCTTGTGGTTTTCTGCTCTGGTAAGTGAAGTGAAAGTTATTCAGTTGTGTCTGACTCTTTGTGACCCCAAGAATTCTCCAGGCCAGAATACTGGAGTGGGTAGCCTTTCCCCTTTCCAGGGAATCTTCCCAACTCAGGGATCAAACCCTGGTCTCCTACATTGCAGGAGGGTTCTTTTCCAGCTGAGACACCAGGGAAGCCCTGAAAGTGAAAGTGAAGTCGTGTCCGACTCTTTGTGACCCCGTGGACTGTAACCTATCAGGCTCCTCTGTCCATGGTATTTTCCAGGCAATAGCACTGGAGTGGATTGCCATTTCCTTCTCCAGCGGATCTTCCCGACCCAGGGATTGAACCCAGGTCTCCCTCATTGTAGACAGACGCTTTACCATCTGAGCCACCAGGGAAGGTAAGCTGTAATTCTCTGTATTTACTTGTGAATATCTACAATGCAAGAACACATGGGTTTCTCCAGTACTCCTGCTCCCAGCCCTCCGTTCAGAGATCTAAGTTTTGCTTTTTCAGGTTTTTCATCATTTTGATTGTTGTTAGGATGGAGTGGCAGCTTCTAAGAGGCTGAAAAGCAAAGTGGAAGTCCTATTATAACTTTTTCATAATAATCCCTGCCTTAGTGAGCTCTTGCCAGTTAGAGATTCAGGGGTTTAGTCATCTTATTTTCTTAGATTTTTGAAATGTGTTTTTCCACTTAATCTTTTTTTTTTTTTTTTTTTTTTTTAGTATCAAAGAATTTTTTTTCTGCTGAGGCACAGTTAATTTACAATATTATATTAGTTTCAGGGGTTTAGCATAGTGATTTTTGTATTTTTACAAATTATACCTTATTAAAAGTTATTATAAGGTAATGACTATAATTCCCTGTGCTGTACAATATAACCTTGCTGATCATCTGTTGTATACATAGTAGTTTGTATCTCTTAATTCCATACCCCTAGTTTGTACTCCACCCCTTCCCTTTCCTTTGGTAACACTAATTTGTTTCCTATATATTTGAGTCTGTTTTTGTATATACACTCATCTCTATTACTTTTTAGGTTCCACATATAAGTGATGTTGTACAGTATTTGTCTTTCTCTGTCTGGCTTATTTCACTAAGCATAATATTCCCTAGGTCGATCCATGTTGCTGCAAATGCAGAAATTTCCAGGCCCTTGTTTTAACAAATTGCCATCCCCTGCCCTCCCAACCTGCTTCCCTATTTTATTTTTCCTATAGTATTTGTCACATCTCAGTATGCTTTTGGAGAAGGAAATGGCACCCCACTCCAGTACTCTTGCCTGGAAAATCCCATGAACGGAGGAGCCTGGTAGGCTACAGTCCATGGGGTTGTGAAGTGTCAGACATGACTGAGCGACTTCACTTCCACTTTTCACTTTCATGCATTGGAGAAGGAAATGGCAACCCACTCCAGCACTCTTGCCCTGGAGAATCCCAGAGATGGAGGAGCCTGGTGGGCTGCCATCTATGGGATCGCGCAGAGTTGGACACGACTGATGCGACTTAGCAGCAGCAGCAGTATGCTGTAGAATTTAACTATGAATTTTGTTATCTGTCTTCCCTGAGTTAAAAAGTAAACATGCTGAGCATGTATTTCTTTGGTTGAACCAGCCTTGTGACCCTTTTTTAAAATTAGTAGTCATTGATGTTCAAATACATTCTAAAAGATCTATATTATTATTATCTTTTTGACTCCCATTCCTCACAGTTTGTGTTTTGGATTACATCTTCCTACTTATCCCTCAACTGTTTGTGGTAGTTATAGTTGATTTTTACACTACTTTGTCTTTTAATCTACCTACTGGCTTATTTAAGTGATCTTTACTCTTTATACAGATTTGCCTTTCCTAGTGGTATTTTTCATTTTTAATATATTTTATACATTTCTTTTTTTCTTTTCCATTTAGAGAGGATCCTGCAATGTTTCTCTGAGGGTATGTTTAATATTGATTAATTCTTTAGTTTTTTATTGTCTGTGAGGTTCTTTATCTCTCCTCTATACTAAAAAATAATCTTGCTGGAAAGGGAATTCTAGGTGCAGGTTTTCCACTTTCAGCCTTCTGAGTATATCATGGTTTTCCCTTCTTCTTTAGAGGTTTTGCAGAAATATCAGGTGATAATCTTGTGGTAATTCCTTTGTATATTACTCTTTGTATTTCTCACTACTTTTAGAATTTTTTTTTTCAATTTTGATACATTTTGATGTGGATTTTGTGTGTGTGTGTGTGTGGCAGGAGGAGTTCATCTTAATCTCAGGTAGCCTTGCCTGCAGCAGCTGAAGTACTGTTTAGGTTCCCATTCAGAGACTGAGGTAGAGTCTTGGCAGTGAGAGCTGAATCCTAGCCACTAGACCAATGATCAGTGACAAGGCCCTAACCCTTTGGCTTTGCAGAAAAATTTCCCACCAAGATGGAAGGTAGTCAAATGAGTAAAGTGTTCATTAGCAAGAAAAAAAAAAAAAAAAGACTACAGTACTTATGAATAGACACAAGGGTGGGCTCTGAGAAAGAGCTGCACCTGTATGGTAGCCTGAATCACTTTTATGGGGCATGTATTCCAGGTTTCCTTTGGCCAGTCATCTTGCTTTGCCTGGTTCTGAATCTGTATTTGGTAAATCTCAGTGTCCTTCCATGTTTGAGCATGCATTCTTAGCCAACATGGATTCTAGCAAAAAGGCCTATGATATGTTGACATCATTTACTATGAGGTGACACTCCCTCCCTTTTGACATCCAAGGAGCCTTTATACGCATGTATACAGTTGAAAGGTTTTCTTGATTTTGAGAATGAAAAATATGTGGTTTCTGTCTTTTATCTGGGCAGGGCTCAACTCATCTCTCCTGCTATTTTGGAGTATCTGTCCATAGCAGAGAATCAGCTGTTCACCCTGAGGTCCATCTAGTTCCTGCTTCAATCTTATTTTGAAGTTCTGTGATTCCTGTACCAAGATATATTTCCTTCTTCAGGTCTGGGACATTTTCAACTAAAATTTCTTCAAATGCATTTTTGATCCCCTTCTTTCTCTCTTCCCTTGTGCAACACTTATTAAGTAAATGTTAGAATACTGTTATCCTAGCCATCTCTTAAGTTGCTTTTTATGAATTTAGGTAAAAGAGTTGCCTATTGTGCTTTTCAAGGTGTGCTTTAATGTGGGAGTGTCTTAATGCAAACCACATATGCCCAGTTCCTTTGGTGGGATGGATGGATTTGAGGTGTTTGCCAGTCATATCTTTCCTCAGGTTGTGCTGGCAGTTGTCACGTTGGTAGGGCATTGGCCTGGAGATGGAGGGGCTAGCACCATGATTGAGGTGGAACTTCCTCTCTACTCAGTGGCCATCACTGCCCTGTCATGCATAGCGTCTAACCCCAATTTGCTGGAGCAGAAACCCTGAGATTCAGGCTGGAGATGGCTCTGTTCCCTTTATGTGTGGGTTTTCCCTCTGCTCACAGAAGGTTCTTTGCCTTAGAGGGAAGGCATGCTTAAGCAAATGAGGCCTGTGCACATGCAGAGGTCCAGTGGGCTGCCTGCGTAGGCATCTTCAGCTTCACTCAGACATAGCCCATGGTTGAGTCTTGTCTCTGGTGCTGGACACCCCAGGCTGACTATGATGTGGACTGAGAGGAGCCAGATCGGTACATGGTGAGGTGCTCAGGACACCTGGCCCTCAGTAGAGCAGACCTTTTCCAGTCTGCCTCAGGGCCAAGGCACCTCTGTCTCTCATAGCTCCTCGATGACCCCAGCCTCTGTGGCTCTCACTCTGTGTGAAACTGCCCTGTGGGGGAGTGTTGAGTCCCATGTGATTTCTCTGCAAGTATCCAGGGTGGGCTGTGATAGAGCTTCTGCCATCAGAAATCTGGGCTGTTTCTGGGACACCACTTGAGTAAATGCCAAGAATTGCTGTCACTGTTCTCCCTGGGCTGCCCCTGGGACTGGGTCCCTTCTGTGTGCCTAGGTCTACTCTTTTCCCTGCCCTGCCTGACCCAGGTCCAGTGATTTACTGTGATGTGGGGTGAGTGGGGCTGGAGCATGCAGCAAGAGGGTCCTGGGAAGCCTTGCTGCTGCTACAGTCGACCTTTCTCTGCCTTGCCTTAGGGGCAGCTGTGTGTGTGTGTGTGTGTGTGTCTGTGTGTGTGTGTGTGTGTCTGTGTTCTCCTGTGAACTGAGTCCAGTGTTTCTTAGATTTTCTATCTGTTCCGGAGGCCCTGGGTACTTCTCTCCTCCACATAGGACCCTAGGCTCACTCCCTTAGGGTGGGTTTTCATGAAACCCTATGATTTCCCCTTACCTTTGTGCCTCCTCCCAGAGGTACAGTTCCTGACTGACTATCTTTTCTTCCTTTTCTAACTAATACTTCTGTATCTTTCTTGCAGTCTTGACTGTACAGGAGTCCTTCTGCTAGATTCAGGTGAGAATTGTTCCATATGTAGATGTATTTTTTATATTTTCTTGAAGGGATATGAGCTCCATGTCCTCCTAGTTGGCCAACTTGATCTTCCTCTCCAGTCATTCTCTTCTTTTCTGAAGTATGTTTTCTGAAGTGTTTTAATCTTCATGTTGTCTTCCTTGAGTCTCAGTTTCTTGAACAATTCATTTTCCTTTTTTTAATATTCAGAAATAGCCTCTCAAATATTTCATCAAAATGATTTATTTTTGAAATTTTAATTTCATTGTTTTGTTTGTTTCTAATAGCTTCAATTCTATGACTTCTGACTTTAACAAATAATGTCAGCTCATTTTTCATCTCAGATGTAATTTTATCTCATCTTTTCTCTTTTTTGTTCTATGTAATTTTCCTTCATATTTTAAACCACCTGGTACCTACCAATTGTTTCTATTTTATATCGTAAATCTTTCAAAGTGTGTTCTGTATTTATCTCTTATGGTTTTCTTCTTATACGTTACAGAATATTTACATAGCATCCATATTTTTTTTTCTATTTGTGTTTGTCTTTTTTTTTAATTTAAATTTTATTTTTTTACTTTACAATACTGTATTGGTTTTGCCATACATTGACATGAATCCACCACATTGAATGGATGTTCTCCACCTAAAAATAAGTGGATTTTCCCTCTCCTTTTTGCACCTCCCTTTGATTGGGCACTTCTATCAGAATCTTTTTAAAAAAAAATTATTTTTAGTACTAAACCTGGAAGAGATATTATTGATATGATTTAGCATCAAATATCCAGAAGGATTAAAGTAAGAGAAAGAGCCGAGACTAGAAGTCTGAATAGGTTAAGACCTGTAAGAATGTGCTTTTTGAATGAATTTATTGAGCATACTTTCTCTTCCAAGAAAATAATTTTTCTGTGATCAATACCTTTCATGTGACATCTGAATGAAAAATGGGCAGAATACACCTTTCTCACTTAGGAAGAGAATAATTTTATTTTAGGGAAATTCTTTTATCCTCCTTGAGCCAGCCACACAGCAATAAGTTGTGTCAGAAATTGATTTTTGCTGGATTTGCTGTGTATATGCTGAAATATGTAATTACTATTGGTTCCACAGTACAAGTAGCTTAAAGCAGTCATCTCTTTTACAGAAAGCTTTCATATCTTTTCTCATTTCTCTAAATTTAGGTACAGTTATTCTCCTATCCTTGAAAATGTTCTCCACATTGGAAATGACTCATGATTCTTCGGAAATCTACACAAACACTGATTTATTCAAGTGGTGAGTTTTTCCAAATTTACTTGAATACTATTTGCTGGAGATGCCAAATGGCATTTCTAAATCATTGAGCCCACTTAATCTCGTATTGTGGCTCCTTGTAAATTTTGATAAGAGGATGTTGCAATTTACTGCATTTATTTCTCCTAAAAATGAAACTTTCTTGAGAATAGAGCTGTGATTTAATTATTGATGACTATAAAATCCATTTCCTTTGTAATATTCTGGCAGTTATGGTATTTGTTTGCTATTACGTGATATTTGGTCTAACATCCGACAATGTAAAATAGTCAGGGTTCAGTTTCAGAGAAGGTAGACTCTTACATTGCAGAAAGCATCACATTTAACTGGCAACCGTTTTTAAGTATATACTTCAGTATGTTGAGTATATTTACATTGTTGTGCAACAGATCTCTAGAGCTTTTTCTTCTTGAAAAAGTGAAATTCTGTACCCACTAGAGACTAAATCTCCCTTCCTCTCCCACTGCCCTTTCACAATTACATTTCTATTTTGTTTTTATAATTTTGATTAATCAGATATACTTTCTATGAGTAGAATCATATAGTGTTTGTTTTTTTGTGACAGACTTACCTTGCTCAGCATAATGACCTTGAGGTGTATCCATGTTTTAACATTGACAAGATTTCATTTTAAGACTATGTAATATTCCATTATATGTATATGTTGCATTTTATTTATTCATATGTTGATGGATATTTGGGTAGCTTTTACCTTTTGGCTCTTAGGAATGATGCTGCAATGAATAGAAGTGTTCACATGTCTCTTTAAGATACTGCTTTGATCTGTTAGCTATTCACCCAGAAGTAAAATTGCCAGATCATATGGCAGTTCCATTTTTAATTTTTTGAGGAACCTCTGTATAATTTTGCATAATGGCTACACAATTATATTTCCACCAGCAGTCCACAAGATTCCAATTCCTCTACATCCTTTTGAGTACTCATTTCCTATTCTTTTGATAGTGGCCATCCTAATAGATTCAAAATGCTATTTCATTGTGATTTTGATTTGCATTTCTCTTATGATTAGTGATGTTGAGCACCTTTTCCTATTCTTGTTGGCCATTCATATATCTTCTTTGGAAAATTATCTATGTGCATCATTTGTCCATTTTTAAAAATAAAATTATCTGGTTTGGCTTGTTTAGTGGGAGTTTCTTATATTTTGGATGAATAAGGATATTTAGATATTTTAAGCACAGGAAGACATGTTGCAGTGTATTTAATGGCTTTAAAAGTCATTGGTTAAGCTTAACAAATATATTTTAGATTAAGCTTTCAAAAGGACTTTAGTGAAGAACAGAGTCACAAGGGGAGGCAACATTCTTTGACTAAGAAAATTAGAAATCTGCCACTACATATCCCAGCTCTAGAGTCATGCTGCGCCATATAACCAAAATAAGGAGGCCATAGCAAGATCAGAAAACTTAGTCAAAAAGCCATTCTCAGAAAATCCTCATGATCAGGGAGGCACTGTTACAAATGCAGCTTCCAAAACACCTGCAAAAAGTCACTAGGAAATTGAATACCCTACACAACTCTTATAATTAATACTCATAGATCAAGCGACCACACATTAATACCTTTGTTAATGCTGCAAAAGAAAACCAGACACCATGTGATGGTCTTTGCAAGTAGAAAAAAAAAAAAACCCAGCATAAGTAGCCTTCATATCACATGAATCATGCGAATGTCATGACAATGTATCTGACTGGCAGAGCCAAAACCATATACAGAACTGTAGGTGCAAGAGTTTGTAGGAAAATGCAGAATTCTAGCCTCTGAAATATGAAACCATTCCAGAACTATATTAAGATGGCTATTGGGCTCCAATCCATCATATCTACCTCTAATTAAAGTAATGGAATTTACTTCTCTTTGTTTTCCTCTTGTTATGGTAAGAGTGAAAGAGGTTGGGTTTAGAAGTTTTCATTTATTAAAATCATCCTGGTATGATTTTCCTAAAATTCAAGTCTGATTATGTCATTCTTCTGCTTAGACCATGACATGTTAGTACAAAATATTTATTATTTATTATAATTATGTTAATTTGTTCTTTTTTTGATACTTCAAAAAGATGTACTCACTTACTGGCTTGCATATTGGTTCTTTTGGCAGTGAAAGAAGGTCAACCTTTGTGATTATATTCTAAATTAGATTAGCATGTGTGTATGCCAACTGTAGGCAACTCTACTTTTATTTATTAGCCATGATTAAGTTAATCCCAGTCACTGGTGTTCTTCTGGATAATGGACGGGAATAAACTGATAGAAATGAGAATTATTTGTAATATATAAGAAAGAAAAAATGAAAGTTAGAAGTCAGCTAGCGTCTAAGAATATTGAACTGTCCAATAAAATTAAAGCTGCTATATACATGAACAGGTAGGATAGCTTTATAATTGTCCAAAAATCAAATATGCAAAACCAGGTTTAGTCTGTATTTAATATGTAGATATTTGTTAGAAAAGTGATCTTTTTCAGAAGGAAACATAGTGGAATTTATATGTTTCTTATAAGTCAAAATGTTATACATTATTGAAAATGTCATTCCATATTAATCCTAAAATTACTACTCTATTTTGTCCCAAATAATTTAAAATCAAATTTAAAGACAGAAATATTGATGGAGTAAGTTTAGGAACCAAGTTTTCATTTTCAATAAAATGACAATTTCTAAAGAATTATAGTCCTTGAATAGAACTGTTAGAGATAATTTCTTCTAAAATAGCTCATGAAAGGAATATTGAGATTATTACATTTTGACTATAAAGCTGATATGGGATGCTATTATAGATTAAAATCTAAGAGAAAAAGTTTTCAAGAGGAATGTTGGTATGTTCCAATGTCCTTAGGAATTATAAAAATATATCCACATAAGCATATCACAATTTTCTTTTTACAGAACTATGGGATTTTCATCAATCCCCAGTTATCAGTGAAGGTTATTCATTCACTGATTCAAATGTATTTACTTAATGCCTACTGTGTTTCAGGCAGGCAGATAGCTAAGAGGTCATAAAAAGGAATAGAGAAAAAAATCTTTCCAGTGATGCTTGTATTCTAGTATAGATAGACACTAAACAAAATAAATAAACATAATAAAGTAATAAATCAGGTATTAACAAGTGCCATGGAGAAAAAATGAAGCAACAAATAAGGAGATGAAAGTCTTATGAAATTGAGAACTGGGTCAAGACCCAAAGTAGGTGAAATATAGCATTGTTTATAGGAAGAGTTCTCAAGGCAAAACCAGGGTTTTGTGCAAAATCTTTAGGTCAAAGGCTTGCCCAGAGTGTTTGGGGGATAGTAAAGAAGGACAGTGTGCTTGGAGGAAATAGTGGGGAGATGTAATTGGAGAGAAAAAGGAAAGTAAAATCAGTAGAGCCTCATACTACTACTACTACTACTACTACTAAGTTGCTTCAGTCGTGTCCGACCGACTCTGTGCGACCCCATAGATGGCAGCCCACCAGGCTTCGCCGTGCCTGGGATTCTCCATGCAAGAATACTAGAGTGGGTTGCCATTTCCTTCTCCAATGCATGAAAGTGAAAAGTCAAAGTGAAGTCACTCAGTCGTCTCCGACTCTTAGCGACCCTGTGGACTGTAGCCCACCAGGCTCCTCCGTCTATGGAATTTTCCAGGCAAGAGTACTGGAGTGAAGTGCCATTGCCTTCTCCAGTAGAGTCTCATAGGCTATCATAATGATTTGGTTATTCTTTTAAGTCATTGGACGGCTTAAAGAAAAAAAAGTAATTGGTCAGGGAGATTATAAGGAATAAATGTGGAGGAGAGGGACAAATTTAGAGACCAATAAAATAATCTAAGCAAGAAATTGTTACGGCTTGGATAATGGTACCGGAGCATGAAAGTGAAAAGAAGTAAAAGAATGATAAAAGCCATATTTTAAAAATATTCACTAGGGGAAGAGAATTAATACACATGATTTTAGCTACAGGTGTAGATATTTTCTATCTAGTAAAAAAAGAGGAGATGGAATGTATATTATTAAGTGATACAGGGACTTACTGATGTGCTATTCCTAGAATTTTTTCTCAGTTTGTAGCAGACTCACCAACTATGAGTGAATAAAGTGAACATATCTGGCAAATACAGCATGATTGCCATGGAACTCTATAGACTGTGTACTTTACATTGATAGTAATGTGTATAAAGTGTAAACAGCATGACGGTATATAAATTTCTGGCCATATTAGTTACTCATGTATAGGATCAGAGGAGACAGAGAGTTAGATTTAACTAGGGTTTTTAACTAGGGTTAGGGTTTTAAACTAGTGTTAGGATTTTGCTAAAATAAATACAAAATATAAAAGCAATGAGATTTAAAAATATATGGAAAGGATTGATTTTATTGATGGGATATGGAATCAAAACTAAGGTTGAAAATGATGATGTAAGCATGGTGAGGCATGTTAGATGGTAGTCAGGTCAATAGACTATAGGTCCTAGTGGATACGAAGGAATGAATGGAGTTGCAGTACTAAAGGGAGTGAATTAAAGTAACTAGAGAGCGGTATGCATGAAACTGAGATTAGGAAGAAGCTGTATTTGTTTATAATGACAGGATCCAGTGCCTGAAGGTAGAAGTGAAAGATTAATCCAGGGTGGAAGAAAAATTCGTAGAAAGAGAATCAGAGAAACCTAGAGAATAGGTAATAGAAGGATTGTACTTACAGACAATGAAATGACTAGAAATATGAGTAGTGTTGAAAGAAATGTCAGTATCAGTTCAGTTCAGGCGCTCAGTTGTGTCCGACTCTTTGCGACCCTATGAATCGCAGCAGGCCAGGCCTCCCTGTCCATCACCAACTCCCAGAGTTCATTCAGACTCACGTCCATCGAGTCAGTGATGCCATCCAGCCATCTCATCCTCGGTCGTCCCCTTCTCCTCCTGCACCCAATCCCTCCCAGCATCAGAGTCTTTTCCAATGAGTCAACTCTTCTCATCAGGTGGCCAAAGTACTGGAGTTTCAGCGTTAGCATTATTCCTTCCAAAGAAATCCCAGGATTGATCTCCTTCAGAATGGACTGGTTGGATCTCCTTGCAGTCCAAGAGACTCTCAAGAGTCTTCTCCAACACCACAGTTCAAAAGCATCAATTCTTCAGCGCTCAGCCTTCTTCACAGTCCAACTCTCACATCCATACATGACCACAGGAAAAACCATAGCCTTGACTAGACGGACCTTAGTCTGCAAATTAATGTCTCTACTTTTGAATGTGCTATCTAGGTTGGTCATAACTTTTCTTCCGAGGAGTAAGCATCTTTTAACTGCATGGCTGCTGTCACCATCTGCAGTGATTTTGGAGTATAGAGTAACTTAAGTCTTCCAAGCATAGACATCATCAATGTGCCCAATGACTGCAATTTTTCAATTGCCTGTGATTCAGAGATAGATGATTTTAGGGATAGAATTGGGAAAATGCCTGAAAAAATAAAAGAGAGAAAAGAGGACACCAAAAAATGGCACTGGAAGTATCAGGGGGAAAAGAATCACCACTGAGTATCACTCTAGGCAAGCTGTCGCTCCACTTACTTTTGTGAAGATGGACATACCTACAGGGACTGGCCATCTCTACACTAATGACTTTGTTGAAAATAATTCTGTGCAATGTCTCCTCTGCTTGTGGGGTTAAAGAAATGGGCTGGGCAGGATTGTATGCTGGTGGAATTTTAACATTCAGGATATAATTCACATCCTTCAAATTAACTCTATAAATTTTGAACCACCTGGTTATTATCTAAAATTAAACATGTGGAGAATTATATTAAAGGTTCTTTCTTAGAAATGGCTTTCCTCAATGTGCTAAGACTATAATATAACTTAATTAGAGAGCTTTGCTACCATCAGCAACTTAGTGTGTTGGAAACCAGCTATTTTAAATTACAAAATTTTCTCATTAGCCATTGAATAGTCCTAGAGATAAGAAAGCTTGCATTGCTGCATATTTCTCCCAAGCTGTCTTTGGAAATGGGATTGTTGTTCTCTTGGGTGTATTTTAGACTTCAGCTCTGCTAATTACCAGGAAAGGGGAATATTACATATGAGCAATCAGTTTTCACAGAAGAAATACATAAGGTAAAGGAGATTAGAGGTCATAAGAATGTCTGCTCATAAGTGCTTTATAATTTTTATACACTTTTAAAATATTACATTATTAGTAAGATGATCTTTGCTATACTTAGAGTAAGTTACTGTAAACATTTCTTTCTTAGTTATTTTTTATGTAGCAGGAGCAGAAAAATACTCTTTTTTGAGGGGTAACATAGCAAAAATACAAATTCACCCCATCAAAAACAAGCTGGTGAAACTCCTCAGTTGCATTGCTTATGTAATTTTTATTTTGTTTTTCCACAAGAGAAGGGTCTTAGCATTTTCATCATCTTGTTAGTTGCTCAGTCGTGCCCAACTCTTTGTGATCCCGAGTATAGCCTGCCCATCTCCTCTGTCCATGGAATTCTCCAGGCAAGAATACTAGAGTGGGTTCCCATTTCCTTCTGCAGGGGATCTTCCCAACCCAGGAATCGAACCTAGGTCTCCCAAATTGCAGGCAGATTCTTTGCCATCTGAGCCACAGGGAAGTCCATTTCATCACCTTCTACTAGGCTTCTCCGTCCGTGGGATTCTCCAGGCAAGAATACTGGAGTGGATTGCCGTTTCCTTCTCCAGGGGATCTTCCCAACCCAGGAACTGAACCCAGTTCTCCCGCATTGGAGGCAGACGCTTTAACCTCTGAGCCACCAGGGAAGTCCAGTTGCCATGATAGTTTTTTTCTAAAGACTTGTATTTCATAATCAAGAAAGAGGATAAAAGTTTTTGAGGGTTTAGAATTTAAATTTCTGGAGCTACATTAAAATTACCTTTACAATTCCATATATTCATTTTGATGAGTAAATATATTTTCAAGTATGCCTCTTCAAGTATTCAGTTCAGTTCAGTACCTTAGTTGTGTTCTGACTCTTTGCGACCCCATGAACCTCAGCACACCAGGCCTCCCTGTCCATCACCAACTCCCAGAGTCTATCCAAACTCATGTTCATTGAGTCGGTGATGCCATCCAACCATCTCATCCTCTGTCATCCCCTTCTCTTCCTGTCCTCAATCTTTCCCATCATCAGAGTCTTTTCAAATGAGTCAGCTCTTTGCATCAGGTGGCCAAAGTATTGGCGTTTCAACTTCAACATCAGTCCTTCCAATGAACACTCAGGACTGATCTCCTTTAGGATGAACTGGTTGGATCTCCTTGCAGTCCAAGGGACTCTCAAAAGTCTCCAACACCACAGTTCAAAAGCATCAATTCTTCTGCAATCAGCTTTCTTCACAGTACAACTCACATCCATACATGACCACTGGAAAAATCATAGCCTTGACTAGACAAACCTTTGTTGACAAAGTAAAGTCTCTGATTTTTAATATGCTGTCTAGGTTGGTCATGACTTTCCTTCCAAGAAGTAAACATCTTTTTACTTCATGGCTGCAGTCATCTGCAATGATTTTGGAGCCCCCCAAAATAAAGTCAGCCACTGTTTCCACTGTTTCCCCATCTATTTGCCATGAAGTGATGGGACCAGATGCCATGATCTTAGTTTTCTGAATGTTGAGCTTTTAAGTCAACTTTTTCACTCTCCTCTTTCACTTTCATCAAGAGGCTCTTTAGTTCTTCAAGTATTAATGTGTGCTTAAAAATACAACAAAGTCTTGAAAATAACCACTACAAATATATGCAACTTCTCATCAAAAGCAGCAATTAAGTGTCATAAGGTACATTTCATCCCTTTATTTGTTTAGAGGTAAAAATAAGAGGAGTAAAATGCACAGTCTGTAGCTGTTCAAACTCTAGATATTCAGTTACCTGGTGGTAGCTGATCATTAGATTAGATACATCCTAGCACATCACAGAGGGTGAAAAGTTTCCTCTAGAGACAAAGGTGCTTTAAAGCAATTTCACTTCTCATTATGTTTCCTGTAAGATTTTATTTGTGTCTGATTTAAAATAAGATATAATCTAGAGAGAGAAAGAAATCAAAAGATTAACATCATCTTATTATCTTGTATGAAATGGGCCTAGGCTCAGGCTTATGTGATGAAAACTATAGAAATTCTCTTTTATTTAAAATGAGGAGATTGTCACTGGATAGAAAATATGAGCAGACATATTAGTTTCGTGTTCTGGCATAGTTAACGTCTATGATAAAAATGTTTAGCTTTCTTGTTATACACCTAAATAACAGTTTTATGTTTTTTTTTTCATTCCTGGATTGTGACCTTTGTAAAATTTTTGCTAAGTGAAATATTAGGGCCTGCAATAAATATTAGTCAAATTTAATTGAATTATGAAAAAAATGTTTCTTTTACTTATTTCATCCTCAGCATTAGAAAACAGTAAACTTATAAAAGCATTTTTCACACACAGTGAAACTAATTCAGGTTATGTCCTGTAGAATTAGTTTTAGATATTGTAAATTTGAAAAACATATATTCTGACATTTTATGTGCCAATTACTTTCTGTGGAATTTATGTTGGGGAGTGTTAGGAAATAAGAATTAGGATACGCTTGCATTTCTATTGATGTTCATAATTTTGAGTGGGTTCTTACTACCCTGAAGCTGTTTAAAAACTAGAAAAAATAGACAAAATTTGTGGTACTCAAAAATATGCATCTTGATTCTTATTTTCCATTTTTCCCTTAACATAGTTGGTGGAAAAGTATTTTTCTCTTGAAAACAATCTCTGTCTTTGATTTCAAAGTTCTAAAAATAGCTTTTAGATAGTAAATTGTTCTGTAGTCATATAAATTAATAGACTCTTAATTAAGAAATTAGAAAAGACAATCCTTTATACTAATCAAGTTGTTTACAATAGCAAGTTTTTCAGTGCATTGAAAATATCTTCAGAATGTCAGTGGCTGTCAGGAGAAGTGTTTATTTCTTACTCTGAGATCTGAGAACCCAACTCCCCTGGGTTCATCTAGTTTAAGCTGTATATGAGGCTTCAGTTTAGTTTATGCTTTTCTCATTTTTCTTCATCATTCTTCAGCCAGCTACTACTCAGTGTATTTGCTCCTCATGGTAAATAGCAGCAGTGCAAGAGATCAAAACAAATCCTGCAAGATTTGAAACCTCTGCTTTTATTATGCTCACTAAAATTCCACTGGCCATGGAAACTCACATGGCCAAGCTTAATATCAGTGAGGTGAGAAATTATCTCTCACAGTGAGGTAGGTGAAGAGACAATGGCATAGAGGGAACAAAGAAATAATGGAAAACAGTGTAATCTACCACAGTGTCAAGTGTGATTAAATAGCAGTTCCTCTCCCATCCTCCAGAAAAACCATAGTAAACTGTCTATATTAGCAGTGGGGATGGCCATTATGGTCATTCAATTCTAATATTTCTTCCACTCAACCCCATCCCTCTCTAATAACCAAACTAATTCATTCATAGCTGCAGAATAGAGAGATGTTATGGGAAGATGAACTGTAAAGAAAAGAAATAAATTAAATTTCGTGGGCTTCCCAGATGACTCGGATGGTAAATAATCTCCCTGTAATACAGGAGACCTGGGTCTGCTCCTTGGAGAAGATGAAAGGGAAGTGACTTCTTGCTCTGTATGACTGGCTGATGTTTAAATGGAGGCAATATTGTGGGATCTGTCCTTGGTGCTGAACACATTCTCCTGATGGCACTTTCCAGGTGCACCATTCAGAACATAAGCAATACTTTTCTCTCAGTCGATGGCTTCGCTATTCCTTTCTGTTGTGTGTATGTGTAGTTCACTCCTCATAGTCTCTAGAGTCTTGGCACACTTTTTAAACATTTCTCTTTAGTAGGACTTAAAAGAGCTCTAGGCTCACTCTCCTATCTTGCTTATTTCTGTTTCAAAGAAGCACTCATGCATATTTTGGCATATCAGTGAAAAGTAGTCCAGTTCTTCCCTAGAAGCACTCAGTTACCTGTTTCTTCCCTGCTTAAGCAGCTCTCTAAGCAACTTCTTTCACTTGCTTTCCATTTGTTCCCAAACTGAGAAGGACATACTTCAAAATTTTCATTAAAGGCCTTAGAAAATTTGCCTGCTATAATTAATAAGAAAGATGTATTTTCACTCTCCCATCCTTTTCCACAAGATTAAAGGGGTGGGAATTATGAAGGGTAGCAATTTTCTTTCAAAAAGCCAAATGAAAGATAACTTCTTTTTATTTTATAGCATATTTTAATTGAAATATAGTTGGCGTATAATATTATGTTAGTTTCAAGTGTACCACATAATGATTTGACATTTGCATACGAAATGATGCCCGCACTAAGTCTAGTAACCATCTGACCCATATAAATTTACCAAGTTCCTTTGCTGTGTATTACATCCTCATAACATTAATTACACAACCATAGGTTTGACTCTCTTAATCCGCTTCACCTACTTCACTCATCCCCTACTCCCTCCCTTCTGACAACCACTCGTTTGCCCTCTATATTTATGAGTCTGTTTTCATTATATTTTGTTTGGTTGGTTTTTGAGACTGCACATAAAAGTGAGATCGTGGTATTTGTCTTTCTCTGTTTGACTTATTCAACTTTGCATAGTTGCTCTAGATCCATTCATGTTGTTGCAAAAGGCAAGATTTCATTTTTGAAGGCCAATATTCAATTATATATATGCATACATATATATTATATCCTTTTATTCATTCATCTATCAATAGACGTTTAGGTTGCTTCTATATGTTGGCTATTTATATAGGGTGCACACATTTTTTTCAAATTAGTGTTTTTGCTTTGAGTAATTACACGAGTAAAATTGTTGAATCAAAGAGCAATTTTATTTTTAATTTTTTTGAAACCTCTATACTATTTTCCATAATGATCCCACCTACAGCACACAAGGGTTTCTTTTCTCCACAACTCTCTTGTTGCATTTTTGATACCATTCTGAAAGATGTGAGGTGATATCTTATTACGGTTTTGATTTGCATTTCCCTGATGATTAGTTATGTTGAGCGTTTTTTTCATGTGCCTTTTGGCCATTTGTATGTCTTCTTTGGAAAAAATGTCTATTTAGTTCCTATGCTTTTTTAAAAACAAGGCTGTTGGAGTTTTTGATGCTGTGTAAGTTCTATGTATATTTTGGATATTAACCTTTTATTAGGTTTATCAGAAATATCTTCTTCCTTTTTATAGGTGGACTTTTCATTTATTGATAGCTTCCTTTCTGTGCAAAAGCTCTTTAATTTAATGTTATCTCATTTGTTTCTTTTTGCTTTTGTTTCCCTTGCCTGAGAAGATATATCTAAAGAATTTAGAAAAGACCAGTGTCAAAGAGTGTACTGACTATGTTCTTTTCCAGGAGTTCTGTATATTCAAATTTTATATTTAAATCTTTAATCCATGTTGAATTAATTTTTACATGATATGAGAAAGTAGTCCAATTTGATTTTATTTCATGTAGCTGTCCAGTTTTCCCAATGCCATTTATTAAAGAGGCTGTTTTTTTCCCATGATTAACTCTTACCTCCTTTGTTGCAGTTTAATTGACTATATAAATACATGGGTTTATTTCTGAACTCTCTATTCTGTTGATCTATGTGGTTTTTGTGCCAGTACCATGCTATTTTGGTTACTGTAGCTTTATTATATTAATAATATTAATTTTTCCCACTCTATTAACATGACATATATTTCCATTTGTTATCTTCAGTGCTCTTTGTCACTGTCTTATAGTTTCCAAGCACTGGTGTTTTACCTCCTAAGTTACAGTTTTTTCCCCTGGATATTTTATTATTTTTGATATGATTACAAATGAGATTGTTTTCTTTCCTGATAGTTTTTTGTTAATGTGCAGAAATGCAACAGATTTCTATATGTTAATATTGTATCCTGAAGTATTAGTGAATTTATTTCTTAGTTCTAATAGTTTTTTGCTGGTATTATATAGTATCATGTCACCTGCAAATATTGATAGTGTTCCTTCTTCCTTTCAAATTTAGGTTTCTTTTATTTCTTTCCCCCGTTTTATTTCTGCAGCTAGAACTTTCAATACTATGTTGAATAAAAGTGGCACAAGTGCACATTCTTGTCTTGTTTCTAATCTTAGAGACAATGCTTTTGACTTTTCAGTGTTGATTATGATATTGGCTGAGTTGGTCATGTTTAGTATTTATTATATTGAGGTACATTTCCTCCACACCCACTTTGTTGAGAATTAACATAAATATGTTGAATTTGGGCAAAGCTTTTCCTGCATCTGTTGAGATTATATTGTAACTTTTATTCTTTAGTTTATTAATGAGGTTTGGGGTATTAGCTAATATGCAGATATTGAAATATCCCTGCATCACTGGGATAAGTCCCACTTGACCATGGTATATGATATTTTAATAAACTGTTGAATTATTTGCTAATATTTTATTGAGGATTTGCATCTATGTTCTCAGTGATACTGACCTTTAATATTCTTTGTCTTTGGTTTTTGATATCAAGGCGATGTTGGCCTCATAATTTGATCTCAGAAGTGTTCCATCTTCTTCAACTTTTTGTGGAAGGATAGGTGTTAAATCTTTGTTAAATGTTCAGTAGAATTCACTTGTGAAGCTATCTGCCCGTAGACTTTTTAATTGTTGACAGCTTCTTTTTTAAATTACTGATTCAGTTTTATTGCTTGTAATTGGTCTGTTCATATTTTACATTTCTTCCTGATATTTTTTATTGTCCAGTATTTTGTCATATAATTGTTGGTAGTAATTGCTTATGATCCTTTGTATTTCTGTGGTGTCAGATCCTCTTCTAGTTCTGATTTTATGTTTAGGCTCCCGCTTTTTCCTGATGAGTCTGTCGAAGCACTTGCCAATTTTGTTTATCTTTTCAAAGAATCAGCTCTTCCTTTTATTGACCTTTTGATCTATATTTTATTTATTTTTAAATTTCTGGTCTGATCTTTATTTTTTTATTTCCTTCTACAAACTTTAGATTTTTTCTCCTTCTAGTTAGTTTGGATCTAAGTTTGCTATTTATTTTAGATTTTTCTTATTTCCTGAGGTGGTCTTTTATCATTATAAACTATCCTCTTAGAATATATATCTGCATCTACAATAAATATATCTGCATATAATTATTTCTGTTTCTCCACCCAACATAGGTAAATTCTAGACTTTTTGGTTTTAATCTCAGTGATGCAATAACATGAATGTTTTTGCAAAACCTAGCCATGAATCTTATTCCCTATACTATATTATGACTGATCTTTTAGAGACTTAAAGATCTTGTGAAAGTTAAAAACTCTTTCAGAAATTTAAGCAGTTCCATTTCTACTATAAAAATTTTGATTGAATATTAATTTTTTCTCTAGCCCCCTCTTAAATATGTTAATTTTTAGTAGGTAAATGGTTAAAAGGCATTTATAAAAAAGAACACAGAGATTATGAAATAAATAGTAAAATGTTTAATCTCACAATTTAAAAATGCAAATCAAGCTAAGAGACTTTTTATCAAATAATATTACATTTTTTAAATATATAAAAGTAGCAAAATAAATGGTCAGATATTATTGAGAGAAACTATTACACAATTGCTTCTTCCTTGTATAACTGATTTGTTTCTTTCTTATTTGCATGCCTAATAGCTAAAAACACTATTTCAATCTAGTGGTTTTTGTAGTATTTTTACCTCACCATGACACTTTGGTCTAAATCAAACTTGAAAATTTTTATTAAGGCTATGAGAGAGTCACTTCCTAGGCAGGTTGATAAGTCTGTGGTCCCCAAGGAGGAAAAAGGGGTCTGGGACTCTGGAGGAGACGGTGTCTGGAGTTCTCAAGGAGGAGAAAATGACAAATGTTTTTTCTTTAAGCCCAGAGCTGATGATTGCACAATAAAACAACTCATCACATGAAAAGATGCTCAACATCACTCATTTTCAGAGAAATGCAAATCAGAACCACAATGAGGTACCATCTCATGCTGGTCAGAATGGCTGCTATCAAAAAGTCTACAAACAATAAATGCTGGAGATGGTGCAGAGAAAAGGGAACCCTCTTACACAGTTGGTGGGAATGCAAAGTAGTATAGCTACTATGGAGAACAGTGTGGAGATTCCTTAAAAAACTGTAATATTTAAGAGGTTCCATATGACCAGCAATCCCACTGCTGGGCATAAACACTGAGGAAACCAGAACTGAAAGACACATGTGTACCCTAATGTTCATTGCAGCACTGTTTATAATAGCTGGGACCTGGGAGCAACCTAGATGTCCATCAGCAGACAAATGGATAAGAGAGCTGTGGTACATATACACAATGGAATATTACTCAGTCATTAAAAAGAATGCATTTGAATCAGTTCTAATGAGGTGGATGAAACTGGAGCCTATTATACAGAGTGAGCCAGAAAGAAAAACACCAATATAGTATACTAATGCATTTATATGGAATTTAGAAAGATGGTAATGATAACCCTATATGCAAGACAGCCAAAGAAACATGGATGTATAAAACAGTCTTTCGGACTCTGGGAGAAGGCGAGGGTGGGATGATATGAGAGAATAGCACTGAAACATGTATGTTATCATATGTGAAATAGATCACCAGTCAAGGTTCGCTGCATGAGACAGGGTGTTCCAGGCTGGTGCACTGGGATGACCCTGAAAGATGGGATGGGGAGGGAGGTAGGAGTGGGGTTCAGGATGGAGAACACATGTACACCCATGGCTGATTCATGTCAATGTACGGCAAAAACCATTACAATATTGTAAAGTAATTAGCCTCTAATTAAAATAAATTAATTAATTAAAAAATAAAAAACTCATCTTGCTCAAGGATATATTTTTCCTTAAACTCTGTACCCATGATTATATACCAACAATGTATCCCGTTGGAGGACATGTTTCTCCTTCATGAGAACCTTCTGACTAATGCTGTCATGTTAAAATGTATATTTTGGGAGTGGGTCTGGTAAGACCTTTCTATTATTAGCTCTAATCCCATTATCTTAAAATGTAAATTGTGGGAGTGGGTTTGGTAAGACCTTTATAATCTTGAGATATTCTTTTGTTTACTGTAATAACCAATTGAAAAAGTATATAGCTCCCCTGCTAGGACTAGCAAGGGGGGCACTCTCCATCCCCCTTCTGATGTCTATGTCAGAAGCTTTCTCTGTCCCTTTTTCACTTTAATAAAATTGTGCTACACAAAAGCTCTTGAGTGATCAAACCTGGTCCCTGGTCCCAAAGCTAAATTTTCTTCTTCAGAGATCATGAATCCAACCCCATTCACCATAAGCTATCAGCTAGCCCAGCTACATCTACATGTATTTTATAAAAGGCAAAACAACAACCAATCAGCATACCAACAACAATAACAATAAAAACAAAAAAAAAAACTCCTTTTTCATTTGCAGTTTCTCCATTAACCATATGATACTCTTAAGTAACTGGACTCAGAAATGTGTTTATAGTTACTGAGAAAGAATAAGATCATAGCTTGTGTATAGAAGGGTTTGGGATGAGGTGAAATAAGGTAGAATTACCTGATAGCTTACCGGAAAAAAATGTGTCCAAAGTTGTAACTGTCGTAATGACTGTTGTGTCCTAAGTCATGACTGCTAGTAATGTAGGGGTCCACTCTTCCTTCTGGCTTCTTTTAATTTTCCCCTCAGATTTAGCTTGTCTTTCAGCTTCCCATTGATACTGATTATTTTTCTAATAAATTCTTTATTATTATTATTATTGCAGCCAGAGTCAGCTCTGTGCTTTCATAGGGGTATTGTGCAAGATTTGCAGATGATCAAACTGGAACTCAGAAAATCATATGATATTAATCATACAGTTAAAAAACTAGTAAAGTTAGGAAACTGGGATTCCAGTCTCAAACTGAAACCATATACCTCAGATTGGGACTTGAACCCATTGGCTGGGACTCGAACCCAGCCACAACTTTGCTTGGGACTTGAACCAATGTGTCTGGACTCAATCCACCAACCCGCACCTAACCCACATGCTACTCAACACAGCCACCCTGCTGGACTTGAACCCACGTGGCTGGGACTCAAATCCAGCCAAAATCCGTGGTACCTGGTTTCAGAACCTAATGAAGATCAGGTTCTTGATGTCTCATTGCTGAAAGAATTCAGTGAAAGACAAAGGGATAGGTTAAGAAGTGGATTTATTCAGATACAGAGAGAAGCACACCCCACAGAGCCTGGGGCATCACAGAGGGTGAGCATGGCTGTGAAATGTGGCATGGTTAGTTTTTATAGGCTGGGCAAGTTCATATGTTAATGAGTGGGAGGATTATTCCAACCATTTTTGGGAAGGGACAGAGATTTCCAGGATTTGGGCCACTGCTCACTCCTTGGTCTTTTAACAGTGCCTTGGAACTGTTATGGCACCTCTGGGTGTGTCATTTCACTTGCTGATTGAAGATCAAGGTCTAGTCTTGTCTACCATCTTGGTCCCATTTGATTCTAATTGGTTTATATTGTGTCCTTGGGCTATGTCACGGAGTGGCGCTGGAGCAAACAGTGGCCACGTGGTGCTGGAGTGGCTGTGAGGAGATACCCTGTGGCCAAGGTCAGGAGCAGCAGCTGTGCTTCCCTGGAGGGGCCATGAGGAGATACACCAAGTCCAAGGTCAGAGAGAACCCAGTAAGAAGGTAGGCGCTGGAGCCGTGGCTGCACAGTGCTGGAGCGGCTATGGGGAGATACCCCACATCCAAGGGCAAAGGAGAAGCCCTGGAAAAATGGTAGGAGGGGCAAATTCACGTTTAGAATCAAACGCCATTCCCACAAAGATGCTCAGAGGGCTCAAACAAACTCTGTGTGCACCAGGACCCAGAGACCCCACAGAGACTGAGACAGAACTGTGTTTGAGCATCTCCTGTGGAGGTATGGGTCAGCAGTGGACTGCTAAAGCAACAGGAGCTCTGGGTGCAGCAGGCTTGGGTATGGCATAAGCTCTATTGGAGCAGGTTGCCATTAACCCCACCATAGAGCTGCCAGAACTTACACAGAACTGGGAAATAGACTCTAGGAAGGCACAAAGAAAACCTTGTGTGCACCAGGACACTGGAGAAAGAAAGAGTGACCCCACAAGAGACTGGCCTAGACTTGCCTGGGAGTGACCAGGAGTCACCAGCGGAGGTGTGGGTTGGTGGTGGCCTGATGCAGGGTTGGGGGCATTGAGTGTAGTGCCCCCAGTACATTCATGGGATCTTTTGAAACAGGTCACCATTATCTTCATTACCTCCACCATAGTTTGGCCCTAGGTAAATAGCAGGGAGGGATCAGAGCTCCACCCATCAACAGAAAATTGGATTAAAGATTTACTGAGTATGCCTTCCACCCCATCAGAAAAAGGCCCAGTTTCCCCCTCAGTCTCTCCCATCAGGAAGCTTCCATAAGCCTCTTATCTGTCTCCATCAGAGGGCAGACAGACTGAAAACCACAGTCACAGAAAGCTAACCAATCTGATCACAAAGTCCACAGCCTTGTCTAATTCAATGAAACTATGAGCGGTGCCATGTATGGCCACCCAAGATGGATGGGTCATGTTGGAGAGTTCTGAGAAAATGTGGTCCATTGGAGGAGGGACTGGCATACTACTTCAGTATTCTTGCCTTCAGAACCCCATGAACAGTATGAAAAGGCAAAAACATAGGACACTGAAAGATGAACTCCACAGGTCGGTAGGTGCCAAATATGCTACTGGAGATCAGTGGAGAAATAACTCCAGAAAGAATGAAGAGGCCAAGCCAAAGCAAAAACAACACCCAGTTTTGGATGTGACTGGTGATAGAAGCAAGGTCCAATGCTGTAAAGAGCAATATTGCACAGGGACCTAGAACGTTAGGTCCGTTAATCAAGGCAAATTGGAAGTGGTCAAAGAGGAGATGGCAAGAGTGAACATCGACATTTTAGGAATCAGCGAACTGAAATGGACTGGAATGGTGAATTTAACTCAGATGACTATTGTGTCTACTATTTTGGACAAGAATTCCTTTAGAAGAAATGGAGTAGCCAATACAGTCAACAAGAGTCCAAAATGCAGTACTTGGGTGCAATCTCAAAAACAACAGAATGATCTCTATTCATTTTCAAAGCAAACCATTCAATATTACGGTAATTCAATTCTATGCCCTGAGCAGTAATGCTAAAGAAGCTGAAGTTGAACGTTTCTATGAAGACTTACAGGATCTTCTAGAACTAACACCCCCCAAAAGACAAACTAGCACCCCAAAAAGGACATTTTCATTATAGGGGACTGGAATGCAAAAGTAAGAAGTCAAGAAATACCTGGAGTAACAGGCAAATTTGGCTTCAAACTACAGAATAAAGCAGGGCAAAGGCTAACAGTGTTTTTCCAAGAAAATGCACCAGTCATAGCAAACGCTGTCTTCAAACAACACAAGAGAAGACTCTCTTCACATGGACATCACTAGATGGTCAACACCGAAATCAGGTTGATTATATTCTTTGCAGGCAAAAATGGAGAAGCTCTATACAGTCAGCAAAAAGAAGACTGGGAGCTGACTGTGGCTCAGATCATGAACTCCTTATTGCCAAATGCAGACTTAAATAGAAGAAAATATTGAAAAGCACTAGACCATTCAGGTATGACCTAAATCAAAGCCCTTACAATTATACAGTGGAAGCGAGAAATAGATTCAAGATATTAGATCTAATAGAGTGCCTGATGAACTATGGATGGAGGTTCATAACATTGTACAGGAGACAGGGATCAAGACTATCCCCAAGAATAAGAAACGTAAAAAGGCAAAATGGCTGTCTGAGGAGGCCTTACAAATAGCTGTGACAAGAAGAGAAGTGAAAAGCAAAGGAGAAAAGGAAAGATATACCCATTTGAATGCAGAGTTCCAAAGAATAGCAAGGAGAGATAAGAAAGCCTTCCTCAGCGACCAATGCAAAGAAATAGAGGAAAACAATAGAATGGGAAAGACTAGAGATCTCTTCAAGAAAATTAGAGATACCAAGGGAACATTTCAGGCAAAGATGGGCTCAATAAAGGACAGAAATTGTGTGGACCTAACAGAAGCAGAAGATATTAAGAAGAGGTGGAGAAATACACAGAACTACACAAAAAAGATCTTCACGACCCAGATGATCATGATGGTGTGATCATGATGGTGTGATCACTCACCTAGAGCCAGACATCCTGGAATGTGAAGTCAAGTGGGCCTTAGGAAGCATCGCTATGAACCAAGTTAGTGGAGGTGACAGAATTCCAGTTGAGGTATTTAAAATCCTAAAAGATGATGCTGTCAAAGTGCTACAGTCTGTATACCAGCAAATTTGGAAAACTCAGCAGTGGCCACAGGACTGGAAAAGGTCATTTTTCATTCCAATCCCAAAGAAAGGCAATGCCAAAGACTGTTTAGACTACCACACAATTACACACATCTCACAGGCTAACAAAACAATACTTAAAATTCTCCAAGCCGGGCTCCAACAATATGTGAACTGTGAATCTCCAGATGTTCAAACTGGTTTTAGTAAAGGCAGAGGAGCCAGAGATAAAATTGCCAACATCCACTAGATCATCAAAAAAGCAAGAGAGTTCCAGAAAAACATCTACTTTGTTGACTATGCCAAAGCCTTTGACTCTGTGGGCCCCAGGAAACTGTGGAAAATTCTTCAAGGGATGGAAATACCAGACCACCTGACCTGTCTCGTGAGAAATCTGTATGCAGATCAGGTAGCACCAGTTAGAACTGGACATGGAACAACAGACTGGGTCCAAATTGGGAAAGGAGTTCGTCAAGGCTGTATATTATCACTCTGCTCATTTAACTTATATGCAGAGTACATCATGAGAAACGCTGGGTGGAAAAAGCACAAGCTGGAATCAAGATTACTGGGAGAAATAGCAATAACTTCAGATATGCAGATGACACCACCCTTATGACAGAAAAGGAAAAACCACTAAACAGCCTCTTGATAAAAGTGAAAGAGGACAGTGAAAAAGTAGGTTTCCAGCTCAACATTCAGAAAACTAAGATCATGGCATCTAGTCCCATCACTTCATGGCAAATAGATGGGGAAACACTTTAAATAGTGACAGACTTTATTTTCTTGTGCTCTCAAATTGCTGCTGATGGTGACGACAGCCATGAAATTAAAAGACACTTGCTGCTTGGAAGAAAAGTTATGACCAAACTAGACAGCATTTTAAAAAGTAGAGACATTATTTTGCCAACCAAGGTCTGTCTAGTGAAGGCTATGTTTTTCCCAGTAGTCATGTATGGATGTGAGAGTTGAACTATAAAGAAAGCTGAGCACCAAAGAATTGATGCTTTTGAACTGTGGTGTTGGAGAAGACTCTTGAGAGTCCCTTGGACTGCAAGGAGATCCAACCAGTCCATCCTAAAGGAGATCAGTCCTGGGCATTCATTGGAAGGACTGATGTTGATGCTGAAACTCCAATACTTTGCCCACCTGATGCGAAGAACTGACTCATTTGAGAAGACCTTGATGCTTGTAAGATTGAAGATGGGAGGCGAAGGGACAATAGAGGATGAGATAGTTGGATGGCATCACCGACTCAACGGACATGAGTTTGGGTGGACTCCGGGTTTTGGTGATGGACAGGGTGGCCTGGTGTGCTGCAATCCATGGGGTCAGAAAGAGTCGGACATGATTGAGTGATTGAACCAAACAGAACTGAGCTATATCACTCTTTCAAAAGCTGAGCCCTGCTCCTTCCCACCTGTTACAAAGGCACTTTCTACTTTTGATAAAGATTTAATCCTCAACCATACAATAGAGTTCAACACTCAGGTGAAGTATTTTCTGCTTCTAAGACTATATGATTTTCTCAATGTATATATACTTAATAGACAAAACTCAATTTAAATAAAGCATACTATGATTATATAATAATCTTTAACTTTTCAGGTATTTATTTTAAATTAGTGATAAGCTCAACATATTTTTAATATATGTCTATAAATCTCTGTATCTATATTTATATGTAGTACTTGCATATTTTCCTGCAAAACATATTTTAGTTACATTATTTAAAAACATTTTTTTCTGTTTGATATTTTTCTATTCCAACCTAATCAAAACTTCATTCTCATACTTTGAAAAGTAGTTCATATGTTATGTAATTGCATTGCAGAACATTATTCACCATCACATGATATAATCTATGGAGTGATTTCATGAGGCCAGCTCTCTGCTTGGTTGCCATATAATGAAAAATGCTTTTATTCCTCTTGAATTTTTCAAGTCACACCTTCTCTCTGCACAATAATTCCTGCATATATTGAAAAGAAACACTCCCACCTACAAAGCAGCATAGGTTAGGGTGCTTTGAATGCATGACTGAATTGAAGATGCTGTGCTCTAAGTAATGTTCTTGTATACATTGATATTAAGATTTGAGTTTTGGAGTAATTTGAAAACTCAGTGCAACTCAGTATCCTAGTATTGATTTTGCAAATGTTTCTGATAAAAACTGGTGGGATTTATGAAGAGTGCTTTCTTGGTAAAGTTCTATATACCTTCTTACATATATAAAGAATATATTTTAAAAAGAAACAAGCAAATCATTTGAGGCAAAGTGATTTTTTTCTGAGTTTCAGTTCAGTCACTCACTCGTGTCTGACTCTTCATGACCCCATGGACTGAAACAGGCCAGGCCTACCTGTCCATCACCAACTCCGAGAGCCTACTCAAACTCATGTCCATCGAGTCAGTGATGCCATCCATCCATGTCATCCTTTGTCGTCCCCTTCTTTTCCTGCCTTCAATCTTTCCCAGCATCAGGGTCTTTTCCAAAGAGTCAGTTCTTTGCATCACGTGGCCAAAGTATTAGAGTTTCAGCTTCAGCATCAATCCTTTCAGTGAATATTCTGGACTGATTTCCTTTAGGATGGACTGGTTGGATCTCCTTGCAGTCCAAGGGATTCTCAAGTCTTCTCCAACACCACAGCTCAAAAGCATCAATTCTTCGGCACTCAGCTTTCTGTATAGTCCAACTCTCACATCCATACATGACCACTGGAAAAACCATAGCTTTCAATAGATGAACTTTGTTGGCAAAGTAATGTCTCTGCTTTTTAATATGCTGTCTAGGTTGGCCATAGCTTTTCTTCCAAGGAGCAAGCGTCTTTTAATTTCATGGCTGCAGTCACCGTCTGCAGTGGTTTTGGAACCCCCTAAATAAAGTCTCTCACTGTTTCCACTGTTTCCCCATTTTTTTTTTTTTTTTTTGCCACAAAGTAATGGGACTGGATGCCATGATCTTAGTTTTCTGAATGTTGAGTTTTAAGTCAACATTTTCACTCTCCTCCTCCACTTTCATCAAGAGGCTCTTTAGTTCTTCACTTTCTGCCTTAATAATGGTGTCTTCTGTGTATCTGAGGTTACTTATATTTCCACGGCAGTCTTGATTCCAGCTTGTGCTTCTTCCACCCCAGCATTTCACATGATGTACTCTGCATATACGTTAAATAAGCAGGATGGCAATATATAATCCTGACTGTATATATCCTCCTTTCCCAATTTACAACCAACTGTTGTTCCATGTGCGGTTCTAACTGTTGCTTCTGACCTGCATATGGATTTCTCAGGAGGCAGGTCAAGTGGCCTGGTTTTCCCATCTCTTGAAGAATTTTCTACAGTTTGTGGGGTCCACATAGTCAAAGGCTTTCACATAGTCAATAAAGCAGAAATAGATGTTTCTCTAGAACTCTCTTGCCTCTACTATGATCCAGCAGATGTTGGCAACTTGATCTCTGGTTCCTCTGCCTTTTCTAAATCCAGCTTGAACACCTGGAAGTTCACAGTTCATGTACTGTTGAAGCCTGGCTTGGAGAATTTAGAGCATTACTTGGCCAGTGTGTGAGATGAGTGCAATTGTGCGGTAGTCTGAACATTCTTTGGCATTGCCTTTCTTTGGGATTGGAATGAAAATTCCAGGACCTTTTCTAGTCTTGTGGCCACTGTTGAGTTTTCCAAATTTGCTGGCATATTGATGGCAGCATTTTCACAGCATCATCTTTCAAGATTTGAAATAGCTCAACTGGAATTCCATCACCTCTACTAGCTTTGTTTATTGTGATATTTCCTAATGCCCACTTGACTTCACATTTCAGGATGTCTGGCTCTAAGTTTGTGATCATACCATGGTGGTTATCTCAGTCATGAAGATCTTTTTAATATAGTTTTTCTGTGTATTCTTGTACCTCTTCTTAATATCTTTTGCTTCTGTTAGGTCCATACAATTTCTGTTCTTTATTGCACTCATCTTTGCATGAAAAATTCCCTTGGTATCTCTAATTTTCTTAAAGAGATCTCTAGTTTCCCATTTTGTTTTCCTCTATTTCTTTGCATTGATCACTGAGAAAGGCTCCCTTATCTCTCCTTGCTATTCTTTGGAAAGCTGCATTCAAATAGGAATATCTTTCCTTTTCTCCTTTGCCTTTAGCTTCTCCTCTTTTCTCAGCTATTTCTAAGGCCTCCGCAGACAACCATATCACCTTTTTGTATTTCTTTTTCTTGGGGATAGTCTTGATTACTGCCTCCTCTACGAGGTCACGAACCTCCATCCATAGTTCTTCAGGCACTCTGTCTATTAGATATAATCCCTTGAATCTATTTGTCACTTCCATTGTATAATCATAAGGGATTTGATTTAGGTCATACCTGAATGGCTTCCCTGGTAGCTCAGACAGTAAAGTGTCTGCCTGCAATGCAGGAGACCCAGGTTTGATTCCTGGGTCGGGAAGATCCCCTGGAGAAGGAAATGGCAATCCACCCCGGCATTCTTGCCTGGAAAATCCCATGGATGGAGGAGCCTGATAGGCTACAGTCCATGGGGTTGCAAAGAGTTGGACATGACTGAGCAACTTCTTCATACCTGAATGGTCTAGTGGTTTTCCCTACTTTCTTCAATTTAAGTGTGAATTTGACAATAAAGAGTTAATTTTCTAGGAGGAAATTATATAGTTCAGTAAACAACATATTTTGCAGAGCTCTTGAAAATGATAGTTTGGTTTAAGGATATTGAAATGGTAATGTACATTGCCCTAAAAAAGCAATGGAATTAAAGGATTTCACATCTTAATGTGCTGAATTAATAAGTAGAAGAGGTGTTTAGAGTATAAAATTTGTTATATTGCTTAAAGTTGAGTTTAACTGCACCATCATCCCATTGTTGGTGAAGAATTTACTTTTTTGCACAGGAATCATGGTACCAAATTATTATATCTTTTGTGTTATATCAAATATCCTCAGGTTTGAATATTCATAATTCAGTTTATATATTTGTGGAAGTAGAGATCACAGGGAAAGACAACTAAGTCCTGTCCATTGGCAGTCTGATGAATAAACACAAGCACACACACATGTGTGCACAAATCACAGACTCCAAATTCAAATAAAGAAAGACCTATACATGATTTCATTGTATTTATTTTTAAAATCACATGAAACAAAGAAATAAAACAAACAGTTGTATATATACACACATATATACATATATACTGATGGTTACTATATGTATATACTGATGATGGGCCTAGATCTGATAGACAGAGTGTCTGATGAAATATGGATGGAGGTTCATGACATTGTACAGGAGACAGGGATCAAGACCATTCCTAGGAAAAAGAAATGCAAAAAAAGCAAAATGGCTGTCTGAGGAGGCCTTACAAATAGCTGTGAAAAGAAGAGAAGTGAAAAGCAAAGGAGAAAAGAAAAGATATAAGCATCTGAATGCAGAGTTCCAAAGAATAGCAAGGAGAGATACGAAAGCCTTCCTCAGAGACCAATGCAAAGAAATAGAGGAGAACAACAGAATGGGAAAGACTAGAGATCTCTTCAAGAAAATTAGAGATACCAAGGGAATATTTCAGGCAAAGATGGGCTCAATAAAGGACAGAAATTGTATGGACCTAACAGAAGCAGAACATATTAAGAAGAGGTGGCAAGAACACACAGAAAAACTATATAAAAAAGATCTTCATAACCCAGATAATCACGATTATGTGATCACTCACACTCACCTAGAGCCAGACATCCTGGAATGAGAAGTCAACTGGGCCTTAGGAAGCATCACTGTGAACAAAGCCAGTGGAGGTGATGGAATTCCAGTTAGCTATTTCAAATCCTGAAAGATAATGCTTTGAAAGTGCTGCCCTCAATATGCCAGCAAATTTGGAAAACTCAGCAGTGGCCACAGGACTGGAAAATGTTAGTTTTCATTCCAATCCCAAAGAAAGGCAATTCCAAAGGATGTTCAGACTACTGCACAATTGCACTCATCTCACATGGTAGTAAAAGTAATGCTCTAAATTCTCCAAGCCAGACTTCAATAGTACATAAACTGTGAACTTCCAGATGTTAGAGTTGGTTTTAGAAAAGGCAGAGGAACCAGAGATCAAATTGCCAACATCTGATGGATCATCGAAAAAGCAAGAGAGTTCCATGAAAACATCTATTTCTGCTTTATTGACTATGCCAAAGCCTTTGACTGTGTGGCTCACAATAAACTGTGGAAAATTCCTCAAGAGATGGGAAAACCAAACCCCCTGACCTGCCTCTTTAGAAACCTGTATGCAGGTCAGGAAACAACAGTTGGAACTGGATATGGAACAACAGACTAGTTCTAAATAGGAAAAGGAGTACGTCAAGGCTGTATATTGTCACCCTGCTTATCAACTTCTATGCAGAGTATATCATGAGAAATGCTGGGTGGAGGAAGCACAAGCTGTAATCAAGATTGCTGGGAGAAATATCAATAACCTCAGATATGCAGATGACACCACCCTTATGGCAGAAAGTGAAGAAGAACTAAAGAGCCTCTTGATGAAAGTAAATGAGGAGAGTGAAAAAGTTGACTTAAAGATCAACACTCAGAAAACAAATATCATGGCATCCGGTCCCATCACTTCATGGCAAATAGATTGGGAAACAGTGGCTGATTTTTTGGGGATGGGGGGGTGGGGGGCGGTGCTCCAAAATCACTGCAGATGGTGATTGTAGCCATGAAATTAAAAGACGCTTACTCCTTGGAAGGAAAGTTATGACCAAACTAGACAGCATATTAAAAGGCAGAGAAAATAATTGCCTTCAAAGGTCTGTCTAATCAAGGCTATTGTTTTTCCAGTAGTCATGTATGGTTGTGAGAGTTGGACTGTAAAGAAAGCTGAGCACCGAAGAATTGATGCTTTTGAGCTGTGGCATTGGAGAAGACTCTTGAGAGTCCCTTGGACTGTAAGGAGATCTAACCAGTCCATCCTAAAGGAGATTAGTCCTGGGTGTTCATTGGCAGGACTGATGTTGAAGGTGAAACTCCAATAGTTTGGCCACCTAATGCAAAGAGCTGACTCATTTGAAAAGTCCCTGATGCTGGGAAAGATTGAGGGCAGGAGGAGAAGGGTACAACAGAGGATGAGATGGTTGGATGGCATCACCGACTCAATAGACATGGATTTAGGTGGACTTCAGCAGTTGGTGATGGTTAGGGAGGCCTGGCATGCTCCGGTTCATGGGGTTGTGGAGAGTTGGACATGGCTGAGTGACTGAACTGACTGATACTGATGATATAAATACTGGAGATAAATAAGGAGGTCCATCAAGTATCAGACTTAATGGATCCTTCAGAAACCAAAAGAGGAACTAAATGAAGAATGAGCTTTAAACAGACATTCCAGGTAGCCAGTGCTAAAATACTGTATGTTAAATGTTGTGTTGTTTTCATAATTAATGTCTGGTAGTTGCATTAAACTGATATTACCAGGTAGCCAGTGCTAAAATACCGTATGTTAAATGATGTGTTAACTTTTCATAATTAGTGCCTGGTAGTTGCAGATTAGGGTGAGTATGGAATCTAGAGTAATATAGATTGAACCTTGTTTTTAAACTGCAGACCACTAGCCATGTCATTGTTGAAAAGTCATGTGACTTGCATGAACCTCAGATTCCTCTTCTGGAAAATGTGATAAAGTAAGTGGATGATGCCTTAAATCCTTTTACTCCTAAATTGTAATAATTATTCTATAGCTAGGTTGTGTACTGTTATCTCCTATCTCTAGAATATAATTTTTCTCATTTTATTGTTGAAATTTTATTGATTCTTAAGTAGGCATGTGCTTGAGCATGTTCATTACAACTGTATTCATTTTAAGGAATAATTGAAAAGAAATTAAATTGACATAAAACAGCTAAATTTTGGTTAAAACATTCTGAAATTTTATTCAGATATTAACCTGAAAACTATAACTAAATTTTTAAAACTTTATGGCTATTAAAAAGTAAAAGAAAGAATTGAATGCGTATCCTAATTGCAACTGTACAAATAGTATCAATATAAAAAGAGATTAGAAGGAAAAAGAGCCAAATACTTATTTTTTTTCCTTTCTAAAAATCTGTTTTTAATCAAAGGATAATTGTTTTTCAATATTGTGTTGGTTTCTGCCATACATCAACCTGAGTCAGCTAAAGGTATACATATGTCCCTTCCCTCTTGAACCTCCTTCCCACCTCCCACCCATCCCACCCCTCTGAGTCATGACAGAGCTTAATATTTTGAAGTACTAGAATTATAGGCCATTTTTACATTTATGTAGATATTCATGAGTATGATTCAACATTGCTTATTTAATAATGCTTGTAATGATAGTTTTAAAATGTTATTCATATTTTAAGACCAAGCTTAAATGCCTCTGCTAGAATAAAAATGAATTTTCCCTCAAGTATTTATATTGCACAGTTTTATACCATTTATTAGTTTAAACTTCAATACATTGTATATGTATTGAAGGATATCATATATGTATCTACATATACACATTATATGAACTTATGGGATTTTTTAAAAGTTAATTTGTTTGCTGCTTTGAGCTATGCTTAAAGGAGATAAGTTTGGAAAAAGGAAGACAGTTAAGGTTACGAAGAGTTTTAATTGAAGTTGGTGGCAAAAATTTTGATGGCAAGTATATCAGAGATGGTAGGATAAGTCAGGTCTCTTAAAATTTTAGGTTGTATACATTGCTTATCTTGGTCACCTATATCCAGTTAAGGTACTTCACATCCAGTTAAGGTCCTAAAGTAGACTGTCAGTTGTGTCTGTTTATTAAATTAATTTTGACAGTTACTAGATTTACGCTACATGCTTATATAAAAGAAATCTTGATGTGTCCAGTTGACTTGTTTCTTCCACTTTTTAATTTCTTTTCCAGGTAAGATATGTAATTACCACTTTTAATTTTGTATTTACTAGTTCTTAGGGTAACCATATATATAATACATTAATGGGTTCAATTTGCAAAAGAGAAACTGAATCAAATAAAATAATTCACTAAATAATTCAAAAAGAGAAGGCAGAGAGAAGTGAAATGAAATGAATAAATATTTATTTTCCATCTACAGTAATACAGTTATATATTTACCATCTCATTTAATCTGCACAGAAAACCTATAAGGCAGTAATTATTTTCCTCAGTTCATAGAAGAAAAACAGTAGTTTGGCTGATATTTTCAGTAATGCTCAGCTATCATATTTTACCTCAGCTTAATTTTTCAGAGCTACTGCCATCAGAGCTACTTATTACAAATTCTTCACCCAAATTTGGAGTTATTTCTTAAAAAAATTTATAGCTTAAGATTCAGTCTTTTGCCCTTTTTACAAACAAAATTCAGCTTCTTGGTGAGGATATAGGTAGTGATTCTTTGGGTTCCCATGAAAGTGTAGGATGCAAATATTTCAGTATCCAAGCCCAAACCGTTCCACATTACAGAAGTAAAACAGGAATGCAAATTGTCACTTATGTTTTTATACGTGTTTGTGTGGTTTGTGTGTAAATGTGTATAGAAAAGTATATTTGATTATATCCTACATTACCTATTGAAATTTTAAACCGTAGTTGATGATTTAGTTTATTTTAGCGGTTGCATTCTGAGTCAGCATAAATGTAAAAATTGATATATGGAATAATTTGCTTCTCAGCTGTTCTATGTTTGGCTCATCATAAATTACACGTGATGGCTATTAGTGAAACTGTTTGTTAATAAAGTTTATGGACAGTGCATATTTGGAGGCTTTTGGATTAGATGTCCTCTTTGAATCTGTAAGGATTGAAGAACGTGTAGGAGTTCATATTCAGGTCTATTCATTCCAAAATGTGTTTGGAAGTACACAGGTTAGAGAAAATCTATTTATTAAATATACCTTAATTCTCCATTTCCCAGCTGTATTGACTAGTTTTTTCTCTCAGGCTTTTTGTCATTGATTATTTCCTAAAACTTAGGTACTGTTACTATGTTTCTAATTTTCCAATTTTCCAACATCCACAGAATCAAATTAGAAGACCCATAAAAACTCTCTAAGCTATAATTGAACATTTGGAATTCACGAAATGAAATTTTGATGTCTCAATAAATCTAGTATACATGCAGGCTGCCTTTTAATGATTTTTGAAGTGAATCTGGGCATTGTTCACATGATACAATATTGTTAACAGGGCAACAGAGTTTCCAGACAAACAGACTATCAAATCAAATATCATCTTGTGTTTGTCCTCTATGTAGAACTTTCATGTAGGAATAATAAAATACTATTCTCATTAAAATATTATCCATTTACTTAAACAAATATTTCCTTCTTTAAAAGATCAGATGCCACAGAAATAAGTAAAATGACAATTTTTCAATAATATGTGGCCTTTTAATTCTATTTTATGTGAAGGGTCTGATATATTTTTCTCTTGGAGTTGTTGATGAAAATGATATTTGTGTGATTATGTTTGAGATAACAATTACTATAGTATCTCACATGGGAAAACCTGGCCAGTGAGGCCCATAAATTACAAAGTGAAAGTCACTCAGTCATGTCTGACTCTTTGAGACCCTTTGGACTATACAGTCCATGGACTTCTCCAGGCCAGAATACTGGAGTGGGTAGCCTTTCCCTTCTCCGGGGGATCTTCCCAACCCAGGGATCAAACCCAGGTCTCCTGCATCGCAGGAGGATTCTTTACCAGCAGAACCACAAGGGAAGCCCATGAATTACAAAACCAGTCTTAATAAGATGCACCAAGAATTTTAGTGACTAAAATCATTGGCTCAATGATCTTTTTTACCTGCTAACCAAAATTCCATAATATTCCAAGGAAGTTTTTAATGGAAGACAAAGCACTTAAGATAACCTATATCTTATTATTGTATATCTGAAACTTAATGCTTAAGTTGATTCAAGGATGAACTGTCATGGAATCACCAGGAGATGTGGTAGAAATGCAGATTCTCAGGCCCCATCCCAGACACACTGAATCAGAATTTTCATATTTATGAGTTCCCAAGTGATTCAAATGCATATTAAAGATGGATAAACATTTTTTCTAATGCATTCTTTCTCATTATCTTCCTACTAACTCTGAAAAATATATTCTTTGGTTACCTTTGTCTAAAACATATTAAACATATGTCCCTTTTTGATATCTGCTTCACAGTGGTTAGGAACAGAGCCCGTCATATTTTTGTTGTAGTGCAGTGTCCTATCTACCATACACTTTGTTCCCTGTAATGATTTTGGAGGCCTTTCTGAAAATTTTGCCTGGAAAAATGAAAACCACCCCTATATGAATACTTTTTCTTCTTAGGAAAAAAGTACCATATCTACACCTTTCAAGACTGAGCTCAGGGTCAACAATTATATTTGCCGAATGCTTTACTTAAGTGACAGAATTTAAATATAACACTAGAAATAGGTTGTCATTATCATCCCCACTTTGCAGATCAGTAAACAGATTCAGTAATGTGACCACAGTCAGACAAAGAGTAAACAATGAATTGGAATTTCAACTCAGACCGAGAGAAGTTAATCTTAGTCATAATGTCATGATACACTGGAAATCCATGCTTAAAAATGGCCTTAATGGTTCTGAAAGCACAGGTCAGTTCAGTTCAATTGCTCAGTTGTGTCTGACTCTTTGCAACCCCATAGACTACAGCACACCAGGCTTCCCTGTCCATCACCAACTCCCAGAGCTTGCTCAAACTCACGTCCATCAGGTCAATGATGCCATCCAACCACCTCATCTTCTGTCATCCCCTTTTCCTCCTGCCTTCAATCTTTCCCAACAAATCAGTTCTTCGCATCAGGTGGCCAAAGGATTGGAGCTTCAGTGTCAGTCCTTCCGATGAATATTCAGGATTGATTTCCTTTAGGATTGACTGGTTTGATCTCCTTATAGTCCAAGGGACTCTCAAGAGTTTTCTCCAACCCCACAGCTCAAAAGATTCAATTCTTCACTATTGTTTTCCTTATGGTCCAACACTCACATCCATATATGACTACTGGAAAAACCATAGCTTTGACTATATGGACCATTGTCAGACCTGTGATTCATGCGAAATCACAGATAATTATTTCCAAAGTGTTTTCTTAAGTTATTACTTTATATGACTATGACTTTATAATTCCCTATCCATAGGTTCATTTTTCTAAGCTTCTTTTCTTATTTTTGTAGCATTATTTTTCTTATTTATCAGTCACATACCTCATGTACAATAATGCCATCCTTTCTTAAACAGTTTTAAGATTTCATACACTGAGGACTTCCCTGATGGTCCAATGGTTAAGACTGTTTGCTTCCAAGCAGTGAAGGTGAGTTTGAGCCCTGATTGGGAACTAAAATCACATGCCACTTTGCAGCCAAAAAAAAAAAAAAATCCTACACTAAATGACGGTATTGTTTCTTTCCCCATGGCATAGAAATATTCAGTCATTTCCTCAAAAAAAATTACAGAATATTAATTTTGTTCCAGGCACTGTGAAAGGCACTAGGGTCATAATATAATGGGGAAAGAATTAGAGTCTGTATTTAGATAGGTTCCAGCCTATTAAAGGAGGAAGGCATTAATCAAATCACTGCCATACTGATGAATCTATAAGGACATTGACCAGAGCTTCATAAGCCAACATATAGATAAAGACAATATAAAGAACAGGACTGAACCAAATTTAAGTACACGGAAATAAAGGGGGAAGATGCTGAGAAAATGTTGAGAAGACAACTTGAGCAAAGGTTCTGTGGGAGAAAGAAAAAAGGCAAGAAAAGAGATCTGAGAGAAGGTTTGATAATGGCACTCAATGCCTTAGCCTAGTCAAAATACCAAGACCAGCTTCCACACTTCTAAATATGGTTGGACACTGTTAGGGCTGAATTGTACCCTCCTGCCAAACACACACACATACATATAGAATTCCTAACCACCAGTACTTCAGAATGAAACCTTATCTGGAAAGAGTTATTACATATGTAATTCAATAAGCAAGATTCTCTCATTCTAGAGTGCCAAGGACTCCTTATCCATTACCACTGTTGCCCTTATAAGAAGACAGCCGTGTGAAGACACAGAGATACAGGGAGAATATCATGTGATAATAAATGTTAGGCAACAGAGGTTGGAGTTATGCCGTAAGTCAAAGATCATGTTAAGACTGTCAGCAAACAATTAAAAGCTTGGAAGAGGTGAAGAAGTATTTCCCTCCAGTTTCAGAAGGAGCATGACCCTACCAACATCATTTTTTTATAAGTTTACTTTTTAATTGGAGAAAATTGCTTTGCAATATTGCCTTGGTTTCTGCCACAAAACCATTCAAATCACTCAATTACACACACACACACACACACACACACACACACACATATATATATATCTATTTATATCCCTTCCATCCTGAGCCTCTCTCCCCTCCACCCGTTCTACCCTTCTAGGTCATCACAGAGCACCAGGCTGGACTCTCTGTGTTTTATAACTTCACACTAGTTATCTTTTTTAAGTGTATATATGTCAAGGCTACTTCATCCGTCCCACCATCCCCTTCCCCAGTTCTGTCCACAAGTCTGTTCTCTACATCTACATCTGCATCTCCATTCCTTCCCTGCAGAAAGGTTCATCAGTACCATTTTTTTTTATTCCATTTGTTGCTGTTGTTCAGTCACTAGGTTGTGTTCAACTCTTTGCAACCCCAGTTATTGCAGCACACAAGGCTTCCCTATCCTTCATTATCGCCCTGAGTTTGCCCAGTGTCATGTCCATTGAATTGGTGATCCTGTCTAACCATCTCATCCTCTGATGCCCTATACTCCTTTTGCCTTCAATCATTGCCAGCATCAGGGTCTATTCCAAACAGTCAGATCTTCACATCGGGTGGCCAAAGTATTGGAGCTTCAGCTTCAGCATCAGTCCTTCAGATGAATGTTCAGTGTTGATTTCCTTTAGAATTGAATGGTTTGATCTGCCTACAGTCCAGTGACTCCCAAGAGTCTTCTCCCATGCCACAAATCGAAGGCATCGTTTCTTCAGCCCTCAGTCTTCTTTATGGTCCAATCTTCACATCCATACATGACTACTGGAAAAACCATAGCACTGACTACACACAGATCTTTGTTGGCAAAGTGGTCTTTGCTTTTTAATATGCTGTCTAGGGTCACAGCTTTTCTTCCAAAGAGCAAGCATCTTTTAATTTCATGGCTGCAGTCACCATCCACAGTGATTTTGGGGCCCAAGAAAATAAAATCTGTCACTGCTTCTAATTTTTCTCAATCTATTTGCCATGAAATGATAGGACTCAAGGCCATGATCTTAGTTTTTTGAATGTTGAGTTTTAACCCAGCTTTTTCACTCTGTGTTAATGCATCTAGATTCCAGATATATGCATTAATATATGATGATTGTTTTTCTTTTTCTGACTTACTTCACTTAGTATAATAAGCCCTATGTTCATCCATCTTGCTACAACTAATTCAAATTCATCCCTTTTATGGCTGAGTAATATTCTATTGTATGTATATACCACACCTTCTTTATTCATCTGTGGATGGACATCTAGGTAGCTTCCATGCTCTGGCTATTGTAAATAGTGTTGGAATGAACATTGGGGTACATGCGTATTTTAGAATTGTGGCTTTCTCAGAGTATATGTCCAGTAGTGGGATTGCTGCAAAATAGTAGAGTTATTCCTAGATTTTAAGGAGCCTCCATAGTGTTCTGAATATTCATTAGAAGGACTGATGCTGAAGATGAAGATCCGATACTTTGGTCATCTGATGCAAAGAGCTGGCTCATTAGAAAAGATGCTGATGCTGGGAAAGATTGAAGGCGGTAGTGGAAGGGGATGACAGAAGATGAGATGGTTGGATGGCATCACTGATTCAATGGATGTAAGTTTGAGCAAGCTCCAGAAAATGGTGAAGGACAGGGAAACCTGGTGTTCTGCAGTCCATGTGGTCACAAAGAGTCAGACACGACTGAGTGGCTGAACAAAACTTCTCCATAGCAGCATCAATTTATATTCCCACCAACAATGCAGAAGGGTTTTATTTTCTCCACATCCTCTCCAGCATTTATTTGTTTGTAAATATTTTGATGATGGCCATTCTGACTAATATGAGGTGATACCTCATTGTAGTTTTGATTTGTATTTCTCTAATAATGAGAAGAGAAAAACAAAGGAGAAAAGGAAAAATATAGCCATATGAGTGCAGAGTTCCAAAGAAGAGCAAGGAGAGAAAAGAAAGCCTTCCTCAATGATCAGTGCAAAGAAATAGAGGAGAACAATAGAATGGGAAAGACTAGAGACCTCTTCAAGAAAATTAGAGATGCCAAGGAAACATTTCATGCAAAGATGGGCACAATAAAGGACAGAAATATTATGGACCTAACAGAAGTATGAAATATTAAGAGGTGGCAAGAATACACAGAACAGTACAAAAAAGATCTTCATGACCAGACGATCATGATGGTGTGATCAATCACCTAGAACCAGACATCCTGAAATGTGAAGTCAAGCAGGCCTTAGGAAGCATCACTACAAACAAATCTAGTGGAGGTAGTGGAATTCCAGTTGAGCTATTTCAAATTCTGAAAGATGATGCTGTGAAAGTGCTGTACTCAATATGCCAGCAAATCTGGAAAACTCAGCAATGGCCACAGGACTGGGAAAAGTCAGTTTTCATTCCAATCCCAAAGAAAGGCAATGCCAAAGAATGCACAAACTACCACACAATTGCACTCATCTCACACTGTAGTAAAGTAATGCTCAAAATTCTCCAAGCCAGGCTTCAGCAATACGTGAACCGTGAACCTCCAGATGTTCAAGCTGGTTTTAGAAAAGGCAGAGGAACCAGAGATCAAATTGCCAACATCTACTGGATCATCAAAAAAGGAAGAGAGTTCCATGAAAACATCTATTTCTGCTTTATTGACTATGCCAAAGCCTTTGACTGTGTGGATCACAACTGTGGAAAATTTCTCAAGAGATGGGAATACCAGGTCACCTGACCTGCCTCTTGAGATATCTGTATGCAGTCAGGAAGCACCAGTTAGAACTGGATATGGAACAACAGACTGGTTTCAAATAGGAAAAGGAGTACGTCAAGGCTGTATATTGCCACCCCACTTATTTAACTTATATGCAGTCCATCATGAGAAATGCTGGGCTGATTGAAGCACAAGCAGGAATCAAGATTGCCAGGAGAAATATCAATAACCTCAGATATGCAGATGACACCACCCTTATGGCAGAAAGTGAAGAAGAACAAAAGAGCCTCTTGATGAAAGTGAAAGAGGAGAGTGAAAAAATAGGCTTAAAGCTCAACATTCAGAAAACAAAGATCACAGCATCTGGTTCCATCACTTCATGGCTGATAGTTGGGGAAACAGTGGCAGACTTTATTTTTTGGACTCCAAAATCACTGCAGATGGTGACTGCAACCATGAAATTAAAAGACACTTACTCCTTAGAATGAAAGTTACAACCAACCTAGACAGCATATTAAAAAGAAGAGACATTACTTTGACAGCAAAGGTCCGTCTAGCCAAGGCTATGGTTTTTCCAGTGGTCATGTATGGATGTGAGAGTTGGACTGTAAAGAAAGCTGAGCTGAAGAATTGATGCTTTTGAACTGTGTTGTAGAAGAAGACTCTTGAGAGTCCCTTGGACTGCAAGGAGATCCAACCAGTCCATCCTAAAGGAAATCAGTCCTGAGTGTTCATTGGAAGGCCTGATGTTGAAGCTTAAACTCCAATATTTTGGCCACCTGATGTGAAGAACTGACTCAATGGAAAAGACCTGGATATTGGGAAAGATTGAAGGCAAGAAGAGAAGGGGATGAGGTGGTTGGATGGCATCACCAACTCAATGGACATCAATTTGGGTAAACTCTGGGAGTTGGTGATGGACAGAGAGGCCTGGCGTACTGCAGTCCATGGGGCCGCAAAGAGCTGGACATGACTGAGCAAGTGAGCTGAACTGAATAATGAGAAATGTTGAGTATCTTTTCATGTGTTTATCGGTCATCTGTGTGTCTTTCTTGGTGAAAAGTCTGTTTAGGTCTTCTCCTCATTTTTTGATTGGGTTGTTTGTTCTGATACTAAGCTATATAAGCTGCTTATATATTTTGGAGATTAAACTTTGTCAGTTGCTTCATTTACAAAAATTGTGTCCCATTCTGAAGGTTGTCTTTTTATCTTATTCTATCTAATTTTTTTCTTTCCTGTGCAAAGGCTTTTAAGTTTAATTACATCCCATTTGTTTATTTTTATTTTATTTCCATTATTCTAGGAGGTGGGTTGGAGGGAAACTTGCTGTGATTTATGTCAAAGAGTCTATTAGCTGTGTTTTGCTTTAAGAGCTCTATAGTTTCTGGCCTTACATTTAAGTCTTTAATCGATTTTAAGTTCATTTTTGTGTGTGGTGTTAGGAAATGTTATGATTTCATCCTTTTGAATATACATAGTTGTCCAGTTTTCCCAGTACTACATATTGAATAGTCTGTCTTTCTCCATTGTATATTCTTGCCTCTTTTGTCAAAGATAATGTGCCCATACGTGTGTGGGTTTGTCTCTGGGCTTTCTATCTTGTTCCACTGTTCTATATTTCTTTTTTGTGCCAGCACCATATTGTCTTGATAACTGTAGATGGGTAGTAGTCTGAAGTCAGGAAGGATGATTCCTCCAGCTCCATCTTTCTTTTTCAGGATTGCTTTGGCTGCTCAAGGTCTTTTGTATTTCCATAAAAATTGTGAGAATTTTGTTCTAGTTCTAGGGTTAGGGTTAGGAAAATGCCACTGGTAATTTGATAGCCATAGCTATAGATTCTATGAACCTGTAGACTGCTTTGTGTAGTATAGTCATTTTGACTATATTGATTTTTCCAGCCCAAGAACATGGGATATCTCTCCATCTGTTTGTGTCATTTTTGATGTCTTTCATCAGTGTCTTATAGCTTTCTGATTATGGATCTTTTGTCTTTTTAAGTAGATTCATTCCTAAGTATTTTATTATTTTTGTTGCAATGGTGAATGAGACTGTTTTCTTAATTTCTCTTCCTGTTTTTTTTTCGTTGTTAGTGTATAGGAATACAAGAGGTTTCTGTATATTAATTTTATATCCTGTGACTTTACTAAATTCACTGATTAGCTCTAATGATTTTCTGGTGGCATTTTTAGGGTTTTCTATATATAGTATCATGTCATCTGTAAACAATGAGAGTTTTACTTCTTCTTTTCCAATCATCTGGATTCCTTTTATTTCTTTTTCTTTGATTGCTGTGCCTAGGACTTCCAAAAGCATGTTGAATCATAGTGGCTAGTGTGGGCGCCCTTATCTTTTTCCTGATCTTAGAGGAAATTCTTTCAGTTTTTCACCTTTGAGAATGTTTGCTGTGGGTTTATCATAAATGGCCTTTATTATGTTGAATTAGGTTCCCTCTATGCTGATTTTATGTAGAGTTTTTATGATAAACGGAAGTTGAATTTTGTCAAAAGATTTCTTTGCTTCTACTTCCCAACATGTTGGTTTCAGACTCCTAGTTCCAGAACTGTAAAACAACAAATTTCTGTTTTAAGTAATTCAGTGTTTGATACTTTGTTACAGCAGCCATAGGGAACCAATATAGCCCTTTCAACTACAACCTAGAAAACCTGTTTCTATTTTTTCTAATAATGTGTTATTAAATGTAAATCCTACAATAAAGTACAATCTATGAACATGCCCTTAGAATTTAGTATCAAAGAAAAAAGGATAATTCCCTATCTTAAAAATGAGAATTTTTAAAAGGTGGAAATGGTGAATCAGAGCAACAGTGTAAATTTTGAAATTAGCATTTTTGCTTCTGGGTATGCTAATATGTACATTCTATGATATAGTAAAGAGAAAATTATAAATTCATTCAATGTATTGTTAGCACATCAAATTTCACTGCATAATGAACAGTCAAAATACTTTTCATTTATCAAGTAAAATCCAGTGATTACAGAATCAATCATTTGAAAAACAGCATAAACAAGAATAAGGAAATAAAGGAACCAGCCACAGAAGTCATTTTAAATTGTTGTCCTTCAAAACTGCATGTCCTTTTCAAAACATTGCTCTTGTTTCTGAGAAATTAATTACAAAGTATATCAAAGGACATCTAACTGCAAGTTCCATGCTTCCTATCAGAATGTTGCTGGTATAATTTGGGACGTCAGATAGTGGGGAAGAAAATATTTGCACCAGTGGTATAGTTATTTATTATAGTCAAAGATAAGACTGAAATTGTGTGCTTAGTCATATCTGACTCTTTGCAACCCCATGGACTGTAGCCTGCCAGGCTCCTCTGTCCATTGGCTTTTTCAGGTAAGAATGTTGGAATGGGTTGACATTTCCTCCTTCAGGGAATCTTCCTGACCTAGAGATCGAACCTGTGTCTCCTAGATTGTCAGGTGGATTATTTACCACTGAGCCACCTGGGAAGATCAATAAAAAAATTATAGGATAGGTAATTTCTAATGAACATGTTGCATGCAGTGCGCAAGTGGCCACATTATATATACAATTATTTCTTTCTCTCTTAAGCACATGGATCTTAACAAGAGAATGAGGCAGATCAATATTGCCATATTTCTTTAGACAGTTAAGAGTCGTAACTTTTGGGAATTAAAACAATTTAGTGATAACACTGTTTTATCAATTACTCAAAAATTATAGATCACAACTTTCTCATAACAAGAAAATTTCATATTGATAAACTATTTATGGAAACAGATTGCAAAATAAAAGTGAATATGTCATCTTACTTTTAAAATTATAGTCTTAATATTCTGGGTTACATGTCAATATTTTGAACAAGGTTTACAAAAAATTTTAAAAATAAAAGATAAATTTATTATTCATTCAGTTCCAAGTACTGAAGGTAGATTTTATATTATCATGCTTTATTGATGTATGAAGTTCAATGTTACTTTTTAAAATATTTCTTTTTAAAATTTATTTCAAAAATATGACTATATATTGCTAAAATGGCATCTATTTTTAAGGCCCATGCAATCAGATCAAGTTTTTCTCTAAAATATCTGTAGACAGAATAAAGAGCACAACAACAACAACAAAATGCATATTACTGAAAACTAAGACCCCCAGTTAACCATACATCTTATTGAAAATATTCCTCCACTTATATGTCAATGATGCCACATTAAAAGAATAAAACAAGAAAACAACTACTGGCTTCAGTTTACATAATTTAGTTCCCAGTCTTGAAATGGCTATAACTTGTTAAAAATACATTCTCTCCTTTAAATGTTGGAAAATCCTAAGGTTAATCATACTCTAAAAGTCTTCCAATGATGATTAAAACTAAGGGAATGTATTTAGGGAACAGGAAAAACCAAAGACAGTAAAAGAATATTATAGGGATGATTAAAACTTTTTCTAACAGTATGTGAACATCAGCACTTTTTCTGGCATCTGTCTTGAACTACCAAGCTTTTATCTTTCCAGTATTTTATAAAAAATAATTCACAGTGCAAACGTGGGGTAAAGTGACATATATGTTAAAAGTTAATAGAAAAATATAAAATTAAAATTCAGAATTAAGTAGAAAAATTTCTCTGCCTAGGAGAGAAAATTTATCTTATTTTTGGACCAAATTGTCTATATTTTAGGTATTCAACACGGTCGTTTCATATACACATGGTGAAATGGTTACTACAATCAAGATAAATAACATCTCTTTAGGAAGTTTCCATTTTGGTTGTGAGATGCATGCACCTGAAATCTACTCTCAGCATACATATTGAGACCATTGATAAAGATCTTTCTATTCTACATTACTATGAGTTTTATTTTTTTCTTCTTTTTTTAAGATTCCACATATTAGTGATATTATGCAGTATTTGCCTTCCTCTTTATGGCTTATTTCTCTTGCGCAGTGTCCTTTGGGTTTATCAATGTTGCAAATGGCAGGATTTCATCACAGAATATTATTTATGGAAGAGTACTATTTTACTGTTTAAATATATATACATATATATCACATTTAATATATCATATTTTCTTTATCCATTCATTGGCCAGTTGACACTTGAGTTGTTTCCATAATGTGTCTATTGAAAATAGACTGCAGTGAACATGGGAGTGCTAATATCTTTTCAAGGTATGGTTTTATTTCATCTGGATAAATAGAAATAGAGTTGCTGAATTATATAGTAACCCTATTTTTAATTTATTGAGGAACTTACACATGTTTTTCATAGTGGCTATACCAGTTTATATTCCCACCAAAATGTACAAATGTTTTGATTAATATGGCTTTCTAGAGTATTTTGAAATCAAATAGTCTGCTCTCTCCAACTTTGTGTGTTTGTGTTTCCTTCTCAAGATTTCTTTGGCTATTTATGGTCTTTCAAGTCAATAAAGGTCCGTCTAGTCAAGGCTATGGTTTTTCCAGTGGTCATGTATGGATGTGAGAGTTGGACTGTGAAGAAAGCTGAGCACTGAAGAATTGATGCTTTTGAACTGTGGTGACTCTTGAGAGTCCCTTGGACTGCCGGGAGATCCAACCACTCCATCCTAAAGGAGACCAGTCCTGAGTGTTCATTGGAAGGACTGATGCTGAGGCTGAAACTCCAGTACTTTGGCCACCTCACACGAAGAGCTGACTCATTGGAAAAGACCCTGATGCTGGGAGGGATTGAGGGCAGAAGGAGAGGGGACGACAGAGGATGAGATGGCTGGATGGCATCACCATACTCGATGGACATTGAGTTTGGGTGAACTCTGGGAGTTGGTGATGGACAGGGAGGCCTGGCGTGCTGCGATTCATGGGGTTGCAAAGAGTTGGACACGACTGAGCAACAAAACTGAACTGAAGATTCCATTAGAATTTTATGGTGGTTTATTTTATTCCTGTGAAAAATGCTATTGGAATTTTGGTAAGGATTGCACTGAATCTGTATATGGCTTTGGGCAATTGGTCATTTTAATAATATTTGTACAATCCATGAGCACAGAACATCTTTCCATTTATTTGTATCTTCTTCCATTTCTTTCATTAATGTTTTATAGCTTTCAGTACATAAGTAGTAAGTCTTTCACTTTTTTGGTTAAATTTATTTCTAGGTATTTTATTATTTTTGATGCAATTGTCAATGAGATTGTTTTCTTCATTTTTCTTTCTGATAGCATAGAAATACATCCAATTTTTATGTATTGATTTTGTAACCTGCAACTTTATGGAATATATTTATTAGTACTAAAAGTCTATTGATGGAGTCTTTAGGGTTCTCTTTATATAACATTATGCCGTTAGCAAGTTGTGACAGTTTCACTTCTTCCTTTCCAATCTGGATGCCTTTTATTTGTTTTTCTTGCTTGTATCATCTGGCAAGAACTGTAAACAATATAAATACTAACATAGAATACCATGTTGAATAAAAGCTGTAAGAGTGGGTATCCTTGTCTTCTTGTGATCTTAGAATAAAATTTTTCAAGTTTTCAATATTGAATATGATGTTAGTTGTGGGCTTGTCACATATAGCCTTTCTTATGTTGAGGTACATTCCCTCTAGGCCCACTTTATTGACAGTCTTTAATCGTAAATAGATATTGAATTTTGTCAACTGCTTTCATTTGCATCTATTGAGATGATTATATAATTTTTATCCTTTTTTAAAGCAGAGTATCACATTGATTCATTTCCAGATGTTGAATGATCCTTGCATCCTTGGAATAAACTCCTCTTGATTGTGATATATGAACATTTGAATGTACTGTAAAATTCAACTTGCTGATATTTTGTTGAGGTTTCTGTATCTGCGTTCAATTGGTCTGTAATTTTCTTATGGTCTTCATATCTGGATCTGGTTTTGGTGTCAGGTTAATACTGGCCTTGTAAAGTGAGTTCAGAAGTTTTCTTTTCTATTTTTTAGAAAAGTTTGAGAAGCATGATGTTACTATTTTAATTCTCAGTGGAGTTCACCAATGAAGTCATCTGGTCCTGGACTTTGGTTTGTTGGAGGTTTTGGATTGCTGATCCAATCTTATTAACAGTAATCAATCTGTTCAGATTTAGTATTTCTTCATAATTCAGTCTGAAAGTTGTGTGTTTCTATGACCCATCCATTTATCCAAGTTGTCCAATTTTTTGGTGCTCAGTTATTCATAGTAGTTTTTTATAGTGGTTCTCTATATTTCTGTGGTATCAGTTGTGACATCTTCTCTTTTACCTCTAATTTTATGAGTACGCTTTCTTTTTTTTCCTCATGAGTCTAGCTAAAAGTTTGTCAAATTTGTTTATCAGGAGCCAGCTCTTAGTTTCACTGATCTTTTCTAATACCTTTAGTTTCTATCCCATTTATGTCTGCTCTTATCTTTGTTATTTCCTTCCTTGTACTAGTTTTGAGTTTCATTTTTCCTTCTTTTTTCTTTTTCTTTTTTTTTTTGAGGTATAAAGTTAAAGCTTTTATTTTAGAATTTTCTGAGTCCTGGTGGTAGGCCTTTTTTTGCTATGAACTTTCCTCTTAAAATAGTTTTTGCTGCATCCCATAAATTTTGCTATATTACATCTCCATTTTCATTTGTCTTACTGTGTGTTTTTATATTTTCCTTTGATTACTCCTGTGACAAATTGATATTAAATAACATCACTTTTAATCTCCATCTATTTATTACTTTTCAAGTTTTCCTCATGTAATTAATTTCTAGTTTCATACCACTGTGGTTGGAAATGATGCTTGATATGATTTCAATCCTCTTAAATTTGTTGACTTGTTTTGTGACATAACACATGAACATAACAAGAACATAACACATGATCTGTCATGAAAAATGCTCCATGTGTACTGGAGGAGAATGTGTATTTGGTTGCTCTGTGATGGAATGTTCTACAAATATGTGATAAGTCCATCTGGTCTGATATGTCATTTCAGGTCAATATTTCCTTATTGATTTTCTCTCTGAATGATCTATCCATCATTGCAAGTAGGATGTGAAATTCCACTACTATTATTTTATTGTTTTTTCTTCCTTCATAATTGTTAATATTTGCTTTTTTATTTAGGTGCTCCTACATTGGGTATGTAAATATTTACAAATATTATATCTTCTTGTTAGATTGACCACTTCATCATTATGTAATGCCCTTCTTTGTCTCTCATTAAAGTCTTTGTTTCAAAGTCTATTCTGTTTAATATAGGTAGCACTAGTCTAGATTTCTTTTGGTTTATATTTACATGGAATATCTTTTTTGATTCTTTCAATTTCAGTCCATGTGTGTCCTTAAATCTAAAGTGAGTCTCTTGTAGACAGCATATATATGGGTCATGTTTATTTTTGTTCTTTATTTTCATCCATGCAGCCACTCTGTTTCTTTATATTGGAGAATTTTATCCATTTTCATTTAAAGCAATCACTAATAGGAATATACGTATTACCATTTTATTAATTGTTTTCTGCCTCTTTTTTGTAGTTGGTCTTTTTTCCTTTGTTTTTCTCTTGCTCTCTTCCTTTGTGTTTGATAACTTTAGTAATATGCTTGTATTACTTTTTCCTGTTTTTCTGTTTATTGTGAGACTTTCCCTTGTGATTACCATGAGGCTTACATATAACCATTTATATATGTGCCAGTATAATTTAAGTTGATAACAAATTGAATTTGATCCCATTTAAAGCCCAACATCATTACTGCCCCTGTGTTTTATATTCTTGATGCCATAATTTACATCTTTTATTAGCTCATCTGGTAAAGAATCTGCCTGAAATGTGGGAGATTGTGGTTCTATTCCTGCATCGAGAAGATCCCCTAGAGAAGGGATAGGCTACCAGTCCCAGTATTCTTGGGCTTCTCTGTTGGCTCAGATGGTAAAGAATCCACCTGCAATGTGGGAGACCTGGATTTGATCCCTATGTTGGGAAGATCCCCTGCAGGAGGCCATGGCAACCCACTCCAATATTCTTGCTTGGAGAATCGCCATGGACAGAGGAGCCTAGTGGGTTACAATCCATGGGGTCACAAAGAGTTAAACATGACTGAGCAACTAAGCACAGCACAGCACACATTTAACACATTATTGTAGCTATGGTTATTTTAATATTTGCCTTTTAACTTTTATATCAGAGCTAAAAGTGATTTATAAAGCACTATTAGCATATTCTGGATTTGTCTATATTCTTAGCTATATAGTGAATTTTATAATTTCATGTGCTTTCCAATTGTTAGCCTTTTTTCACTTTAACTTGAAGAAGTCCTCTTAGCACTTTTTGTAAGGCAAGACTAGCAGTGATAAAGTCCCAAATCTTTTTCACTCTCTCTCTTTTTTCTGGTTTGAGAAAATCTTTATCTCTCCATCATTTCTGAAGGACAATTTTGCTGGGTTAGGGTTAATACCCTTGGTTGGAAGTTTTATTACTGTACTTTGAATATATCATTCCATTTTCTCCTGGTTTTCGCTGAGAATCATGCCAATACTCTCATGTAGTTGCCCTTGTATATGAGAATTTATTTTCTCTTATTGCTTTTAAAATTTTATCTTTGATTGACCATTTTATTCCAATGTGTTGTACAAATCTTTTTGAGTTAAAACGTTTTGGAGACATCTGAGCTCTATGAACTTGATTGTCTAAATATCTCCCTGAACTTATGAAGTTCTCATTCATTATTTCCTTAAATACATTTTCTGCCCCCTTTTCCCCTCTCTTCTCCTGGAACTTCAATAATACATGATTGTGTCTCTTAATGGTATCTCATAGTTCATATAGGCTTTTCTCTCATTCTGTGGGTTATCTTTTCATTTTGTTGACGCTTTCTTGGTTGAAAGAAGCTTTATTTTTAATTTGATGTAGTTTCGCTTTGGTTTTGTTGTCTTTGTTTTTTTGTGCCAAATCCAGAGAAACTGCTGACAAGGCTGATGTCCAGAAGCTTACTATCTGAGATTTTTTTTTTTTTAGGAGTTTTACAGTTTCAAGTCTTAAATATAAGACTTAGTACTTAATACATGTTAGTTTAATACATGTCAATTTTTGTCTGTGTTAGTTGATTTCAGTTTCATTCTAGATATCCAATTTTTCCAACATCATTTATTAGAAAAATTCTCCTTTCCCTATCATATATTCTTGGCTCCTTTCTTTATGCATAAACATTATTAGACCTGGCCCTGTTTAACCAAAGAAAAAAATCTATACTAAATGTTAATACCTGGTTACATTATAGAACTAGTATAGAAATCCCCAGGGGGTATATAAATGCTATTTTACTCATTAAGGAAAATTACTTTACATTCTAAGATCTCATGGTGATTTTTTTTGTTGTTGTTGTTGTAATTCACAAGTCCTCTGGTTTGGTATCAGTTCAGTTCAGTTCAGTTCAGTTGCTCAGTCGTGTCCGACTCTTTGTGACCCCATGAATTGCAGCATGCCAGGCCTCCCTGTCCATCACCAACTCCTGGAGTTCACTCAGACTCACGTCCATTGAGTCCGTGATGCCATCTCATCCTCTGTCGCCCCCTTCTCCTCCTGCCCCCAAACCCTCCCAGCATCACAGTCTTTTCCAATGAGTCACCTCTTCGCATGAGGTGGCCAAAGTACTGGAGTTTCAGCTTTAGCACCATTCCTTCCAAAGAAATCCCAGGGCTGATCTCCCTCAGAATGGACTGGTTGGATCTCCTTGCAGTCCAAGGGACTCTCAAGAATCTTCTCCAACACCACAGTTCAAAAGCATCAATTCTTCGGTGCTCAGCCTTCTTCACAGTCCAACTCTCACATCCATATATGACCACTGGAGAAACCATAGCCTTGACTAGATGGACCTTAGTTGGCAAAGTAATGTCTCTGCTTTTGAGTATGCTATCTAGGTTGGTCATAACTTTTCTTCCAAGGAGTAGGCGTCTTTTAATTTCTTGGCTGCAGTCACCATCTGCAGTGATTTTGGAGCCCAAAAAATAAAGTCTGACACTGGTTTGGTATACTGTATAGTTATTTTAATGTTTCAATTGTCTTGTGTAGTAAGGTCTAGAAATTATGGTCTTCTAATATCAATTTTCTGTTATATACCCCACATAGTGACAAGCTGAAGAGGAGTTTTCCATTTATCTGTACCCACTGGAAATATCTCTTTTATTCCATTTATTATAATTAAAAAAAAACCTTCTAATTGGTATAAACCTAGTGCTAAATGTCAGGAGTAAGTCAGCTATGGGAACCAATCTCATCTGCACATTGCAATTAGGATTTCCCAGTAAGTCTGTTAGGATAACTTTCATGCGGTTCCATGCCATTTTATGTGCCCCTTCATTTTTAATTATACTATAAATAAGTTGCTTCCACTTATCTTTAAGCACTTGCTGATAGAAAACAATGAGATTATTCATTTTTAAAAAATACTTTATTGTACTGATTGAAAAATTTTTGTTTGTTTGATATCTCATAGGAATTTGATTACTGGTCTTTACCTGGATAATATATTACCTTTAAAAGTCTTTCAGAGAGTTATGTTGGTATATCTTATTGCTGGTTTATCCAGGGTCCAGGAAAGATGAGTACAATTGTTTGTAATTTTTGGTGCTTCAAACTTGACAAGTACTTTCTTTACAATAGGAGATAATTTGTCTACAATATTAACTGAAAAAAACATAAAATTCATATTTAAAATATAATCAAAATTATACTTTGTAATTTATTTTTGGAGGCTCCAAAATCACTGCAGATGATGACTGCAGCCATGAAATTAAAAGACGCTTGCTTCTTGGAAGAAAAGTTATGACCAACCTAGACAACGTGTTAAAAAGCAGAGACATTACTTTGACAACAAGGGTCTGTCTAGTCAAGGCTATCAAAGAAGGCACTGGCACCCTGCTCCAGTACTCTTGCCTGGAAAATCCCATGGATGGAGGAACCTGGTAGGCTGTAGTCCATAGGGTCACAAAGAGTCGAACATGACTGAGCAACTTCACTTTCACTTTTCACTTCTATGCATTGGAGAAGGAAATGGCAACCCACTCCAGTGTTCTTGTCTAGAGAATCCCAGGGATGGAGGAGCCTGGTAGCCTGTTGTCTGTGGGGTCACACAGAGTCGGACATGACTGAAGTGACTTAGCAGCAGCAGCAGTCAACACTATGGTTTTCCCAGTAGTCATGTATGGATGTGAGAGTTGGACTCTAAAGAAAGCTGAGCAGGGAAGAATTGATGCTTTTGAACTGTGGTGTTGGAGAAGACTCTTGAAAGTCCCTTGGACTGCAAGGAGATCCAACCAGTCCATCCTAAAGGAGATCAGTCCTGAGTGTTCATTGGAAGGACTGATGTTGAAGCTGAAACTCCAACACTTTGGCCACCTGATGTGAAGAACTAACTCATTTGAAAAGACGCTAATGCTGGGAAAGATTGAAGGCGGGAGGAGAAGGGGATGACAGAGGATAAGATTGTTGGATGGCATCACCGACTCAATAAACAGTGAGTAAACTCTGGGAGTTGGTGATGGACAGGGAGGCCTGGCATGCTTCAGTCCATAGGGTTGCAAAGAGTTGGACATGACTGAGCAACTGAACTGAACTGATACTTTGTAAAGATCTATGAGAGAGATAAGTTTATGCATGGTTTTTATTCTTTTCTGCTTCTGTATCTTGAAAATTTTATATTACTATTAAAATCGCATTTTATATTTATACATGTTCTACATTATGTAGTATATGTACCGTGAAGTATGCTTAGTAATTCTAGATAGTTTCCCCCTTCAAGTTGTGGGAAATATTCTTAAATTTTAATTAACAGGTTTTACATGAAAGGTTATGTGTATGAGATAACTTAAGATCACTGCATAAACCAGAACTGTTATAGGCTAGACTATAAAAATTGTCATTCTCTTGGTATTTAAATACACACCCCTACATTCTAGTGTAATGTTCAAAGTACAGAACAGACCCTGGCTGTTGGGCTGGTGCAGGATGTGAGAACAACCCTGCCCTCTGATCTTCTATGAATTTCCATTTCTTTTTTACTCCGTGGACATCTGGTGGAAGGTCTTAAGAAATGTTCCACTTGCCTAGAATAGCAGAAATGCTTTTTATTGGGTTGGCTAAAAAGTCCATTTGGATTTTTCATTAGATATTATGGAAAAACCCAAACAGACTTTTTGACCAACCTAATATCTCATTCTTTCTTCCACTAGAAAGGATAACATCTCCTAGGATCCTTCACCTTTATGTGAAGTAAAGAGCATGTTTCTTAATTTGTTCAAGACAGGGAACAGAGCTAGATACTCTATGCATGAGAGCGGTTGACTGTTTGGCCTTTTAAACCTATAAATAGCAAACAGCTATAACTAATCATGAGTAGTTCTTCAGCAGAATTGTGCAGATACTCCAATGCTCAGGAAGAGCCTCTAACCATGACAAGAGATTTCTTGGGGTTTCTTGGGGGAAATGCCATCTAAGCCTAGTCTTAAAGATGAGCTGGAATGAATCCGGAAATGAAGTAAGAGTTAAGAGCATGGCAGGAAGTGGTAGTTAAGGCAAGTATAAGGTCACAAAGTTGAAAACAGCAGTGGAATGGTATGGTCTGTGAACAAGATGTTCAGTAAGAAGGAGCATAGAATAAAAGGAAAGGAGCTCTATGTGAGTGTAACTAGAAAGATACATAGGGTGGAGATCATGAAAGACTCTATAATCATTTAGAGTTTATCTAAAAAGAAATTGGAAGCATTTGGAGGCAGGGAAACAAGCAATCATATTTATATTTTAGGAAGAGTATGCTGGTTGTAGTGCTAAAGCTGGATTGGAGGGAGAAAAGCTGGAGGCACAAGGACACTTTGGGAGGCTGTAGGAGCAATTGTAGTAAGAGATATCAAGTGACAGAAAGGTTTTTCTGGGTAAAGTTTGTCTTCCTCAAGTGATCTGAAGACAGAACTGATGAACCTTGATATGTAGTAGTAGGTGAAGATGACTTTTAAATTTCAGGCCCAGGTAACCATGTGGAAGCGAAATATTGTCAGTCTGAATCATAGCTGTTTCCAAGGCCAAATATCAGAGAGAACACGGGTTTATTGAGACAGTCAAAATATGCTACTGTGTATGTGAGGACTATTGGCCAACCACTGTGTTTATCTCAAAGCAAATCAGGTATCTCATAGAAATGATCAAACCCCTGTGTTCACTCCCTAAAGACTTCTGTATCTAGCTGTTGAAATAATTCCTTGAAATATCAAGGTCAGGTTACTTCTCCACATCCCAACAGAACGTTCAATGTGCAGACAAGAGTAACTGAATGCAAGTGAAAAATAAATAAGTATTTGTTGTGTTTAACAACTTATCCAAGACTTCACAGTTTTTTCTTTCCCACTGAAAACCACAGAAGGCTTTCAAGACAAAAATTATGAAAAGAAAATATCTTATACTTGCCTCTGAAAATGGGGGAAAAAACATGAAAGACCAAAAAAGAGAATGACTAATTTTTAGTTGTGTTTCAAAGGGCTTTGTTTGTTGCATTTTGATTGTATTTTGTCTTGTTTTACTTTGGTTTTTCACCTAAGCATCTTGATGTGCTGTCCGATCTCAAAATCACAAACACTAGTGAGATACTACTCCATGGTTTAGTATTACAGTAAGGCAAACATCCCTTCAACACACACATACACTCTCAACATATTTTTTTACCTTCGAGAAAGAAATAATTTCACCCATCCTATCTTCCCTGATAACTTTTTCTTACTTTTGACAACATAGAATATTCTTATGGGAGAGAAGATATTGTAGAGACTTTACAAAACTATTTCTATTGGGAGCTATAAGAATATAAGATACAAAGATAATTGTACAGCAAAATAAAAGCCACAGCTAATTAGGCCCAATGAATTTCCAGTGCTCTTCTTTTTCCTTAGAAAGTTCTTCTCAAGATAATCCAATTAAATAACACTATGAGAAACGCTGGGCTGGAAGAAGCACAAGCTGGAATCAAGATTGGCAGGAGAAATATCAATAACCTCAGATGTGCAGATGACACCACCCTTATGGCAGAAAGTGTAGAGGAACTAAAAAGCCTTTTGACGAAAGTGAAAGAGGAGAGTGAAAAAGTTGGCTTAAAGCTCAACATTCAGAAAACAAAGATCATGGCATCTGGTCCCATCACTTCAGGGGAAATAGATGAGGAAACAGTGGAAACAGTGTCAGACTTTATTTTGGGAGGCTCCAAAATCACTGCAGATGGTGATTGCAGCCATGAAATTAAAGGACACTTATTTCTTGGAAGGAAAGTTATGACCAACCTAGATAGCATATTCGAAAGCAGAGACATTATTTTGCCAACAAAAGTCTGTCTAGTCAAGGCTATAGTTTTTCCAGTGATCATGTATGGATGTGAGAGTTGGACTGTGAAGAAGACTGAGTACCGAAGAGTTGATGCTTTTGAACTGTGGTGTTGGAGAAGACTCTTGAGAGTCCCTTGGACTGCAAGGAGATCCGATCCGTCCTACGTGTTTATTGGAGGGACTGATGCTGAAGCTGAAACTCCAGTATTTTGGCCAGCTCGTGAGAAGAGTAGACTCATTGGAAAAGACTATGATGCTAGGAGGGATTGGGGTCAGGAGGAGAAGGGGGTGACAGAGGATGAGATGGCTGGATGGCATCATTGACTTGATGGACATGAGTTTGAGTGAACTCTGGGAGTTCGTGATGAACAGGGAGTCCTGGTGTTCTGTGATTTATGGGGTTGCAAGGAGTCAGACACTACTGAACGAATGAACTGAATGGATGAAGACTTTGCTGCAGCGTTTCAGATTACTTCTGATGCAAAGAACAGCAGTTCATAAATGGTGCAGTCCAACCACAGTTCTTGACCTCAATATAAGGATCAACAGTACACAAAAATCAGATCTGATTTTATCATGTTTCTGAGGGGTCTCTTTTCCTCTGTGTCTAAAACCCTCAATTATGATTCCTCTGATGGACCAATCTGCTTTTGTGACTGATGCTGTATTCTAGTTTTAAATTGTGTTTGATTCTATTCAGTAATTAGTGTGTGTGTGTGTTTTTTTTTTTTTTAATATAAGGGATATGCTATTTTTTAGGAATACTGCCTATAGCTTTGTAACAGAACTCTTGTCTGCTGGCAAATGCTTTTCCTAGTTTATAAAGTAAAATCAGAGTTCAAACACATTATATGATAGTACTATATAATGACTGATCAAAACCAATAATCAATCATACAAACAAAATTGTACAACCTAATTAAATATTGTCTTCTTGCAAGATCTGTTTAGTCTTAACTTTTAGTGTAGTTCTTTTTCTTGGTACACTCATGTTAATCAAAGTTCATACTACTCAAAAGGAATGATCCAGAGAGACCATGTTAAGATGTCTCTTGAGGTCTTACCTTGAAAACTGTGTAGAATCAAAATGCTTCACTCAAACTTTTGATTCAGTATACTCTTTTTTTCTTAAAAAAAAAAAAAAGAATTTGTTATATACTAGTGATTTTATCAGAGTGAAATGAATTGACCACTGTAAGGATTTGGGTTTATTTAAATTACTTTAATAATAATCATCATTTTAAGAAATTGTTTAGATGCTTGGTTTTATATAATTCATATTGATTCAAAAATAAAATTAATAGTACTAATATTATGGTATTGTGTTTTTAAGTTCAAATTCCATTTGTTCATTGCTTTATATAGGAAAATGATGTATTTTGTATATTAACTTTGTATCCTCCAACCTTTCTATAATCTCTTACTGTAGACTTTTTGTTGATTCTTTCAGATTTCTACATAGACAATTATGTCATCTGTAAACAAAGGCAGTTTTATTTTTTCCTTCCTTCCAAGTTTGTACACCTTTATTTCCTTTTCTTATTGCATTAGCTAAACTGGCATTAAAATATTGAAAGGAGATAGTGAAAGGGAAGATTCTTAGCTTTGTACTTAATCTTAGTGGTAAGGCCTACAGATGTTCACCTGTATGTATAAGGTTGGCTGTAGGTTTTCTGTAGATATTTTTAATCGAGTTGAAGTTCCCGTATATTCCAAATTAACAGAATTTTTAACATGAGTGAGTCTTGGACTTTGTCAATGGCTTTTTGCATCTATTGATACAATCATGAGATTTTTCTTTTTAAGCCTGTTGATGTGATAGATTACATTAATTTCTGAGTTTTGAACAAAACCCTGCATACCTGGAATAAATCTCATTTTTTTAAATCTCATTTTTTTATAGTGTATAATTCTTTTTTACCTGTTGAACTTGATTTCCTAATGTTTTGTTAATTCTTACATCTGTGCTCAGGAGTGTTACTTATCTATAGTGCTTTGGTAATGTCTTTCTCTGGTTTGGGTATTAGCATAACAGTGACCTTATAAAGGACTTCTTAGGTAGATAAAGAGTCTGCCTGCAATGCAGGAGACTCAGTAGACGAGGGTTCGATCCCCAGGTCAGGAAGATCCCCTGAAGGAGGGCATGGCAAGCACTCCAGTACTCTTGACTGGAGAATCCCATGGACAGTGGACCTGGTGGGCTACAGTCCACAGGGTCACAAAGAGTTGGACATGACTGAAGTGACTGAGCATGTACACATGCTCTTACAAACAGAGTTTAGAAGTATTGCCTCTGCTTCTATCTTCCAAAAGAGACCAGAATTTATTTTTTATTTTTAATTGATGTGTAGTTAACTTACTATATCCTTATAGTTTCAAGTAAATAGCAAAGTGGTTCAGATATATAATATGTATATATGTATATTTCAGATTAGTTTACATTATAGTTATTATACGATATTGAACATCATTTCCTGTGTTGTATAGTAAATCCTTGTTGATTATCTGTTTTATATAATAGAGTTTATCTGTTAATCCTATACTCCTCTTTATCCCTCCCCACTTTCCCCTTTGCTAACCCTAAGTTTTTTATGTCCATGAGTCTGTTTCTTTTTTGTAAATAAATTCATTTGTATTATTTTTTAGATTCCACATAGAAGTAATATCATACATTTATCTTTCTCTGCCTTACTTCACTTAGTATGATATTCTCTAAGTCCAAATGGCAATATTTCATTTTTTGTAGCTGAGTTATATTCCCTAGTGTGTGCATCTGTATGTCTGTTTACATACCACATATTTGTAAACCAGTTGTCTGCTGATGGCTATTTGGGTAGCTTCCATGTTTTGGGTATTGTAAATAGTGCTGCAGTGACTAATGGGGTTCTTCTATCTTTTTGAGTTATATTTTTTATATTTTCTGGATATATATCCAAGAGTGGGATTGCTGGAGTGTATGATAGCTCTATTTTTAGTTTTTTGAGGGACCTCCATAGTGGCTGCACCAATTTACACTCTTACTAACATGTTGGAGGTTTCCCTTTTCTCCTCACCCTCTCCAGGTTTATTGTTTGAATACTTTATGGTGATGGCCATTCTGACTGGTGTGAGGTGACGCTACATTTTTATTTTATTTGCACTTCTCTAATAATTAGTCATGATGAGCATCATTCCATGTTCCTTTTGACTGTCTGTCTTTGGAGAAATGTTTACTTAGGTCTTCTGCCCATTTTTTAATTTTATTATTATATTATTTTTTGGCATTGAGTTGCATAAGTTGCTTGCATGTTTTGGAAGTTACTCTTTGTCAGTTATATCATTCATAAATATTTTCTCCCAGTCTGTATGTTCATTTGTTCATGGTTTCCTTCACAAAATCTTTTAAGCTTGATAAGGACTCATTTATTTTTGCTTCAATTTCTTTTGCCTTGGGAGACTGACTAAAGATAATATTGTTACAATTTATGTCTGATAATATTTTGTTCATGTTCTCTTTGGGTGTTTTATGGTGTCATATCTTATATTTAGGTCTTTTCAAGTTTATTTTTGTATATGGCATGAGAGTATTCTAATTTCTTTGATTTACATAAGCCTGTCCAGCTTTCCCAGCACTACTAACTGAAAGTGTATCTTTTCTCCATGGTATATTCCTGCCTTATTGTCCATAGGTGTGTGGGTTTATTTGGGGGTTCTCTATCTGTTTCATTGATCCATATGTCTATTTTTGTGCCAATACCACACTGTTTTGATTAATGTAGTTTTGTAGTATTGTTTGAAGTCTGGGAGGTTTATGCCTCCAGTTTTGTTATTTTTCCTCAGGATTGCTTGGCAATTCTGCATCTTGATCAAGGTCCATCTTGGTGAATATTCCATGTGAGATTGAGAAGTGTATATATTTTGATGATGTTGAATGAAGTAGTTATAGATATAAGTTATAGCCAGTTTATTAATAGTGTTGGTGAGTTCAGTGATAGCCTTCCTGACTTGCTCCCTGTAGGACCTGTCCACTTTTGATCAATGGATGTTGAAAAATCCACATACAATTGTGGATTCATCTGTTTATCTTTGTAATTCTATTAGTTTTGCCTCACATAGTTTGATCTATTTTCGGTCAGGTGCATGCATGTTAAGTATTATAATATCTTCTTTAAAAATGGACCCCTTTATCTTTTTTAAAAAATTTATTTATTTTAATTGGAGGCTAATTATTTCACAATATTGTATTGGTTTTGCCATACATCAACATGGATCCACCATGGGTGTATACGTATTCCCCATCCTGAACCCCCCTCTCACATCCCTCCCCATACCATCCCTCTGGGTCATCCCAGTGCACCAGCCCCAAGCATCCTGTATCCTGCATAGAACCTGGACTGGCGATTTGTTTCATATATGATATTATACATGTTTCAATGCCATTCCCCCAAATCATCCCACCCTCTCCCTCTCCCACAGAGTCCAAAAGACTGTTCTATACATCTGTGTCTCTTTTGCTCTCTCACATACAGGGTTATCATTACCATCTTTCTAAATTCCATATATATGCATTAGTATACTGTATTGGTGTTTTTCTTTCTGGCTTATTTCACTCTGTATAATAGGCTCCAGTTTCATCCACCTCATTAGAACTGATTCAAATGTATTCTTTTTATCTTTAGGTAGTGCCCTCTATTCCTGCTACTGTCTGCTCTGTCCCAAATTAATATATCTAACCCTACTTTTTTTGGATTAGTATTAGCAAAGTATCCTTTTCTACATACATCTACTTTAAATCTTTATGCGTTTATGATTAGTTTTTGCAGGCATACTGTATTTGGGTTTTTTTTTTAATCCATTCTTAAAATTTTTGTCTTTTAATAGATACATTTAGGTCATTGACATTCAAAGTGATTATTGTTATAGTTAGATTAATATCTACCACATGTTTTACTCTTTGTGGCCTTCGGTCTTTTTTTCCTAATTTTGTCTTCTCCTTTTTTCTACGTTTTGTGGTTTTAATTGAACATTTATAAAACTCCACTTTTCTCCTCTCTTAGGATATCAGTTATACTTTTTTTTTTTTTTACTTTTTAAATGATTACATCATATTTGCAATATACATTTATAGCTAATCCGAATCTTCTTTCAAATAACACTATACTTCTCACAGGTAGTGTGAGTTCCTTATAAATAATCCTAACTCCTTCCTCCAGTCCCTTTTATCATTGCTATAATTTATTTCACTTATGTGCAAGCATGCATTAAAGTATGTGTATGTAGAAATTGAAAAACATTATTATTATAATTATTCTTAACAAACTGCTACCTGGTCAATTAGAATGAGAAAAATATAAGTTTTAATTTTATCTTTACTTATCCCTTCTTTAATGCTCTTTCTTACTTCATGTTGATCTGAGTTTTTGACCTATATTATTTTCCTTTCCTCTAAGGAAATAGCTTTGATATTTCTTGCAAGGTAGATCTACAGACAAATTTCCTCACTTTTCAGGGGGGAGGGGGGCTGAGAAAGTCTTTATTTCTCTCCTTCACTTTTGAGGTATAATTTTAGTAGATATAAATTCTAGATTGGTAGAGTTTTTTTCCTCTCAATATTTTATTTCACTCCATGCTCTTCTTGCTTGTGTACTTTCTTAGGAGAAATTGACTGAAGTTCTTATATTTATGTCTCTATCAGTAAGATATTTTTAATCTCTGAGTTTTCCTCTTTTTTCTTTATCTTTGATTTTCTGTAGTTTGGAAATGATAAGCTTAGGTGTAGCATTTTAGACATTTATCCTTGTTGGTATTCTTTTACCATCCTGGATCTATTGACATTAATTTGGGAAAATTTTCAGTCATTACTGTTTCAGCTATTCTTCTCTTACTTTTTTTTTCTCTCTCATTTTTATTTTCATTGTGTGTATGTTACATTTTTTACAGTTATTCCACAGTCTTTGGATATTCTGTTTTTTTCTCGGTTTTTCGGTTTGGGGAGATTTTATTGGTATATCTTATAGTTCAGGGATCCATTTGCTATGGCTGGTCTACTAATAAACTCATTAAAGGTATTTTCATTTCTGTTAAATTGTTTTTATTGCTAGCATTATTTTTTGGATATTTCCTGGGATTCCCATCTCTCTATTTTAATTTGCCATTTATTCTTGCCTGCTATCTACCTTATCCATTAGTACCTTTGGAATTTTAGACATAGGTGTTTTAAATTATGATCTGATTATTCCAACATCACTGCTATGTCTGGTTCTGATGTGTACTCTGCCTCCTCAAAGTTTTTTTTTTTTTCCTTTTGATATGCTTTGCAATTCTTCTGTCATAGACAGGCATGATGTACTAAGTAAAATGAACTGTAAATAGGCCTTTTGTAATGTAGTGGTGAGGTGTAGGAAGAGGGGAAATATTCTGTAGTCTAATGATTAGTTCTCAGTCTTATAGTGAGCCTGTGCCTCTCGGCTGTGAACTTAACAAGTGTTTTTCAGACTTTTTCTTCCCTCCAAGTCTTAGATGGAACAGGATGCTAGGGCTATCTGGAGCGGGGTATTAGCTTTGTATATGTGTATGCGTGTGTGTGCACACGTGCACGCACACACATGTGCTCAGTCAAGTCTGATTCTTTGTGACCCCCATGGACTATAGCCCACCAGGCTCCTCTGTCCATGGGGTTTTCCAGGCAACAATACTGGAGGGGTTACCATTTCCTTTTCCAAGGGATCTTTTGGATGGACCCAGGAATCAAACCTGCATCTCTTGCATCAGCAGGCAGATTCTTTACCATTGCACCACCTGGGAAGCCCCAGATATTACCTTTGTTGCTGTTCAGTTGCCCAGTCATGTTCAACTCTTTTTGACCCTGTGGTCTGCACAGGCCTCCCTTCTCTCGCCATCTCCTGAAGTTTGCCCAATTTCCTGTCCATTGCATCAGTGATGCCATCCAGCCATCTCATCCTCTGACACTGTCTTCTCCTTTTTCCCTCCATCTTTCCCTGCATCAGGGTCCAATGAGTTGTTTTTCCAATGAGTTGGCTATTCATATCAGATGACCAAAATATTGAAGCGTCAGCATCAATCCTTCCAATGAGTATTCAGGGTTGATTTTCCTAAATATTGATTGCTTTGATGTCCTTGCTGTCCAAGGGACTTTCAGGAGTTTCCTGTAGCACCACAGTTTGAAGGCATCAATTCTTTGGCACTCTATCTTCTTTACAGTCTAACTCTCACAGCCATATGTGACCACTGGGAAGACCATAGGCTGACTATACAGACCTTTGTTGGCAGAGTAATGTTTATGCTTTTCCACACACTGTCCAGGTTTATCACCATTTTCTTGACAAGAAGCAATCGCCAATTTCATGGCTGCAGTCACCATCCACAGTGATTTTAAGTTAGAGCCCAAGAAAAGGAAATATGTCACTATTTCAACCTTTCCCCTGCCATGAAGTAATGGGACCAGATGCCATGATCTTAGTGCGTTTATATATATATATATAGTTTTAAGCTGGCTCTTTCTTTCACCCTCATCAAGAGGCTCTTTAGTTCCTCTTCACTTTCTATCATGCTATTCTTTGGAACTCTGTGCTTAGTTGGATATACCTTTCCCTTCTCCCTTGCTTGTGGCTTCTCTTCTCTCTTCAGCTATATGTAAAGCCTCAGATAACAACTTTGCCTTCTTGCTTTTCTTTTTCTTGGGGATATTTTGATTCACTGCCTCCTGTACAATATTGTGGACCTCTGTCCATAGTTCTTCAGTCACACTGTTTATTAGATCTAATCCCTTGAATCTATTTATTACCTCCTCTGCATATTCATAGGGGATTTAAGTTGTACCTGGTTGGTCTAGTGGTTGTCCCTGCTTTCTTTAGTTTAAGCATGAATTTTGCTATGAGAAGCTGATGATCTGAGCCACAGTCAGCTCCAGGTCTTGTTTTTGCTGACTCTATACAGTTTCTTCATCTTTAGCTACGAAGAATGCAATCAATTTGATTTTAGTATTGACCATTTGGTGATGTCCATGTGTAAAGTCATCTCTTGTGTTATTGAAAGAGGGTAATTGCTATGACCAGTGCATTCTCTTGGCAGAATTCAGTTAGCCTTTGCTCTGCTTCATTTTGTTCTCCAAGACCAAACTTGTCTGTTACTCCAGGTATCTCTTGACTTCCTACTTTGGCATTGCAATCCTCAATGATGAATAGAGTAACATTTTTGGTGTTAGTTCTATGTCGTCATAGAACTGATCAACTTCAGCTTCTTTGGCATTAGTGGTAGGGACATAGATTTGAATTACTGTGATATCGAATGGCTCACCTTGGAAGTGAACCATGATCATTCTGTCATTTTTGAGGCTGCATCCAAGTACTGCATTTCAGACTCTTGTTGACTATGAGGGTTACTCTGTTTCTTCTATGGGATTCTTGCCCACAGTAGTAGATATAATGGCAATCTGGATTAAATTCACCCATTCTTATCCATTTGAGTTCACTGATTGCTAAGATGTTGATGTTTATTGTTACCATCGCCTGCTTGGCCGTGTCTATTTTACCTTGATTAATGGACCTAATATTCCAGGTTCCTATGCAATACTGTTCTTTACAGCATCAGATTCTACTTTCATCACCAGACACATACACAACTGGGCATCACTTCTGCTTTGGCCCGGCCACATCATTCTTTCTGGGACTATTAGTAGTTCTCCTCTGTTCTTCCCCAGTAGCATATTAAACACCTTCTGACCTGGGGGACTCATTTTTCAATGTCACATCTTTCTCTCCTTTTATACACTTCACAAGGTTCTCATGGCAAGTATACAAGGGTGGTTTGCCTTTCCTTCCCCAGTGCATCACGTTTTGTCAGAACACTCTGCTATGATCCATCCTTCTTGGGTGGCTCTACATGACGTGGCTCGTAGCTTCATTGGGTTATGCAAGCCTTTTTACCACAAGGCAGTGATCTGTGAAGAGATTACCTCTACCTCAGGTTAATTTGATTCTGATAAGACCCCAGCAGGTTAGGCTCTAGTTATCTCATTTCCTCTGAGTGCAGATCTTGTTAAGAAAGAGTATGCTGCTGCTGCTGCTGCCAAGTCGCTTCAGTCGTGTCCGACTCTGTGCGACCCCATAGACGGCAGCCCACCAGGCTCCCCTGTCCCTGGGATTCTCCAGGCAAGAACACTGGAGCGGGTTGCCATTTCCTTCTTCAATGCATGAAAGTGAAAAGTGAAAGTGAAGTCGCTCAGTCATGTCCGACTCTTCGCAACCCCATGGATTGCAGCCCACCAGGCTCCTCCGTCCATGGGATTTTCCAGGCAAGAGTACTGGAGTGGGTTGCCATTGCCTTCTCCGAAGAGTATGCTAGTATGTTTCAAAATAGTTCTTTTTCCACTGCCTCTGCTGGAAACATGAGTGGATTTTTGTCCAGTATCTTCCAGAAATCAGGTTGGGCTCCTGAAAAGAAATCTCACTCAGAACTGTTGTGGTTCCACTTAAAATGAGTTTACTTACTTCCCTGATGGCTCAGACGGTAAAGCGTCTGTCTACAATGCGGACGACGCGGGTTCGATCCCTGGGTCGGGAAGATCCGCTGGAGGAGGAAATGGCAATCCACTCCAGTACTATTGCCTGGAAAATCCCATGGACAGAGGAGCCTGGTAGCCTACAGTCCACGGAGTCGCAAAGAGTCGGACACAACTGAGCGACGTTCCTTCCTTTGGTTCTCAGAGTGGTCCTCACTGAACCTTTAGCAATTTGTCATTTACAGCTCAGATTTTCCTGCCTGGCTCTGTTTTCCACAGTGGTCTCAGCTCTGGTAAACTGTGATTCCCCAGGTTTGTCTGTCTCTTAAATTTGGAGGTTGCAGTGTGCCCTGGATCTTCCCTTTCCTAATGGATCCAAGAAAAGCTGTTGATTTTTTAGTCTGTTCAGTTTTTTACCTATTGTTCAGATAGACTGGAAGCTTCTAAGCTTCTTATATGCAGAACTAGAAACTAGAAGTCTCCTGAACATTTATTTTAATGTTTGCTGGCCATTTGCATTTCTACTTTTACAAATAGTTATTTATGAGTAGAATACCTTTATTTTTCTTATTTATATGTTAGAGTTTTTGAGAATTCTGAGTATCAATGATTTTATATATAAGAACATTTTCACCAATATACTATTAATTTTTGACCATTATTTTTACCATAGAAATGTATCCAAGTTTTTATGCTTTAAACTTTATCAGTATCTATATATATTTTCTGACTCTGGAACATATTCCACAGAGGCTATTCTCCTTTGAATTTTAATACATTTTTTAATTCATGCTCTACTTTTAGAAGCATAAATAGAAAAAAAATATCTGTAATAAGTGTAATTGTCTGAGGTTATTTAAGTGCTTTTCTATTTAACTTTTGAAACTTTTCTTTATCTGACATCCTCTTTGCCCAGCTCTGTCCTGCCTGGAGAAGATTAGGACTTTTTTTACAGAAGAAATCAAAGAAAAAGTTTCAGTTTCTGATATCTAAAAACATTATTTGGAAGCAAGTGAATAAACTTGAGATATTGTCATGAGGACAGACTGTCAAATTTCTTTACCTCTCTGATAAAGAAGGCTGATAAAGAATCTGCCTGCAATCCAGGAGATGTGGGTTAAGATCCCCTGGAGAAGGGAAAGGCTACCCACTCCAGTATTCTGGCCTGGAGAATTCCAAGGACTGTACAGTCCATGGGGTCACAAAGAGTCAGACACGACAAAGAGACTTTCACTTCACTTAGCATATCAAGATGTAGGATACGTGGGTTAAACTGTATAAGTCCAGGTAGAAAATGCAAACAGGGAAACCTTTTTTTTTTTTTTTCCTGAACCTAGGGGATTTAAAACAGGAATAGATTAGAAGCAGATATTATGGACATAACTATAAATGCTATCCTGATTTTCTTCTTGATGATTTTTTTGAAAGAGGCATTTATGTTAGGATGAAGCACAATAGTTAGGAAACTATTCGCTTGAAACTCTGAGGAGCCTAGGATCAATGATCTGGCAACACACATATTAAAGTAAACTTGGTGGTACTGCACCATCCAGCAGAGAAAAACAATTGTGTCTTATTTCTCCAGAAGAACACTCTGTTTCCTTTATTACAGAAGTAAAAACAAGTGAAAGGCTTGCTAGAATCTCTTAAGGTAGTACAAGGAGCAATCAGAGGAGACCGCTTTGACTAAGATCAGTGTTCATCACATGCAGATTTCTGGTTAACAAATCTTTAAGTAGATCAGGCTCATCAAAGACTCCCTCTAGGACTGTTTCTAGATCTGAGGGTAGAACAAAGGTTAATGGGCATGGCAAGTGCATATAAAGACAAAAGACATAGAATTTACCTCACAATCAGCAGATAGCAGCCAATGCCCAGCTCATGACTGGCCTGAGGTCAGGGGCCTTGTCCTCACAAATGCAAAGCCCACCCCCTACTAGGATAAGTGGAGAAGTTACCTGAAAGTTTATCTGAAGGATGGTTTAATAGTATGATTAGTTCAGGTTTTAAACTGGATAGGAGATACACTTAATTTTTTAAAAACCAATCAGTGGGTGGTTCCTAATGAAAGAGACCAGAGCAACCAATGAAAAATAAAGGGGATAGAAATATTACTTTCCTTGTATCTAAGTTATAGAAAGTTAGCTTGTAATCAACTGAACTCATTATAAAACTCAAATTATTAGAAGGTCATGAAACTGCATAAAGAAGTTTTGAGAAAAAGACCTTGGCCTGCCAAAGGCCAAAATCACTGTGAGCTATGAGGGAGGAAAAAAAAAAGTCTGTGTATTCCTTTCCATACAGAATGCATTTAATTTAAAGGGAATTTTCTTTTACATTAATATTTCTCTGTAACTTCAGTCTTCCAATAAAAAAATGGATTCAATTTATGAGTAGAAAATATAAAACAGATATATTTTAACACAGAGGATCTAAGTTGTATGCAAGTGTTTTATATCTAGGTAAGAATCATTACAATTTGAAGTGATTCTGATATTGCTCTCATTTATCTATTTTTTTGCTCTCATCCTTAAATTTCAAAAAAGTCAGTATTTAATTTTCATCACTGGACCATAAAAAACAGAATGACTGGAATCCAGAAAAAAAGCCTATGAGTAGATGGCCTATAATCTTTGGTTCTTTGATATACAGCTTACAATTCCATAAGGAAAAAGTGGTGCCTGCGAAATTGGAAAAAGCATATTAAGTAATATGGGTCAAGAGCTTGTCATTAAATATTTATTGAATAATGTAAATAGTCTCATTCGTTGTTTAGGGATGTACTTCTGATCATTTTTACAGCATCTGCCATCCTTCCTGACCATTTTAAGTGACTCACAGAGTGAGATTCTTTGATTTCTGCCCACACAAGCCTCATACTGGGACTCAAAGCACATAGGAGTAATAATGTGAGGGTTTAACTTACTCCAAATTGTTCCAAGATTATTTTTATGACTAGGAGTAATAGCTTCACCTTTTTATTCAATTTAATGGTAGTAATTTTATATCGTTTGCTTCATGCTAGGAAGTCCTAAAAAATAGCATTGTCTTGCAGACCTGAATAGCTTGTTAGGACCTAAAGGGCAGTAGCTGAACTTACCAACACTTGGGCAATGATACAACCTCCATGGAGATTTATTGACTGAAATGATGATTTACCAGTCCTCTCGTATAAAAGGTTCTCTCAACAGCTAGGACAGAAGTTTCAAAGGCCCATAGCTAACATTTTAAGTTGCCAAACTGTAACATAACATTTTGATTTTATCAGACTTTTTCCTTTAATTGTACCTTTTACTATTGAAGAGATGGTAGTAAAAATGGAAGAAAACGTTAAAAATAAAAAGGCCCTGTAGAAATGAATAATCTTTTTTCAAATAAGGTAGAATTGAAATAAACTCAAATTTTGTGATCAATACTTGCTCAATTCAAATATTAGAGCTAAATTTTCTGCCCTTAATTTGTTTCCATAACCTACTGTATTGTATTTATATGAGGAAGTATTGGATTTTCTTCTTTAGTTGTTCTGAAGCTTGAATTCAGTAGATTGTTTTCATCTCAAGCTTATCTAATTTAGGCAGTATAGTGACAATAATTCTGAATTACTACTCTAAGAAGGTAAAGTAGTATTCAATTTAAAAGTAATAAAAGGCAAACTATTTAGATATTTAGGCATAAGTAGATACTTAAGTAGTCAATGAAGTATTATTCAGCATAACTAGTCTCAAGAAATTGCAATTTTCACACAATATGCATGCCAGTCACACACACATTTGATCAGCTATCCAAATGTTCATTTATTGACTAACTTACATTCTTTAAAAAAACCAATGCTAATGACTGTATATCAAAGTATAATTTCCTACTCCTAAATGCAAAATTAACCACTTTATTTTAGATTTTGAAATTTTAGATTGGTTAATTATATTGTTTCCATTACCACTAAAAGACAATTAGTGCTTTGTTTTCCCCACAAACTATTATTATTAAAAATCAGCACAACTTTATTATATACAGAGGGAATTTACAGACAGCTTTACATAGATTGGAACTTCCCAGGTGGCACAGCAGTAAAGAATCTGCCTGCCAATGCAGGAGACACAAAAGTCTCAGGTTTGATACCCTGGAATAGGAAATAGCAACCCATTCCAGTATTCTTGCCTGGAAAATTCCATGGACAGAGGAGACTGGTGGGCCACCATCCATGGGGTCACAAAGAGTCGGACATGACTGAGCACATACATTTAACTTTATTATATTATTTAAAATGACAGAAAATATAAACTAATGGATAATATTCTTTAAAAAGATACAATTTTAATTTTATTGTAATGTGATAAAGTTCTTTTGGTTTTGCTGTTTTTAAGAAGCTAAGAACAATACTTTTATTGAGAGAATAGTTTTTGTTTTGAAAACTATTTTGATAAGCGTCTTATAGGGGAGGGAGGAGAGAAGACCCTGAGAAGCAAGGGAGGACATACATTAGCTCAAAGCAAGAAACAAAAGTGATGTAGAACTTGCCTTCACAGGCAAGAGAAAAATAGGGGTTTGGGAAAACTAAAGAGGAACAAGAGAAAGCAATGAAGCAAGATGGTGAAAAGCTGGCACCCTGTGTAAGTTCCCCATCTTCCAAAAACTTTATGTGAAGCTTTGAATATGCATAAATGCATGTAAATATAGCTTATTTGATAGGACTTGAGAAGGAGCAAAGCTCTGGACAGCATTAGCCCCGTGTAGGAAAACCATGCGACCAACTGATCCCTAAACTAAGCTAACTCTGTTTAGTTCTGTGCAGGATCTCCAAATCAGATGGAGCTAAAATCTCATTTTACACACACATAAACACATATATAACAACAGAGAGAGAGGTGCAGGCAGGCAAACATACACAAAAGAATCTTTCTTAAAATGCCTTTTTATATGTATGATTCCTGCTTGAGAAAAAAAATCCTGCCTTCTTATTGTCAGCTACAGAAATAACATTACAAACTAGTAGAACCAAAGACCATGTAATAACTAATTGTTATAGTTCATGTTTTTATCATGCCAACCAGGGCACACAAATTTGAATATGCATATTATATATATATATATATATATATATGTAGTATTGATTATAGCATACAATAAAAATCAAAAAAAATTTAGATAATTTATAAACTTTTCATTCTATAGATAGATTTTTTTTGTTGAAGAAATTCCTAAACCCTTGTCTATTTCCAAAACTCTCCAGATCCTTTCTTGCAGATATGCGTACAAGTAATGCAAACTCTCTTTAATCTTTATATAAGCACATCATAGTTAGGAGCATGAATTTTGTGATCTCTATAAAATGTCATTCTATTGATCCTAAACCCAGGTAGAAATAATTTTGTATTTGGAGAACCCCCAAGATGTCCTTTTTACCTTAGCTATTTTCCATTGAGGCTAAATTAAAAGAAAACATGAAAGATTTCTTTGATTTTTATTTTTTAGCAAGAATTCATAAGAAATGTGCAGAGGCCTTTTTAATTCCTTCACTCCTCTCAAATAAGTGTTCCCAATACACTGAAAGGCAAAAACCATAAGTTCAAAATAAACAGCTTTTTATGATTAAAAAAAAATCCAAAGCTACTTACTGAATTTTCTCAATTGTAACTACCTTGAAGCTTTGAAGAACTGCATCTGACTGGAAACCATTCTCCATCTCCTATTTCTCCCAACACTACCTTCAATTCTTTCCCTATACACTTTTCTGCAGACACTAAACATACATGAGTATATATTCAGCATGTAGGGCAGCATTATGTTATAGACAGAAGAAAAATATACGTTAACTCAACGGGAAAGAAAACCACTTTGTACTTTCATTTATTCTTCTGTTCTTCCAATGGATGATAATTGCCTATCTGTACCAAGCACTGTGCTAAATATTGGAGACAAAATAAAGGAAAAGAAAGGATTAATCATAAATGAATGATATAATGGGAATGCGCCAGAAGTGAGGAGAGCAAAGCATCTGAGTGTGTGGAGAGAATGAAGGAGCCACAGTAATGGTTTCTTAGAGAAAATGACTTTAAATCAGCTACATAAAGAGAAGAGCAGGAAGGGAAACAGAGGAAGATCAGAAGTCGAGAGAGAATATGGCCTATTCAACAAATTTTAAGGCTGTCAACATGATTGGAACATGAAACAAAGGGAGGCAGTGAAGAGCCAGGAGGAAGGCTGGAAGAGAGTCAAGGGTCAACACTGGCAGGTGTGATTTTCACCCTAATGGTGACTTAAAAAAGAAAAAAAAACAACACTCAGGACTTACATGAGAATCATTATAATAAAATATGCTTTAAAACTATGATGACTTCTTTGTGAAGAATAGGTGAGGGGAGGTAGTGCTGGGCAACAATCAAAGCAGAGCTGTTGCAGCAATTCAGGTAAGAGCTGATGGTGGCTCCTCTGGGTTTGTGAGTGAAAGTGAAGAGAAGGGAAAATGGCCATAGAATAGAGTGGGTAAGAAATAGTGAGTTTTTGTATGGAAATATCAGGGGAAAATGGGGTTAAGGAAAGCTGCCAGAAGTTTGGTGAGGATAAACATGATGTTGATTTTCGTCTTTGAAAGTAAACATAACGGTGGTAATAAAGAAGGTTGTGTGTGTGTGTGTGTTTTGCGGGTAAGGCAACAGGTTCAATTTTGGATATGTTGATTAGAGAATCAAGCAAGATACTTGGGTAGAAATGTTGAAAAGGTAGTTGGATATTTAGAATAAGAGCTTTGGAAAATGGTAGGAGTAGCTCATTAGTACCTGAGGGATAATTGAATATTTGACAGTAGACAAAACACTTTGGCAATGTAGAAGAAAACCTTGCACAGAAGCACTAACCTTCAGGGATATGTGGAGCAGTGGAAGAAAAGATAGTATGGTATGGTATCACAGGGCCAAAGTAAGTGAGTGCTTCCTGAAGAAAGAAGCTAAACAAGATTTAGTAATGAGAAGGTCACTTGGTTCAGTTCAGTTCAGTCGCTCAGTCATGTCCGACTCTTTGTGACCCCATGAATCGCAGCACACCAGGCCTCCCTGTCCATCACCAACTCCCGGAGTTCACTCAGACTCACATCCATTGAGTAGGTGATGCCATCCAGCCATCTCATCCTCTGTCGTCCCCTTCTCCTCCTGCCCTTAATCCCTCCCAGCATCAGAGTCTTGTCCAATGAGTCAACTCTTTGCATGAGGTAGCCAAAGTACTAGAGTTTCAGCTTTAGCATCAGTCCTTCTAAAGAACACCCGGGACTGATCTCCTTTAGAATGGATTGGCTGGATCTCCTTGCAGTCCAAGGGACTCTCAAGAGTCTTCTCCAACACTACAGTTCAAATGCATCAATTCTTCAGCACTCAGCTTTCTTCACAGGCCAAATTTCACATCCATACATGACCACTGGAAAAACCATAGCCTTGACTAGATGGACCTTTGTTGGCAAAGTAATGTCTCTGTTTTTGAATATGCTATCTAGGTTGGTCATAACTTTTCTTCCAAGGAGTAAGCATCTTTTAATTTCATGGCTGCACTCACCATCTGCAGTGATTTTGGAGCCCAAAAGGATAGTCTGACACTGTTTCCCCATCTATTTCCCATGAAGTGATGGGACCAGATGCCATGATCTTTGTTTCCTGAATGTTGAGCTTTAAGCCACCTTTTTCACTCTCCTCTTTCACTTTCATCAAGAGGCTTTTCAGTTCCTCTTTCCTTTCTGCCATAGGGTGGTGTCATCTGCATATCTGAGGTTATTGAAATTTCTCCCAGCAATCTTGATTCCAGCTTGTGTTTCTTCCAGCCCAGCATTTCTCATGATGTACTCTGCATGTAAGTTAGATAAGCAGGGTGACAATATATAGCCTTGATGTACTCCTTTTCCTGTTTGGAACCAGTCAGTTGTTCCATGTCCAGTTCTAACTGTTGCTTCCTGACCTACATACAGGTTTCTCAAAAGGCAGGTCAGGTGGTCTAGTAGTCCCATCTCTCTCAGAATTTTCTACAGTTTCTTGTGATCCACACAGTCAAAGGTTTTGGCATAGTCAATAAAGCAGAAATAGATGTTTTCCTGGAACTCTCTTGCTTTTTCCATGATCCAGTGAATGTTGGCAATTTGATCTCTAGTTCTGCTGCCTTTTCTAAAACCAGCTTGAACATCTGGAAATTCTCGGTTCACGTATTACTGAAGCCTGCCTTTGAGAATTTTGATCATTACTTTACTAGCATTTGAGATGAGCACAATTGTGTGGTAGTTTGAGTATTCTTTGGCATTTCCTTTCTTTGGATTGGAATGAAAACTGACCTTTTCCAGTCCTGTGGCCGCTGCTGAGTTTTCCAAATTTGCTGGCATATTGAGTGCAGCTCTTTCACAGCATCATCTTCCAGGATTTGAAATTGCTTAACTGGAATTCCATCTCCTCCACTCGGTCACTGCTGCTGCTGCTACTAAGTCGCTTCAGTCGTGTCCGACTCTGTGTGACCCCATAGTCAGCAGCCCACCAGGCTCCTCTGTCCCTGGGATTCTCCAGGCACTAGTGCCTAGTAAAATGTTTGTAACTCTAATAAGGAAATGCTCATCAACAGAGATAGTGTGAGGTGAGAAACAACAAGAATGAGAAAAGTAACATCATCAATTGTTAAGATTTATAAAAATAGACTCACCTCCTAAGAAGTATCAGCAATACCCAAAGCATCAGTAGGCAGAGAAAAGTGTAAAAAGAAGTGTTTACAGAGATCTTCAATAACTGGCAAGTAATGCAGTTAGGGTGGAGAAGGCAATGGCACCCCACTCCAGTACTCTTGCCTGGAAAATCCCATGGACGGAGGAGCCTGGTAGGCTGCAGGCCATGGGGTTGCCAAGAGTCGGACGCAACTGAGTGACTTCACTTTCACTTTTCATTTTCCTGCATTGGAGAAGGAAATGGCAGCCCAATCCAGTACTCCTGCCTGGAAAATCCCATGGACAAAGGAGCCTGGTAGGCTGCAGCCAATGGGGTCGCTGAGAGTCAGACACGACCGAGTGACTTGACTTTCATTTTTCACTTTCATGCATTGGAGAAGGAATGGCAACCCACTCCAGTGTTCTTGCCTGGAGAATCCCAGGGACAGGGGAGCCTGGTGGGCTGCCGTCTTTGGGGTCGCACAGAATCAGACACAACTGAAGTGACTTAGCAGCAATACAGTTAGGGAGGGCCTCTGAGTTCCTAGTTTGCAGTGACATTTATGGTTGTTAGTGCTTTTGGTGGCCTTGCTTTCTCCCATTTGTTTGCTTTCAGGGTCTAGACAGTTCAAAACTCAGAGAGAGATTGGGCATGATGAGTAAAATAGCATAGTGGAGTATTCCAAGGTTTATCTTAGAACTACCTATTAGGAATTCATATTAGGAAAACCTCCTACCTTAAGCGAAGTGAAAAGCAATCAGAAACAAAACATGAGATGGAGATACAACTCTCAACTAGGCACAGAATTTCACATATCAGAAGTTTTTTGGGGGGATATCACATTCCACTAGCAGAGACAAAGGTCAGGAGGCTTGAATGTCAATAAAAATGTTATCAATGTATACCAGAGATAGATAAGAGTGCATAAGTGCAGTTTAAAATTCTGATACTATGTTCATCATAGAGAATGACTCCATTTACAATAAAGGTCCCCTCCCCAGAAAAATAGGAAAGCATCCAAGGCCATTTAGGAGTAATTAAGTACAGCAGTATATCCCCTATGAATATTCACTTTAGTAGGTGCAGCAGCTGAATAAGGAGCTTTTTTTTTAATATGTAGGGAGTATAGGTAGAAGACAGCTTCTAAATATGGAATTATTCACACCATGCAACTTATATTAACTCATACCATAAAAGGTATTTGCATCTTTCTTTGTCTGACTGCTCTTGCTTGATCATTTTATGTAGACCCCAACTTGAAGCTGGCCTCTTAATTCTTATACAGTATTCCTGTATCCTCAGAGTAAACTGTATTTAATTTTCTTTGGATAGTTTATATTCTTTTGGTTGATAATTACTCTATATCATATTATACTACTTCAAATTTTTGGAGAAAAATATAACTAGGGACACAGCAATCAAAGCTTTTGTTTTAATTTTTAAAAACATATAAGGAGTATTATTTTAGGAAAACCAAAATAGTTACAAAAATTTAAATCTGTTTCTCCTGGTGATATGAATTTTTCAACTTCAGCTGTCATAAACAGGATTTTCTGAAAGCTACCTTTTTGAGCTGTTATGTTTTTGAAATGGTTGCAGAGCTTTCATAGCTTCCTCTAGGCAACTGCAAAGCTCTGAAACACGCGGTAAGATGATTTCGCCAGAAGGGAGAGGAATTTGTAACAGATATTTTTAGCACTGGACCCTCAGCACCATGGACAGCACACTCAAGGGTACTAGGACAACCCAAACTTCCACAGAGGAAAGTCATCATATCTGAAAGGACCTTAGTTGGGATGCCACTACTAGCCCCTTCAGGACCTGACCCTTCTTCTAGGAATGTGACATTCTTTAGCAAAAATGAAAAAGAAACAAAACTTTGTTTATCGACAGCACTATGTTATTACTAGCATCTCAGGTCTCATCTCCTTCTTGCTTAGCTTTTATATGACAGTACCCATCAAAACCTGAGAACTAATAGTCACAAACACAAGTCAGATTTAGAGGATGAGATCTGTTCTGGATCATTCCCACTGTGCCACCTCAGATGACCTTTTCTGTACTCTACGTAAGTTCAAGGCCAGTGGTTTAGAAGATGATTGCAGAAGAACAAAGAAATACAGGAACATGGAAAATTTTTCCTAAGACTTTAAGATGTATTAAAGCTTTTGGATATGATAGAAAAGGGAATGGGCTCAGGGTCAGTATGCTTAGTAACTAAGAGAATGGTCTTTGTGTACTCTTTAGAAAGTCATCTTATCTCCCAGATTTGATCCCTTCATGAGTCAAAATAAAAGGTCTAGATTAAATGATGATAGCATTATATAGTTTGCCAAAGGATTTTTTCTATATATGCTATGATTCCATATGCACATAATTTTAGTGTATTGTTTGTAGTACACTTATTGGATTCTATTCTCCGTCAAGTGAGAGATTGCAGAGAAGGAAAAAAATATTCATATTAGGACAAAAACTGAGATGACAAGCAATTATACAACTGTAGCAATTAATTACACTAAAATTTAAAAGCTTGTACTCTGCATATTTTAAGCCATTAGACTGAAAAACAATCTGTCATCTATCTTTGTCCACCCTATCATTTAAATATTGCAATATCTTCAGCATTTATCATATATTCTGAGATCCAAATTTTAATACCCCACCCAAAAAAACCCACTAAGAAATCTATATCTTTCATCAAGCAGAGGGAGACAGTAGTGTCTGGTATACTCACAGAGGGAAATGTTACCATCCATTTAGGACTCATTTCTTTCCAGAGGTTCCTGGTTCAAACTGGTCCCTGGAAAGGAAACAAAACAAAACAGTGAAGGAGCTGAGATTGTAAATGACCCTCAGGGTGAAAAAGGAAAAGAAATGGGAATGAAAGAGATGTATCTTAGGAACGAGATGTTCTAGACAAAATTTGGGACAAAGAGGCTTTTAAGGAGTGAAAAGAGGTTTTGGTCAAGCCCTAAGCATTAGTGACTGTGATGTAGCAACAGCCAAGAAAGAGTTCCAGTTTCTATGCCTAAATTTTATGCTTTTGCACTTTTGCTCTCAACTCTAATAGCAAGGAAAAAACAGATGTGTTTCTTTAAACCCAGACTTACTGAATCAGATTACAGCCATAATGCCCTAATAAAATCTCTTCAAAAAATTGAAAATGTTATCAAAGATGTGGAGAAACTAGAGTTAATAGTGCTACTAGCATCTACTCCAACAAAAATCTGAGAAATGTTAGGTATGAATTGAGAGGGGAAAACAAAAAGAAACTCGAGAAACAGAAATCTGGAGGAATTGTGATTGTGCTGGCTTCCCTACCTGGGTTTTTTTCCTTATGTGTGCTTGCTAAGTCACGTAAGCTGTGTCTGACTCTGCAACCCTATGGACTGTAGCCTGCCCAGATCCTCTGTCCATGGGATTCTCCAGGCAAGAATACTGGAGTGGGTTTCCATCCCCTCCTTCAGGGAACCTTCCCAATCCAGGGATCGAGTCTGTGTCTCTTATGTCTTCTGCATTAGCTAAGAAGCCCTTTTCCTTATAAATTTTGCTTGTATTTTTGAGACTTTCAAAGAGATTTTCATATAGAAAACAAATGAAAATCCAGCTTTGGGATAAATATATTCAAGTGAGAAGAGAGCAGAAACTATTCAAGCAAGCTGAATAATGATACTAAAAATCTCAGGAATGTGAAAGAGATTTGGTACTAGAGATGAGCCTTGGGAGATGGTTAAGATTCTGTCAGGAAATCTGAAAGATGGACGATAGTGGTAAAATCAGGTAAGGCCATTTCATAAGGGATGTTACCACGTTAAGGGGTGTAGATTTAACTTGAGGGTCATGAGGAGAGAGGCAAATGTTTTAAAAGAGCAATTAAAGTTCTTTTTGAGATAACTGGTACCAGCATAGATGCTGAGTTGGAAAGGTAAAAAGGCAAAAGGAATGGGAAGAGCCAGGAGGGAGGAACGACAGAACTACTGCAATAATCCAGCCTAGAGATGGAGGAAGGAGACATAATATAGTAGTGATAGAAAAGGGTGGAGGTGGGGGAGGAAGCTGGAGAGGTATTTGAAAGGTTAACTTATCAGATTTAGTAAAAGATTGAGTGTAGGGTTATTAAACTGCTAGGCGCAGCTTTCAACATAGGAGCTTGGAGAACCAAGTGAATGACAATTTTATCAACAGAACTAGGAAATTCAAGAACTAAGTCATTTGCAATTTAGCCAGTCTGGGTAAGCCTGTGTGATATCCAGGTGGAAATCCTCCTCTTGTAAGTTTGGAACCCAGGAAAGAATGGCAAAAATTGGAAATTTACCATAGATCATCTATAGATATCTAATACTACAACTGCTCTACCATTGCACACCCATGTAGCCTTCCTCCAATTTCTTCGGCACCCAAAATTAATAAAAACCCTTTGAGATCAGACTTTTTTTTTAATGTGCAATTATGCTGGAAAATGGACTGTAGACAGTCTCAAACCTAAGAGGATGCATTGTATATTAAAAAAAGAAAACATGTAATCTCTCCATAGTTTGTTTTAGTAATCAAATGTATTAATGTTATCTCAGGTCCCATTACATTTTATGGAAAATGCTTTCAGTTTTTCTAAAATCCTTAAACAGTTTTCTGTAAAATACATCCACTTTAAATTATGTTAGGCATTTTTTTTTTAATTCACACAATTGACACAACTTAAAAACCACCACAGATCCTCTCACACTTTCATTTAAAAAAAACAAAATGTCTTCCATTAAGATGTGAGTTCAACACGATAATTTGATATCCTATTCATTTGCTGTAAATAGTGCCTTATTTGTATTTAACTTTGTATGTTGTACACCAAAATAACATGTACAAGACCCTCTTCTGAATATCACTTTTCATGATGATAATAGGTAGTGATCTTAAATGAACAGATTTCTATCCAATTTTGTAAAATCATAAATCCATTTTACACACATTGATAAATAATTCAAACAAAGCTAACAGTGCTCATATGTACCTTAAATCATTTCTTAAAATAAAGGCAAATTTATTTATTTTATCTAGTGGCTCAGATGGTAAAGTGTCTTCCTACAATGCAAGAGACCTGGGTTCCATCCCTGGGTGGGGAAGATCCCCTGGAGAAGGGAATGGCAACCCACTCCAGTATTCTTGCCTGAAGTATTCCATGGATGGAGGAGCCTGACAGGCTCTAGCACATAGGGTTGCAAAGAGCTGGACATGAATGAGCTACTTTCACTACTGACTTGGTTAATGAAAATTAAGGAAATAAAATTTAAATATCATTTTATCATCTTTTTTATCCCAGCTAAGAATTCTCAGAAGAAACCACCAAAATCCTTTAGTGAAATATTTAGGTTTAACTAATAAACTGTTTTTTTCTTTTTTTGAGTCTTCTCTTTCTGTTACTTGCTCCCCTCCAATATCCATCAGCAAAGTCAACAAAACATATTCTAAATCCAGCCCTTTTTCCTCTAATCTTTAAATGTGCCCTAGTCCAGCTAACAATCATCTCTTACCTGGGACATTGAATTATTTCTCTTCCACTCTTGCCCGCACCTTAAACAGATCCTCCCTTTAGAATAATCTTTTAAAATAGAATACTTAATCATTTATCTACTTAAAACCTTCAAAAGCGCAAGTAAAACAAAAGCTAAATATGTTACACTGTTTAGGTCCTATGTAATCCTGTGCCTGTCTGTCTCCAGCCAAACTTAATCTATGAGCTCCAGCCATTTTGGGCTGATTCTGATTCTGCAAACATGCCAGGGTCCTGGCACCGGCTCTTCTTTCTATTTCCAACACTGTTTTCTTCATATTTGCTTAGCTGGCTCCTTTTCTGTTCCAGATCTCCCCGTATAAATAGAAAAGCCTTTTTATCACCTAGCTTAAGCAATACCTCATGACTCTACCTAGTCAGAATATTTTAATTCTCTTCACAGCACTCGTATTTGATCACTCAGAGAGTTCTCTTGCTTATTTGTTTGTTTATTGTCCATCTTCCAATATATAATAGTAAAGTCCAAGAATATTCTGTGCATGGAAGAGATTATTACAGTGATGGAGAGCACAAGTATTGGCATCAAATAGCTGAGGTTTGAAGCTTTGATTGTAACTGCTATCCTCTGGAAAGTTATTAACACTTTGCCTCAGTTCCTCACATGTAAGATAGGACAAATATTAGTGTACACTTCATAAAGCTCTTGTGAATATCAAATGAGCTAACCAGGCATTGGTGTATTTTAAGGATCTGAGAAAAGGCATCCACTGTTTACCTCTGGACTTCAACACCTGGAACAATACTCAGTACAAGTGGAAACTTAATAAATACTTTTTTGTTTTAAAGAAGCAGAGGAAAGAAGAACATTATACCTCTGTTTATTAATGTATTGAAGTGATTCATTCTCTTTTAGAAAAGATTTGTTATTTCCTTTCTTCAGTTCTAAGGTATAGGCATATACCCAAATGGGAATTTATTTTTCACTTTGTACTCCAACTCCTCATGGATGTAAATTACTTTGGAGCTTGAATGGTCTCTCTTATAAAATGGCACTAATAATCCCTGAACTTTAGCACGCCATAGAAATGTAAGGCAAAAGGGAACTGAAAAACAGCAATAATGTACCGGCTGTTTGTTAATTTAGCTGCCTTCTCTATGTAACCCCACAGCTGCAATACAAGGCAGTTTCAATTGTAAACTGGAAAGAATATAAATTATGGCTAATTGAAAGTGCCAGAGAGACCCAAAAGATGACAAAATGCAATTACCCAAATTGGCTGTGGGCCAGGCCAGGACTGGTATGTCTGCTCTTAGAAATAATGTGAAGTTTTATGTGGTAAGAATAGCTTGTTACAATATGGCTTCTGGAAACAGCTGGTACCTCAGTTTCCCCCAGGCTCCTAACAGCCCTATATTTCCAGGACCAAGTGCCCCTGGGAAAGGAGTTTATGGATGCTTCTTTTTCACAAATGACCACATATTTGCATAGATCTGACTTTATATCACTTAAAACCCAAGAGTGCTCCTGGTTTCCTGGTTTGGGATATCTGATGCCCTTTGGGAATAATTTATCTCAGAAACCACAGGCTATTAATTTGGTTTCAGGCTAGAAACTGCTGCTTCCTCATTCTTAGGGATAGAATAAGACATAATCTGGTCCTCCCCTTTTAGACAAAAAGACGGAATTTAATATAATATTTTTCTTTTATGTATCTTGGGCTTTAATTCCATGGCATATAAATAATACTTGTAAGACTTTTTTTTTTTTACAAATATTTTGTTTATATTAATGACACTAATACAGACAATGTCCATTTAAAACCCATATCCCAGACCAAAAAGTACAAATAAAGTCAAAAAGAGCAGCGTTCTGTTGCATACACTTCTGCATGAATAACCGCTAATGAAAATTATATCTTTTCTGGGATCTTCTGACACGATTTTTCTTTCATCATAAAACGGTTTCTCCTCAGTGAAGCCATCTTTGGAGTTAGTCATTATTCTTAACACCTCTGTCATGTGACTCCAACTGGATATTCCTCTTCTTTTGGTCCAGACCCTCAGATTTTAAAAGTAGCTTCAAATTAAGGAAAGGTCATTTTTCCACAATTCTGTTTTCCAAAAAACTTCCATCTCCAGGAATGAAGCAATCATATGCTAGAACTTCAGAGCCAACTGGAAAGTCGTAAGAAACACTAGCATTAGCTGATCTTATTTATCACAAGCCTGCAAATGCATAGTCCTGGAAAAGACAGCCTCTCTATGCACATATGTAATTTTAAAAAGGAAAGAGTGATATGAAGGGGGCTGAGGTTTGGTCACAAAAAATCAGCATAATTAAAAGAAACAGTAATGAATAATGGGCACTCGAATTCAAATTACCAGATGTTTTAAAGAGATAGGGTGCCAGTTTTCAATTCTGTTTTGAACACCACATTACAAAAGAACTATTTTGAAAAATAAAAAAGGATTAAGGGGAAAGAAAAAAAATAAAAAGAGTATCTAAACCGTTGAACGACCCCCTGTTTATTCCTGATAAACTTCAATCGCATCATCCTCCGTTCCCAGTTCTTTTGGAGTGTGATTATTGGCAATTCTCTGACCTTCAAAGAGAAACCTGAGTGAAATCATAGGAACTCCCTGTCTTTGACGGTATGATTGAGTTTCTTGAGATGCGTCGTCATTTTCACTTTGAAGTGAATCTCACTGCTATCCTGTTCGTTGACTTTAATATATTCTCCTTCCTCCTTATTCCCAAAGTCTTCGATCGAAGGTTTTGCTTCCTGGTCAGACATGGTGTCTGTGGCTTACCCGGGGGTCTCTGCACACCAGCAGCCTCAGGTAGGTAGAACCTTGCTCGGGGATTTACAAATCTGTCTCTCTACCCGACTGCACAGCACTGTGGCTAAAGGGACTTCCCCTACACCTTCTACTTGTAAGATTTATTTCTTAAACTTTTATTAGGTTTGCTTTTAACCTGAGATGTATATATATATACTGCTACTGCAAAGTCGCTTCAGTCGTGCCCTACTCTGTGCGACCCCATAGATGGCAGCCCACTGGGCTCCCCCGTCCCTGGAATTCTCTAGGCAAGAACACCGGAGTGGGTTGCCATTTCCTTCTCCAATGCATGAAAGTAAAAAGTGAAAGTGGAGTCACCCAGTCGTGTCTGACTCTGTGACCCCATGGACTGCAGCCCACCAGGCTCCTGCATCCATGCGATTCTAAGTTCGTTAATATATTTCAAGGTGGAAGAAAAGTAGGTTTCTTCCTAATACCTATCTGCCTTGTGGTAGTTTCATTATTTCCACTTAACACAAGGGGAAACCTAGAGCTAGGTTAAAAACCTTCCACACAATCCCTCAGCTCCTCCCTGACTAAAGCAGAAATTCCAGCTCAGGCCCAGGTGATCACAGAGCCTCTACTTTTTTGTCAACACTCTTCTGTTTTTGAAGAAACTAGATGCAGAAATGTAGAGAAGATAAAAAAGCTGGATCCCCACCATCTATGACCTTAAAGAGTTTAGGACCTGGTCATGGAAAATGTAGTATAAATATACTTAAGTAGAGACATTCCCCCTACTGGTCCCAGCTTTTTCCTAGAGCCCAAGTTGTCTTTATTACTGCAATTCAGCCATATCTGACAGTGTCTGTGTGCTGGTTGCAAAAGGGAAAAAAGTGAAAGTGTTAGTTGCTCAGTCGTGTCCAGCTCATTGTGACTCTATGGAATTCTCCAGGCAAGAATAGTAAAGTGGATAGCCATTTCTTTCTCCAGGGAATCTTCCCAACCCAGGGATCAAACCCCAGGTCTCCTGAATTATACACAGATTCTTTACCATCTGAGCCACCAGTGAGACCAAAGGACACCCATGGGCTTGAGGGGCCAAGTGGTCAGAAGAGTTATTACGAATGATAACCTCCAGGAGGCAGAGTTTATATCAGCATCTCCTATTACAGATATAACCTCTTGCATCTCCATGTAAGAAGAATACATTCCATGCTGCTTGACATGTGCCAAAAATTACATGTTTGCTGAGGGACTGATTTACTCCTGCATTAACAGCATCTTGCATTGAGCTTGAAGCAAGGCTTCGTTAAGTGCTGGTAGTGTGATAGCTAAAAGTAGTCATACTGGGTTACCCAGGTTCCAATTTCTGCTTTACCTCTTATTAACTGGGCAACTTTAGACAAATCAATAATCTCTCTGTATCTCAGGCTTTTTATCTATAAAATAGAAATCTAAGATTCCCCACTATAAGAGTTAAATGAATTGTTGTTCAATCACTAAGTCATGTCCAGCTTTTTGCCACCCCATGAACTGCAGCAAGCCAGACTTCCCTGTCCTTCATTATCTCCCTGAGTTTGCTCAAACTCATGTCCACTGAGTCAGTGATTCCCATATCCATCTCATCCTCTGTCATCCTCTTCTCCTCTTGCTCTCAATCTTTGCCAGCATCAGGGTCTTTTCCAGTGAGTTGACTCTTCACATCAGGTGGCCAAAGTATTGGAGCTTCAGCTTCAGCATCAGTCCTTCCAGTGATTATTCAGGACTGATTTCCCTTAGGATTGACTGTTTGATCTCCTTGCTGTCCAAGGGACTCTCAAGAGTGTTCCCCAGCACCACAGTTTGAAAGCATCAATTCTTTGGTGCTTACCTGGTGGCTCAGAGGTTAAAGCATCTGCCTGGAATGCTGGAGACCTGGGTTTGATCCCTGGGTCAGGAAGATCCCCTGGAGAAGGAAATGGCAACCCACTCCAGTATTCTTGCCTGGAGAATCCCATGGAGAGAGGAGCCTGGTAGCCTATAGTCCATGGGGTTGCAAAGAGTCGGATACGACTGAGCGACTTCACTTTCACTTTCAGCCTTCTTTATGGTCCAGCTCTCCCATCCATACATGACACTGGAAAAGCTTTGATTAGATGGACCTTTGTCAGCAAAGTGATGTCTCTGTTTTTTAATACACTGTCTAGGTTTGTCATAGCTGTTCTTCCACAGAGCAAGCATCTTTTAATTTTGTGGCTGCACGAAATGCATTAATATCTGTGAAATGCATAGAACTGTCCAATTTTGATTGAATGAGCTTAAAAAGGGGATTGAAATGTTTTGTCCTGTCCAGTGTATAGAACAAAAACTGAGTTAGAATGTTTTCAGAAGGGGCATACACTGTTCATTTTCACATAGCCCTTACGACTGCTTGTTTCCATGCATTCTGCACTCTACAATTCTGTATCATCTGTCACAGCTCCAGTACTTTGTCCTAAGACAGTGGTAAAATGGTTAGGGAGGACAAAAACAAGGACTTTAATCCATTAGAATGCCACAGAGATTTGATTCAACACTTCTTAGATGCAATTGTTCAAACAACTATAAATTCATGTCAAAATATATCATCTAGGCTATATCTTTATATACACAAATTAATTCTTTAATTCTTTCCTTACAATAGTCTTTGTGGAATATATCTTCCAATGCTATGTAACATTCGCACAACAGTCAGAGGTTATATATCAAATGTTAATAGTGGTTGTTTTTTGCTGGAAATAAATTTTTAATGTTTTATTTACAGAAAGGTATTCTTCTGTTTTAGAAACATGAAAATTTAAAAATACATAGCTTTTCATGTGAATAAATATTTCATTTTTATTACTAGTGGCTAAAAATATGTATCATCTGTCTCATTTTAATTAGACTCCTACTAAAGAACATTTTAATTTGTTCCAATTTCATCATTATTTTAAACAATATTAAAAACACACCTATAAATAAAGCTTATGTCCATCTCAGGTCATATTCTTAGGATAAATTCATAAAATTTTATTGCTAGGGTAAATACTTTGCAGGTTTTTGTGGCTTTTCACACATATTATGAAATTTCCCTGTAGAAAAATTTTACAAATTTATACTCTTTTTATACAAGAGTGTGTGAGACAGTTCATGATTAGGGCTTTCTCCCACAAAGATATTAGTTCTTTTTCCAGTTTGAAAACATGACACTTTAATGTAGCTTTAATTTGAATTTCTTTGAGTAATAGCAAGGTTGAGTACATCTACAGCTTTTCATTAGTTATTTGTAATTTTTCAGTTGTAAATTTTCCATCTATATCTTACTCTAATTTTTCATTTTAAATTGAATGTTCTGGGCTTCCCTGGTAGCTCAGATGGTAAAGCGTCTGCCTACAATGCGGGAGATCTGGGTTCCATCCCTGGGTTGGGAAGATTCCCTGGAGAAGGAAATGGCATACTTTCTGATTAATCTACCAGAATAGATACTTTAAAAATAGTATTTTCTCTAAAAACCCTTTGCAAAGTGTTTCCTGGTAGGTTATTTACTTTGTAATCCTGCTAATTATTTTTCTTGCCTATAGAGTAAAATCAGTAAAATGCTTTCTTTATATTTTCATCTGACTAGGTCATTTACAAAGTCTTCATCTTGATATTTAATGACTATTCATTTGTTCTCTTCTATTTTCTTAATTTGTATCATGTAGATTCACCCTAAAATTTATTATGTGAAAATATGTAGGATTTTTTAGGTTTTATTTTACTTGTACTGCTGTGGGAAATAAAGCCCACTGGCCCAAATTTAAAGAATGGACTTGGAGACAAAAGTTACAGTGAGAAGCAAGGCTTTAATGATGGTCTTGCAAGATCAGGTGTCTGCTGGGCAGGCACACCTAGGACAGTTACAGCAAATTTTTATTCCCTGGTGTACAAATCCCTCCCCAGTTCCTCTTTGTCTAAGTTCTATGGGGTTACAATCTTTTTGGAAGTCACCTGTCTCATGAGGTATTCTTTCTTCTCCCTTCCCATCCTAAGTCCAAATTTCTAAACAAGGCCTTTAGTTTATCTCTTCCCAAACATCCTGTAACGTGGGGTCTCTTCAGGTATAAGCTGTTAGGAAAATCTAGTTTGCCAGTAATTTTCCAAGACAAAACTAGCTAGCTCTGAGTGAAAAATCATTTGTTAATAATTTCCACTCAAGGCCAGCTACTTTGTCTTGTAAATGAACCATTTCAAGTTCCATTTCTTACACTGCCTACATAAAAATGAACTCCACCTTTTGTGTATTCTGGAAGAGTTCAGGACTAGCTTTGTGTAGCTGTGGGGTTTGACTTTTTTTTTCTGCCATCACTATTGATCTCTTTGGGGTTTTCTACATTTTGAATCTGCTTCCTAATTTATATTTCCCTAGAAAAACATTTCTTTGAAAAATTTAAATATATTTACATAATATTGAACATGTTTTTCTCAGTTTTTATTTTTTATTTATTTTTTAATATAAATTTATTTATTTTAATTGGAGGCTAATTACTTTACAATATTGTATTGGTTTTGCCATACATCAACATGAATCCACCACAGGTGTACACGTGTTCCCCATCCTGAACCCGCCTCCCACCTCCCTCCCCCTAATGTCCCTCTGGGTCATCTCAGTGCAACAGCTCCAAGCATCCGGTATCCTGCATCAAACCTGGACTGGCGATTCATTTCATATATATTATACATGTTTCAATGCCATTCTCCCAAATCATCCCACCCTCTCCCTTTCCCACAGAGTCCAAAAGACTGTTCTATACATCTGTGTCTCTTTTGCTGTCTTGATACAGGGTTATCATTACCATCTTTCTAAATTCCATATGTATGCATTAGTATACTGTATTGGTGTTTTTCTTTCTGGCTTACTTCACTCTGTAAATAGGCTTCAGTTTCATCCACCTCATTAGAACTGATTCAAATGTATTCTTTTTAATGGCTGAGTAATATTCCATTGTGTATATGTACCACAGCTTTCTTATCCATTCATCTGCTGATGGACATCTAGGTTGCTTCCATGTCCTGGCTATTATAAACAGTGCTGCGATGAACATTGGGGTACACGTGTCTCTTTCAATTCTGGTTTCCTCAGTGTGTATGCCCAGTAGTGGAATTGCTGGGTCATATGGCAGTTCTATTTCCAGTTTTTTAAGGAATCTCCACACTGTTGTCCATAGTGGCTGTACTACTTTGCATTCCCACCAACAGTGTAAGAGGGTTCTCTTTGCTCCACACCCTCTCAAGCATTTATTGCTTGTAGACTTTTGGATAGCAGCCATTCTGACTGGCGTGAAATGGTACCCCATTGTGGTTTTGATTTGCATTTCTCTGATAATTGCATAGGAACCTGGAATGTCAGGTCCATGAATCAAGGCAAATTGGAAGTGGTCGAACAAGAGATGGCAAGAGTGAACATCGACATTCTAGGAATCAGTGAACTAAAATGTACTGGAATGGGTGAATTTAACTCAGATGACCATTATATCTGTGGGCAGGCATCCCTCAGAAGAAGTGGAATAGCCATCATGGTCAACATGAACCAGTCTGTTGTTCCATGTCCAGTTCTAACTGTTGCTTCCTGATCTGCATATAGGTTTCTCAAGAGGCAGGTCAGGTGGCCTGGTATTCCCATTTCTTTCAGAATTTTCTACAGTTTCTTGTGATCCACACAGTCAAAGGCTTTGGCATAGTCAATAAAGCAGAAATAGACATTTTTCTGGAACTCTCTTGCTTTTTCCATGATCCAGCAGATGTTGGCAATTTGATCTCTTGTTCCTCTGCCTTTTCTAAAACCAGCTTGAACATCAGGAAGTTCAAGGTTCATGTACTGCTGAAGCCTGGCTTGGAGAATTTTGAACATTGCTTTACTAGTATGTGAAATTAGTGCAATTGTGCAGTAGTTTGAGCATTCTTTGGCATTGCCTTTCTTTGGAATTGGAATGAAAACTGCCCTTTTCCAGTCCTGTGGCTACTGCTGAGTTTTCCAAATTTGCTGGCATATTGAGTGCAGCACTTTAACAGCATCATCTTCCAGAATTTGAAATAGCTCCACTGGAATTCCATCACCTCCACTAGCTTTGTTTATAGTGATGCTTCCTAAGGCCCACTTGACTTCACATTCCAGGATGTCTGGCTCTAGGTGAGTGATCACACCATCGTGATTATCTGGGTCGTGAAGATCTTTTTTGTACAATTCTTCTGTTTATTCTTGCCACCTCTTCTTAATATCTTCTGCCTCTGTTAGGTCCATACCATTTCTGTCCTTTATTAAGCCCATTTTATTTAACTTATATACAGAGTGCATCATGAGAAATGCTGGGCTGGAAGAAGCACAAGCTGGAATCAAGATTGCCGGGAGAAATATCAATAACCTCAGATATGCAGATGACACCACCCTTATGGCAGAAAGTGAAGAGGAACTAAAAAGCCTCTTAATGAAAGAGGAGAGTGAAAAAATTGGCTTAAAGCTCAACATTCAGAAAATGAAGATCATGGCATCTGGTCCCATCACTTCATGGGAAATAGATGGGAAAACAGTGGAAACAGTGTCAGACTTTATTTTTTTGTGCTCCAAAATCACTGCAGGTGGTGACTTCAGCCATGAAATTAAAAGACGCTTACTCCTTGGAAGGAAAGTTATGACCAACCTAGATAGCATATTGAAAAGCAGAGACATTACTTTGCCAACAAAGGTCTGTCTAGTCAAGGCTATGGTTTTTCCAGTAGTCATGTATGGATGTGAAAGTTGGACTGTGAAGAAAGCTGAGCACCGAAGAATTGATGCTTTTGAACTGTGGTGTTGGAGAAGACTGTTGAGAGTCCCTTGGACTGCAAGGAGATCCAAGCAGTCCATTCTAAACGAGATCAGTCCTGGGTGTTCTTTAGAAGGACTGATGCTGAAGCTGAAACTCCAATATTTTGGGCACCTCATGCGAAGGGTTAACTCATTGGAAAAGACTCTGATGCTGGGAGGGATTGGGGGCAGAAGGAGAAGGGGACGACAGAGGATGAGATGGCTGGATGGCATCACTGACTCAATGGACATGAGTCTGGGTGATGTCCGGGAGATGGCGATGGACAGGGAGGCCTGGCGTGCTGCGATTCATGGGGTCGCAAAGAGTTGGACATGACTGAGCGACTGAACTGAACTGACTGATGAAGGGGATTCCTCTTATTGCAAAAATTCAGAGACACAGTGATAGGTAAGAGGTGGATTTGTTTGGATTCAGAGAGAAACACTCTGCAGGGTATGAGCCATTGCAGAGGGCAAGAGGTCATAGAATGTGGTGTAGCTAGGTTTTGTAAGCTTGGTGAATTCATATGCTAATGAGTGGGAGGATCATCCCAATCATTGGGGAACCACCCACTCCTTGGAACTGTCCTGCCACCTCTGGATGTGTCGTTTAGCTTATGGATTTGGAATCAAGGTTTAGTTGAATTTGGCTTGTCATCTTGGTTTTAATTGGTTTATGTTACGCCCTTGTGCTATGTCATTCTTTCAAAAGCCGTGCCCTGCCGCCTTCCCTCCTGCTTCATGTTCTTTCTCTGAGTCCCATCTGGGCCCACAGTGTTGCCTCTACAATCTTCTGGAGGGACAACCAGGAAATAGCTGGCCCATGGGAGGGGAATGCCCATTGGGAATGATATCGAATCCCTCTAGATATTCAGGCCTTCATCTTCCGTGTTTCCTACAGCATGTGCAACATCAGCATCTCTCAATGAACCCGCTAGGGCACGAGACAGGCACACAATGCCCACTAGAAGTCCATATACTGGCATCCCTTCAGGGGCATTTGGGCTTCCAGGGTTAATGTTTGCCACTTTAGGAGTTAGCCCTGAAGGCCATTTGGGCCCAAACCCTTAACACCCTTCTCCTAAAGTTACAAATAGACCTTGGGATCAAATCTCCACTCCACTTTTCTGTAACATCTAGTCTGTTGTCTCTTAGCAATTTGTTCTTAAGCCAATTACTAACTCCTACAACCAGGACCCTGCCCCCTTGCAGGCAACATTTCTCCATCCCGTCTATTATTAAAATACTCTTAATGCCCCTAACAGGGCCAGATGACCCACTCCTTTGTCATTGCTTCTTTTATTACCTAAAGTGGGTCTATGACAATGAAACGGTTACCATTGGAAACACCCTAAGCTGCTTTTTTGGAGGACTAGGGGAGGAAATCAGTGACTTACAATCCCTCAGAGCAGTAAGAGGATAAGGCTTGTGACCTTTCCACCAGGTTCCCAGGCTCAGGGCACAGGCTTGGATTGCTTTACACCATGATATCTATTCCCATCTATAGTGAAAAAACTGGCAATGAATTTAAATTACAACCCCTTAATCCTATCCAGCACTGGCCATGCTAGAGGCTTTGAAGACACCCAAATCCAGCCCAGGGGTCCCAGAAGGTAGACCTGCCTCAACCTCCATAGGGATCTGGTCACTTGTCATGCCTCAACCTGCTCAGATATCTGCCAGTCCAGGGGGCGGGGGCAGGGGGAGTCCCAGAACATCAACCTGCCTTGACCTGCCTAGGGATCTGGTCCTCAAAAAGTTGTCACACCTCAACCTGCTAAGGAATCCGCCAGTCCAGGGGTCCCAGAAGGTCGACATGCCTCGATCTGCCCAGGGACCCAATTCTTGGGAAGCTGACATACCTCAACCTGCCTGAGGATTCAATCTCCAGGAGGCTGTCATGCCTCAGCTTGCCTGGGGATCTGCACCCTGACCTACGGATGCCTGGGTCTCAGGTTACAACAGTATTGGGTAGGATATGTTTCAAAAAGACTCACCCCCTAAGGAAGTCCACCCACGGTAATAGAAGGAAGCCTATGACTTGTGGGACTGTGCCCAGTCTCAGCAATAACTCAGGAGCCCAACGAGAACCCCACTGCTTTCTGGAAAAGCTAAAAGAGGCCCTCCAAAAGTTTACCAGTCTGGACTTAGACTCTTATGAGGGACAGGTAATTTTAAAGGACAAATTCCTGTCCCAGTATGCATCAGACATCAGGATAAAGTTACAACAGCTACAGCAACAGGACTCTGTTGCCTCTATAGATGAGATGGGATAGACAAATATTTTCCCACCAGTTTCTAGTGGTCCCTGACTGTCCTCCTCCCTTATTGGGAAGAAATCTTTTCCTGCCTTCAAAACCTTGCAGCTATTGCAGTCCTGATAGAAGATGTTTTAAAATTTTCTTTTGGGGGCAAACTAACTATTTTTACCAGCTTCCAAATGAAACAGCTACTAAATGACAGAGGCCATTTATGGATGTCTGATCAAAGAATCCTCAGATATCAAGTAGTGCTGATGGAAAATCCAGGCCTCACTATATCCCCTCCTGAGGGACTTAACCCAGCTACCCTCCTGCCTACCCCCAAGGGCTCTCTCACCTTTCACTCTTGCATAGAAACCTTGGATCACTGGACAAAACCCCGAGAGGAATTGTCAGAAGATTCTCTGACCAATCCTGAGGAAATCTGATACACTGATGGAAGCAACTTTGTCTCGGATGGAAAAAGAAAAGCCAGATATGCAAGTCTCCAATTTTGAGACAATAGAGGCTAAACCTTTGTCACCAGGGACTTCAGCCCAATTAGCTGAGCGTATACCCCTGACTCAAGTTTTAGAGCTGGGAAAAGGGAAAAGAGTAGTCTTTTACACTGACAGCTCAGAGGTTAAAGCATCTGCCTGGAAAGCGGGAGATCCAGGTTCGATCCCTGGCTCAGGAAGGTCCCCTGGAGAAGGAAATGGCAACCCGCTCCAGTATTCTTGCCTGGAGAGTCCCACGGAGGGAGGAGCCTGGTAGGCTACAGTCCATGGGGTTGCAAAGAGTCCGACACGACTGAGTGACTTCACATGCCTTTCTGGTGCTACATGCACATGCTGCTGTTTGGAAAGAAAGAGGCCGCTTGACCACCTGAGGGTCCCCAATCAAATATGGTGATCAAATCCTTAGACTCTTGGAGGCAGTCCATCTGCCCACTGAGGTTTCAGTCTCCCACTGTAAAGGACACCAAAAAGGGAGCACGGAAGTGACACAAGGGAACCAAGGAGCTGATCAGGCAGCTAAGAGAGCAGCACTACAGAACAATGAACTGATAGGGCTTGCCACCTTAGTTCCCCAGGCTAATTTGCCAGAAACTCCTTCATATGCTGAAGGTGAGACCCGTAAGCTAAGAGCGAGGGCTTTCAAGATCATATGGGGTGGTTCCAAAAGGAAGGCCTCCTTTTTCTGCCTGGGAACCTCCAACAGAAGTTGGTTAACTCCTTACCTGCCACCACTCATTTTAGGGAAAAGGCCCTCCAAAGATTGCTAGAAAGGTCCTTCAGAGGAACAGGCCTCCAAACAACTATAAGGCAAGTGGTCTCTTCTTGTCCCACTTGCCAATTAAACAGCCCCCAAGGAGCTTGAAGACCCCAGCTGGCCCAGCCTGTCCAATGACATGGGACCTACCCAGGAGAGGACTGGCAGATGGAGTTCACACAGATGCCAGTCTCTCAATGGTATAAATACCTATTAGTCATGATAGATACATTCACAGGATGGGTTGAAGTCTTCCCCACCCGGATTGAGAAGGCTGAAGTGAAGTCGCTCAGTTGTGTCCGACTCTTTGTGACCCCATGGACTGTAGCCTACCAGACTTCTCCGTCCATGGGATTTTCCAGGCAAGAGTATCAGATTGGGTTGCCATTTCCTTCTCCAGGGGATCTTCCCAACCCAGGGATCGAACCCGGGTCTCCTGCATTGCAGGCAGACGCTTTACCCTCTGATCCACCAAAGAAGCCTGAGGAGGTGGTAAAAAAAGCTGCTCCATGAAATCATTCTGAGATTTGGTCTGCCCAGGTCATTACAGAGTGACAATGGGACATCATTTACTTCTAAGGTCACCCAAGGGGTCTCTAAAGCATTGGGCATTACTTATTATCTCCATTGTGCCCAGAGGCCTCAGTCTTCAGGAAAAGTAATAAGAGCCAACCAAATCTTAAAATCAGCAATAAAAAAAGATAACCCAGGAGACCTCCCTGGGATGGAAGGAGGCTTTACCAATAGCTCTCCTCTGCACCCGTATTGCCCCTAAGGAACAGGTTGGTCTCAGTCCTTATGAGATGCTATATGGGAGACCTTTTGTTTATGTCAGTGACCTCTTCCTAGATCCAGAGTCTCAGACCCTCCAGTCTTATACCATGGCCATTGAGCAATTCCAATAGGATATGCACTTGTGGGGTGTGAACCAGGACCCAAAAGATTCTAAGGAGTCACCACTATATGCTCCAGGGATTCAAGTCCTAATTAAAGTCTGGAAAGATGGGTCCCCAAAAGCTCAACTCCATCCCACATATAAGGGCCCCTACCCTGTAATACTTTCTACCCCACAGAAGTCAGGGTACCAGGACATACCTCCTGGATTCACTAGTCATGAGTCAAGCCATGGAAGAAAACAGAAGAGGACACTCAATATACCCGTGAGCCCCTGAGAAATCTCAGATACCTATTCAGAACTACAAATGAGTGCCATTCTAATGAACACCCCCAAAATCTAGTTTCTGGGGGCAAGATTTTCAGGATAGCACTAAAGAGCCAACACAGCTTGGCAGAGGTTGTACTCCAAAACAGGAAATAGATCTGCTGATCCCTGAACAAGGAGGGACTTGATCCTCCTGGTGATGGAAATTTGGAGTTGGATAATGCCCCTGCTAGTCCCTGTTATCACCATAGTGATGCTGCTTATGCTTGCTCCATGTATTAATTGTCTAACCCGTTTTGTCCCTGCCCAGGTCAACAAGCTGCAGTATGCAGTGCCAGTTCAACAAGGATATATAAAACTCCAGCCGACCACAGAAAATATCACTCACCCTTAGATGGACACTGCTATAAGGACTCTGAGGCCTGAGACTATCAAGAGGGGGAGGCCCGATGCCCCTCATCGTCCCAGTTCAGCAAGAAGTACCCAGAAAGACCTCAACACTCCTATTCCCCAAAATCGGGCCTCCCATCTCTTGAGGGGGGAATGTTAGGTAGTTAGAATAGGAGAAAGGAGTCCAGAATGGCGCTGGCTAAAAGGCAAGGAAGGGAAAAGCCCACAAAAATAGAACAAAGGAAGCTCTGAGGACCAGAATGAGGACCTCAGGTAGAACAAACAGCACTCCTGGCTAGCCCAATTTACATAGGGCAGGCCCAGGGGGAGGAAAAACATATATATATAAAGAGGAGCCAAAGGGCCAGGGACTCTCTCTCTGTCTCTCTCACTGTCTCTTCTCTCTCTCTCTCTCTCTCTCTCTCTGTCTCTATCTCACTGTCTTGCTCTCTCCTCTTCGCGTCTTTTGGGTTGGCATGCCCTCACGCCTTGAGGATGTATTTTCCTTTATTTTCTAAATAAAACTGAGCTGTAACATGGAGCTGTAACACTGATCTGCTGGAGAGCTGTGACATGGTCTGTCCGATGGCTGTAACACTGGCCCATCTCTTCAAGTATTCGTTGTGATGAGACAGAACTGAGGAAATTACACACTACCCTGACACTTCAAACTTATATTCTCAGTTCTTTCTTGAGGAAATGTTTTATTGTATACTTGTCTATTTTTCCTATTGAAGTTACTCTAGATGTTACTTCCAAAATGATGTTTATTTTTGTATTGACTTTATGATGCTTTGAAATAAATAAGAGAAGGCCCCCAGCCTCAGTAACTTACACAATAAGCACCAACAAGCATTTATATCCTAGCTTATATGTCACCCTTTACCTATTTTTTATTCCTTAATCAAGCCTGCCAGAGCAGCAGCTTTTAGGAGTTTGCCATTCTTTTCACAGAGGGAAAAGCAAAGGAGACCGTAGAAACTGACAATGCTTCCTAAAAATTCTTGTGGGAAATGAAATGCTATTACTTTCTCTCCTCTTTCTTGGCCTAAGCAATTCATGAGCAGATCTAAATATAGAGAATTATACTCTACCTACTAGGAGGCACTATAAGTCGTGTTGAGTTGGATAGAAATGAAAGCATGTGGTTATGAACAACAAGAAAATTGACTGCAAGATTGATCTCATCTTTGTCCTCCAAATTTATCAGCTTCTCTTAGTGCATTCATTATTTTTCTCTTTTCCTCTATATACATAAAAAACTGGTCAACTCCATCCTTCATTTTCCTGATGCAAAGTTTCATGGCATTAATTTTACTCTTACCGTCACTAGCAGGGATCTGGTTACATTTAATTTCCTTATAAAATTGCTTCTTCTCATCTATTTCCAGACCTATCTAAATGATTTCCTCTTCATTTTATTCTAGTCCTTTTATAAAGGGATATATTTACTTATTTCTATTGGATGTATTCTAAAAATACAATTGATAAAGTAAATTTCTCAGCTTCTCTTAGTGCATTCATTATTTTTCTCTTTTCCTCTACATGCATAAAAAAGTGGTCAACTGCACCCTTTGTTTTCTTGATGCAAACTTTCATGGCATTAATTTTATTCTTACCATCACCAACAGGGATCTGGTTATATATATTTATATATATACTTAGTTTTAGTATTGTCGACTACAAAATATTCACAACCTGAAAGTAGAGAGTCATTTTATTTGGTGGTAATATTTAGGATTCTGAGCCCAGGAGACAGCATCTCAGCAGCTCTGAGAAAACTGATCCAAGGAGGCAGGAGAAGTCAAGCTATATACAAGCTTGCAACAAAGGGAGCAGGCAGTCTGAATATCAAAGACCAGGTATCAGATTAAGGAATTCATCATTCTACGTATGGGAGATGCAAGCCTCTGGGCTCGCTGAATTCATTCCTCTCATATGCACCTCAGCTATCTTGGGCCAATCCTTTTTCCTTGTCTGCCTTGCTTCTGGCACTTCACGCCCAGCATCTTGGCAATCACCAGGGTGGGCTGGCAGCATCTGCTGGATCACAGTGGTGGGAGCCCTTATTCACATTTGGAGCCCAGAAATTGCTGATGGCTGTGGCGTTTCTTGTTTATTGATAAGGCAGGAGATATTTTCATTTCACAGTAAGCAGTATTAATAGTACAACCAAATCTGTTTCCAGAGTTTTTACAAATTTAGTCACACACCATTTGTGTCTTGAGTTTCAGTTTATTCCATATTTTTGATATTACTTGGTACTTTTGCCATCTTCATTTTAGTCATTCTGATGGGTATGAAGTTGGTTTCCACTGACGTTTAATTATAATTTGTTTGAGACATAATAAGTTGGGTACTATTTCACATACATATTAACAATTTTAATATCCTATTTTATTGTCTATTAATGTCTTTTACCCATTTTTCTGTTGGATTGTCTGCCTTTTTCTTATTGATTAATAAAAGTTCTTTATATAGTCTTTTACTGAATATATGTCTTGGGGGAAGTTCCCTTATTTATAAATTTTTTTTATCACACTCCTAAATTTAATGTGGTTTATCACAACTTTCTTTTGTAGTTGCTTCCTTGGGGTCCAATTAAAAAAAAATCTTTGCATATATGAAGTTCATGAAGTTGTCTTTTTAAAAAATACTATTATTTAACTTTTTTTTTAAATTGAAGTAGACTTAAATTTTGTATTAGTTTTATTATACATTGAAGTGATTCAGTATTTTTATAAGTTCTCAGTTCACTTCACTAGCTCAGTCCTGTCCGACTCTTTGAGAACCCATGGACTGTAGCACGCCAGACTTCCTTGTCCATCACTGACTCCTGGAGCTTGCTCAGACACATGTGCATTGAGTGGGTGAGGCCACCCAACCATCTCATCTTCTGTTGTCCCCTTCTCCTTCTGCCTTCAATCTTCCCTGAATCAGGGTCTTTTCCAATGAGCTAGTTCTTAACATAAGGTAGCCAAAGTATTGGAGTTTCAGCTTCAGCACCAGCTTCAGCATCAGTCCTACCAATGAATATTCAGGATTGATTTCCTTTAGAAATAACTGGTTTGATGTCCTTTCAGTCCAAGGGAATCTCAAGAGTCTTCTCCAACACTGTAGTTCAAAAGCATCAATTCTTCAGCACTCAGCTTTCTTTATAGTCCAACTCTCACATCCATACATGACTATTGGAAAAACCATAGCTTTGATTAGATGGACCTTTTTCAGCATAGTAATATCTCCACTTTTTAATATGCTGTCTAGGTTGATCATAGCTTCTCTTCCAAGAAGCAAGCATCTTTTAATTTCGTAGCCTAGTCACCATCTGCAGTGATTTTGGAGACCTAGAATATAAAGTCTCTCATTGTTTCCATTGTTTCCCCATCTATTTGCCATGAGGTAATGGAACCAGATGCCATGATCTTCATTTTTTGAATGTTGAGTTTTATGCCATCCTTTTCACTCTCCTTCACTTTTATCGAGGCTTTTTATTTCCTCTGCACTTTCTGCCATAAGGGTGATGTCATCTGCAAATCTGAGGTTATTGATATTTCTCCAGGCAATCTGGATTCTAGCTTGTACTTCATCCAGTCTAGTATTTCACATGATGTACTCTGCATGTGAGTTAAATAAGTAGGGTGACAATATACAGCTGTGATGCACTTCTTTCCCAATTTGGAACCAGTCTGTTGTTCCATGTCCAGTTCTAACCGCTGCTTCTTGACCTGCATTCAGATTTCTCAGGAGGCAAGTAAGGTGGTCGGATACTCCCATTTCTTGAAGAATTTTCCACAGTTGTAATCTACACAGTCAAAGGCTTTGGTGTAATCAATAAGGCAGAAGTAGATGTTTTTCTGGAATTATCTTGCTTTTTCCATGATTGCATGTTGGCAATTTGATTTCTGGCTCCTCTGCCTTTTCTAAATCCAGATTGAATATCACAGTTCACGTACTGCTGAAGCCTGGGTTGGAGAATTTTGAGCATTACTTTACTACCATGTGAAAAGAGTGCAATTGTGTGGTAGTTTGAACATTCTTTGGAATTGCCTTTCTTTAGGATTGGAATGAAAACGGACCTTTTCCAGTCCTGTGTCCACTGCTGAGTTTTCCAAATTTGCTGGCATATTGAGTGTATTTCACAGCATCATCTTTTAGGATTTGAAATAGCTCAACTGGAATTCCATCACCTCCACTAGCTCTGCTGGTAGTGATTCTTCCTGAGGCCACATGACTACACATTCGAGGATATCTGGCTCTCAGTGGGTGATCACACCATAGTGGTTATCTGGGTCATGAAGATCTTTTTTTGTACAGTACCTCTGTGTATTCTTGCCACCACCTCTTAATATCTTCTGCATCTGTTAGGTCCATACACTTTATGTCCTTTATTGCGCACATCTTTGCACGAAAGTTCCCTTGGCATCTCTAATTTTCTTGAAGAGATCTCTAGTCTTTCTCATTCCATTGTTTTCCTCTATTTCTTTGCATTGATCACTGAGGAAGGCTTTCTTATCTCTCCTTGCATTCAAATGGGTATATCTTTCCTTTGCTCCTTTGCTTTAGCTTCTCTTCTTTTCTCAGCTATTTGTAAGGCCTCCTCAGACAACCATTTTGCCTTTTGCATTGCTTTTTCTTGGGGATGGTCTTGATCACTGCCTCCTGTACAATGTCATAAACCTCTGTTTATAGTTGTTCAGGTACTCTGTCTATCAGATCTTTATCCCTTGAAACTATTTGTCGCTTCCACTGTATAACCATAAAGGATTTGCTTTAGGTCATACCTGAATGGTCTATTTGTTTTCCCTACTTTCTTCAATTTAAGTCAGAATTTGGCAATAAGGAGTTCATGATCTGAGCCACAGTCAGCTCCTGGTCTTATTTTTCCTGACTGTAGAGAGCTTCTCTATCTTTGGCTGCAAAGAATATAATGAATCTGATTTTGGTATTGAACACATGATGTCCATATGTGGAGTCTTCTCTTGTGTTGTTGGAAGAGAGTGTTTACTATGACTAGTGCGTTCTCTCGGCAAAACTCTGTTTGCCCCTGACCTTCTTCATTTTGTACTCCAGAACAAAATTTGCCTGTTACTCCAGGTATCTCTTGACTTCCTACTTTAAATATTGGCTATATTCAGTACATATACAAGATATCATTATAGCTTATTTATTTTATATGTAGTATTTTGTATTTCTTAATCCTCTGTGGCTACCTTGCCCTTCTACCTTCCCTCTCTCCACTGGTAACAACTAGTTTGTTCTCTATGGTACATCTACTTAGATTTTCTTACAGTCATTTGTTTGTTTAATTCTTTAGATTCCGTATTAAAGTGATAATGTATAGTATATTGTCTTTCTCTGCGTGACTTATTTCACTAAGCATAAATACCCTGCAGGTCCATCCATGTTGTAAAATTTTACTCTTTTTCATGGCTGAGTGATATCCAATTATATGTGTGAGTTTTTACACACACATCAGAGCTTCTTTATCCATTCATCTGTTGAGGGATACTTAGGTTGCTTCCATATCTTAGCTATTATAAATAAAGCAGCTATGAACATTGATGTGTGTGTATCTTTTCAAATTAGTGTTCTTTGACCATGTATCCAGCAATAGAATTACTGGATGATATAGTAGTTCCAGTTTTAGTCTTTTGAGGATTCTCCATACTTTTTCCATAGTAACTGCACCAATTTTCATTCCTACCAACAGTGTACTAGGATTTCCTTTTCTGTATATTCTTGTCAACTTTTTTTTTGTGGTCTTTTTGATTCCCATTCTGACAAGTGTGATGTGATGTTATTATGGTTTTCATTTGCATATTTCCAGTGATTAGCAAAAGCAATTTTGAGCATCTTTCATGTGCCTATAGACGATCTATCTTCTCTGGAAAAATATCTATTCAAGTCATGTATGGATGTGAGAGTTGGACTGTAAAGAAAGCTGAGCACTGAAGAACGGATCCTTTTGAACTGTGGTGTTGGAGAAGACTCTTGAGAGTCCCTTGGACTGCAAGGAGATCCAACCAGTCCATCCTAAAGAAATCAGTCCTGAATATTCATTGGAAGGACTGATGCTGAAGCTGAAACTCCAATACTTTGGCCACCTCATGCAAAGAACTGACTCATTGGAAAAGACCCTGATGCTGGGAAAGATTGAAAGTGGGAAGAGAAGGGGACGACAGAGGATGAGATGGTTGGATGGCATCACCAACTCAATGGACATGAGTTTGAGTAAAGTCTGGGAGTTGGTGATGGACAGGGAAGCCTCGCATGCTGCAGTCCACGGGGTCATAAAGAGTCGGACATGACTGAGTGACTGAGCTGAACATTCTAGTTTTCCCAGCACCATTTATTGAAGAGACTATCTTTTCTTTATTGTCTATTCTTACCTCTGTTGTTGAAGATAAATTGATGATGAGTGTGGGTTTATATCTGAACTCTCTATTCTGCTCCAGTGATCTATGTGTCTGTTTTTTGTGCCAGTAGATATGCAGATGACACCACCCTTATGGCAGAAAGTGAAGAGGAGCTGAAAAGCCTCTTGATGAAAGTGAAAGAGGAGAGCAAAATAGTTGGCCTAAAGCTCAACATTCAGAAAACGAAGATCATGGCATCCGGTCCCATCACTTCGTGGGAAATAGATGGGGAAACAGTGTCAGACTTTATTTTTTGGGGCTCCAAAATCACTGCAGATGGTGACTGCAGCCATGAAATTAAAAGACGCTTACTCCTTGGAAGAAAAGTTATGACCAACCTAGATAGTATATTCAAAAGCAGAGACATTACTTTGCTGACTAAGGTCCGTCTAGTCAAGGCTATGGTTTTTCCTGTGGTCATGTATGTATGTGAGAGTTGGACTGTGAAGAAGGCTGAGCGCCGAAGAATTGATGCTTTTGAACTGTGGTGTTGGAAAAGACTCTTGAGAGTCCCTTGGACTGCAAGGAGATCCAACCAGTCCATTCTGAAGGAGATCAGCCCTGGGATTTCTTTGGAAGGAATGATGCTAAAGCTGAAACTCCAGTACTTTGGCCACCTCATGCGAAGAGCTGACTCATTGGAAAAAACTCTGATGCTGGGAGGGATTGGGGGCAGGAGGAGAAGGGGACGACCCAGAATGAGATGGCTGGATAGCCTCACAGACTTGATGGACGTGAGTCTGAGTGCACTCCAGGAGTTGGTGATGGACAGGGAGGCCTGGCATGCTGTGATTCATGGGGTTGCAAAGAGTCGGACACGACTGAGCGACTGAACTGAACTGAACCATTCCATTTTGATTGACGTAGCTTTGTAGCATACATACATACATCCCTGAAAACAGGGAGCATAATACCTATAGCTTTGTTCTTTTTTTTTTTTTTTGTAAATTTGCTTTGCCTATCCAGGATTTTTTTGTGTTCCCATATAAATTTTAGGATTACTAAAATTAAACAACCTAGATGTCCATCAGCAGATGAATGGATAAGAAAGCTGTGGTACATATACACAATGGAGTATTACTCAGCCGTTAAAAAGAATTCATTTGAATCAGTTCTGATGAGATGGATGAAACTGAACCCAATTATACAGAGTGAAGTAAGCCAGAAAGAAAAACACCAATACAGTATACTAACACATATATATGGAATTTAGGAAGATGGCAATGACGACCCTGTATGCAAGACAGGAAAAAAGACACAGATGTGTATAACGGACTTTTGGACTCAGAGGGAGAGGGAGAGGGTGGGATGATTTGGGAGAATGGGAATTCTAACATGTATACTGTCATGTAAGAATTGAATCGCCAGTCCATGTCTGACGTAGGGTGCAGCTTGCTTGGGGCTGGTGCATGGGGATGACCCAGAGAGATGTTGTGGGGAGGGAGGTGGGAGGGGGGTTCATGTTTGGGAACGCATGTAAGAATTAAAGATTTTAAAATTAAAAAAAAAAATTAGTAGTTCTGTCAAAAATGTCATGGATGTTTTAATAGGAATTGGAATAAGTCTACAAATTGTTATGGGTGATATGGATACTTTAATAATTTTAATTACTCCATCTCATGATAACTGGACATCTTTCTAGCTCTTTGTCATCTTCAATTTCCCTCATCAGTGTTTTATAGTTTTCAGAGTCTATATCTTTCACCTCCTTGGTTAATTTTATTCCTATGTACTTGATTTTTTTTTTAATGTGATTTTTAGCTGGAACTGTTATCTTTGTCTTTCTCATATTGCAGTATTAATGTATAAGAAAATCCACATATTTCTACACATTAGTCTTGTATCCATCAACTTTACTGAATTCATTTATTACTTTCAATAGTGTTTTGGTGGAAACTTTAGGTCTCTCAATGTAATAACATGACTTCTGTGAATGGCGATCGTTTTATTCCTCCAGTTTGGATGCTTTTATGTCCTTTCTTTATCTGATCACTGTGGCTGCCAAGAAAGTGAAAGAAAGTGAAGTTGCTCAGTCGTGTCTGATTCTGCGAATCTATGGACTGTAGGCTGGCAGGCTTGTCCACCCAAGAGATTTTCTAAGCAAGAATACTGGAGTAGGTTGTCTTTTTCTTCTCCAGGGCACCTTACCAACCCAGGGAGTGAGCCTGGATCTCCCACATTGCAGTCTGACCCCTTACCATCTGAACTGCCGGGCCAAGACAATGTTAAATAGAAATAATGAGAGTAGGCATTTTTGCTTTTTTCCTCATTTTAGAGGAGAAACTTTTAGCTTTTCATCACTGAGTATGATGTTAGTTGTGGGTTTTTCATAAATTGTCTTTATAGGATTGCGATATGTTTTCTCTATACCAGCTTTGATGAGAATTTTTCTTATCACAAATGAATGTTGAATTTTATCTGATGGTTTATCTTTCTGTTTGTTTGTATAGTGATTGATTTGTGAATACTGAACCATCCTTGAATCCCTGGAATAGATCTTACTCAATAATGGTATATGATCCCTTTTATATACTGTTGAATTCAATTTGCTAATATTTTGGTACATCTATATTTATCAGAGATATTGGCAGTAATTTTTTTGGGGGGGGTCATGGTTTTGTCTGGTTTTGCTATCAGAGTAATGGTAGGTTCATAAGATGAACTGGTGAGTGTTCATTCTGTTCTTTTCGATTTTTTGGAATAGTTTGAGAAGTATAGGTATTATGAAAAATATTTTTTAATTGGAGGAAAATTGCTTTACAATGTTGCATTGGTTTCTGCCATAGAACAAGAATAAACTATAATTGTACTTCTATCCCCTCCTTCTTGAGCTTCCCTCACCTCCCCACATCTCACTTCTCTACCAGAGTGGGCTCCTTGTGTTATATAGCAATTTCTCACCAGCTTTCCATTTTACACATGATAGTGTATGTATGTTGATGGTAATAGTACTTGTATATTTTTGGAATACTCCTGTTAATTTGTCTTGTCTGGGACTTTTATTTGCTGGGAGTTTTAAAATTACCAATTCAAGTCATTTATTTGTTTAGATTGTCTATTACTTCCAGATTCATCTTGAAAGGTTGTATATTTCTAAAAACTTATCCATTTATTCTAGGTTGTCCAATTTATTGAAATAAAACTCTTTGAAGACAAATTAACAGGAGTATTCCAAAAATATACAAGTACTATTACCATCAACATGCATATTGTATCTCTGTGATATTAGTTGCTATTTCTCCTCTTTCTTTTCTTATTTTACTTATTTGGGTTTTGTTTTTCTTGATGCACCTCACTACAGGCTTATCAATTTTGTTTATCTTTTCAAAAAGCAGCTCTTGCTTTCATTGATCTTTTCTAATTTTGATATGTATTTTATTTATTTCCTTATCGATATTTATTATTTTCTGTTTCCTTTTGCTGACTTTGGGCATTGTCTGTTGTTCTTTTCCTTCCTGATTCCTTTAGATAGCGGGTTAGGTTGGTTGTCTGAGATTTTTGTTTGTTTGTTTCTTGTTTCTTGAGGTAGTTCTGTATCACTGTGAACTTCCCTCTTAGAACTGTTTTGCCACATCCCACAAATTTTAGAAGTTGTGTTTTCATTTCCATTTCTTTTGAGGTATGTTCTAATTTCCTCTTTGATTTATCCATTGACCTATTTGTCTTTTAATAGCATGTTGTTTAATCTCCATGGTTTGTGTTTTTCCAATTTTTCTTCTTGTAATTGATTTCTAATTTCAACATTTTTTAATGCTTTCTACAATTTCTGTCCTCTTAAATTTATTGAAACAGGTTTAGAGACATGGAATGTGATCTATCCTGGCGATTGATATACCTGTGTACTTGAAAAGAATGAGTTTAGGTTTCTTGTAGCCCAGTCACTCATCCCACTGTTTTTCAAACCAGCTAAGAGGACTTGTCTCCCCAGTGTTGAACCCTAGTCCTGGTGCCCCCAATAAGTGGTTTGGATTGCTCACTTCTGTTAGAGGATCTCTGGGCCTGTGTAATCTCCCTCTTCTTATGTGCCTCTCCTAGGTCCTGACCCGCTTGTTTCTATTTCCTTAACAATTGACTCCATGTGGATCTTTCTTACATCCTTGGTTGTATAAGAGTGTGCTGTCTACAGTTTGTTTCAGTGAGAACTGTTCCATATGTAGACGTATTTTAGATGTATTCATGGGATAGGTGAGCTCTCTGTCCTTGTATTTTTTCTTTATTTCTTCCATCACTTTAACTTTTACTGCATTTTGGACTGATCATTTTTCTATGATAAGTATCCAGACACATTTACTTTTCTTGTTGTTGTTCACTGGGTCACTCATGTCTCACTCTTTGCCACCCCATGGATGGAGCATGCCAGGCTTCCCTGTCCTTCACTATGTCCAGAGTTTGCTCAAACTCTGTCCATTGAGTCAGTGATGCCCTCCAATCATCTCATCCTCTGTTGCCCTCTTCTCCTCTTGCTTTCAATCTTTCCCAGCAGCAGGGTCTTTTCCAATGAGTTGGTTCTTTGCATCAGGTGGCCAAAGTGTTGAACCTTCAGTTTCAGACCAATTCTTCCAATGAATATTCAGGGTTGATTTACTTTAGGATTGACAAATTTGATCTCCTTGCACTCCAAGGGACTTTCCAAAGTCTTTTCTAGCACCACAGTTTGAAAGCATTAATTCTTTGGCTATCAGCCTTCTTTATGGTCCAACCTTTACATCTATACATGACTACTGGAAAAACCATAAATTTGATTATATGCACCTCTGGTTGCAAAGTAATATCTCTGCTTTTTAATATGCTGTCTAGGTTTGTCACAGCTTTTCTTCCAAGGAGCAAGAGTCTTTTAATTTTGTGGCTGCAGTCACCATCCACAGCGATCTTGGAACCAAAGAAAATGAAATCTGTCACTGTTTCCACTTTTTCCCCTCTACTTGCCGTGAAGTGATGGGACTAGATGCTATGATCTTAATTTTCTGAATGCTGAGTTTTAAGCCAGCTTTTTCACTTTTCTCTTTCATCTTCATCAAGAGGCTCTTTAGTTCGTCTTCACTTTCTGCTATTAAAGTAGTATCATCTAAGGTTGCTGATATTTCTTCCAGCAATCTTGATTCCAGCTTGTGAGTCATCTAGCTCAGGATTTTTCAGGATGTACTATGCATGTAAGTTAAATAAGCAAGGAGACAATATTCAGCCTTGATGTACTCCTTTCCCAATTTTGAGCCAGTGTGTTGTTCCATGTCTGGTTCTAGCTGTTGCTTCTTGTCCTGCATACAGGTTTCTCAGGAAGCAGGTAAGGTGATCTGGTATTCCCATCTCTTTAAGAATTTTCCAGTTTGTTGTGATCCACACAGTCAAAGGCTTTAGCATAGTCAATGAAGCAGAAGTGGATGATTTTTTGGACTTCCTTTGCTTTTTCTGTGATCCAGTGGATGTTGGGAATTTGATCTCTGGCTCTTCTGACTTCTAAATCCAGCTTGTACATCTAAAAGGTCTAGGTTCATGTAACATTAAAGCCTGTCTTGAAGGATTTTGAGCATAATCTTGCTAGCATGTGAAATAACTGTAATTGTACGGTAATTTGAACATTCTTTGGTATTGCCTTTCTTTGGGATTGGAAAACTGATCTCTTCCAGTCCTGCGGCCACTGCTGAGTTTTCCAAATTTTTTTTCATTTTTTCTTATCCCTTTAAAAATAACTTTAGAAGGCTGTGCATTGTATTCTGCTGAAATAGTGTGGTTTTGTGTAGACAAGGAGACATGAACGTAAATTCTAATTGTGTTTTACTCATTGATTTGGGCAATTTTCTTAAATGCTTTTCTTTGTTACTGATTATGAAAAAATTATGTATCACACAAAATTTGTATAAGGATTTAAAGAACGAGATATAAATATAAAACATTTAGCAGAATGTTTTCCATACATACATATATATATATATAATTGTTAATTTCATTAAGTTACAGTATTTTGTTTTCAGATGGTCATTATTATTGAGGTTAAGAGTGATTGTGTGTAAGTTGTATCTCTGGGAAGCAGACTTTGAACTGGAGTTAGGAGTGTAAGATTTTTATCAAGGAGGACAAAAGCCTTCAGGCTGCAATCCAGATCTGCCTTCAAAGAAAAGAGACAGTCTCAGACTGAGATAGTGATTTGTCAAATTTCTATCTGGCCAAGGGGCTTTGGAGCAAAATAACTCACTATAGGAGACTCAGAATGGGCAGAAATGCCAAACCTAGTACCTCTGCCACATTCTTCACGCAGGAATCGGCAAAAAGCCCAGGAAGAAGTAGTCTTTGTTTACAGATTCAGGCACTGTCAGCCAACTGTATTTTTTGCAGCCAGAGAGCAAACTCTTTCTTGAAGAGGGATCCCAACAGTACCCCTCATGCTGCCCTGTAGGACTGTGGAGCAAGATTACCTGTGCTCATTCAAATCTGACCACCCACCCCCATCCCTTATTCACAGGTAGATTGTAAGGAAGGGGCTTAACCTCTTTATCCTTGGCTTCCTTATCTGTAAAATGAGAAAAATAACAGTAGCTACTATAGCAGTGTTATGCAGGTTAAATTAAATAATGCACATAAAGTACTTAGAATAATATCTGAAACAGAGCAGAGACTCAAAATATTTACCATTAGCATTGACATATTCTTACATATTTTGCCTCATCTTTGGTTATTTTCTTGCCTATATACCCTCTTCTTTCATCTTTTGTATACAGTCTTTTCTAAAAAAGAACATATTTTGCTGTGAACCTAAAACTGCTCTAAAAAATAGCCTTAAAAAAAAAAGCAACACTTCATGGATCCTTATCATTGCTTACATGCTTTTTCTCACACGTATTCCCCACTCTTCATTGTTCAGTGCAAGTAATTGCATTTATTAATATTCCATTCAATAATCACATTTAGTATAGGTAAGATGAGAGTCTACATGAGAATTTTCATGCCAAAACCTTGCAGAGTTGATGAATTGGTTCCACAGTATGAACAAAATAAGCTTCTCTGAGGGCAACTCATAAGCACTCTGTGCTGTATCCTTCCCAGATAAAAGGAAGTTATTTTATATCCATCAAAGTGGAAATAAGGTTTAGGTTAGTGGACCAGAAAAATATTACCTGTTTTGACATAAATACAACGGAACAGTTCCAAAGAAATCCAATTTTGAACAGCACTGCATTCAAGGATTAGAAAGTTTCAGAAGATTTGGGAGCTCTGAATGCTTTTTGTTGTTTGAGGTGCTCTCTTGAGATTAGTGGAGCATTAATATGACAAGCCAGGCTTATCCTTGTGCTTTTTCCATTTCCTAAAAAAAAAATGTAAATTTAATAACAATCATTTATATTCATTCTCACCCATTCCAGGAATCTGAAGGTTTTTAGATGGATCATCCTTTGATGATGATACTCTAGAGCAATCCCAAGGCCACCACTAGAATTTACATGTAAAAATAGAAACCATGAACTATTAAACTATGATTGTAGAGAGAAATTGGATTGTTTTGACCAACTTGACAGTCGTGATTTTTCTTTTTAAAATTTCATTTATTTTTTATCATGTGATAATGACAGCATGACACTTAGAGAAGATAATGAATCTGAGTCGTTTTGTCATCGTACTCCAATTATCTTCCTTCAAATATTGCCCTTTCAGTCATTTATTTGTTCAGCAAATATGTATTTACTCTGTGCTTGCTTTATTTCTAGGTACAGTGGTATAGAAGCGAAGAATTGAAAGAACACTCAATCTGCAGCTTAAAATTCTCCATTATCATTAGAATAGAATTCTTACATTGCCTACAAGCCAAATCAGTACTTGAGCTGCTGCCTGTGTTTATGAGCTAAGTCATCTAAGATCCTCATATCTTACAGTTTCTTCTCTTTTTTCAGATTGCATCTCAAAGGGTAACCTCACAGAGAAGTCTCTGGCCTAACATAGCTTGCAACTCCATGCTCCAGTCGCTATTGCTTAATACTGTTAATATTTTTAATCTAAAGTAATCACTATTGGAAATTATCTTATTTGTTTTTAACCACTGATTGATTTTTTTCACAGTGTTCATGGCTTTCCTGGTTTTAGGGCTCCATCTGACAGTCACCTACTATCCCTTGATGCCTTGTTTCCAGGATCCCATGATCACTTTTTGCTTAGTGCTGAGTACTCTCTGAGTTGTAATGTTTGGTTTAGACTGCTACCAGCACTGTCATGTAGGCTATATGAGGATAAGAACTACGGTTTCATATTCACAGTTGTAGGTCCTGGAGCAATGCACCATACACAGTGATTTCTCAAAAAAAAAAAAAAAAAAGATTCAGCAAATTAATGACAGTTTAAAACTTTGTGTAATATTTACCACTTAGCAACTAGGTGAAATTTCAACTGTTTCACACAAAAAGGGAAAAAAAGACATAAATAAGCTTAATTTCCCTTCTCCCTTTTCAAAAGTATTGCATTCCTTCTATAAAATGGTTAGAACCATTTATTTTTACAGCCACTTGTGATTTCTATGATATTGAGTGTTCTCATTAGCAGTCTATTGATAGGAAGCAGGAAGAACTAAGAAAGTTTGGGGGTATTTTCATTTGAACCTTATGTTTTAGGTCACATCATTCTCTTAAATTAGTTGTAAATAAAACTGATATTTCATAGGAAGTACTCATTTATACTTCCTCATTATAAATGAGAAGATGCATAAAAGTTTATGTACTAATTTTTAAATTATTATTTGCATGTCTGACTTATTTCTACAACCGTTTTAGCATATAAATGTGTGTTCAGTTAGCAAAGAGAAGATTAAATTTCTTCCAACAATAACAGCATTGTTAGAATTTCTTCAACATTGATTATACCTCTTCAATATAGTGATACCCAATTATTTATTACATTTTCAAAGAAATGGTATATGCTTGTTACTTATTTCTCCATAATAGATAATTCTTCTTATTCAGATAGACTTATGAAGTACATATTAGATTAGAAAAGCAGAAAATTTGAAGACCTAATTATATGCAGAGAACAAAACATACATACATCTCATTATGGTTATTTTCATCAGAATTTTGTTTCAAATAGAATTTGAATTCTCAAATACTTAACAAGAAAACAAAACAAAATTGATTGTCATTTAAAGTAGCTGCCGTCTATGGAGTCGCACAGAGTCGGACATGACTGAAGCAACTTAGCAGCAGCAGCAACACCCTGTGCCAGTGGAGTAACTTCATCATATATCATTTGAATTAGATAGAAAAAAAGCACTATTACTTGACTCATTACCTTGACACTGTACAAAAATAATAATAATAGTTATTATTATCAGACTTTATATTTGAATATCATTCTTCCATGTGTGGCTAATCTATATATCAATAAGAATATCAGAAATTATATTAAACCATTAAACTGGGCAAAGTATTAAGTAAACATGTTACATTTTCTAATAATATTAGATCTAGGATCATGTTTTTAAGCAATATTAAACTAATTCATCATATAAGGACAGCTTTGTTTCAGAATGTCACTTTATACAGCATATTCTTTATTTTAAAATTATATGATCAAGAGTATAATAATTTTTATGTTCCAGAAAGGATATGAATTGCTTTTTTTTTTTTTTTAACTGAGGCAGTCCAGGTAATTTGAATGGAAATTAATGCATAGAGGAAAATCAGCACCATTCAGTGGAAATTTCCATGTACCACAGTCTGTGGTGGTCCTTTTAGCAATCTAAGGTAAAATGAGCAATATTTTTTTTTTCCCAAATGTTCTTTTAGTATTAGCTTTTGATAATCCATGAGAAGATGTATTTCTATAACTGGCAGCCAGACTTGCCTTGTTATTTACAGTGGTTGCACCTTGCATAGATTTTTACACTGAGGTTTTTACACACTGATGTTTAGCAGAGATCTGACCACTTTCCTCCAGTGCACAAAGTGATGTCCAAACCACATGCCAATTGGTTATATTCAAAGCCACAAATACTTTGCTGCTTTTAAACAAAGATGACCTAAGGAGCATACTGGAAAAAGGATGAAGTGTAGCCTAGAAGAGGAAAAAGAAAACACAGGATGGATAAGGCTGTAGAATGCTGAGATGAGCAAAAGTAAAACAACAGTACAAAGGTTAGATTATAAGTCCTAAACCAAATTTAGTCTCATTTTGTTTTTCTATTTCCTGACACATTTATTGTCATACTCTATCCATAAGAAAGGCAATGCAAAAGAATGCTCAAACTACCACACAATTGCACTCATCTCACATGCTAGTAAAGTAATGCTCAAAATTCTCCAAGCCAGGCTTTGGCAATATGTGAACCGTGAACTTCCTGATGTTCAAGCTGGTTTTAGAAAAGGCAGAGGAACCAGAGATCAAATTGCCAACATCCGCTGGATCATGGAAAAAAGAAGAGAGTTCCAGGAAAACATGTATTTCTGCTTTATTGACTATGCCAAAGCCTTTGACTGTGTGGATCACAATAAACTGTGGAAAATTCCTCAAGAGATGGGAATACCAGACCACCTAACCTGCCTCTTGAGAAATCTGTATGCAGGTCAGGAAGCAACAGTTAGAACTGGACATGGAACAGCAGACTGGTTACAAATAGGAAAAGGAGTATGTCAAGGCTGTATATTGTCACCCTGCTTATTTAACTTCTGTGCAGAATACATCATGAGAAACGCTGGACTGGAAGAAACACAAGCTGGAATCAAGATTGCCAGGAGAAATATCAATAACCTCAGATATGCAGATGACACCACCCTTATGGCAGAAAGTGAAAAGGAGCTTAAAAGCCTCTTGATGAAAGTGAAAGAGGAGAGCAAAAAAGTTGGCTTAAAGCTCAACGTTCAGAAAATGAAGATCATGGCATCTGGTCCCATCACTTCATGGGAAATGGATGGCGAAACAGTGGAAACAGTGTCAGACTTTATTTTTTGGGCTCCAAAATCACTGCAGATGGTGACTGCAGCCATGAAATTAAAAGACGCTTACTCCTTGGAAGAAAAGTTATGACCAACCTAGATAGTATATTCAAAAGCAGAGACATTACTTTGCCAACTAAGGTCTGTCTAGTCAAGGCTATGGTTTTTCCTGTGGTGATGTATGGATGTGAGAGTTGGACTGTGAAGAAGGCTGAGCGCCGAAGAATTGATGCTTTTCAACTGCGGTGTTGAAGAAGACTCTTGAGAGTCCCTTGGACTGCAAGGAGATCCAACCAGTCCATTCTGAAGGAGATCAACCCTGGGATTTCTTTGGAAGGAATGATGCTAAAGCTGAAGCTCCAGTACTTTGGACACCTCATGAGAAGAGTTGACTCATTGGAAAAGACTCTGATGCTGGGAGGGATTGAGGGCAGGAGAAGAAGGGGACGACAGAGGATGAGATGGTTGGATGGCATCATGGACTCGATGGACGTGAGTCTGAGTGAACTCCGGGAGATGGTGATGGACAGGGAGGCCTGGCGTGCTGTGATTCATGGGGTTGCAAAGAGTCGGACACGACTGAGTGACTGAACTGAATATTTTCTAGATATTTTATTTTCTCCATCTTTTTAAATCAATGTAAGGATTAGGTCTAGGAAGAACCTCTTTGGGTTCCTGACTTCACGTGAGCTAAAACATTCCTTTAAGACTGCAAATAATATCCTCTGGCTTGTCATGTATTGACAATTTTATATTAGTCACAAATTGGAGAAATATTAAATTAGGGACATGTGAGAGCATACTGGAGAAGGCAATGGCACCCCACTCCAGTACTCTTGCCTGGAAAATCCCATGGATGGAGGAGTCTGGTGGGTTGCAGTCCATGGGGTCGCTGAGAGTTGGATACGACTGAGCTACTTCACTTTCACTCTTCACTTTCATGCATTGGAGAAGGAAATGGCAACCCACTCCAGTGTTCTTGCCTGGAGAATCCCAGGGATGGCAGAGCCTGGTGGGCTGCTGCCTCTGGGGTCTCACAGAGTCGGACACGACTAAAGTGACTTAGCAGCAGCAGCAGTAGAGGGCATACTATAAATAAGATAACAAATCCATTCTCCCCACATGTGAATGAAGCAAGTTGTCATGAGGGCAGGGAGGATGTAGACCTGGTGAGGGGATTTCCCTCCCACAGTATACCCTGCGAGATACATTTGTTTTATAAACCCTCCAAAGGTGGTAGATCACCTTGGAAGAAAACAAGCAACAGTAGCCACACTGTAACCATAATGCTTTCCCTATCTCACCTTGGTATACTGAAGACAGTCTCTCTATATATAAAACTTGAGCATTTGCTCTATGGTCATCTCAGTTCAGCTGATGTGTCAACTTATGATCTGAAAATGCAGGTATATCTGATGAGTGAAATGTGGCCCTTTATTACAGTAGCATGAAGAATGAAAATTGATTTTGGATTATGTGGTTTCTCCCTTCTACAATTTTCTGCCCTAGATTTTAATGTAATTTTTGATAAGTAAGTATACTAAGGTCAGATCATGGAAGTAATAAGTGATGAAGTCAGAATTTGCATCAATATCTTGACTCCCAAACTTCCTGTTATCCTGTGTCTTCTCATTAGAAGGAAATACTTAATCTTTTGAGGACATGAACATCTTCAGGTAATAAGATTTCTCTGTCTAGAATAATGTGCTTTTTTCATGGAAAGATGCCATGCAACGTAGAGGATTCACACATTTTAGGAATGAGTATTTGATTCAAAATGAGACTTTCTCCTGAGAAGGCAAAATGGAGGCTTTATTTTTCTTCTTTCTACAGGCCAAGAAAATTGTTTTAAATGGTGTTGTATTCAAAAAGGAAGAGGCAGATAAATAAGGTAGATTTTAAGGGACTAAATGGTATTATAAACTCGAGGTCAGCAACAACAGAACAACAAGAGCAATCACTGTGCTCTTTTGTGATTAGATTGTTTAATACACCTCCTCCTTCAGAGACCTGCATTTTAAAGTAATCATCTTCTATTCAGTCAGCATGGTAATATTTTATTTTTCCTCTTGTGTTACTGATATTTTAATATTTATTTTTTCTATTTCTCCTTTAGTAACTGTAACCTCAAAAGAATCATTTAAGAATGGATATATCTGGACAATACAATGTACATGATTTAGAAAATTTTAAATACCTTATTTAAGGCACATGTCACCATGATTTTCATATCAACCACATCCTCTTGTTAAGATAGTACTAATCCTGGTTTCTGTATCTGGCAAGCTCAATATTCTGATTCTGTGGGCATAATCTTAGATCCAAAATCTTAGATAGTTTCCCATTCCCTGGTGGCTCATAGGTTAAAGTGTCTGCCTCCAATGTGGGAGACCTGGGTTCAATCTCTGGGTTGGGAAGATACCCTGGAGAAGGAAATGGCAACACACTCCAGTATTCTTGCCTAGAGAAGCCCATGGATGAAGGAGCCTGGTAGGCTGCAGTCCATGGGTTCACAAAGAGTCAGACATGAGTGAGTGACTTCATTTTCACTTGAGTTCCATAATGTGATTATTAAAACAATTAGGAGAACAGCACAATGAGCAAACTTTCAAAACATAAAATGCTATGAGTCTATAAAGTCCACTACATCATTGACCAAATTTCGGAAGCTATCAAATAAATTTAGACCAGATCATTTTGATCTAGATTGTTTCTCAGTATATATATTTCATTATCATTGCTACCATTACAACTATTACTACCGCCACCAACGCAGTTAATATTTGGATTTTATAAAGTCCAAAGCGATCTAAAAAGTCCTTTCATCCATGAAAGGAGGATTAGTAGCATGGTTTCATAATAGGTCTTGTATATTAGAGATAAGTACCTGGATTCTGACCCTACACTCAATATCTGTAAGAAAGTGAAAGTTAGTCACATAGTCATGTCCTAATCTTTGCAACCCCATGGACTGTATACTACCTGGCTCTTCCATCCATGCAATTTTCCAGGCAAGAGTACTGGAGTGGGTTGCCATTTCCTTCTCCAGGGGATCTTCCTGACCTAGGGATCAAACCCAGGTCTCCTGCATTCCAGGCAGATTCTTTACCTACTGAGCCACTTGGGGAAAATTATTTTAATGATATTTGCCTCAGGTTCTTCATCTGTGAAATGGGAATAAAAATTTTATCTGAGTAAATTCCACTTCTGGTCATGATATAATAACTGGTACAATACTTTCCTTCTTATGTAAAGAACTAGACAAATATGTATGAACAACTTATATGAGATGATGGTTTTCAGATATTAGGCGATAGCAGGAGTGGGAAAGTTTGCCTTTAAAGAAGGGAAAAATCATGCTGAGTCCTACAGTTGTTTGCATTTTCAGCCTGGATGCATGTTCTAGGGGCTTCCCCGATGGTTCAGCAGTAAAGAATGTACCTGCAGTGCAGGAGACGTGGGCTTGATCCCTGGGTCAAGATGATCCCCTGGAGGAGAAAATGGCAACTCACTCTAATATTCTTGCCTGAAAAATCCCATAGACAGAGGAGCCTGGCGGGCTACAGTCCAAAGGGTTGCAGAGAGTCAGACATAGCTGAGTGACTAAGCATGCATATCCCAGACTACCAAAAAGGGGGAGGGAATCTATTGTAAAGATGTCAGGAAATCGATAGTAAGGATGGCATTTCCGCTCAATTGACAAGTTTCAAGCAGAGATCAGTGAAGCTAAGGCAGCTGAATTTGCAGGACAGAACTATAGGAGAGGGAGCAACACTGAGTGCCAGAATTTACAGAGGGCGTTCCACTGAGTCTTAATGAAACTCACATGTGATGAGATTTCGTGAGGATATGCAAAGAACAATGACTAGAACACGACAGCTTCCAGAACTGTTCACTGAAAAATTATCAGATGGATGAAATATAGAGCAATATCTTATTGAACATCCATGATATTCAGTAGAGAATTTACGGTATAGTAGTTAGCATTTAAAAGGATTAGCGTTAAAGAATCCGCCTGCAGTGCAGGAGACAGGATACACAGGTTCGATCCCTGGGTTGGGAAGATCCCCTGGAGAAGGAAATGGCAACCCACTCCAATAGTCTTGCCTGGAAAGCCCCACGGACAGAGAGGCTTGTCCAAAGCAGGATACAGTCCAAGGAGTCACAAAGTCTTAGTCGGACACAGCTAAGCACACAGGCAGGCAGTTAGCATTTAAGTAACATAAGCCACATCCATCCCTTCTCAAGACCCTGTCTTGTTCCAATTTTTTTCTGAAGTTGGATGTGGATAGGGGCAACTTTTCTAAAAGTCAAGGGGGGTGGTGTCACCCTTCTTTTATATGAGGAAAAAGAGAGAGTGAATAAACACAGAAAGAATATACCCTTATACACACACACACAGAGACACACACACACACGTACAAAGGGAAAGGAACACATTTTATAAAAGCAAAAGTTCTGAATCACTTTCATATTCAACCTACAAAAGCTTCTACCCTTCAGCACCATAGTCTATTAATGTTCTCAACTGTGACCCCCATCAGTGCTTCTTTCTCTTGGAAGTAGAATATGAAGGACTTGAATTCGACTAGAGAGATCAAAGTTTTCCATTAATAACCATGACCCAAGCTCCAGTGATGCCACATGGAAAAGGAAAGAAATGAACTGATAATGCAGAGGAATAAATAGAGACTGGAGAGAGTCGTGGATTAAAAAGAAGGAAAAGGATAGCATCATCAATATGACATGGGTATAATAGACAGGAATGGAAAAAGTATGCAATTTTTGAACACTTTGAGAGAAGTCTAATTTTGGTTTTGCTGAACCTAAGTGCTAGTATAACACTGAGGAGGAGCTATGCAGCTGATCACAGTAAAAAGAGACATCTGCTTAATATGAGCTGTTGGAACTAAATAGATTTTAAAGTGATCTGCTCGGAGGTACCTTTAGATACCTTAGGAAGTAATTAGTGAAGAGGTCAACAAAAAGGAAATAGAAGGCTTAGGATAAAATTTGAAGGCAAGTCTGACTTTCAGATGCATAAAATGGATGAAGGGTCAGCAAAAACAGAAAGTGGTAAGAGAGAAGTGAGATTTCTAGGGTTCAGTGGGTTTTGTAGCATGCTGGGGTTATGTGATATTGTGATTTATAACAAATGTATATATTTAATTTTTTGACCCATTCCTGGCACAGAACTCCAAAAACTCTTAGTATTTCCTAAGTGGTGACAGAGATAAAAGTATCTTTTGGTACATTAATGAGGTGACTTTGGGAATAAACCTAAGGGCAGGGGTTGGTTGCCAGAAAAACTAACCAAGTGGTTAGAGGGTTGGAAATTTCTGTTCCACCCTCTGACCTGGAGACTGGCTGGGGGTTGGGGTGCTGCTAATCATCAGTGGTCAATGATTTAATCAGTATCTTCTACGTAATGCTAAGGCACTTCGGTCTTGTCCAGCTTTTTGCAACACTATGGACTGTAGCCTGCCAGGCTCCTCTGTCCATGGGATTCTCTAGACAAGAATACTAGAGTGGGTTGCCTTGCCCTCCTCCAGAGGATCTTCCAGACCTAGGGATCAAACTCACATCTCTTATGTCTCCTGAATGGCAGGCAGGTTCTTTACCACTAGTGCTACCTGGGAAGCCATCTTCCATAAAAACCCAAAAAAGAGAGATTTTGGAGAACTTCCTGGTTGGTGAACACATGGAGATTCAGACAGTGGTGCCCTCACAGTCTGAAGCTTCATGCCCTTTCCCTGTACCTTGCTCTAAGCATATCTCCCATCTGGCTATTGTGAGTTATCAGTTTAGTTCAGTTGCTCAGTCATGTCCGACTCTTCGCAACCCTATGAATCGCAGCACGCCAGGTCTCCCTGTCCATCACCAACTCCTGGAGTTTACCCAAACTCATGTCCATCAAGTCGGTGACATCATCCAGCCATCTCATTCTCTATCATTACCTTCTCCTCCTGCCTCCAATCCCTCCCAGCATCAAGGTCTTTTCCAATGAGTCAACTCTTCATGTGAGGTGGCCAAAGTATTGGAGTTCAGCTTCAGCATCAGTCCTTCCAATGAACACCCAGGACTGATCTCCTTTAGGATGAACTGGTTGGATCTTCTTGCAGTCCAAGGGACTCTCTCAAGAGTCTTCTCCAACACCACAGTTCAAAGCATCAATTCTTTGGCGCTCAGCTTTCTTCATAGTCCAACTCTCACATCCATACATGACCGCTGGAAAAACCATAGCCCTGACTAGACGGACCTTTGTTGGCAAAGTAATATCTCTGCTTTTTAATATGCTATCTAGGTTGGTCAAAACTTTCCTTTCAAGGAGTAAGTGTCTTTTAATTTCATGGCTGCAATCACCATCTGCAGTGATTTTGGAGCCCCCCCCAAAATAAAGTCTGATACTGTTTCCACTGTTTCCCCATCTATTTCCCATGAAGTCATGGGACCAGATGCCATGATCTTTATTGTGAGTTATATCCTTTCCTAATAAACGGATGCTCTACTAAGTAAAATGTTTCTCTGAGTTCTTGAGCTACTCTAACAAATTAATCAAACACTAGGATGAGGTCCTGGAAATCTGGACCAGAAATAACAACCTGGATTTGCATTTGGCATCTGAAGTGAGATGGGAAGCCATCTTATAGGACTGAGCCTTTACTCTGTGAATATGATGCGATTTCTGGGTAGAGAGTGTCAGAATTGAGTTGAGTAGCACACCCTGCTTGTGTCAGAGAATTGGTGGTGGTGTGGGGAGACACTTCCACATTGCAAGTTGGGTGCAGAACTCTTAGAAATGCCATAACAAAATATTTAGGCTGGGTGGCTTAAACAGCAGTAGTTTTTTTTCTCACTGTTCTTGAGGCTGGAAGTCCAAGATCAAGAAGTCAGTAGGTCTGGATTCATCTGAGGCTTCTCTCCTTGATTTAAAGGCAGGTGGCTACCTTTTCACTGTGTCCCTTGGAGTCTTCTCTCTGTGCACAAGGATCTCTGAGGTTCCTTTGTGTTCTCATATCATCTTCTTGTAAGGACATTAGATTGTATTAGGACCACCCTGCTGCTACTGCTAAGTCACTTCAGTCGTGTCCGACTCTATGCGACCCCATAGACAGCAGCCCTAGTAGTCTCATTTTAACAGAATCACATCTTTAAAGTACCTATGTCCAAGTACAGTCATATTTTGAGGTACTTGAAGTTTAGAGTTCAACATAAATTTTAAGGGGACATAATTTGACCCATAATGGCAGGAGAGAAAGAAAAGCATTTAAAGCAAAGTATAATGAAGCATATCTACCACTAATTTTGGAGAGATCAAGGAGAAAGGGATTTTAAAACAGAAGCTATGGAATTCATTATCAAAATGGTTTATTAGTGTGACAAAGATACCAGACTGAATGTGAAGGTTTTAGATGTGAAGGGAAATGAAGACATGTATGTGGTCATTTGAGACTATTACAAGACTGAAAGGACAGGTTTTTTTTCTTTTTGAATACAAAGGTCAGAGTGTTCTGAGTGGAAGAAGCTGATATGCAAAGACAGATATGGCTGATGGAAAGGGCATGTTAAGGAAAAGGCTTAGGAAGAAAAGGGACTTAAATTTCAGGATTTTTTAAAAGTGTGGGAAGGAGAAATTGAATAAGTTCATGACAGCTGGTCAGTTTTCATTCCAATCCCAAAGAAAGGCAATGCCAAAGAATGTTCAAAATACTACACAATTGCACTTATTTCACATGCTAGCAAGATAATGCTCAAAATCCTTCAAGCTAGGCTTCAACAGTGCGTGAACTGAGAACTTCCAGATGTACAAGCTGGATGTAGAAAAGGCAGAGAAACTGAGGTCAAATTGCCAACATCTGTTGGATCAAAGAGAAAGCAAGGGAATTCTAGAAAAACATCTACTTCTGCTTCATTGTCTATGAGAAAGCCTTTGACTGTATGGATCACAACAAACTGTGGAAGATTCTTAAAGAGATGGAAATAACAGAGTACCTTACCTGCCTCCTGAGAAACCTGTATGCAGGACAAGAAACAAGAGTTAGAACCAGACATGGAACAATGAACTAGTTCAAAATTGGGAAAGGAGTATGTTAAGAACCAGACATGGAACAATGAACTAGTTTAAAATAGGGAAAGGAGTATGTTAAGGTTGTATATGTCACCCTGCTTATTTAACTTCCATGCAGAGTAGGTCATGTGAAATGCTGGGCTGGATGAATCACAGGCTAGAATCAAGACTGCTGGGAGGAATATCAGCAACCTCAGATACACAGATGACAGAAAGCGAAGAGGAACTAAAGAGCCTCTTGATGAAAGTGAAATAAGAGAGTGAAGAAGCTGGCTTAAAACTCAATATTCAAAAACCTAAGATCATGGCATCTGGTCCCATCAGTTCAGTTCAGTTCAGTTCAGTTCAGTTCAGTTCACTTCAGTTGCTCAGTCGAGTCTGACTCTTTGCGACTCCATGAACCGTAGCACTCCAGGCTTCCCTGTCCATCACCAACTCCCGGAGTCCACCCACCCCATGTCCATTGAGTGGGTAATGCCATCCAACTCATCCAGTCCCATCATTTCATGGCAAGTAGATGGGGACAAAGTGGAAGTGGTGACAGATTTCATTTTCTTGGGTTCCAAAATCACTGTGGAGAGTGACTGCAGCCACAAAATTAAAAGACAGTCCTTGGAAGAAAAGCTATCACAAACCTAGACAGCATATTAAAGAGCAGAGGCATCATTTTGCCAACAAAGGTCGGTTTAGTCAAAGCTATGGCTTTTCCAATAGTCACATATAGATGTGAGAGCTGGACCATAAAGAAGGCTGAATGCCAAAGAGCTGATGCTTTTTAACTGTAGTGCTGGAGAAGACGCTTGAGAGTCCGTTGTACAACAAGGAGTTCACACTAGTCAGTCCTAAAGGGAATCAACCTTGAATATTCATTGGAAGGATTGATGCTTAAGTTCCAATTCTTTGGCCACTTGATGCAAAGAGTGGACTCAATGGAAAAGACCCTGATGCTGAGAAAGATTGAGGGCAGGAGAAGGGGGCGAGAGAGGATGAAATGGTTAGATGGCATCACTGATTCAATGCACATGAATTTGAGCAAACTCAAGGAGATAATAAGGACAGGGCAGCATGGCATGTTGCAGTCCACTGGGTCGCCAAGATATGGACATGGCTTAAAAACTGAACAACAAAAAGTGGGTCTCAGCATTCATAGTAAAGTAGGCTACTAGGTCATTTTCAAAAACTGAAAAGTGTTTGCTCTTCTGTGACTGGTTTCTTTCACTTATCAACTTGTACGAGGCATCTAAAATGGTCAAACACAGAGAAACCAGTAGAATGGTATAGTCACTGCCTGGGGAGAGAGGAAAATGGAGTTTCAGCTTTGTGAGATAATTATGTTCTAGAAATCTGCTATACAACACTAAGCCATTAGTTACAACAGTGTATTATACAGTTACAAATTTATTAAGAGGGTAGTTCTGGTGTTAAATGTTCTTGCACACAAAAATTAGTGGTGCACCTCCAGCTGTTTGTGTGTATGTTGCTCAGTCACATCTGACTCTTTACAACCATATGGACTATTGCCCACCAGACTCCTCTGCCCATGGGATTTTCCAGGCAAGAATACTGGAGAGGGTTGCCATTTCTTCCTTCCAGGGGATCTCCCTGACCCCAGGGATCAAACCCACATCTCTTGCGTCTCCTGCGTTGGCAGGTGGATTCTTTACCACTCACTACTCCACTTGGGAAACTTAGTGATAAAGCAAATGAATGAGAAGAGGAGTAATGGGAGGAACAGAAAAGAAGTTAAAAGTAACACTGATGTGGAGAAGGATTAAAAGGAGGGAATGAATGAGTCTGAAAACAGGAAAATATATTCAGAGCTGTGTTTGGTGGAACGCTGGAGAAATAAGGATATAATGTTCTCATGCTTCAGAAGAAACAATGTTAATAACATTATGAATTTCAAAGATTTAGTAAATAAAGGAAAGTAGATTAGCAGCAGCAGCAGATTAATTTTACTAAAAAGTTAGGGAAAGAGGAACTAATATCAAGTAACTGACATTCATAGAAGTAATCACCTGTTTTGTTTTTTTTTTTCCTGTCTCTCTAATGACCCTGCTCACATAATAAACCATATTAGGAGCTAAGGGGTTATTCTATACTGATACCTCGTCTTTGAATGATCTGAGTGTTTTCCTTATAAACTTTTGATGTAAATTTTAATTAGCTGAACATACATAGCCTTAGGAAAGTTAATTTATTTCTAAGAAATTCTTTAATAGCTATTACAAAAACTAAGAAAAAACAGACCTAAAAAAAGATTAAGGCTGATTTATCTGTCTCAGAAAATGCAAGCTAACTGAAAACACAAAATGCCTCAGTGCATGGAAATTGTTGTCATAAAAGTGAATTATCTCAGTGGATATGCATTCAGAAAGTTGTAAATAATGCTATTCACTCATAACACATTGTAAACTGGAAAAAAATTATAGACATCTCCCACTAAGAGAGATAGCCTCTTTGTTACTATAATATAGACATGCTAAATGACAGAAAATCACAACACAGTAAGTCTAAAAGCTCACGAGGTCATGTCTACATTATGCTAGTAATAGGATCTAGGTTCAAAACTTATATTGTGCCCATGTTGCCTATTCTCATTCTATTATAAAATAATGTAACTAAAACAGATAAACAGATTTTTATCTGCAGTTACCTGGAATTAGAAAAATTTGATACATAATCACACTCCCAAAGAGATAAATTCAACAGAAACACATATTTACTTCCAGTGCCGTTTAGAAGCATAAAGAAAAGTGTCAACCCTGTTTCCTCTCTCTCTGATCTGTTTTCCCTCAGAGACTACTTCCACTAGGCAGCTGAAAGAAAAACTAAATATAACTAATCCAGTAATCTTAGCCTGAGTTAATCATGTTAAACCACTCTTTAAGTAATTCATCTCTTTGGAATACAAACATTGCCTTTCAGATTTCTATCTCTTCCCTTTTGAGAGATGGCAGCATGACTTATACAATCTCTTGTCAAAGACACTCAGGCTGGGACCCACATGGAGTCCTTTGTGTCCTCCAGGATCTTGCCTGCGGAGGGCCTTGGACTGGTCAACTCTGTGGTCTGGTAAGTTGTGACCGCATTTCACTGTCTGTTTGTCAGGCACTGGGAACTACTGCTGGAGACTAGCTACAGACATTTGGGCTGGGTCTTCAAGTATATAGCTCCGATAGCTCTATCATGGACCTGCAGATTTTACAGACCATCTGCTGTTCCTCTGATCACATCTGCCTCCCCTCACAGGGGATGCAGAGACTCCCAGAGCCTCAGACAAGCAAAGGCCTTCAGAAACATGTTTACCTCTTCAAGTTGATCAATCTCCCTGCCTCTGGCCATCACCTCTGAGCCAAATTTATGCCACACTGAATCCAGAGAATTTTCCCAGGGGTTTGTGGCCTCCATGACACAGTTCCCATGGAATGATGCCACTTGCCACACTGTTTCCAAACTCTAACCTACAAGTATGAATGTTTCTCAGATTCTCAACTTCAAGTTTTGGTGCTGAGTGGGAAGAGAAGATAGGCACTTTACCCCTGACACTACTTTATCTTACCTACCTTAGGGAACTAAGACATATGACCTAATCATCATAGGCAGATGGAATGTCTTCTCTACCATGTGAAAGGAAATCTGTAGCTGGAGTCTCTCAGATTTGTTTCTTTGCGTACTAAAAAAATTAAGAAAACTGGTGTCTGTCTAAAAAAGCTTAGATATCTAGATAATTGTTTTTCATCAAAATACTATTTTAAACATCATAAACAGAGTACAGCTGTTAACACTTTGCATTCCTGCTGTATTGACTGTTAGTCTTCACATACACACTCAAAGGGTTACTTTTAAGAGACTAGCAAGATAATCGTGAATTCATTACAGAAAAAGACAAAAAAAAGGTGCCTTAAAACATTTCAAAATATTAGTTTCATTACACTGAATAAGGAAATTATAGAATTAGAGTGTTGATTTGAACTTGTAATCTGTTATTTACTGGTTTCTTTTGGACTTTTCAATAACTTCTTTTGAATTAAGAAAACCAAGCAAGCAAGGTTCACATGTTGTCACCTCCTATTATCTATGCATTGCTTGGGCTAAATCTAGAACTGAGTCTCTATGTAATGAGCTGTTCTGGAGAACAAGATGGATGATACACTAACAGTACGATGAAAAAACAAAATGTTAATACTCAGTTTTTTAATGTGCAGTAAGATTCTGTTAACACTAGTCTATTAATTATCTACCTTTATTTCGTGCTGTTCTTACAGAAATCTAGTCTCCGTTAGTCTCTCATATGTCTATATTTTCTTTATCCATCACCTTCACACTAAATTTGGCCTTTATAACCTATATTGGTCACGCATGTTTTTCAGTCTCTCAGTATCATTTCTGTATTAGTTATCAACAGCTTTATCACTTTACCATATGCTATTTGTCAGAAGGTTATTAAGTCCACCCCACAGTTAAGTGAGGGAGAGAGTAAGCTCTGCCTCTTGACAGGAAGAATATTACATAGTTTGTGGATACAGCACTTTCCTACAGGGAACAACTCTTTACCCATAATAATACACCTGACTATTATAGTGCTGTCCTGAACCCAGAGGTTACTGTGTGATCAAACCAAGCCAATGATTTTCATCCACCAGACAGTGGTGGTTAATTCCAGAGTTAACTACTAAAGATCTCTTACCCTTCAACCCAAGAGGTATATTCACTTGTATCTGTCATAATCCCCTTATAGGTACACTCTGTGCGCTCCTGAATCTGTGTTTATTCACCAGATTTCTCTGGGTGAAATATATTTCTAAATAGTTTCCCCATCTTATTACATCTTCTTAATCTTTTTGTATAAGATCCTAATACATCTTTGAGTTCTAGCTCAGAGCCTGAAAAAAGTTAAAGTGTTAAGTTGCTCAGTCGTGTCTGACTCTTCGTGATCCCATGGACTCAGTCAGGCTCCTCTGTCCATGGAATTCTCCAGGCAAGAGTATAGGATTGGGTAGCCATTCTCTTCTCCAGGTGATCTTCCCAACCGAAGGATCAAACCTGGGCCTCCTACATTGCAAGCAGATTCTTTACCATCTGAGCCACAAGGGAAGCTCAAAACTTACCTCATGTTAAAAGTTTTCTGTATTAAGAATATCTTGCCCAATTTTTTCATCCTCTTATAATCTCTTAGCATACCTTTTAATGCAGCCATTTCCTTAGCAATCAGCTTCACACAGGTGCAACCTAATAGCACCTTCCCTTAGCTGTAACAGTTATCTTTTACTTTCTGTCCCAAGCTTCTCTGACACAAGATATCTACAGGAACCAATCTGGCCACTTACTCATGTGCAACCGGCAAGTATTAGGGAATTAAAGTCCCAGTGGGCAACTATGGATCAGTAGAGAGAAAATAGCTGTTATTAAGTTCTGATCTTTTTTTTTGTCCCTCAGACAGGTAGTTCTGGAATAATACAACCTTCATGGCTCTACAAATGGTCCAGGTAGACTTTAGCCAAGTTTTCTGCAGGGGTGACTAATTCAAGAATGTACTCTGGAGTTGGCTTTTCTTCCTTAACCATTTCAATCTGCCATATCTGCCGCTCTTCTTCCCTGGGATTATTTCTGAAAATAAACTACCTGCCTACTTGTAACAGTTTCAGCCTTTGTTTCAAGAGGATACCTTGAGTACAACATTCTTCCTGACAATTGATGGAAAACAATCACTTCTTTCCTCTTTATCAGAGGAGGCCTTTATGTTGCTCTTCTTATGCCTCCTTGTACTCATCTGTGACTTCCCTGGTAGCTCGGATGGTAAAGCATCTACCTACAATGTGGAAGACCTGGGTTCTATCCCTGGGTCAGGAAGATCCCCTGGAGAAGGAAATGGCAACTCACTCCAGTACTCTTGCCTGGAAAATCCCATGGATGGAGGAGCCTGGTAGGCTCCTCCATCAGGTCACAAAGAGTCGGACATGACTGAGTGACTTCACTGTACTCATCTGTAAGATTCTTTAAATTGGAAACTGTTGGCAATTCATCTTCATAGTCATTGATGCTTACCCTAGGGTTTTCCATATCATGGGTTTTCAATCATTTCTTAAACAAAGACATAACTTTTAAATTCCTTAAAAGTAGATGACATAGCAGAATACATATGCATGTTGTCTGCAAAACCAGCCAAGTATCTTTGTGAAATGTGCACCATAAACATTTGGTCAATGATTCAAATCAAATTCAGATTATTTAAAATTAAACTCTCAAAGACTCTGCCAATCTCAGTTTTTAGAGGCATCTCTTCTGGAAGATTACAGCCATAGATTTAGGTAGAACTTGCAGGAATTTTATGGACTGAAGAAGTCCAAAGCACCTTTTGAGTATCGACTGAGGCTATGTCTATATGACAGCAGGAAAAAATAAATTAACAAATAATCAGATTAATATAAAATGAAAAATACTATGTTTAAATAGAAACCAGTCCCATATTTGCCCTTGACTTTATAATATTCTACACTACTGAGGGAGACTTGCTTGCAAGACATCTTGCTTGTATTGGTTGATCATTTCCTAGAACCACAAATTTAACAGTTTTCATTTTAATGAGTCATAAGGCATAACTATTTTCCATGTTCCCATTTGACTTTATTAAAATTTATTTCTCACAAATAGCAACTAAAATATTTCCAAATGTACATCAAAATGTGCTATCACTCTGCTTAAAGCAAAGGATGTTAGAACAAACCTACCTCCTTACCTTGAACTATATAGGCCTGCGTTGCCTATCCCACTTCATACCATACTCAGTCTTGGTTACTGGGCTAGTCACAAGTCCTCTGTTCTCTAATATTCCTACTATTTCTCATTTGGGGGGTCTCCACCTTCTATCTGGAGTGCTCTTCTATCCTTTTGCGTGTCTGAGTCTTTATCATCCTTCAGTTTTAGCTCAGTGTTACCTCTTTGAGACAATTCTTCCCTGACAACCACAACCAAAGAAACCAGACTTAACCACTCTTTTCAGAGCACCTTTTACATGCTGATATTAAATTATATATTCATTTGTTTATTATCAGTTTTCCTTGTCTGTCTCGGCCCCCAACAGGTCCAGGAGAGCTGGGACCTTGTCTTTCGTACGCATTGTTAGATCTCTAGTGATCTGCCCATAATAGGTGGTATTCAATAAAGCTCTGTTGGATAAATGAATGAGAAGCAGTCTAGCGTGGTAGAAAAAGCATAGGGCTTTGGAGACAGACTGGTTTTGAAAATCAGCCTGACTGCCCACTGGCTATCTACCATGGGCAACTTATTTGACCTCACTGTGCTTCAATAAAATGCAAATGATACAAGGACCAATCTCATAACATTGTTGTAAAGATTAAATGCTTAGTCCAACATAATAAGCACTCAATAAGCATTAGCTATTATTGATAGCTTATGCTGAAGGATGTCGGATTCATGACTTCCAAAGAAGATTTAGCTTCGGGACCAGGGACCAGGCTTGATCATTCAAGAGCTTTTGTGCAGCAGAGTTTTATCAAAGTAAGAAAAGAGCTTCTGACATAGACATCAGAAGGGGGGCTGAGAATGCCTCCACTCACTAGTCTTATCAAGGGCTTATATATACTTTTACCAGACCCAGTCCCACAAAATACTTCTTAAGATAGCAAGATTAGTCAGAAAACCTTCTTGTTAAGAAGAAACATGTCCTCGAGCAAGATACATTGTTATATTGACTAAAACAAAGCAATGTAGAAAAAGTTTTTTTCTCCTTGAGAGCCCCAGACCCTTTTCTTCTCCTTGGGAGCCCTGGACTTATCAGCCTACCTAGGAACTGACCCTATCATTATCAGGTAGGATGATTTTTTTAACTGGAAAAAGAACAACGTAGTTTTATTTAATGAGATGAGAGCTGTCTGAATCTCTACCACTCATTTTAAAGTTAGAGACTCCAGTATTTGGAGAGGAGAGGGGAGGAGAAAAGAGTCATGGTATTCTTTGCTCTCTTGTGCAGAAAGAGGAATTTTAATACTTCTCCCTCAATTTGGTCCTTGAAAAAACTGACCATGTTCATGTGGTGACTTAGCAAAGGCTAAGTCTAGGAAGCGGTGATTAATCTTCATGGAACAAGGTATGGTAATGATGTGAAAGATTCTCAGAAACAAAGGACAATTTTAAATGCTAGAATTGCCTAAGATTAACTCATAAAAAGATTGGGTAGCTTTTCAAAAGAGATTTTTACAGATGAAAAAAACAATTGTAAACCAGAAGCAGTGGATAAGCTAAATTTAAAGTTGTTCCCCACCCCACCCCCCCCGCCCCCCATCTTTCCAAATTTGGGTTGGACAGCAAGATGAAATCAGTACTAGAAATGACAGATTATATGAATCTGAGTTATAGTGCATACATTTTGAAATTCCAGACACACACATACATACTCATTGAGAATGAATTTGAATAGCCTTAAAAAAAAATACTGTGAAGAAATTCACCAAGTTATGCCATGCCTGACACCAAGGATGTGGTCCTCAAACTTGAGTGGGCAAAAGAATCACATGGTCATATTACACAATTATAGGTATGGAGTCTTTAAAGCCAAAGAGTCTGATTCAGTAGAGTTGAGTTGGCCTGGAAAAAAATCTGCTGTTTAAAAGTCTTGTTGGATGACTAATTATATGACAAGCTGTATGAGGACTAAATTTAAATAAACCTCTGTCCTAAAGATTTGTCAAACTTGATGGTTATAACAAATCAAAAATGAGCTTTCACAGGGCCATTCTATAGGAGAGTTTAAGATGCTTAGATTTTAGACTATATGGAAAGATGGGAGTAAATAGTTGAAAATACATTGAAAACCTAATAAGCAACATTTGTTGTAATATAAATCAGAAAAGTTGAGATGTTTTAGAGAATGCATAGTTAAAAAGTTCAGGGAAAAGCAATCTGATGAATAAGCCAACATTTCATATATTTTGTTCTTCCATTCCCCCTAATTAATTTTTTTCTAAATAGCTTAAATTATATCTGAAGTCAAATACCAGGCTGTGCCAGCTGCTGACAAGAACCTTAATTTTATATCTATAAATGGACATAATCAAGGGGATATAAGTTACAGGAGCCTTCAGTTCAGTTCAGTTCAGTTCAGTTCAGTCGTGTCCGACTCTTTGTGACCCCCTGAATCACAGCATGCCAGGCCTTTCTGTCCATCACCAACTCCTGGAGTTCATTCAAACTCATGTCCATTGAGTCAGTGATGCCATCCAGCCATCTCATCCTCTGTCGTCCCCTTCTCCTCCTGCCCCCAATCCCTCTGAGCATCAGGGTCTTTTCCAATGAGTCAGCTCTTCATATGAGGTGGCTAAAGTATTGGAGTTTCAGCTTCAGCATCAGTCCTTTCAATGAACACCCAGGACTGATCTCCTTTAGGATGGACTGGTTGGATCTCCTTGCAGTCCAAGGGACTCTCAAGAGTCCTCTCCAACACCACAGTTCAAAGCATCAGTTCTTCGGTGTTCAGCTTTCTTCACAGTCCAACTCTCATATCCATACATGACCACAGGAAAAACCATAGCCTTGGCTAGAAGGACCTTGTTGGCAAAGTGATATCTCTGCTTTTGAGTATGCTGTCTAGGTTGTTCATAACTTTCCTTCCAAGGAGTAAGCGTCTTTTAATTTCATGGCTGCAATCACCACCTGCAGTGATTTTTGGAGCCTAAAAAAATAAAGTCTGACACTGTTTCCACTGTTTCCCCATCTGTTTGCCATGAAGTTATGGGACCAGATGCCATGATCTTCATTTTCTGAATGTTGAGCTTTACTCCTCTTTCACTTTCATCAAGAGGCTTTTTAGTTCCTCTTCACTTTCTGCCATAAGGGTGGTGTCATCTGCATAGCTGAGGTTATTGATATTTCTCCTGGCAATCTTGATTCCAGCTTGTGCTTCTTCCAGCCCAGCGTTTCTCATGATGTACTCTGCATATAAGTTAAATAAGCAGGGTGACAATATACAGCCTTGACGAACTCCTTTTCCTATTTGGAACCAGTCTGTTGTTCCATGTCCAGTTTTAACTGTTGCTTCCTGACCTGCATATAGGTTTCTCAAGAGGCAGGTCAGGTGGTCTGGTATTCCCATCTCTTTCAGAATTTTCCACAGTTTCTTGTGATCCACACAGTCAAAGGCTTTGGCATAGTCAATAAAGCAGAAATAGATGTTTTTATGGAACTCTTCTGCTTTTTCCGTGATCCAACGGATGTTGGCAATTTGATCTCTGGGTCCTCTGCCTTTTCTAAAACCAGCTTGAACATCAGGAAGTTCACGGTTCACATATTGCTGAAGCCTGGCTTGGAGAATTTTGAGCATTACTTTACTAGCATGTGACTTGAGCCAATTTGACTTAAAAAAAAAATCTTCTTCCATTCTGTGACTCCATCAGAATGTTAAGTTCAGTTCCAAGCACAACAATCTATGTTTTAGAGCTCAGGATTATACTTGCCCTTTGGGGAAGAGCTGTATTACCTGAGGATGGGAGTCTGGGGAGAATGAGGGGGCTTTGGTGGTCCTGATAGTGATCTGGGAGCTGGATGTACAAAAATTTAAATACATTGAGGTATATACTTAGGATATGTTCTTTTTAAAATGACTATTTAAATTTTTAGAATAGTTTTGGATTTACAGAAAGATTGTTAAGGTCATACAGAGATTTTTCACATACTTCACACCCGGTTTCCCCTGTTAATAATACCTTTTACATTTGCCAACGTTTATTCAGATTTTTCTAAGATTTTCCTTATTGCCCTTTTTCTGTTCCAAGAGTCCATCCAGGATTCCAGATTGCATTTAGGTGTCCTGTCTCCTTAGCTGTAACAGTTTTTCAGAGTTTTCTTATTTTTGATAACCTTGACAATTTTAAAGAACACAGGTTACGAATTTTGCAGAATGTCCATCAGTTAGACTTTGTCTGATATTTTCTCACGATTAGACTGGGTCATGTGTTTTGGGGAGGAAATGCCATCATCACATCATAGCAAGAGTACATACCATCAGTGTGATTTGTCCCTAGATTTTGACCTTTATCACCTGCCTAAGACAGGGATTGTCAGATTTCTCCTCCGCTAAGTCCTCTTTCTTTCTCTCCCTTTCTATAGCGTACTGTATGAAAGAAAGTTACTGCGTACAGCCCACACTTAGTGAGTGGGAAGATGAGTGAAGTGAGTGAAGTCGCTCGGTCGTGTCCCACTCTTTGCGACCCTGTGAACTGTAGCACACCAGGCTCCTCCATCCATGGGATTTTCCAGGCAAGAATACTGGAGGGGGTTGCCATTTCCTTCTCCAAGTGGGAAGATATTCACTACCTATTTGAGGTTGAAATACCTCCCTAAATTATTTGGAATTCTTCTACAGAGGAGATGTGTCCATGTTTCTCTGTTTATTCTATCATTTAGTTTTATCAGTAAGAACTCATAGATGTTTATATCATATTTTTAAATAAGCCCAGTGTTACTTTATGGATTGTGCTGCTCAAATTGTTCTAACTTTGGCCATTGGGAGCTTCCATTTTAGCTGGCTTTTTAGTTGGCATTTTAGTTGGCTTCCATGTCTTTCGAAAAACTCTCACATTATGCCTTATTTTGTTCCATTTGTGTATTTGTTTGTTTGTTTTGGTGGGTACTTCCTTCCTTTCTGACACTACAAAATGCTCCAGTCTCATCTTATATATTTTCTGCCCTTGGCCTAGAATCAGACCTCCTGTTAAGCAGTAGCTGGTTCTTTGTATGGGACAGTGGTAAAACCAAGGTCTGAGCAATGTGATTATGACTACTAGGATGTTGTTGACTTGAAGTCCTCTTAGCTGACAGAGCAAGAAAATATATGTATGTGTATACTAACACCATGTATGTGCATATATCTATAAACGCTTCTGTATGTCAATACCGATATCTATTTTAAACTGAATAAAAATTAACACAGATGTCTCAAACTCAAATCCATTACTCCATGGATTCTTCTAGTGTCTTCCCCTTGCTTATCTATAATTTCCCACTCCAACAATGAGAAATCTGGTTCTCACTGTATGCCATTCATTAATTTAATTGTTCAATCCCAGTACATAGTTGATCCTCCGTATCCATGAATTCAAAATATTTCTCACCCAAAAACATTTGACAAAATTACTCCAGAAAGCTTCAAAACAACAAAACTTGAAATTGCCATGTGCCAGCGACTATTTACATAGCATTTACATTGTATTTTATACTATTTATTGGGTTGGCGAAAAAGTCTATTAGAACAAAATTTCTGGCCGATTCAGTACATTCAGTTACATTGTATTAGATTTTGCAAGTAATCTAGAGGTGATTTAAAACATATGGGAAAATATGCATAGGTTATATGCAAATACTATGCTATTTTATGTATGGAACTTTAGCATTCACATATTTTGGTATCCATAGGGGATCTTTGAATCAATATCCCCATGGATACAGAGGGACAACTGTACATGTAAAGCATTATGAGGATAACCAGTTCTGTGAAACAATTTTATCAACTAGGGGACAGTGCTATATGCAATTCCTTTTGCCTTAGTCATACAGATTCCCCCCATTTCCAGAATTATTTCAGTCAGAACCTATCATTCCATCCCCTTCAGTGAGGTTGTTTCATACATTTAGATCATTTTGGCCACACTCAGCATTCTATCCTGTGGTATCTTTTTAAATCTTTTAAATGATTTTTTTTAATTGCACACATGAAGGTTTATTCTTTGCTGTTAAGTTCTGCGGGTTCTGACAAATACCTATTTTCACCTGTCCCCCATTATAGTACCATGCTGAAAAGTTTTACCTTCTCAATGTTCCCATTCACTGTACATCAAAGATTCATCCTTTCCCTGCCTCCACTGAATCACCCCACCTCCAAGCCACTGATCTGCTTATTGTCTCTATAGTTTTGCCCTTTCCAGGGTGTCATATAATGGGAGGCATACACACACATACACACACACATATACACACATGAACACGTATAGAAAGGAAATACATATGTAGAATTTTCAGACTGAATGCTTTTCTTTAGCAATATGCATTTGCGATACATTTATGTGTTTGTGTGACAAGATCCTTCTTTCATTTTAAATTGCTGAATAAAGTAAAACATCTTTGTGTGTGTGTGTCTGTATATGTTAATCATGTGCACACACATGACTGTAGCCCACCAGGCTCCTCTGTCCATGGGATTCTTCAGGCAAGAGTATTGGAGTGGGTTGCCACTTCCCTCTCCCAGGGAATCTTCCCAAACCAGGGATCAAGCCCAGGTCTCCTGCGTTGCAAGCAGATTCTTTACCACATTACCTAGTGAAGGCCATCTTGGTTACTTCTAGTCTTTGGTAATTATGAATAAATCTGCTAAAAAAATTTGTGTGGCATTTTTTTTCCCCTACGGACACGTCTGTAAGTCATTTGGGTGAAATCTAAGAACTTGATGGATGAATCATATGTTAAGATTATGTTCAGCTTTGTAAGAAACTGCCAAACTGTTTTCCAAAGTAGCTGTATCATTTGCATTCCCTCCAGTGATGAATAAGGGTTCTTATTGCTTTATGTCCTCACTAGCTTTTATAAATGTCACTGTTTCTAATTATTGATTTTAATGTATGTATAGTGGTATCTCATTGTAGTTTTAATTTTCATTTCTCTAATGACATATTAAAAAGCAGAGACATTACTTTGCCTGCAAAGGTCCATGCGGTTTTTCCAGTAGTCATGTATGGATGTGGGAGTTGGCCTATAAGGAAAGCTGAGCACCGAAGAATTGATGCTTTTGAACTGTGGTGTTGAAGACTCTTGAGAATCCCTTGGACTGCAAGGAGATCCAACAAGTCCATCCTAAAGGAAATGAATCCTGAATATTCATTGCAAGGACTGATGCTGAAGCTGAATCTCCAATACTTTGGCCACCTGATGCAAAGAGCAGACTCATTCGAAAAGACCCTGATGCTGGGCAAGATTTAAGGCAGGAGGAGAAAGGAACAACAGAGGATGAGATGGTTGGAAGGCATCACTGACTCAATGGACCTGAGTTTGAGCAAGCTGTGGGACATGGCGAAGGACCGGGAAGCCTGGTGTGCTGCAGGCCATGGGGTCACAAAGAGTCAGACAGGACTGACTGACTGAACAATGACATATGATATTAAGCAACATTTCACATGCTCATTTGCTATCACTGTATCTTCTTTGATGAGGTATTCAGCTTTGTGCCCATTATTTACTGATATAACATATTTTTGTGTTTTAACAGTTCTCTGTGTGTTTTGGATATGTCCTTTATCATATATGTATTTTGCAAACATCTTCTTGCAGCCTGTGTCTTCCCTATCATTTACTTAACAGTATTTTTTTTCCCAAAAAGGTTTTTAATACAGTTAAAAACCAAGTTACCATTTTTTGTCTTTTATAGGTTGATTTTTGTGAGAACATAGCATGGAGGGGAATGGCAGAAGGTGGGGGTATATTGTGCATGGCATACTGTCTAATCCTTAGGTGCCATGTTTGAGGCTCAATCCTATAACTGGGTTTTATGCTAAAGGAAAGACAAAATGACTTGATTATATAAAATTACTTTGTTCCTGTGCAAGTCTTCAACAATTGTTACTAGGAGGTCAGATTGATAGATAACTCCTTGGAAACCGTAGCACAGTTATCAGAAAGGCAGGCGGGTGGACATGGCTGACATTTTAAAAACTAGATTCATTATACAGCTAATTCGAAAGCTGAAGTACTCTCTTTTGGGTTGGAATTCAGTTTTTGTTAATTAAAAACCCATTTATCTAACTTGTATTAGGGTTCCTTAAACGTGAAACATGAACACCTGCAAGTGATATCAACATTCTAAAACCCAAGCTCCATAGGAATTGGTGTTATTTTTCATTGTCAGAAATGTCCTTGATCCAGATCTCTCTATGAAGAAAATAGTATATAACAGAGTGAAAAAATAAAGCCCACCATTGATGTCTGAACATAAGGGTACTTTCTAGAAGCAATGAAATATCATTGGTAATTCCTTATCATAAATTATCTTGCAGTAGATATTTGGAAGCTGTAAAATACTGTGATAAATAAAAGCTCCCAGAATACATGGGCTTGTATCCCAGCTCCAAACCTAATGGGATAGTGATCTTGCACAAGTTATTTCCTCTCAGTTTCTTAACCTATATGTAATCATAGTGGGCCTAATGTTAACTATCCTCACAAGGAAATACCCAGCTGGTTTAATCTAGTGCTGCTTTGGCCAGGAGTGAGGTTCTTCCTTCAACCCTATTTCTAGCAGGATGCTCAGATTTCTTACCATCTCTTTAAGGCAGGCGGAGGAGGGGTGCTTATAAATGTCAGAACAGTGGAAGACTAGGTTGGTGGGGCGGAGAAGGCGATGGCACCCCACTCCAGTACTCTTGCCTGGAAAATCCATGGACAGAGGAGCCTGGTGGGCTGCAGTCCATGGGGTCGCTAAGAGTCGGACACGACTGAGCGACTTCACTTTCACTTCTCAATTTCATGCATTGGAGAAGGAAATGGCAACCCACTCCAGTGTTCCTGCCTGGAGAATCCCAGGGATGGGGATGCCTGGTGGGCTGCCATCTATGGGGTTGCACAGAGTCGGACACGACTGACGTGACTTAGCAGCAGGAGGTTGGTGGGGAATTCATGACCCATTGCAGTTCCATCTTGGAGATCTCTCCAGTCTTTTCTTTAGGTTTTAGATATTGTATAATTTCTTTGTCTCATTTAGACTATAGCTGATTTACAATGTTGTATTAGTTTCAGGTGTATAGCAAAGCAATTCAGTTATACATATATATACATACATTCTCTTTCAGATTCTTTCCCCATACAGGGTTATTACAGAGTATTGAAAAGAGTTCCTGGTACTATACAGTACATCCTTATTGATTATATATTTTATATATAATAGTGTGTAAATATTAATCCCAAACTCCTAATTTTCCCTCCCCTCTACCACGTTTCTGTTTGGGGCATCATAAGTTTGTTTTTGAAGTCTGGGAGTCTGTTTCTGTTTTGTAAATAAGTTCATTTGTATCATATTTTTAGATGCCACACATAAAAATAAAGTGATACCATATGATATTTGTCTTTCTCTGTCTGACTTACTTCACTTAGTATGATCATCTTGAAGTCCATCCATTTTGTTGCAATTGACATTATTTCATTATTTTTATCACTGAGTAACACTCCATTGTATGTATGTACCATATCTTCTTTATCCATTTTTTTGTTGTTGTTGGACATTTAAGTTGCTTCCGTGTCTTGGCTACAGTAAGTAGTTCTGCAGTGAATACTGAGGTCCATGTTTATCTTCAAATCATGGGTTTCTCCAGATACATGCCCAGTAGTAGAACTGTTGGATCATATGGTAATTCTAGTTTTATGTTTTTAAGAAACCTTCATACTATTCTCTATAGTACCATACATCAGTTAACATTCCCACCAATAGGGCAGGAGAGTTCTCTTCTCCACGCTCTCTCCAGCATTCATTGAAGATTTTTTGATGGTGGCCACTCTGGTGTGAAAGGGTACCTCACTGTAGTTTTGATTTTCACTTCTCTAGTAATTAGCAGTGTTGAGCATCTTTGAATGTGCTTTTTGACCATCTGTATGTCTTTGTAGAATATCTATTTAGATCTTCTGCCCATTTTTTGATTGAGTTTGTTTTTGATAATGAATTGCATGAGCTGTTTATATATTTTGGAGCTTAAGCCCTTGTCAGTTGTTTTATTTCCAAATATTTTCTCCCATTCTGTGGATTGTCTTTTTGTTTTGTTTATGGTTTCTTTTGCTGGACAAAAGCTTTTAAGTTTAATTAGGTCTCATTTATTTGTTTCTGCTTTTATTTTCATTTTTCTAGGAGGTGAATCTAAAAAGATATTGCTGTGATTTATTTCAAAGAGTGTTCTGCCTATGGTTTCCTCTAAGAGTTTTATAGTATCTTGCCTTGCATTTATGTCTGTAATCCATTTTTAGTTTATGTTGTATATGGTTTTAGAAAATGTTCTAATTTCATTCTTCTACCTGTAGCTGTCCAGTTTTCCCAGCACTACTTATTGAAGAGATTGTCTTTTCTCCATTGTATATTCTTGCCTCTTTGCACAGAGTCATTGATCGTAGGTGTTTGAATTAATTTCTGGGCTTTCTAGCCTATCCATTCATCTAAATTTCTGTTTTTGTGCCAGTAGCATACTATTTTGGCTATTGAGTTTTTGTAGTGTGGTGTGAAGTCAGGGAGCCTGATTCCTCCAACTCCATTTCTCTTTTTCAGGATTGTTTTGTCTTTTGTGTTTCCGTACAAATTTTAATAAAGCTTATCTCTGAAAAAAAATCATTTTCCCCCTTAGGTTGGCTCTTTCTTTCAGTATTTCTTTTTTCTTTAGTGTAAAATGGATGGAAGGGAAACAGCTCCTGGATTACAAATGTGAGAATAGAGGATAGAGAATTAAATAATTAACTGGATTAATTCATACTTCAGGATATAGTTCCTTGATACATGTAATGTCATAGGTCCATTAGTATAGAAAGAGACTGAGGTTACTGTCCAAATCATAATCACCACTGTTATGATGAATGACTTAGTTCAAGCTTCTGTAACAAAATACCAATGACAGAGTAGCTTATAAATAACAGAAATTTGTTTCTATAGTTCTGAACTGGAAGTTGGAGATGAAAGTACCTCCATTGTTGGGTGAGGGCTCTCTTTTAGGTCACAGACTTGTCATATGTCCTCATGTGGCAGAGTGTCAAGGAGCTCTCTGGAAACTCTTATGAAAACACTGTGTCCTTCAAGAGGACTCCACCTGCATCGCCCAAGAACTTCCCAAGAACCTCACTTCCTAATGCCCTCGTTTTGGGGCATTAGATTTTCAAAAATTTGTAGGGTAGGGGGAACAAAAATATTCAGACCTTTTAAATGACCAAGAAATTTTTCCTAATTTGGAGTTTAGGAAAGATTACAAATAAAAGTTTCTGACTAGAGAGACAAGAAAAAAATAAAAGGGAAAGCCATTCTGACCACTTTAAATAGCAACAAATTATAATAGAGACCAAAAGGAAGAGTGAACCAAGGGATAAAGAAAAGGAATCACAATTTTCCTGAATGCTTTCTTTGACTGGCTTATATTTCATTCTCAATAGCAGCACTTGACCTCAGATCCAAGAAAGACAAAATCAGTCCTTCTCAGAAGCCCATATATTTTTGGCAAGGTCCAAGAGAAAGTTGCTTAATGAACAACATGATTAGGTAACACACACCTCTCTTGCATCAGTCCTGACTCTGGGTGTTGGTCTCTTCAGAACATCAGGGCTCCAGAAGAGCCCAGGACAAGGGCTACTGCAGGAACCAGGCTAGGTGACTTCTAACTTATTTCTTTTCTATTCAGCAGAAAATAAACTTAATAAATAGGCAGGAAACTCTCACATTTATTAACCAGAAAAATAATGCAGTTAAGATATTGATTCCAACCTAAGGATTTAATCAATTTGAGAAATCACTATTTTTAAGCCATACTTTAGTCAGTTTTATGTATTACATCCAGAAGTTAGAGTTCAGTTCAATTCAGTCACTCAGTCATTTCTGACTCTGCGACCCCATGAACCATAGCACGCCAGGCCTCCCTGTCCATCACCAACTCCTGGAGTCCACCCAAACCCATGTCCATCAAGTTGGTGATGCCATCCAACCATCTCATCCTCTGTCGTCCCCTTCTTCTCCTGCCCTCAATCTTTCCCAGCATCAGGGTCTTTTCAAACGAGTCAGCTCTTCTCATCAGGTGGCCAAAGTATTGGAGTTTCAGTTTCAACATCAGTCCTTCCAATGAACACCCAGGATTGATTTCTTTTAGGATGGACTGGTTGGATCTCCTTGCAGTCCAAAGGACTCTCAAGAGTCTTCTCCAACACCACAGTTCAAAAGCATCAATTCTTCGGAATTCAGCTTTCTTTATAGTCCAACTCTTATATCCGTACATGACCACTGGAAAAACCATAGCCTTGGCTAGATGGACTTTTGTTGGCAAAGTAATGTCTCTGCATTTTAATATGCTGTCAGGTTGGTCATAACTTTCCTTCCAAGCAGCAAGTATCTTTTAATTTCATGGCTGCAATCACCATCTGCAGTGATTTTGGAGCCCAGAAAAATAAAGTCAGACACTGTCTCCACTGTTTCCCCATCTGTTTGCCATGAAGTGATGGGACCAGATGCCATGATCTTTGTTTTCTGAATGTTCAGCTTTAAGCCAACTTTTTCACTCTCCTCTTTCACATTCATCAGGAGGCTCTTTAGCTCTTCCTCACTTTCTGCCATAAAGGTGGTGTCATCTGCATATCTGAGGTTATTGATATTTCTGCCAGCAATCTTGATTCCAGCTTGTGCTTTCTCCAGCCCAGCATTTCTCATGATGTACTCTGCATATAACTTAAATAAGCAGAATGACAATATACAGCCTTGACGTACTCCTTTTCCTATTTGGAACCAGTCTGTTGTTCCATGTCCAGTTCTAGCTGTTGCTTCCTGACTTGCATACAGGTTTCTCAAGAGGCAGGTCAGGTGGTCTGGTATTCCTATCTCTTTCAAAGTTTATTAAAATAAATCATCAAGTCCACTCCTTTCCTTCTATTTCTTTAAACTTCTAGGATATTTTCTGAAGCTACTCTGAGACTACAATAACATGATTTTTATTTGTTTTCTCTAAGCATGCAGATTTTTCACTGAACCTTAGCTTGATTTTTAACATAATAGTCTATTTGCATATGCTCTGTGTCATGCTGCTATTCTCTTTGCTATAATGTTAGCCATTCATTATGAAATCCTATATTTTAGGTTTTATATCACATCAGTAAATATTCCCTAAAGTTAATACTAACCTCAATTGTTTATATTTCCTTTTTATATATAGATATATAATTGTGTATGTGACTCTGTATTTGTCTGTGTGTGTTTCCTAAGTTTGGAAATGGTAAAAAGTTCAGAAAGTTTTATATTTTGGTTTTGTTTTCATGTCTTAGTCTCAGTTTGAAATTTGCTTCAGTTTTACAATGACTGAAGTTAATAAAACATTATTAACACTTGTTTTATCATTGCTACCAGTAGTTTGTGTTATGTATATCTGAAGGTACATTTTCTACATCAAAACCTTTCATGTTAAATCATCTCTACTATCTTGTGATTTCTGTGAGTTCTGAATAATGCAACTATTTCTGAGTGGATTTCTTGCAATCCAAATTGACCTTACCAGAACTATGCTCAGGGCTAACACCAGCATAGACTCAACCAGTTTTACTAAATTTAAGAACTCAAGGAGAACATCAAAGCACCAACATCATTTACTTTCCAAGACATAAAACATGTCTAGTTCCTCTTCTAAATTCAACTTTACTAACTTTGAAGAAAATATAAAAAAGCAATTGTGACAATATGGATTGGTTGTCAAGAGACCCAAGTTCTACCTGGCAGTCTGACAGGTGGAAGTCGCTTAGATTTTTGGTATTTTGTTCACAGTATAAGAGTTTTGATGAGATCATTTATAGGGTCTTATTTTAAAATTCTGAGATTCTAAGAACTGAAATTTCAATGTCAAAAGACCCATGTCCATATCCCAAATCTACTTTCACAAACTATCAATTGGCTATCAACCTCCTTCAAGTTAGGCTTTTCATGTGTGAAGCAAAAGAGAATATCTCATTTCCATAGGCTTTCCCTGGCTTAACATTTTCCCTGGTATAAATCTAATAGAGGTTACTAGATTCATGTGTAGTAGCAGCAAATAAATAATAAAACTTCATGGCGTGTTGAATACACACATTAAGTCCTGCTCCTTCCTAAAATCCCATTACATGACACCGAAATAATGTTCATAAGGTAGAAAATGACAAAACAATGAGAGTGGGCAACAAGATTTGGAAGCTGGAAAGCAGAGGCATAAAGAAGAATTGATTGAGAGAAAACTGAACCCAAAGTCAACAGTGGGAAAAGCAGAGGGACAACTGTATTTAGATCATGGATGCTTCAGAGGGCTCCAGAATTTCATAATTGACTCTGGAAATGGAGTGAAAATAAGGCTACACAAGACTGACTGAAAATCCCTTTAAGGTACTGGTGCAGACCTCCAGATACCAACTGGAGTTGTGAAAGTTGCTCGGTTGTGTCCAACTCTTTGTGACCAGGCCAGAATACTGGATTGGGTAGCCTTTCCCTTCTCCAGGGGTCTTCCCAACCTAGGGATCAAACCCAGGTCTCCCGCATTGCAGACAGATTCTTTAGCAGCTGAGCCACAAGGGAAGCCCAAGGATACTGGAGTAGATAGCCTATCCCATCTCCAGCAGATCTTCCTGACCCAGGAATTGAACCAGGGTCTCCTGAATTGCAGGGGGATTCTTTAGCAGCTGAGCCACAAGGGAAGCCCAGGGATACTGGAGTAGATAGCCTATCCCGTCTCCAGCAGATCTTCCTGACCCAGGAACTGAACCAAGGTCTCCTGCATTGCAGGGGGATTCTTTGCCACCTGAGCTGCCACATACCTTACTACTCTGCAAACAGGCAGTGGCTTTTCCTCTAGAGACCTGCAGGGATAATTATAAAGGCTAGAGTTATACCTTTATTGAGACAAACACTGGTTTATTCCTTGTCTTTTCTAGAATTCTGTGGTGAAGGGCATGTTGGATGTGTAAAGTGGAAGAATCATGGCAAATCTGTCTGATACAACAGTAGAGTCATCAGATGGAGAGAACAGACCCACTCTGTGATCTGGCACCCCAGTGAGGAGCTTCTGGTTGTGCTCCAGAAAGGAAATACAGGTGTACACATATCCATGTGTTTGATCTTCTTCCCTGGGACATTATCATCCAGAAGAAAGAAACCAGAGCCTGCTCAGTGTGTGACATCCTCAGGCCCAATTGCCCACTTTTCTCTCAGCTTTGCAGTATCCAGTTTCCTTATTTTAACACAGTGCTTGTCCAGACTCAGGAGCTCCGACCTTGAGGAGGAACCTGTACTTTGTGAAGGAGATTCAACAGCCAGTCAAGGAGGCAGAACATAGCTCTTCTGATATATTTTGTGGAAAATGAAATCAATATGCTTCCTGTGTTTGTTCCTCAGGTGCTGATTTTTGATGCATAGGCAGGAGGGTAATTATTCTTTCACCAGACACCAATTTTTAATTGATGGGATTTTACCTTGTAACTTTTATATATGGAAATACTATTTAATTGTATAGTCATCCCTAGTATCTCTTTTCTGTATCTCAGTATCTCAATATTGTTCCAATATTGTCTACCTGTCTCACAGAGGTGGAAGAAATTGTCACAGTTCAGTGGAAGATCCTTCATAAGCTGAAAGTGCCAGTTTGAGAAAGTGACATTTGAGAAGCCATGCTGTGTTTCCATGGAAACGGCTTGCAGTTTTAAGAAAAACTCAGGTTTTAATCTCAAATGCAAGAAGCACAGAACTATACATTCTAAATGAAGAAGAGGAATGGAAGAAATGCTAATCTGAAGGCACAAATTGTTTTCTGCAAATTTAAAACTTTATACAAAAGTTATATTTGTTGTATGCATACAGTTTACCAACAGTGGGTCCAGATTTGATTTTGTCAGCAGTCCAGGCACATTGTAAGTGAAGTATTTTTAGTAAGAGACTCTCATCTTCATTTTTAGGGGGAATTTGAGAATGCCATTTAAGAGGAAAAATATAATGAAGGGACAATTTTGTGATTATGTACAATGGGGTTATGGAACCTTGCATTGACTCATCTCTGTGGAAGCATAACACTGCTCTTTGGCACTAAATGACAAATTGGTTGTGTGTTGAACTTATAAGGATAGGCAGGAGTGTGAGAAGTGTGTTCAACAAATGAAGTATCAGAATAAGTAAGTAGAACTCTTTTGTAATATTTATAATGAAAAATGGAAAAGGAAATGGCAACCCACTCCAGTCTTGCCTAGAGAATCCCGTGGACAGAGGAGCCTGGTCGGCCGCTGTCCATAGAGTTGCACAGAGTTGGACACGACTGAAGTGACTTCGCATAATGAAAAAGAAATGGGGATAAAAGGGAAAAGCTTTGTGACAATTTCAAAAACATTCATGGGTATGTTTGCACATACAAAGAATAAGGTGGAAGGAAGTAAGAAGCATTGCCAGCCAGGACAAAGAAAAGGTCTTTAAAAAGTTTTGAAACATCTTTTTGACGTTTTCTCCATCTGCTAAAGATCAAAGCTAACTAGAAGATTACTGATTAGGTAATGAATCTTACAAAATACTCTAACCAGTTATTTTTCCTTAGTGAAACTGTTGGAGCAAAAAAGGATCGATTGATGAGAATTTCTTAAAAGCTTGGGTAAACGCTGCTATGTTACTTTAAATGAATCATGGTGGTCAGGAACAAGGAGAATGGAGACAAAACTTATTTCCCAGAAGAAAAAAATAAACCTATCAGAAATGTGATAAGATCGTCTCTACATTAAATAGCTACAAATAAATTGTAGCACATAGGTGATGGATCTATTGCATAACAGCAAACATTTTAATGGAAATCTGCCTTTTCTATAATTCAACAAATGGTGATATTTTGATACTTTCATTTTCGTGATTTACTGCTGCACTCATGCTTCACCTACCCACCATGAACTTGTCTGTGTTGTGAAACAGTAATTCGTAAACAAAGGATCCACTAGGACAAGGAACTTACATTCCAGAAAGGAGGCCAGACTCTAAATTTAGCTGTAGAACACTGTCTTTTAGTAAAAGAGCCTTGAAGATGAATAAAGTAGTGCAGGGAGAAGAAAGTGAGGCTGCTACTTTACATAGCATACCTGATACCCGGGGAAAGGATTTTGAAACTTTGTGGACAGAGATGTTATATACACTGCGGGTAGCAGTGAGCCTTGCAGATATCTTGGGGAGCATCATTCTGGGAAGGAGAAACAATAAGGGCAAAGGGAAGAGGAGGCATATACCTGGGGCAGGCATGTACCTGCACAGAGTACTTCAGAGATAGCCAGAAGTCTGTGTAACTGGGGTGGAGGGAACAAGGGAAGAATGAAGGAAGAATGGTCAGGTCAGAAGCAAGGGCTAGATCATGCAGGCTTACATGCCTACTGTATATACTTTGGATTTTATTCCCAGTGATGAAAGGAGTCACCAGATGGTTTTCAGAAATAAAATATCATAATATAATTTAACATATTATAAAGGGACATTCAGCTACAAAACGGTGGATAAACTGTAAGTTTCTGAAAATAAAAACTACATGTGAATGTACAACCAGGGAAGAAAAGGTGGTGGCTTGAACCAAAATGACTTAGGTAACAGAATGAGAATGTTCATATTGAGAACACTTTTTGAAGATAGAATTGACAGATTATCAGCAAAGGAACGGGTGTGGGTGGGAAATGAACAGAAGAATCAAGATTGATTCCAAGGATTGTGGCATGAGAAAGGAAAGTATGCTGGTGTCACTTTCTGTAACTACGGGATGCAAGAAATTTAGAGTTCAGCTTTTAAAAAGTTCTAAAATTTACCTTTTAGAAATCCAAATGCAGATTAGATATATGAGCTTAGAGTTCACATGATGGAGAAGGCAATGGCAACCCACTCTAGTACTCTTGCCTGGAAAATCCCATGGAAGGAGGAGCCTGGTAGGCTACAGTCCATGGGGTCGCTGAGTCGGGCGCGACTGAGCGACTTCACTTTCACTTTTCACTTTCATGCATTGGAGAAGGAAATGGCAACCCACCCCAGTGTTCTTACCTGGAGAATCCCAGGGACAGAGGAGCCTAGCGGGCTGCCGTCCGTGGGATCGCACCGAGTCGGACACGACTGAAGCGACTTAGCAGCAGCAGTAGAGTTCACATGAAAAGTCAGGGCTGTAGATACATTTTGGGAACTGATATGCATATCCATGAGACTTCTTAAAGCCATAAAACTAGAAAAGACTGCCTAGGAAGGGAATGTGAATAGAGAAGAGAAGATATGCAAGAACAAAGCCCAGAGCACTGTGACTTTTAGTGGTTAAGAAAGGCAGAAGGATACAGCAAGGTAGTGAAAAGGAGGAGACAGTGTTTGAAAGAAAACGAAGTGGAGGATGTCACCAAAACTAGAAGAGGGTGCTTCAAGGACTAGGAAGTAATCAACTGTGTCACTGCTGAGAATTTGAATAAGATGGAGACTGGGAATTACCTTTTCAATTGTCAATTTGGAGGTTATTAGGGACCCAAATAAGGGCGCTTTATAGTTGACTGGTAGGAAAGAAAGATGAATTGAATCAAAGGAGAATAGGAGAAGTAGATAAGAAATTATAAACAACTCTTATGAAATATTTGGTATATCAGGGAATGAGGGTCTGTAACTGGTGAGAGATGAATTCCATGGAAACTCTTTTTATCATTTTATGATGGGGATATTATACATACTTCTATGAACATAAGAACTATCCAATAGAAAGGAAAAATGACGGCAAGGGAAAAATAATTACAGGAGCAGAGTCTTTGAGATGGAGAAAGGCGATTGACTCAAACGCACAATTCAGAAGATGGTTTTAGGAGTATGGAAAGTTAATTCATTTCAACAGAAGAGAAAGTTGAATTATCAAGAAAAAAAATGTAGGTAGATTGGAATACATGATGATGGAGGTAGAAATTCTCTTCTGATGACCCCTTTTTCCTCAGTGAGCTCCTGAAGACATAGACAAGGAACTGGGGTTTTAAGTGTCAATTTGTGGCTCAGCTGGCAAAGAATCTGCCTGCAATGTGGGAAACGTGGGTTTGATCCCTAGGTTGGGAAGGGCCCTTGGAGAAGGGAAAGGCTACCCACTCCAGTATTCTGGCCTGGAGAATTCCATGGACTATATGGTCCATGGGGTTGCAAAGAGTTGGACACGACTGAGCAACTTTTGCTTTCACAAGTTGCTTAATGCTGGGAAACATCATCATAATTTAGCAGCTTTAAACAATGAATATTTATCATCTTCCAATTTCTGTGGGTCAGGAGTCTAAGCATGGTTAATATGATTCTCTGAAAGGCTGCAATCAAGGTGGCAGCCAAAACTATGTTCTGTTCTTATGACTTGACAGGGGAAGGATTCTTTTCCAAACTCCTGTGATTGTTGGCAGAATTCAGACTTAAAGACCAATGGATTCAGAGCCTTTGTTTCTTGCTGCCTGGTCACCTGAGGTCACCCTCAGTTCTTTGCCATATATTTCAAATGAAGCAGCTTGTTTTATCAAAACCAGCAAGGGGACTTCCCTGGTAGTTCAGTGGGTAAGAACTCACCTGCCAGCGCAGGGGGACACTGCTTTGATACCTGGTCCAGGAAGAGTCTTCATGCCTAGTGGGGCAAATAAGCCCATGTGCCACAACTCCTGAGCCTGAGATCTAGAGCCTCTGCTCTGCAACAAGGGAAGTCACTGCAATGAAAAGCTCACACACGGCAACTAGAGAGTAGCCCCTGTTCCTTGCAACTGGAGAAAGCCCACGTGTAGCAACAAAGACTGAGCAAAGCCAAAAATATATAAATAAATAAAATCACAGAATGGGATAAAATTTTAACAAACAGAAAAACCAGCCAGGGAGAGAGTCTTCTAGAAAACCAGACAATACAATCTGGTATATCATATTCACAGATGTGATATTTAGTCACTATGTAGAATCAAGTCACAGGCCACATCCACACTCAGGGGAAACAGATCATAGGACAACTTGAGTACCAAGAGGTTAGGAAAACTAAAGTTGTCTTAGAGTCTGTCAACTACAAAAAAGAATGATAGCTTGAATAACAGTGCCATATGAATTCAGAAAGGCTAGAACTGTACAAAAAAGATCTTCACGACCCAGATAATGACCATGGTGTGATCACTCATCTAGAGCCAGACATCCTGGAATGTGAAGTCAAGAGGGCCTTAGAAAGCATCACTACGAGCAAAGCCAGTGGAGGTGATGGAATTCCAGTTGAGCTATTTCAAGTTCTGAAAGATGATGCTGTGAAAGTGCTGCACTCAATATGCCAGCACATTTGGAAAACTCAGCGGTGGCCACAGGACTGGAAAAGGTCAGTTTTCATTCCAATCCCAAAGGAAGGCAATCCCAAAGAATGCTTAAACTACCGCACAGTTGCACGCATCTCACTTGCTAGTAAAGTAATGCTCAAAATTCTCCAAGCCAGGCTTCAGCAATATGTGAACTGTGAACTTCCTGATATTCAAGCTGGATTTAGAAAAGGCAGAGGAACCAGAGATCGAATTGCCAACATCCGTTGGATCACGGAAAAAGCAGGAGAGTTCCATAAAAACATCTATTTCTGCTTTATTGACTATGCCAAAGCCTTTGACTGTATGGATCACAATATACTGTGGAAAATTCTGGAAGAGATGGGAATACCAGACCACCTGACCTGCCTCTTGAGAAATCTGTATGTAGGTCAGGAAGCAACAGTTAGAACTGGACATGGAACAACAGACTGGTTTCAAATAGGAAAAGGAGCACGTCAAGGCTATATATTGTCACCCTGCTTATTTAACTTATATGCAGAGTACATCATGAAAAACGCTTGGCTGGAAGAAGCACAAGCTGGAATCAAGATTGCTGGGAGAAATATCAATAACCTCAGCTATGCAGAAGACATTATCCTTATGGCAGAAAGTGAAGAGGAACTCAAAAGCCTCTTGATGAAAGTGAAAGAGGAGAGTGAAAAAGTTGGCTTAGAGCTCAACATTCAGAAAACGAAGATCATGGCATCTGGTCCCATCACTTCATGGGAAATAGATGGGGAAACAGTGGAGACAGTGTCAGACTTTATTTTTGGGGGCTCCAAAATCACTGCAGATGGTAATTGCAGCCATGAAGTTAAAAGATGCTTACTCCTTGGAAGAGAAGTTAGATAGCATATTCAAAAGCAGAGATATTACTTTGCCAACAAAGGTCCGTCTAGTCAAGGCTATGGTTTTTCTAGTGGTCATGTATGGATGTGAGAGTTGGACTGTGAAGAAGGCTGAGCGCCAAAGAATTGATGCTTTTGAACTGTGGTGTTGGAGAAGACTCTTGAGAGTCCCTTGGACTGCAAGGAAATCCAACCAGTCCGTTCTGAAGGAGATCAGCCCTGGGATTTCTTTGGAAGGCATGATGCTAAAGCTGAAACTCCAGTACTTTGGTCACCTCATGCAAAGAGTTGACTCATTGGAAAAGACTCTGATGCTGGGAGGGATTGGGGGCAGGAGGAGAAGGGGACGACAGAGGATAGTACGGCTAGATGGCATCACTGACTCGATGGATGTGAGTCTGAGTGAACTCCGGTAGTTGGTGATGGACAGGGAGGCCTGGCATGCTGCAATTCATGGGGTCGCAAAGACAAAGAGTCGGACATGACTGAGCAGCTGAACTGAACTGAACTGAATGGGGTTTGGACTTCCTATCAGAAGGACTAACATAAACAGGAATATAGCACACAATGTTTTTCATAATGTTAGTGTCTTATGGAGACATGGATGATTAAATTGAAATGTAAACCCTTCTTGGATCTGGTTTAAGATAAGGTGGGGGTGATTTGAGCTTGGAAACTCATGGTCATAGTGAAAGTAAGCCAAGCTCTGTCACCCTCCTCATAATTCAATTGAGAAGGAGAAGTAAAAGAGCTAGTGAAAGGTGTTCTTTCCAGCTGCAGTTAGCTTACAGTATGTCATTATAGTACAAGCATACAAGCTCTAGAGTTTTATGAGTCTGGGTTTAAATCCTGATCCTATCCCTCATGAGCTTTGCAACCCTAATTAGGTTGCTATCACTTACTTTAACTAATAGCACATAATTCTAGGAATTAAGTGTTACAATTATTTGCATTATAGATGAGGAAACTAAAAGTGGAGCTAAAATTAGCTCCTTTACCCTACAAGGATATTCTGAAGGTTTACGAAACAATAAAGTTAAAGCAAAACCATAGACACTCAGAAAATATTAGCCAGAAATATTATCCTTATCTATGACGAATTAACATTCTCTAATCAAAAATATATTTAGGGAGTGATGCAATTTCAACTATTCTTATTTAGAGCTTGTAATTCATGAAAATATGTTGTGGACTATTCATAGTCCATAAAGTTCAAAGCATATTATAAAATTTAAAATATGAAAATTATTGTGTTTAGATTTAAGAATTGAAAAGAGAATTTTATATTTCTTCTACTTTTAATTCTTCTATTAATTTCTTTTTACATTAATTTTATTAGATTATTGTTGCTTTAAAATGTTTTGTTAGTTTCTTCTGTGCAGCAAAATGAATCCCCCATACATGTGCATATGTATATCCCATACCTCTTGGACTTTCTTCCCATTCAGGTCACCACTGTGCATTAAGATGAGTTCCCTGTGTTATACAGTATATTCTCTTTAGCTATCTGTATGTATCAATACCAGTCTCCCAGTTGTTCCCCCTTTCCCTTTTGGTGTCCATACATTTGTTCTCTACATCTGCGTCTCTATTTGTGCTTTGCAAACAAGATCATCTATACCATTTTTTCAGAGAAGGCGATGGCACCCCACTCCAGTACTCTTGTCTGGAAAATCCCAAGGATGGAGGAGCCTGGTAGGCTGCAGTCCATGGGATCGCAAAGAGTCGGACACGACTGAGCGACTTCACTCTCACTTTTCACTTTCATGCATTGGAGAAGGAAATGGCAACCCACTCCAGTGTTCTTTCCTGGAGAATCCCAGGGATGGGGGAGCCTGGTGGGCTGCTGTCTATGGAGTCTCACAGAGTTGGACACGACTTAAGCAACTTAGCAGCAGCAGTAGCATACCATTTTTTTCTAGACTCCACAACTGCGTTAATATATGATACACACACACACACACACAAAATATTTGTTTTTCTCTTTCTTCATTCTGTGCGATACTCTTTAAATCCATCCACATCTCTACTGATGACTCAGTTTTGTTCCTTTTAATGGCTGAATAATATTGCATTGTATATACGCACTAAATCATCTTTATACATTCCTCTGTTGATGGACATTTAGGTTGCTTCCATGCACTGATTATTGTAAATAGTGCTGCAATGAACATTGGGGTGCATGTATCTTTTTGAATTATGGTTTTCTCCAGGTATATGCCCAGTAGTGGAACTTCTGGGTCATATGATAGTTCTATGTTTACTTTTTTAAGGACCCTCAATACTGCCCATTCTGGATGTGTCAATTTACATTCCCAACAACAGCGCAGGAGGGTTCCCCTTTCTCCACACCTTCTCCAGCATTTATTGTTTGTAGATTTTTTGATGTTGGCCATTCTGACTGGTATGAGGTAATACCTCACTGTAGTTTTGATTCACATTTCTCTAATAACTAGTGATGTTGAGTACCATTTCGTGTGTTCATTGACCATCTGTATGTCTTTGGAGAAATGTCTATTTAGGTCTTCCACTGTTTTTATTTTTTTGTTGTTTGTTTTTGATTGGGTTTGTTATCTTGATATTGAGCTGCTTGTATATTTTGGATATTAATCCTTTGTCAGTTGCTTTGTTTGTGGATATTTTCTCCCATTCCAGTGGTTGTCCTTTTGTGTTGTCTATGGTTTTCTTTGCTGTGCAAAAGCTTTTAAGTAGGTCCCATTTGTTTTTATTTTCATTACACTAGGGGATGGGTCAAGAAAGATCTTGCTGAAATTTATGTCAAAGAGTGTTCTGCCTATATTTTCCTCTAAGAGACATTACTTTGCTGAGTAAGGTCCGTCTAGTCAAGGCTATGGTTTTTCCTGTGGTCATTTATGGATGTGAGAGTTGGACTGTGAAGAAGGCTGAGCACCAAAGAATTGATGCTTTTGAACTGTGGTGTTGGAGAAGACTCTTGAGAGTCCTTTGGACTGCAAGGAGATCCAACCAGCCCATTCTGAAGGAGATCAGCCCTGGGATTTCTTTGGAAGGAATGATGCTGAAGCTGAAACTCCAGTGTTTGGCCATCTCATGCAAATAGTTGACTCATTGGAAAAGACTCTGATGCTGGGAGGGATTGGGGGCAGGAGGAGAAGGGGACGACAGAGGATGAGATGGCTGGATGGCATCACGGACTCGACGGACGTGAGTCTGAGTGAACTCCGGTAGTTGGTGATGGACAGGGAGGCCTGGCGTGCTGCGATTCATGGGGTTGCAAAGAGTCAGACACGACTGAGTGACTGAACTGAAATGACGAGTTTTATAGTGTCTGGCCTTACATTCAGGCTTAATCCGTGTGTGTGTATTTGTGTGTGTGTGTGTGTGTGTGTGTGTAGCAGAGTTTTATTAAAGTATGAAAAGGGACAGAGAAGCTTCTGACATAGACATCAGAAGAGGGGCGGAGAGTGCCCCCAGGCTTAATCCACTTTGATTTTATTTTTGTGCATGGTGTTATGGAGTGTTAAAAAAGATATGTCATCCTGCTTTTTTTAAATTGAAGGACAGTTGATTTACAATGTTGTATTAATTTCTGCTGTACATCAAAGTGATTCAGTTATACATACATACATAAATATGCATAAGTATTCTTTTTATATTTTTTCCAGTATGGTTTACATAGGATATTGAATATAGTCCCCTGTGCTAAATAGTAGGACCTTGTTGTTTATCAATTCTATATGTAATAGTTTGTATCTGTTCAACCCAAACTCTCAGTCCATCCCTCCTCTGCCTCCTTTTCCAGGAACCACAACTCTGTTCTATATGCCTGTGAGTCTGTTTCTGTTTTGTAGACAGATTCATTTGTACTATTCTTTTAGATTCCACATACCAGTGATATCATATAATATTTGTCTTCCTCTTTCTGATTTCAGTTAGCTTGACAATCTCTTGGTGCATTCATGTTGCTGTAAATGGCAATATTCTGTTCTTTTTATGACTAATATTTCACTGTATGTTTGTACCTCATCCTCTTTATCCATTCATCTGTCTGTTCAATTCAGTTCATTTCAGTTGATCAGTTGTTCATCTGTCAGTGGACATTAATGTTGCTTCTGTGTCTTGCCTATGGTGACTAGCGCCACTATGAACTCTATTTTATTTTGTTGAATTCGAGTTTTGTCCAGATATATGTCCAGGAGTGGTATTGCTGGATCATATGGCAACTCTAGTTTTTTTTGAGGAACCTCCATACTGCTTTCCATAGTGCCTGTACCAACTTACATTCCCAGCATCAGTGTAGGAGGGTTCCCTTTTATGTATACTCTCCCCAGGATTCTTATTGGTAGACATTTTAATGATAGCCATTCTGATCAGTAGGAGGTAGTACCTCATTGTAGTTTTGATGGCATCCACTCTGGATCCTGATAGTTCTGCCTATAAAAAAATCTGATCTGTAGAAATGTCATTTGCAACACTAAGCTTTTTTTTTTTTTTTTTTAAAGAAAGGAAAAGAGGGAAACTAGGAAGAGAGGAAGGGAAAGAAGGGGCAAAAGCATAAAGCAAGGAAGAGACAAAGAGAAAGAAAGTAAAGTATAAAAAGATAAAAATTTTAAAGTTTGAAAATACATTTATTTCCAAAGTGCTGATTATTTTTTTAAAGTGTTAGTGTCACTAGTGAATTGTTAGCTCACTTGAAGCTAGTTAGGTAAAATACGTTTCTCATATTCAGAGTAGAAAATATTTTATTTCCTAGAGCACAGTAATTATCATTAAGAAGGCATGATGCTACTAAATGGTGAATAAAAACACATTTTCTGGAGTTCTTGGAAATCTGTGCACAATAAAGAAGTTATTTCAGCTTATGAATTCTTGGATTTATGCCTACAAAAGTTAAAAATTCAAAAAGACTGAAGTGTTGCAGGGTATCATTAAAGAAAATAGGTATTTTCTCAGCTATTGTAATAATATATGATGCCATAATGCTAAGAAACAAAATAACACTGTCAATTACTGAGAGACATCCTAATTAGAGAAAAGTTTTGGGAGTTTCATTAATGATAAAGAGATGACGGAAATCAGTCCACATGGCATTATAATCATGTCTGCAGAAAAGCAGATATTATTTAAATAAAATGAATATTTTATAAGGGCTATTTAGGAGAGAAGTTTAAGAAGCTGTAGCACATAGAAAAAAAACTATATCAATCGGTATTAGATTTTACTAGATTCTGTGAGCAAATAAATCTGAAGCTCTCTCAAAACTGTCAGCTCTTATAAGACCATAAGACATCCTCAGAAATACTTACTTTTCTCCATAGAAATTAAAATTGCTGTAAAACACCCTACTACTACTCAGACATAAGGCATTTGGAAATATCACACTACTGTGTCTCAGTTTATTTTCCTTTGCTTGACTAAATTGCATTCATGGAGAGAACGCCTGCAAACCCATCCAAGCAGTTGTCAGGAGTACTATCTGATTCCGTGGTTCAGCCACAGTAGGGGAAATCCTTGATTCTCATAAGAAACTGTACAAAATTGTATATTTTATTGTGCAGTTGCTCAGTCATGTCTGACTCTTTGTGACCCCATAGACTGCAGCATGTTAGGCTTGCCTGTCCTTTACCATCTCCTGGAGCATGCTCAAGCTCCTGTCCTTTGAGTCGGTGATGCCATTCAACCGTCTCATCTTCGGTCATCTCCTTCTCCTGCTTTCTATATTTCCCAGCATCAGAGTCTTTTCCAATGAATCAGCTCTTCGCATCAGGTGGCCAGAGAATTGGAGCTTCAGCTTCAGCATCAGGCCTTCCAATGAATATTCAGGATTGATTTCCTTTAGGATTGACTAGTTTAATCTTCTTGCAATCCAAGGGAGTCTCAAGAGTCTTCTCCAAAACTATAGTTCAAGCATCAGTTCTTTGGTGCTCAGCCTTCTTTATGACCCAACTCTCATATCCATACATGACTACTGGAAAAACATAGCTTTCACTACAGGGACCTCTGTCAGCAGGGTAATGTCTCTGCTTTTGAATATGCTGTCTAGGTTTGTCATAGCTTTTCTTCTAAGGAGTAAGAGTCTTTTAATTTCATGGCTGCAGTCACCACCCACAGTGATTTTGGAGCTCAAGAAAATAGAGTCTGTCACTGTTTCTATTGTTTCTCCATCTATATGCCATGAAGTGATGGGATGAGATGCCAAGATCTTAGTTTTTTGAATGTTGAGTTTTAAGCCAGCTTTTTCACTCTCCTCTTTCACCTTTAAAAAGAGGCGTTTTAGTTCCTCTCTACTTTCTGCCATTGAGATTGGTGTCATCTGCATATCTGAGGTTATTGTATGTACTCAGCAATAACAGTTCCACTCAGGCATTAGCAGCCCATAGATAGTAGACTTACAGTCTTATACAACCTTATAGTTATTTTTCTCAAGTCACATTTCTGTTTTACCCATTGGTCTCTAGTATATTGTTCATCTTAATTAAACCAAAGTTTGATGATTTCAGGCCCCAAATTGTACCCCTTTATAAGGAAACCTGGTTCCCAGGTGGCGCTAGTAAAAAACCCTCCTGCCAAGCCAGGAGACATAAGAGACAGGGATTCAATCTTCAATCTCTGGGTCAGGAAGATCCCCTGGAGAAGGAAATGGTAACCTACTTCCAGTGTTCCTGCCTGGAGAATCTCATGGACGGAGGAGCCTGGAGGGCTACAGTCCATGGGGTCACAAAGAGTCAGAAACAACTGAAGCAACTTAGCACACACACATAAGGAAATCCAATCCACAATTAATAAACTGTGTATTAGTTTGAATTCTCAGAACACATGGCAAAAATTTCAAGACCTACATATCATTAAACTTGTTTCCCTGAATGAAAAAAAAAAAAAAAATACTGTGGAATTCAGCTGATGTAAACTTGGGCAAGGTATTGCTTTCGACCTCAAAACTGGTGAAAATACTAGAATCTGTTTCATAATGTATGTAATGTCCTTAAAATAGTGCTTGGCACATAGTGAGAACTCTGTTGCCTATACGTTGAGCCCTTAGACTTTAAGACTTCAGTGACTCCTCTGTGAATGTCTCTGTAACCCTTCAGAAGGGATTGAACTTTCTCTTCCTAATGCCTTCTTCATGCGTACATGTGTGCTAAGTCACTTTAGTCCTGTCTGACTCTTTGCTACCCTATGGACTGTAGCCAGTCAGGCTCCTCTGTCCATAGGATTCTCCAGGGAAGAGTACTGAATGGGTTGCCATGTCTGGGTTCTTTACCACTAGCGCCACCTGGGAAGCCCATGCCTTCTTCATATCAACCTCTATTTTGAGACTTATGTGACTATATGCAGTTATATTAATCAGGACTCTTTCTGTTCCATGAAATAAACCTAACTAAAATTAACTTGATAAGGAAGATTTACTGGCTAACGGAGTGGAGCCAAAAGGCAGGCATGGTTCAGGGTAGAACTTGAGGGTTCAAAACACATTATCAAGGCTTTATTTCTTTACCTGTTTCTTCTGTTTTCTTCCATGTGTTACCTTTTTGCTCAGACAGAAACTTTCCATGTCAGACAAAATATATCTATGAAATGTTCCCCGCCTGTATTACTAGAGCTCAGCTAAGCTTGGTTCACATGCCTAGCCCTGGAGCTATCACTTAGCAAAGGGAGGAAACTCACTTGCCAGTTGATATCATATGTCCAACTCCAAAATATAGAGATTAATAATCCTATGAGGAACATACAGAGTGGTTCTTCAAATATAAAGGACAGAATTTTTATCAGTGGGGTTCAGGGACACTAGGCAATCAGAAACAACTGATAACTTGTGAAGAAATGATTCTTTCCTTTTAAGTTTGTGAATTCCTTGGACATGGACATATCACATTAATTTCATTCCTCATCATCTAAAAGTAAGCACTCTGTGTATGTTAAATGGAAATAGTGGGGCATAATCTAAAGCAAAATAAAGTAGTCAAAAGAGGCTTCATTGGGAAGATAATATTTGAGCAAAGATGTCAAGAAGGTGAGGAATCACCATGGTATATGTATCAAAGCCAAGAACTAAAGTAGCTTCTAACTTTATTCAGATTTCCGCAGTTGTTTCCTGAATGTCTTTTACTGTTCCAGGATCCATCCTAGATACCATTTTCATTTCATATCTATGTGGTCTTAGTCTTCCCTAGTCTATGACAGTTTCTCAGTCTTCCTTTGTTTCATGACCTTGACAGTTTTGTGGAGTTCTGATTATTTTTCAGAATGCCCCTCCATTACGGTGAGTATGTTATGGTTTCTCATGACTAGACTGGGGTTATATATTTGGAAAGAATAATACAGAGGGAGCATGCTTTTGGAAGTTGGAAGAAAACAGATCCTGTTTGGTGATGGGAATGATTCACTAGGAGAGGGTAGACTTAATGATGTAGAAGTGAAAGGGGACAATTGCCAGAGGAATGCCTTTGAGCGAACAAGAGGATATAGATTTTAGAAGATACTCATAGTTAAAAGAACTGTTGACAGAGCTTCTGAGCACAGATGATACAAGTAAGACTGTGGTGTTGGAAGATTGGGCCTATTTTCCTTTGATCAGGTATTAGTTTTCTATTGCTGTGTAACAAATTATCACAAATTCAGCAGTTTAAGACAACATATATTTTATTATCTCGGTTTCCACGAGTTAGGATACCTGGCATAGCTTAACTTGCTTCTCTGCTCAGGGTCTCACCTGCTGTAATTGAGGTGTCAACTGGTGCTGAAGACTCATGTAAAGTTCAGAGCCCTCTTTCCAGCTCCTGTAGTCTTTGGGGAATTTCATTTCCTTGAAGCTCTAGACTCACGGTGGTTTGCTTCTTTAGGCCAGCAAGAGAATATCTCTGTCTTCTGTCTTTAACCTCTGGACTTTCTTTTAAAGGTTTCAAGTGTATTAGGTAGGTCCACCAAGGATTATCGACTTTTCGATTAACTTAAAGTCAACTATTAGCAATCTCAAATTATCATCCTCAAAAGCTCTTCACCTTGGCCATTTAATAATCATAGGAATGATAACTCATTAACGTTGCCTTCTTCTTTAGAGGTAAATTATAGATCTTACCCATATACAAGGGAAGATGATTCTATAACGGCATGGCTCATTGGAATCATCTTCAATAGCTTCTACTTTCTTAGGTAAGCAAGAAGCAAGATCACACATTGTTTGGACAGAGGAGAAAGTAGTGGAGGTTTGAGGAAATGGAAAAGAGTATGAAATATATCTAAGAATGTGTGTAATCTGACTCTAAACAATCTCTTCAAGATTTGTAGGGCTTCTCCAGAATGTAGTTTTCTAGTGTAACTGCTTATCCAACCCAATCCTCATACTGTAGCTAGCTACTAAATATTCCAAAAGATATTTGTGGGGCTTTGTCATAAATAGTAAGAATTAATTTTACTGTCCCTAAGATTTAGTGATCTAGGAGAAATTATGACTAATGGAGAAATGAGGTTAATAGTCAACTCATGGTCTTCTAAATCTTAATACTGATTGATATGCATGTCAATATTTACTTTAAAAAAATTTGTGTTAAAAAAAAATAAAAAAAAAATAAAAAAAATAAAAAAATTTGTGGTCCATGCTGTTTTAATAGCTGTGTTAAATTTAGCAAAATGTTTGGTGGAAGGAGCACAGGGATTATGCAAATAACCCAGAAACTATGACTCTCTCAAGCATTATACTGTTAAAGTAAATGACGGATTAAAAGTCTGTTTAACTAGGACACTTCTAGAATTTCTCCCACTAATATGTTAAATCAATACAATAGCCTTACTTTTATGGAAGGAGTGGAGTTTTTGTATATTGCTTCTGTTTGCTTTATAGAACGTCCCTAAAATTTACTTTGTATAAAAGGCTCGTTAAAAATAATAACATATGAAATAGAGCTAGAGTTTTATTTTTAATATCTTAGTTAATGAATAAAATGAAATTACATATGCCAATATTATTTGGTTACAACAATCAAATATGGAATGCATTTACAGTCTTCTTACAAGAAGCCCAAGAGGAATAGAAAAACAATAGGAAATGTTCAACACAAACGTGTGGATACCATGTTTTGTATATGCAGAGCTTCATATGAATCTTTCTTCAGTTCAACAAACATCTAATTCACACCTACTCAGTGTCAAGTACCAGCACCGTAATGGTGGAAAAGATACTCACTAATTAAGGCCAGTTTTAAAAGCTCCAGGGAATGCTGCATTTCATTAAACTTAGTGTTGAATCCATGACTGTATTTTTTTTAACTTCTATTTTATTATGTTCTGTTTTCTGTATTATAAATTCTTAAAAGAATTGAAAGCAAAGGTATTTTCTACCCTCAAGGTGCTTATGGTAAGAGATACACATGTATGAAACTTCTTTCAAAACAAAGTAGTTGAAGTTAGACTAGAAGTGTAATCTGAGTGCCTAGCCTGGTGCATGTAGGAAAAGGTTGGGTGTAGGGAAACAATACCACTAAAATTGAATGACAGAGTTTATTCAGCTCTGTCTCGATTCAACTGTGGGACATTGGCAACTTCGGTACATATATTTTCTTAATTTATGAAATGAAAGCCAACTAAGAATGTTGGATGAATTGTTGCTGTTGTTGTTCAGTCGCTCAGTCGTGTCCAACTCTTTGCAACGCCATGGACAGCAGCGCACAAGGCTTTCCTGTCCTTCACCATCTCCTGGCGTTTTCTCCAACTCATGTCCGTTGAGTCAGTGATGCTATCCAACCATCTTGTCCTCTCAGCCCCTTCTCCTCCTGCCTTTAATCTTTCTCAGCAGCAGGATCTTTTCTAAAGAGTCGGCTCTTCACAGCAGGTGGCCAAAGTATTGGAGCTTCAGCATCAGTCATTCCAATGAATATTAGGATTGATTTCTTTTAGGATTGACTGGTTTGATCTCCTTGTAGTCCAAGGGACTAAGGGTCTTTTCCAACAACACAATTCGAGCATCAATTCTTTGGTGCTCAGACTTTTTTATGCTCAAGCTCTCACAGGAAAAACCATAGCTTTGACTATACACACCTTTGTTGGCAAAGTAATCTCTCTGCTTTTTAATATGCTCTCCAAATGTGTCATAGCTTTTCTTCCAAGGAGCAAGCATCTTTTAATTTCATGGCTGCAGTCATTGTCCACAGTGATTTTGGAGCCCAGGAAAATAGTCTGTCACTGTTCCCATTTTCTCCCCATCTATCTGCCATGAAGTGATAGGACCGGCTGCCATGATCGTAGTTTTTCAATGTTGTTTTAAGCCAGCTTTTTCATTCTCCTCTTTCACCTTCATCACAAGGCTCTTTAGTTCCTCTTTGCTTTCTGTCATAAGGGTGGTGTCATCTGCATATCAGAGGTTATTAATATTTCTCACAGTAATCTTGCTTCCAGCTTGTGCTTCATCCAGCCTGGAATTTTGCATGATGTACTGTGCATATAAGTTAAATAAGGGTGACAATATACAGCCTTGGTGTACTTTCCCAATTTTGAACCAGTCTGTTGTTCCATGGCCCTTTCTAATGGCTGCTTTGTGACCTGCATACAGATTTCTCAGGAGGCAGGTAAGGTAGTCTGGTATTCCCATCTCTTGAAGAATTTTCCACAGTTTGTTCTGATCCATACAGTCAAAGACTTTAGCATTCTCAATGAAACAAATGTTTTTTCTGGAATTCTCTTGCTTTTTTAATGATCCAACAGATGTTGGCAATTTGATCTCTGGTTCCTCTGCCTTTTCTAAATCCACCTTGAACATCTGGAAGTTCACAGTTCGTGTACTGTTGAAGCCTGGCTTGGAGAAGTTTAAGTATTACTTTGCTAGCAGGTGAAATAAGTACAACTGTGTAGTAGTCTGAACATTCTTTGGCATTGCCCTTCATTTGCAATTGGAATGAAAACTGACCTTTTCCAGTTCTGTAGCTACTGCTGAGTTTTCCAAATTTGTTGGCATATTGAGTGCAGCATCATCATGAAGGATTTGAAACAGCTCATCTGGAATTCGATCACCTCCACTAGCTTTGTTTGTAGTGATGCTTCCAAAGGCGCACTTGACTTCGCGTTCCAGGATATCTGGCTCTAGGTGAGTGATCACTCCATTGTGATTATCTGGGTCATGAAGATCTTTTTTGTACAGTTCTTCTGTGTACTCTTGCCACCTCTTCTTAGTATCTCCTGCTTCCATTAGGTCCATACTCTTTCTGTCCTTTTTCTTTGCATGCAATGTTCCCTTGGTATCTCTAATTTTCTTGAAGAGATCTCTAGTCTTTCCCATTCTATTATTTCCCTCTATTTCTTTGCATTGTTCACTGAGGAAGGCTTTTTTTATGTCTCCTTTCTGTGCTTTGGAACTCTGCATTCAGATGGGTATATCTGTCCTTTTCTCCTTTGCCTTTCGCTTCTCTTTTCTCAGCTATTTATAAGGCTTCTTCAGACAACCATTTTGCCTTTTTGCATTTCTTGTTCTTAGGGATGGTTTTGATCACCGCCTTGTGTACAATGTCATGCACCTCTGTCCACAGTTTTCAGGCATTCCATTAGGTTTAACCCCTTGAATCTATTTGTCACTTCTACTGTATAATTGTAAGGGGTTTGATTAGGTCATACCTCAATGTTCTAGTGGGTTTTTTTCCTACTTTCTTCAATTTACATCTGTTTGGCAATAAGGAGTTTATTATCTGAGCCACAGTCAGTTCCTGGTCTTGTTTTTGCTGACTGTATAGAGCTTCTCCATCTTCAGGTGCAAAGAATATATTCAATCTCATTTCTGTATTGGCCATCTTGTGATTTCCATGTGTAGAGTAATCTCTTGTGCTGTTGGAAGAGGGTGTTTGGTATGACCAAGTTTCTCTTGGCAAGACTATGTTAGCCTTTTTCCTGCCTCATTTTGTACTCTAAGGCCAAACTTGCCTGTTACTATAGGTGTTTCTTGACTTCCTACTTTTGCATTCCAGTCCCCTATAATGAAAAGGACTTCTTTCCTGGGTGTTAGTTCTAGAAGGTCTTATAGGTCTTCTTTGAACTGGTCAACTTTAGGTTCTTAAGCATTAGTGGTTGAGGCATACACTAGGATTACTGTGATACTGAATCGTTTCCCTTGAAAATGAACAGAGATCTGTCTGTCATTTTTGAGATTGCACCCAAGAACTGCATTTTGGACTCCTTTGTTGACCATGAAGGCTACTCCATTTCTTCTAAGGGATTTTTGCCCACAGCAGTAGATATAATGGACATTTGAGTCCATTTCAGTTCACTGATTCCTAAAATGTCAATGTTCACTCTTGCCATCTCCTTTTTGACCACTTCCAATTTGCCTTGATTCATGGACCTAACATTCCAGGTTCCTATGCAATATTGTTCTTTACATCCTCGGAGTTTACTTTCACCATCAGACACATCCACAACTGGGCATTGTTTCCACTTTTTAAATCAGCCTCTTCATTCCTTCTGGAGTTATTTCTTCATCCTTCTCCAGTTGCATATTGGGTGCCTACTGACTTGAGGAATTCATCTTTTAGTGTCATACCTTTCAGTGTCGCTGGAATAACATGGACAGAACTTAACACAGTTGTTGATACACATTAGATATTTGTTAGAAATATTTATTTCCTTTTTTCCTTTGCTTTTCTGTTCCATTCTCATCCTCTTTCCAGTAGAAGTCAATATCTCCATTCAAGAGATACCTGGAGTAGCAGGCAAATTTGGCCTTTGAGTACAAAATGGAAGCATGGCAAAGGCTAACAGAATTTTGCTAAAGAACACAGTGGTCATAGCACACATCCTCTTCCAACAAAACAACAGAAGACTCTACACATGGGTATCACCAGATGGTCAATACCAAAATGAGATTGATTATATTCTTTGCAGCCAAAGATGGAAAAGCTCTATACAGTCAGCCAAAGCACGACCAGGAGCTGACTGTGGCTCAGACCATGAACTCCTTACTGCCAAACTCTGACTTAAACAGAGGGAAGTAGGGAAAACCACTAGACCATTTAGGTATGACCTAAATCAAATCCCTTACGATTATACAGTGGAAGTGACAAATAGACTCAAGGGATTAGATCTGATAGACAGAGCACCTTAAGAACTATGAATGGAGGTTTGTGACCTTGTACAGGAGGCAGAGATCAAGATAATCCACAATAAAAAGAAATGCAAAAAGGCAAAATGGTTGTCTGAGGAGGCCTTACAAATAGCTGAGAACAGAAGATAAGCTAAGGCAAAGGCAAAGGAGAAAAGGATCGATATACCCATTTGAATGCAGAGTTCCAAAGAAAAGCAAGGAGAGATAAGAAAGCCTTCCTCAGCAATCAATGCAAAGAAATAGAGGAAAACAACAGAATAATTTGAAAGACTAGAGATCTTTTCAAGAAATTAGAGATACTAAGGGAACATTTCATGCAACGATGGGCACAATAAAGGACAGAAATGGTATGGACCTAACAGAAGCAGAAGATATTGAGAAGACGTGGCAAGAATACACAGAAGAACTATACAAAAAAGATCTTCATGACTCAGATAACCACGATGGTGTGATTACCCACCTAGAGCCAGATATCCTGGAATGCCTAAGTGGGCCTTAGGAAGCATCACTATGAACAAAGCTAGTGGAGGTGATGGAATTCCAGTTGAGCTATTTCAAATCCTGAAAGATGATGCTGTGAAAGTGCTGCACTCAATATGCCAGCAAATTTGGAAAACTCAGCAATGGCCACAGGACTGGAAAAGGTCAGTTTTCATTCCAATCCCAAAGAAAGGCAAAGCCAAAGAATGTTCAGTCCTCCACACAATTGCACTCATTTCACATGCTAGCAAAGTAATACTCAAAATTCTCCAAGCCAGGCTTCAGCAGTACGTGAACCATTAATTTCTAGATATTCAAGCTGGATTTAGAAAAGGCAAAGGAACTAGAGATCAAATTTCCAACATCTATTAGATATTCGAGAAAGCAAGAGAGTTCCAGAAAAACATCTACTTCTGCTTTACTGACTATGCCAAACCTTTGACTATATGGATCAGAAGAAACTGTGGAATATTCTTCAAGAGATGGGAATACTAGACCACGTGACCTGCCTCCTGAGAAATCTGTATGCAGGTTAGAAGCAACAGTTAGAACTGGACATGGAACAAGAGACTGGTTCAAAATCGGGAAAGAAGTATGTCAAGGCTGTTTATTATCACACTGCTCATTTGACTTATATGCAGAGTATGTCATGCAAAATGCTAGGCTGGATGAAGCATGAGCTGGAGTCAAGATTGCCTGGAGAAATATCAATAACCTCTGATATGCAGATGACAACATCCTTATGGCAGAAAGAGAAGAAGAACTGAAGAGCCTGTTTATGAAAGTGAAAGAGGAGAGTTTAAAAGCTGGCTAAAACTCAACATTCAGAAAACTAAGATCATGGTATCTAGTCCCATCACTTTATGGCAAACAGATGGGGAAACAATGGAAACAGTGACAGACTTTACTATATTGGGCTCCCAAATCATTGCAGATGGTGACTTCAGCCATAAAATTAAGACACTTGCTCCTTGGAAGAAAAGCTATGACCAACCTAGACAGCATATTAAAAAGGAGACATTACTTTGCCAACAAAGGTCCCTCTCATCAAAGCTATGGTTTTTCTAGTAGTCATGTATGGATGTGAGAGTTGGACTGTAAAGAAAGCTGAGTGCTGAAGAATTGATGCTTTTGAACTGTGGTGTTGTGAAGCCTCTTGAAAGTCCCTTCTACCACAAGGAATTCCAACCAGTCCATCCTCAAGGAAATCAGTCCTGAATATTCATTGGAAGGACTGATGCTGAAGCTGAAACTCCAATACTTTGGCCACCTGATGCAAAGAACTGACTCCTTGGAAAAGACCTTGAAACTGGGAAAGGTTAATGGCAGGAGGTGGAGGGGACAGAGTGTGAGATGGTTGGATGGCATCACTGACTCAATGGACATGAGTTTCAGCAAGCTCTGGGCGCTGGTGAAGGACAGGGAAGCCTGGTATGCTGCAGTTCATGGGGTCGTGAAGAGTTGGACACAATTGAGCAACTGAACTGAACTGAACTTCCAGTAGGAGTAAACTAAATGAGGAACAATAGAAAAGGTGTCACTTTAAAAAAAAAAAAGGCCCCCATTCTTCATGCAGTTATGACATAACAAGTTTTTGTTTGGCTATCCCTCTGAAGGATAATATTATTGTAGCAGAAACTCTGAGGGGAAAAAAAAGAACCAGAAGATAAACTGTTTATATAGGCATGGAACATCTTATATACCTTGTGAAAAAGTGCCGGGGTCCAGCCCCGGTGGATCCAGGGAATTCGAAGAGTGGACGGAGTCGGTGAGGAAAACTTACTTATTAATATAAGATTAGATTAGGAAGAAATAGTGTAGTAGGAAGATTAAGTGGAGAAAGAAGGCTGAATAGCTTGGTTTACGCGGAAGACCAATAAAATTCCAGACAAGGAATTTGCACCATCTACGATGGGCCACTGGCGCTCACTTGAATATCTAAGGGTGCCTCGCCTTAGGCTCCCTTTTGCGCAGATCTTAACAGCCAGGGCAAGTAAGTAGACTTAGCAAGCCTCCGCGCCCCAGATGGAAATTCAGCCTGAAATTAAAGTAAAGAGGAGAAGGAGAGAGACACGGGGGAAATCAGTCCAGCGACTGGCTCCGTCCTCTATTGTTCAGAAGGCCTTTTATACTTTTGATAAAACATGGAGATCAATGGGTAACACAAAGTTATGCAGCATTAGCAGTCCAGACTCTTATCAAAACCAGGCTTTTCTCTCTGCATACCTAATTGTATACACAAGTCTTAGGTAATTTACATCATCTTCCAGCCAAAAGGGCCAATTAACATTTTTCTGATAAGGGTTTGTCAACCAGAAGACTTATTTGTGTTGATCTTCCCAAGGTCTGGTGCCACTCTCAGAAAGCACTAAATAAAGTTACATTCTTACACAGCAAAGATACAGCAACTTATAACAAGTAGAGGGAGTACAGTGATTTACAGCAAAAGAGAAGCAATTAACTCAAAAGTCTAGTGTTGCTAACATCAAAACTACTATGTATCTTTTTCTACATCCTGCTTACATTGAGTAACATCCTTCCAGGTGCCTAAAAGATAAAGAATATGGAGGTCTGGCAGCAGTCATTGAGTCAACAGTGAAAACTCTACCAATATAATTTTTAACTCTTTAGAAAAGGCTCTGTATCTTTTAAGATGCTTTTAAGCTTTGTGCCTCTTGCGGTTGGGGGGTTGTAAGCAATTCACAAGCTGTAAGAGGTCTGGGGAACCTGTTAGGCAAGCTAGAGAGCTATCAGAAGGGGTTTAACTGAAATATCCCTTTCAAATGCAGAAGACTAAAGCCCTAAGTTGACTTTTTCCAGAGAATATTAGAAAAGTGGAAAAGCAGAGCACAAAAGCCGGCAGATTCTTATTTTTGAGGGGGTGGATGCTCAGGAAATTCCAGGGGGAAAACCTGAGTTCTGATTAGCCTTGCCATCAGAGCTCTTGCCGCATGACCTTGTCACGGGTGGAATTCCTCACGCTGGCTCCCGGCAAAAAAGTTTGTGCTTTATTGTGTAGACAGGAAATTGGGAATCACTAAATAATTTGAAGCATGAGAATGGCCTAGACTCTGACTTTGGAGGTTGATTTGAATCAGATGATACTGCAGCTTTATACACTAGTTGAGATGATATAATAGGCCAGGTGAAAGATGATGATGTCCTGGGTATGATAAGAAACAGTACACATGGAGAATAGCATAAATACTTATGAGATATCCATGGAAAAAAAGGAAGGAGTACTTAATGTTTGATGGGACTTAAGGCATAAGGGTGTGTGAGAAGGCAAAGAATGACCCCGGGTTTCTGGTGGTATGGCGTGAACGACAGTGTGGTACACTGAGAGTATGAGAAGGTGGGTTGAGAAATTGTACTATTAGTGGAAGTGGAATTGTTGGTTATATGGTAAAGATGTGATTAACTTAGTAAGAAATTGCCACATGGTTTTTAAAGTAGGTAAAATATTTTTTACTACTACCAGAAAATTATGAGAACTTTAGCATTGTCAGTCGTTTCAATTTTAGCTCTTGTGTCAGTGTGTAGTAATACCACATTTGGGGTTTTTAAAAATTTTAATATATTAGATAGTTTATCTGTTTTTGTGTATGTTGGTGGAGATGTATAGCTGTGAATTTTGGCAGATGTAGAGACTCAGGTAATCACTATCCGGTTAGGATACAGAGTAGTTCTCACTCCTAAACCTTGGTGACCACTAATTTAATCTGTTGGTAGACTTGTCTTTTCCAGAATATCATATAAATAGAATCATAAAAAACATAATCCGTGGAGGCTGACTTCTTCTGCTTAATGCATTTGAGATGCATCCATGTGGTTGTACGTATCAGTGCATTGTTATTTATTACTGCCAAGCAGTACTGTATGAATATACCAGAGTGCACTTATCCTTTGACCCACTGAAAGACATTTGGGTTGTTCCTATTTTGAGTATAAAAATGACAGCAATGGCCAACATTTGTTGAACATTACCATGTTTCAGGACTGTTTAAGGCACTTTATTTGTATTAACATATTTAATATTCACAATGGTAATTGAAAGGAAAAGATTAGAGTAATAAAATATAGAGTAGAAGACAAAAATTAATTTTAAAGTTGGTATAATTTTATAGAATTCTTCCCCCCATGGCAGATTTTATTTCTTGATTATAACAGAAATGAAGACTTTTTCTTTTTTTCTTGATGCTGTTGATAACATTAACATAAGAATAATTTTAGTGCTGATTAGCAATCTTAGCCATCATCTAAACCAATCCTTTCATTATAAAGATATGGAAACTAAGCAGATCAGTTTTTAGTAAACATTTTGGTTTATTTTTGTTAAAGAGTGATGAGCCATGGTTAATATACTACTGATGCAGCAAATGGAAATCTTTTTCTATATAAAATTCTGAGCTATATAATTTCACTTTCCCTTCTGGAACTAATGTATATTTGACTCAGTTCCTCTCATTTTGATTATGAGAAAAGTTCTGTCATGGATATAGCTGATCAGACATAAGGAATCAGAAAATGTAAACTGCATCACTTGAAATATAATGCTTTGTAAGTTAAAAACTTGTGTTTAACTTATAAGTTTTAACTTATAAGTTAAAAACTTATCATGAAAGAAAGCTAGCACCACTATACTCTCTGATAGAAAGTCAAGAAATATTTAATTAATGAATACTCAAAAATAAATTACATGAAGCACTGCTTGAGGCCCATCCACTCCTTGGGATGGATATAGATGGAAAGAGACATAACTGCTATCAGTAAATGGTGCATGTAATCACATACTATAATCACATACTATAATCACATGCTGTAATCACATACTATAAAGATATTTGTAAAATTCTTATGAAACTTGATCTTCATGCATTTTAGGGATGGTGCTGATAAATACATCATATAGTAATAGTATCCTCTTTATGAGAATCCTCAGGAGGAATTCCTCTAATAGCAAAGCACCTGTAGTTTTCTCTTGAGAAATTAATTGCTGTCTCATACTATAGACATTGCATGATGTGTAGATGATTACATGTCCTTTTACATACTGGCCACTTGAAAGCTTAAATTTGTGACCACCAGTATAGCAGTGTATTTACATTATTTAGTTTTCATTTAATGCTGGGTTCAATACTTTTATTCTTGCTCTCTTTTGGGGAATATATCGCTACATGTTAAATATTCCAGCAAATCACTAATATCCTTTTGGAAACAAAGCAGATAAGAAAGGCAGATGAGTTGAGACTAAGATAGGAAGGCTGAATGGCAGGTAGGTAGGCAGAGGCAGACAGGCAGCAAAAGGACAGAAAACAGGCTTCACAAGTGGTGCTGCTGGTGGTGGTGTGTCACTCGGTCATGTCTGACTCTTTGCAACCCTGTGGACTGTGACCCACCAGGCTCCTCTATCCATGGGATTCTCCAGGCAAGAATACTGGAGTGGGTTTCCATGCCCTCCTCCAGGGCATCTTCCCAACTCAAGGATCCAACCTGTTTCTCCTGCCTTAGCAGGGAGATTCTTTACTGCTGAGTCACCTGAGAAGTAGAGACTAGAATTAAACTCAATTACCTATAGTTTTGTTTTTTTTTTCCCTACCTACTTACCAGACATCAACAATGGATCCATATCTAACTGGCAATAGAATAAAAGCATTCCAAGTCTCTCTCAATGAATATAAATAGCAACAGAATAAAAGCATTCCAAGTTTCTCTCAGTGAATACTTACTCAAATCAGCCATTTAGAAGTCAAATTAGTAGGAATAATAGATGACTGGCTGAGAGATATGTACCTAACTCACTTTTTGATGCTTTAATTTTTGATAAGACCTAGGGAAAGCTATTGCATAATCAGAGCCATAAGGATTCAGTTTCACTGACTTGTGTTTTGCTGTTATATACTTGGAATCTATTGTGTAATAATCATCACAGTAACTAGTCTTATGGAATTCCCTTGACTGTTATAAAATGTTGAGGACATTTTTCATGATACAATTTTACCTCCTTTACATCAGAAGTCACAGATTAGTGACCAAAGAACTGGTCCAACCAGAAAACATTTTAAAAATATTTTGCAATATTTGCCAACAGGTATAATTAGAAAAATCCCCAAATACGCAGACATACATCCTCATTTTAGGGATGCAAAGCTACAGCGGGGGCAACACAGACAGGAGCTGTTAGCATCTACTCCTCTTAGGTTACAATTGTCCACAGTTGCTAGTACTCTATGGGGTATAAATCACATGCATTTACTTACATTACCTGGTAGTTTCCAGTAGGTTTCTGCAGTTTTGGTCCTAGGTATAATGCCTGTTTGAGAAACGTATTTTAAAATGTATTGACAAGGCAAAGTCTGTCTTCAGAGGGGAGTGGGTGCTTCTTTTCTGGCAAGAAGAGCCATATAACATCTTGCATTCACTGCTTAGAAGCTCTCTCACTACCAAATGTGTAGTCAACCATATACACTAGTATCATATATACATTCCTTTTAAACTTCCATCATTGATTATATGTTAATTTTGTAACTATTTCTTAGAAAAAATATGTCAAATCCTTTCTGCAGAGTCAGTGTGTACATATTCTTTTTTTTTTTGTACATATTCTTATAACAGGAAACATCAAATAAATTTTAGTCGAGGATGACTCAAGTAAAAAAATGAAATGACAAAATACTGTGTTAATGGAATATTTTATTTGCAAATTAAATTAAGCCTTAAGCTACAAACACATAATACTCATATGAAGAAAAATAAAATTTGAGTTCAGCTGCTATTCATATAATGACTGTCCCTACATATTGTTCTACACGATATCTGAAAAACCAAGAACATAATTTTCAAGAATGTACTTTAAATAAACATAACAACATAGCACATTTTCAAGGAAGAATTTAGCAACCAGATCTGCAGTTGACTTTTACATGATGTCAGATTGGACTGCTCTATCATAATACTAATAGCTTAACAGTCTGCATATGGATAATATGGGTGATTAAAAAACGTTATATAGAATGGTGGTCAAGAAATATAAATTTAGTGTGTATAAACTGAAGAAGTATAGCAGCTACTCTTAAGTGACTCTGTTCAAATATATATTTCTAAAATGTATTGCATGTATTACAACTGAATTTCCTTTAAAATATTTTCTCTTTTGGATTTGATATTTTCAAGATCAAGATAAAGGTCACTTTAGATACTATAATCAAATTGACATGGTGATATATAGTGTTTTCAAAATAGCTTTTGTAAAACTGACTCAAAAATACTTTTATCCATGGACATAATTCCTTAATTATTTATTTCAAATGCTGTTAAGTAGCTGAAGACTGCCACTTTGTGTTGTTTATGATTGTTCAGACTTTTAACCTATTCTTTTAAAAAGTCAAAAACACAAAAGCATGATGATACAATCATTAACTATAAATGAATTGTATATAGAATTATTGCTACCGTGGTACATCATTATTTTGTGTAGAGAAATAATTATTTCAATGGGATAGACTCTAAAAGGCATTTTAACTTTATGGTTACATTTATGGTTATATACATTCAATATGTAAGCTACCTTAAATGAAGTTTAGAACATACAATATAAAAAGTGCTACAAGTTTTCAGCTTAATAAATTTTCGATCTGTGACTACTTGCTTATTAGGTCTTAAATTATTCTTCCTTTTGATTCATAAATAGTAATTATAACAAGAGCAAAATCTAGTCAGTCACACTGAAAACTGTTCTTCCCTTCACTGATAGTTGGAATATAACAGCACTACCACTAAGTTCTTTGATTTGACTAAGGATGAATGAGTCTCTGTAAGTAAGCCAAAGTAGTACTTCAATTTCCCAGATAGTAATCTTATATTAAGCATACAGTAACATTTAGCTTTTATGTGATATATAATAATCAGTATACAATTCAAAGTACATTTAAAAAAAAAGAAATAGCTGAGCCAAAAAATTCTTTTTGGTTCAATTTTTCATTTTGAAATTTTAAATATTTGTAAAAATAACTGAAATTTTGCTGGTAGTAAAAAGAAATATTGCTTCTACACTAGGGGATGTAAGTGTCCACCCTTAATTCAAAACTTAGGTAAAAACTTTTAAGGACTGCTTCCACATGTAAGCCCTGTAGAGTTTATGAGCAGTCATTATGTTTAAATTTCATAACTCTGGTCAGTTTCAAAAAAGGTTTGGTTATGGCTCAGTCAGTAAAGAAGTGAAGTGAAGTGAAGTGAAGTCGCTCAGTCGTGTCAGTAAAGAATCCACCTGCAATGTGGGAGACCTGGGTTGGGAAGTTCCCTTGGAGGAGGGCATGGCAACTCACTCCAGTATTCTTGCCTGGAGAATCCCTATGGACAGAGGAGCCTGGTGGGCTGCAGTCCATAGGGTTGCAAAGAGTGCAACACGACTGAGTGACTACGTACAGCACAGCACAGGAACTTAGTAGGTTCTCTAGTGGTTTGTTACTTTGATGTTTTAAAGTGAAACTGAAAGTGTTAGTCACTCAGGCTCCTCTATCCCTGGAATTCTCCAGACAAGAATATTGGAATGGGTTGCCATTTCCTTCTCCAGGGGATCTTCTCAACCCAGGGATGAAACCTGTGTCTCCTGCATTACAGGCAGACTTTTTACCAACTGAGCTGGTTCAGGAAAGATCAATTTCCTAAAGGATGTCAGAGCAATACAATTATGTCCAAAGAATATAAAATAGAAAATTTTTAAATTTGGGAAATGGTTTATTATTTTTCTGTATATAACACAAATTCACAGATTTTAAAATTATGTACAGTTAAAAGATGTCTTCTTTTTAAATGCTATATAGAGTGCTGACTGAATACTACTTTTTAACTGTTAATCAGAAAGTAAACATTTCATAAATAATTTTTTATATCTAAGATAAAATTTATTCTGTGCATGCTCTTATAAGATGAAAGTTAACTATTTTACATAACAAAATAGTCATTTTTAAATTGTACTGTTAAAACAAAAAAATATAGAACTGAGATCAACATTAATAACAGCAATTTTTTACAGTATCAGTCCTTAAAAAGGGAGTAGTAAAAGAAAGACTTGGTTTTTATACAGTCAAAAAAATTAGCCTGATTAAACCTTAAAATAATAATAATTCATTTTAATCCATGCATTATATATATTACACTACTTCTCCCTTTAAACAGTTCCTTTAATTTATTAAATTAAATAAAAGCAAATAATTTTTGTGATTATACAATCTAAACTTGTTGTGAGTTAAATGGTAATGAATACCTGAGGAAGATTTTGAAGCGTTCTTCCCTAAGAATAACACAATTATTAGAGAAAATTCTTTCAAATAACTTTTTTTTAAAAAGAAAATAAACATATTCAAAGAATTATGTGTTAGTAAACTATCTTTAGAGCTGATTCCAAACATTCTTCCCTTGAGAATTAACTTTCTGTAATGAAAACAGAATCTATTTTAATTCTTTCAAATAACTTTTTTTAAAAAAGAAAATAAACATATTCAAAGAATTATATATTAGTAAACTATCTTTAGAGCTGATTCCAAACATTCTTCCCTTGAGAATTAACTTTCTGTAATGAAGACAGAATCTATTTTATCTTAATTTGAAATCTGACTGTTAGTGGCTGGTTGGGGTAGTGTGTTGGGAACCACAACAAAGCTCAGAGGTGAGTCTGAGATCCTAGATGATCTATATCTGTAATGAGAGCAGGAGATAAATGGTGGTGTCCGTGCTGAGGATTTGCTGACCTTGTTTTTTATACTTTCTCTTAACCTCAGAACTGTTTCATAAAATTGTCTATTATGGGTTCAAGCATATAACATAAGCAAAGACAAAAATTCCTGTGTGGTAGATATCTCTCTAACTAAACTTTAATAAAATATAGTAAGTAAAAATTATTAGGTATGACATATTTAGAGTTTATCCCTAATAAAACATTTAGTGGCAAACTGTAATAAAAACAAAAAAATTCCACAGGTTATATCAGCATGAGTGTTCCTATGAATATGGTTAGTTATAATATAGGGAGTTATTCTTATAATTTCCTCTAGAAAGTGAATTTACTAATCACTATTGTACTAATTTCCCATGGTCTGAATATTCTGAGATATGGCAAATTCTCAAGTTATAAATCAGTTTAACATTAATCATGCCTCTTTTCAAAGACATGCTAGTTTGCTTTGAAAGTACTGCTGAAAAATAACTCATTAGACAATGACATTTATGACAAATTCCACTATTTGTTTCTCAATGAACGTCCTTATATTCTGACTATATGTATTCTGTATTGCTAACATTTAATAAATATCTAAAAAATATTCATGTAAGAGCATATATATTAGTTTTTTTCTATAGGTCTAGTTACAAATATTAACTAAAATAACAGAGCGTCTTTTATTCTCTAGTTTTTAAAGAGATTCATTTTTTACAGATGATCAATTTGTCACAATATGACAACAGACCACAAGTCTTTATCCCGTTAGGTAACATAAAAGTATAATGTTTTTAGATGGGGATATTATTATATACAATAATTTAAAGTCTTTTAAATAAAGTATTTCCATTATTAAATGTTACATCTAATAAAAAGTCAAACTTAGGAATGAAATTTTATTTCCATATCCTTAAAATCTGAAATGCTACATAAATTTTCTCTATTAATTTTAGTAAAAATAGCTTAAAAACTTAAAAGGTGGCAATCCAATGTTAGTATCAACTTTTTCTTAACAATTCATCTCTAATATTAAATTTAAAAACATGAATAATAAAGATTGACAAGATATCATAAAAATAGTATTTTAGGCATTGTATTTCCATAATAATTGTAAATTGGCTATGGTTTTTTCAATAACTGAGAAGCAATTCTTAACTTTTATGAAAAGCCTTTATGAAAAGATTTTCCTTCTGAAGTCTGGAATTCATCATTACAAAGTAGAAACATTAGACATGCAAAATACCTAGCAAGCTCTAGGAAACCAGAAACCTGCATATGATGATATATACTGTGTTACAGAAAGCAGGCCTTCATCTCAGTAAGGCGTAAGGCATATTTTCTTCTGAAGAATTATTGGAACGTTTTCCAGAGTCTGAATGCTAATAGGACAAAGTTGATCAGATCATTAAAATATGAACCATGTATATTATCTTTTACATCTTTGTTCTTCAACAGACATATCAAATATATACACAGTTCTATTTCTTTGGGTGCAGAATATTAGTAGGATTAATTGTGTGCTAACTACTCTATGAAACATAAGCAATTGCCTACTGTGAAATATAAACAGCTATCAAAGCAAGATTTCAATTCCAGTCACAGATTCAGCAAATTTATGCCATAAGGAATATTATTTGCACAACTTTTCTCTCAGTGTATCACTGTGAAAGGTGGTAATGATATGACAATCCTTAACAATGTACAAGTTATTTTTATTAGAGATAATGGTAACAGTACATATTGATTTTGACAGTTTTCTTCCCATAACTGAAAACAAAAGGAATGTATTGAAATTAGGTAATTTCTATAATTATTAAACTTAAATCAATCCGTTAAGAAACAGGTTGTGTGCTAAGTTCCTGGTGACCTAATGCATAAATTGCTCTTTCCTTTCTGTATTTTTCAGACCACTTGCGAGTTAGCTCTAGATAAAGACTTGGTTTATGAGGCCGGTAATCCAGGTACACGATATTACCGGTTCTTTTGGGAACAGCTCTTTCAATCTGAGTTCCTTCATGCCACTCATTAAAAGAGGTGATGGAAATTATACTGGGGTGGGCCTGGAGTGCAGCACTCAGAGCAGTCTCATAGTACTTCCCGTTGATTCGGTTACGAGTGTTATGAGAGTTCCACGGTCGGATGCTGGTATCTATGTATCCTGGGCCCACACTTGGGATGAACATTAGGTCGAACTGATCACAAAAATACTTTATCTTAGCCCAGTTTTCATAGGATGAGCCATAAGTAAAGCCATTTGTGGCAAAGTATGTGTAAATTCCATCAAAACCACCTCGAAGAATTCCGTATCTATGCTTTTTATCTACTAGAAGTGCGATAAACAATGCATCATAAGGAGAGTTGCGAATGCTCTGAGACCCTGAGCTGGTCAACAGATTGGCCCATTTTTGAGATGCTGTGATATAGGAATCATAGATATAAAACATTGGAAGAGCATTGCCGTTCTTAGTCTTGTACCTGTAAAAGGCAGGATGATTTCCATATCTAGAATATAAACATATATGAAAATAAAATGAAAATTCATGTCTTATTTCCCATGGCCAATTATTTATGTACTGAAAATGAAGGTAAGTAGTACAGTTTAAGTGTATTGTTCACCTTCTTTGTGGAATTAGCTATGTAAGTGTAATCATTAAAAATACATTTTTAATTTTACACGTTGGGAAATGAGATACTGGATATATTAAGACATTAACAAACGATAGTAATTACTTATATGGAGGTTTAAAAATGATGACTAACACAATAAAAAATCCATTTTTCTACATGAAGATACTGCTTTTGTGTGTGCGTGTTCTAAGTGATGCATGCCCCAACTGTTGCTGACATGTTTCTTTATAAGAGTATGGCATCTGTCACAGACTATTATCAGTAAACCCTTAAATGAAACTGTACTACTAAATTCTTTCCCTGTAAACATACTGAAACATAAATGAAAATATTAGATGTGAATCTACCATATCTAACAGCAATTCCCATTTCATATTCTGAACTTCTTTTTTTAAAAAAGACAACTTTATATTCATAAAATTTACAGAATAATTTGGTAAATTATTTTTATAAATATGTTACAATTTTATAACAATTTAAAATGCTAGATGACAAACATCATAGTCTAATATACACATAAGAGTAAAAACAGCAACTTGTAATTATTCATAGAGAAACTGAATTATAAGGAAATTCAGAAAAGTTCCTAAAATGACTGCAACATTCATTACAAAATTAAATTGATATTAATGTCATACTATGTCATTCAAATCCCTCAAATATAATTTAAATATACTTATAACAGGAATTATAGGAGAAAAGATTTCTTACTTGTCTATAATGTACTTGACATTTTTGTACATGTTTTTATCATCTCGATTCTTATATGGTTCAATGTGAAAAGTGACCTAAAACAAAAAATATTGATAGAGAAAAAATTATGATTAAAAGTAAAGATGAAATAATATAAACTGACTTAACCTTAAGATGAATACCTTATTGAAGTTGACTTAAATAGTTGAGTAACAATGTGTTAATTATTGCTGTAGAGCAAAGTGACTCAGTTATTGCTGTAGAGCAAAGTGACTCAGTTATACATATATATTCTTTTTTTATATTCATATTCTTTTCCATGGTGTATCATGGGATATCGAATATAGTTCTTTCTGCTATACAGTAGGAGCTTGTTGTTTATCCATTCTCTATATACTAACCCCAACTTCCCATTCCATTCTTCCCCACCCTACAGCACCCAACAGGTCTGTTCTCCATGTCTGTGATTCTGCTTCACAGATGGTTCATTTGTGTCATGTTTTAGATTTCACATATAAGTGAACAGCATGTGGTATCTGTCTGTCTTACTTCATTTTGTACGATAATCTCTAGGTCCATCCATGTTGCTGCAAACAGCATCGCTTCATTCCTTTTTAATGGCTGAGTAGTATCCCACTGTGTTTATGTTCCACATCTTTATCCATTCATCTGTTGATAAGACATTTAGGTTGCTTCCATGTCTTGGCTATTGGGAACAGTGCTTCTATGAACATAGGGGTGCAAGTATCTTTTTGAATTATAGTTTTTGTCTGGATATAAACCTAGGAGTTGTATTGCTAGATAATATAATTATATTTTCAGTTTTCTGAGGAACCTCCAGAGTGCTTTCCACAGCGGTTGCACCAAGTCACATTCCCACCAAGAATGCAGGAGGGTTCCCTTTTCTCCACACCTTCTCTAGTATTTGTTATTTGTAGACTTTTTAATGTTGGTCATTCTGACTTGTGTGAGGTGGCATCTCATTATAGTTTTCATTTATATTTCTCTAATAATTAGTAGGTTGAGCATCTTTTCATTCAACTACTGCCATCTGTATTTCATCTTTGGAAAAATGTCTAATTTAGGCCTTCTGCCCATTTTTGGATTGGTTTGCTTGTTCTTCTGTTACTGAACTGAATGAGCTGTTTATGTATTTTGGAAATTAGGCCCTTGTTGGTTGCATCATTTGCAAACACACTCTTCCATTCTTTAGGTTTCCTTTGCTATGCAAAAGCTTATAATCTGATTAGGTCTCATTGTTGTTTTCATTTCTATTGCCGTGAGAGACTGGCCCAAGAAAATACTGGTACAATTTACATGAGAGCATGTCTTGCCTATGTTCTCTCCTAGGAGTTTTATGGTATCATGTCTTAAGTCTTTCAGCCATTTTGAGTTTATTTTTGTGTATGGTGTGAGGGTGTATTCTAACTTCACTGATTTACATGCAGCTTTCCAACGTTACCAGCAACACTTGCTGAGGAGATTTTTCTTTGAATTATCTTCAGTTTCCTTTATTAATGTTTTACAGTTCTCAGGGTATAAGTCTTTCTTGGCAAGGTAAGATGAATACTTACTGAACAAAGAAGTTGCTAGAGAATTCTAACAAACAGTAATAATGTTTACCAAGTGCTTTCTCTTTTAAATAATTCTCTAAATATTTTATACTTTTTAACTTCAGTTAATTCTCACAACTCTATAAGGTAGTTAGTATCTCCATATGAAGCAATCAAAGATAAGGTAGCTCAGTGAGTTGTCACCCAGCCAGCTGGAGGCAATATAAGCAATCTGAATTCAAAGCTCAGATGTTTGATCACTGTGCAGTGGTCCATCCTATATGCTTATTCCTTTTAAAGAGTAAATAGGAATATATTCTATATTCAGAAATACTTTCTTTAAAAAAAGGCAAAACAAATTATGATCTAGAAAAACCTGGATTCTTTTTTCATGTGTGAACATTAAGTTTACATTTAAATGAAGTCAATAGCAAATGTCTTTAAATGACAGATTCTCCTATAAATTAAAATAGCATTTTACAAAATAATATACATTTAATATGTACTATTCAAATAATTTATAACAAAATTACTTAAAAACACACTATGCTGAACAATAATTTTCAGAAGACTCATTATTAAATACTCATTATTGATGTGGCTTATACATCACTACAATGATGATAGAAAGCAGCAACCAAAAATACTTTTAAAATACTGTGCACAGAAAAATTCAATTTTTCTAACGAAAAAAGGTTATATATAAATCAAGAAAAACTAATTTTGGCTACCAAAACCGTTCTGTAGGTCATTTATTACTAGCGGAATAGATTGTCATTTAAAGGAAAGATCATGTGTACTATATCTACTTAAGATGTGCAAGACAACTATGAGAATTTTCATTTTTATTACTAATTTTACTGACTTACCATTAAAAATCTTTATGGAAATCTAATGAACATTGATAATATTTTAAGTTTAGAGTGGTTCCTATGAAGCATGTATGGAATTAGAGACTTATGTGCTACTGCAATATGAAATGTCTTTGTTTTCAACTATCTTAATTAAAGTGAAATGTATTTTGCATTAATCAGTGCTACTGTTCTCATAGAATTAATTTTAAAGTCAGACAACATTCAGTGTAACTCACTTCCCACTTTTAATAAAATTTCAGTAATATTATACAAAGAAAGGTTTTGGTAGTAACAAAATATATTCATTTCTGCAGTACACTCTAAGTCCTGCTAGGGCAGATTTTGCAGTAGCTCTGATATTTGCTTTTTAACTTCAACTGAAAGAAAATTGACAAGGATATTTGTATTTTCATACTCTTACATAATGTAACGTTGGATAATCTTCCTTTAGATGCAACATTTTCTAAGTAAGTTTTATTTTATATATAAAGATACCATATTTAAACAAATATCCTACATTAAAATGAATTTGCTTGTAAAGTTGTAAACTGTAAATGGCTTTCTTTCTATAAAATGCAGATCAATACATTTATAGTAATTCAAAAAGCTATTATTGATATACAACAAAATATTATCCTTCATATTTCTAACTCATTAATGGTAATGATATTTCTTTGTAGGTTTAATTAATAATGTGATGTATCACCATTTCACTATTCTGTTTGGAAAAAAAATCTATTACACCAATACTACAACTTTAAAAATGACAGAATCCTATACATGTTTTAATCAGATGTTTGCAATATCTTTACAAGGGGAAGTAAGAGTCGTATCTCTTTAAATTCATGTCTCATTAAATGGTGTTTTTCCCCCATAGCAGTAAGTTGAATTGGTGTATCACTATGCAGTTACAGGAGAAGGCAATGGCACCTCACTCCAGTACTCTTGCCTGGAAAATCCCATGGACGCAGGAGCCTGGTAGGCTGCAGTCCATGGGGTCGCACAGAGTCGGACACGACTGAAGTGACTTAGCAGTAGCAGCAGCAAGAGTCATACAGATGTTTCCTCATTTCATGCTTCTAATTTTAACCATGCACCCAAAGTGAACCTCTTAAGTGAAAACCTGATGATCCTGGAGAGTGGGATTAGAAACATGATGGCATAAAATGCTCCTATTATTTATTCCCTTTTAAATCAACATACGAGATATTCATACATGAGCAAAAGTGCCTCCGTGGTGTTTTAGGACCTAGTGTCTTACGCCAAGGAACCCAGGAGTTGTCTCACCCACCACAAAGATGATAAGAGACAAACTTCTATTTGAGCTGGGAAACAGAGGAGTCAGCCAAACTGCCTAGACTTTTGCTCCTGTCAGGCAAACACTGGGTCAGTGAAGACCAAGGCAGGCACTCACATATGACAGAGAACCTGCTGAAGTCTAATCCTCCCAAAGAGAGACTTCAGCACATAACTGGAGACCAAAAGTAAGTAATTAAGTAAACAGATAAATGCTAGTTTGGTGGCAGTAGACAAACTTTCTAAGCATCAAGTTCTGCCTAAGGAAACACTGAGAGGGGAAGTGCCTGGCTAAGCCAGCTGGACTGGAAAGTGGCTGAAAAGATCCATTCTCTCCACCAGTACCTAGAGTACTAAGATATGAAATTTATAACTAGGGGAAGGGAGGATATTAGGAAAGATGCAAATAAGAACTTCACTTGGTGGGAAAGGGACTGTTCTTAGCAGCAGTCCACCTAGGAGTCACTGGGATTACCCTGTCAGAACTGCAGGCACCCCCCATGTACCCAGTGCTAAACTCACTCTTTACTGCCACTCTATGTTGGCTCCATGTATGGGTTCCTAAGGGCCACTGCCAAGAGAAAGCTCCAGTAGAATGAGGGCGTGCTCAGAAACTACAAATTGGAGGTATAGCAACCCTTTAAAAAGAACGAGAGAGGGCAGAAAAGTTTAAAAATTCACTCAAAAGAGGAAACAAAGAAGACTAGAGCAGATACAAATTCACAAAAACAAAGTAAAAACTCTAATATCAATACTACAAAAACACACCATCTGCTGAAAGCAATAAGAAAAGAGTTAAGGAGGTATCTACTAATTCATATGCAAAAACAAAAGTGCAAATCTAAAATAAATATGAAAGATCAAGGAAACATGGCATCACAGAAAAATTATCTATTTCTAGTGGTCAAACTCAGAGGCACAGAATACTGCAAACTATCTGATAGTTGAAAACAGATGTTAATCAACAGGTTACAAGAAAACTCAAGACAATTCAATAAAATCATGAATAAAACAATTCTTTATTAAAGAGAATGAAGTTTTCAAAAGAACCAAACAAAAATTCTAGAACTAGATAGCATGCAGTACAGAGAATATTTAGCAGGGCAGAGAACATGAAGATAGAATGACTGACTTGGAGGAAAATTTTGAAATCACACAAAAGAGAAGAGAGAACTAAAAGAGAAAAAAGAGAAAAAGATTAAAGAAAGCCTACATGGTCTACAGATATTCATCCATATATCCTGAAAAATGTCAGGATAAACAGGATTCCAACACAGAAGGCAGGGTGAGGGAGTTAAAGAAATAATAGATGAGAACTTCAAAAATCTGAGGAAAGATTTGGACATACAAGTCCACAAAACTAGTAGATTATCCTATTATCTCCACACAAAAAGACAGTCTCCAAGATATTAAAGGTAAGCAGGGAAAAAAAAAAAAAAAAAAAAGAATGAACCCTACAATGGACTGCCATTAGGCTATCAGAAGATTTATCTGTAGAAACTCTAGGCCTCAGGGCAGTGGAATGACATATTTGAAGAACTGAAAGATAAAAATGGCCAGCCAAGAATACTTTATCGAGCAAAGTTATCCTTCAGCTAGAAAAGACAAGTAAAGGCTCTTCCAGAATAAACAAAATCTGAGGGAGTTCACCATCACTATACCTGCCATGCAAGAAATGCTGAAAGGAGTTTTTCAAGCTGAAATAAAAACATAAAAAATTACACAGTACTCTGATAAAGATGAGAAATACACAATTAGACTTAAAACACTGTAACTCTGTAGTAGGATGGTGTGTTAACACATTATTGTCTGGTAATGTATTAAAGGCCATAGGCAGTAGTTTCTGTAAAAATCGCCCAGTCAATGATGTGTTAACAGCTTCCCAGGTGGCTCCAGTGTTTAAGAACCCACCTGTCAATGCTGGAGATGCAAGAGATGCAAGTTCAATCCCTGGGTTGGGAAGATCCCGTGGAGAAGGAAATGGCAACTCACTCCAGTATTCCTGCCTGGGAAATCCCAGGAACAGAGCAGCCTGGTGGCCTACAGTCCATGGGGTTGCAAAGGGTCAGACATGACAGCTGCCACACATACACTCAACTATAGTCTAAAGGTTAAATGAAAGTAGGAAAAATAACTACTACAAATTGTTAATAAATATACAATAAAAGAGGTAAAACTTCCTTGGTGGCTCAGATGGTAAAGCATCTGCCTACAATGTGGGAGACCTGGGCTCAATGTGGTCCACTGGAGCAGGGAATGGCAAACCACTTCAGTTTTCTTGCCTTGAGAACCCCATGAACAGTGTGAAAAGGCAAAATGATAGGATACTGAAAGAGGAACTCCACAGGTCGGTAGGTGCCCAATATGCTACTAGAGATCAGTAGAGAAATAATGCCAGAAAGAATGAAGGGATGGAGCCAAAGCAAAAACAATACCCAGTTCTGGATGTGACTGGTGACAGAAGCAAGGTCTAATGCTGTTAAGAACAATATTGCATAGGAACCTGGAATGTCAGGTCCATGAATCAAGGCAAATTGGAAGTGGCCAAACAGGAGATGGCAAGAGTGCACATCAACATTCTAAGAATCAGCGAACTAAAATGGACTGGAATGGGGGAATTTAACTCAGATGACCATTATATCTACTACTGTGGGCAGGAATCCCTTAGAAGAAATGGAGTAGCCATCATGGTCAACAAGAGAGTCCAAAATGCAGTACTTGGATGCAATCTCAAAAATGACAGAACGATCTGTGTTCGTTTCCAAGGCAAACCATTCAACATCACAGTAATCCAAGTCTATGCCCCAACCAGTAACACTGAAGAAGCTGAAGGTGAACGGTTCTATGAAGACCTACAAGACCTTTTAGAACTAACACTCAAAGAAGATGTCCTTTTCATTATAGGAGACTGGAATGCAAAAGGAAGTCAAATACCTGGAGTAACAGGCGAATTGGCCTTGGAATATGGAATGAAGCAGGGCAAACGCAAATAGAGTTTTGCTAAGAAGACACACTGGACATAGCAAACACCCTCTTCCAACAACACAAGAGAAAACTCTACACATGGACATCACCAGATGGTCAACACCAAGATCAAACTGATTATATTCTTTGCAGCCAAAGATGGAGAAGCTCTATATAGTCAGCAAAAACAAGACCGGGAACTGACTGTGGCTCAGATCATGAACTCCTTATTACCAAATTCAGACTTATATTGGAGAAAGTAGGGAAAACCACTAGATCATTGAAGTATGACCTAAATCAAATCCCTTATGATTATACAATGGAAGTGAGAAATAGATTTAAGGGACTAGATCTGATAGATAGAGTGCCTGAGGAACTATGGATGGAGGTTCGTGACACTGTACATGAGACAGGGATCAAGGCCATCCCCATGGAAAAGAAATGCAAAAAAGCAAAATGGCTGTCTGGGGAGGACTTACAAATAGCTATGAAAAGAAGAGAAGTGAAAAGCAAAGGAGAAAAGGAAAGATATAAGCATCTGAATGGAGAGTTCCAAAGAATAGCAAGAAGAGACAAGAAAGCCTTCTTCAGCGATCAATGAAAAGAAATAGAAGAAAACAACAGAATGGGAAAGACTAGAGATCTCTTCAAGAAAATTAGAGATACCAAGGGAACATTTCATGGAAAGATGGGCTCGATAAAGGACAGAAATGGTATGGACCTAACAGAAGCAGAAGATATTAAGAAGATGTGGCAAGAACACACAGAAGAACTATACAAAAACGATCTTCATGACCAAGATAATCATGATGGTGTGATCACTTACCTAGAGCCAGACATCCTGGAATGTGAAGTCAAGTGGGCCTTAGAAAGCATCACTACGAACAAAGCCAGTGGAGGTGATGGAATTCCAGTGGAGCTATTTCAAACCCTGAAAGATGATGCTGTGAAAGTGCTGCACTCAATATGCCAGCAAATTTGGAAAACTCAGCAGAGGCCACAGGACTGGAAAAGGTCAGTTTTCATTCCAATCCCAAAGAACGGCAATGCCAAAGAATGCTCAAACTACCGGACAATTGTACTCATCTCACACACTAGTAAAGTAATGCTCAAAATTCTCCAAGCCAGGCTTCAGCAAACCTGAACCGTGAACTTCCTGATATTCAAGCTGGTTTTAGAAAAGGCAGAGGAACCAGAGATCAAATTGCCAACCTCTGCTGGATCATAGAAAAAACAAAGAGTTCCAGAAAAATATCTATTTCTGCTTTATTGACTATGTCAAAGCCTTTGACTGTGTGTGTCACAATAAACTGGAACATTCTGAAAGAGATGGGAATAACAGACCACCTGACTTGCCTCTTGAGAAATCTATATGCAGGTCAGGAAGCAACAGTTAGAACTGGACGTGGAACAACAGGCTGGTTCCAAACAGGAAAAGGAGTACATCAAGGCTGTATATTGTCACCCTGCTTATTTAATTTAAAGGCAGCGTACATCATGAGAAATGCTGGGCTGGATGAAGTACAAGCTGAAATCAAGATTGCCGGGAGAAATATCAATAATGTCAGATATGCAGATGACACCACCCTATGGCAGAAAGGGAAGAGGAACTAAAAAGCCTCTTGATGAAAGTGACAGAAGAGTGAAAAAGTTGGCTTAAAGCTCAACATTGAGAAAACGAAGATCATGGCATCTCATCCCATCACTTCATGGGAAATAGATGGGGAAACAGTGGAAACAGTGTCAGACTTTATTTTGGGGGGGCTCCAAAATCATTGCAGATGGTGACTGCAGCCATGAAATTAAAAGACACTTACTCCTTGGAAGAAAAGTTATGACCAACCTAGATAGCATATTCAAAAGCAGAGATACTACTTTGCCAACAAAGGTCCATCTAGTCAAGGCTATGTTTTTTCCAGTGGTCATGTATGGATGTGAGAGTTGTACTGTGAAGAAAGCTAAGCACCAAAGAATTGATGCTTTTGAACTGTGGTGTTGGAAAAGACTCTTGATAGTCCCATGGACTGCATAGCGATCCAACCAGTCCATTCTGAAGGAGATAAGAAGGCTGAGTGCCGAAGAATTGATGCTTTTGCACTGTGGTGTTGGAGAAGACTTTCAGAGTCCCTTGGAATGCAAGGAGATCCAACCAGTCCATTCTGAAGGAGCTCAATCCTGGGGTTTCTTTGGAAGGAATGATGCTAAAGCTGAAGCTCCAGTACTTTGGCCACCTCATGAAAAGAGCTGACTCTTTGGAAAAGACTCTGATGCTGGGAGGGAAGGGGGGCAGGAGGAGAAGGGGACGACAAAGGATGAGATGGCTGGATGGCATCACCGACTCGATTGACGTGAGTCTGAGTGAACTCCGGGAGATGGTGATGGACAGAGAGGCCTGGCATGCTGCTATTCATGGGGTTGCAAAGAGTCGGACACGATTGAGAGACTGCACTGAACTGAACTGGACTGCAAGGAGATCCAAGAAGTCCATTCTGAAGGAGATCAGTCGTGGGTGTTCTTTGGAAGGAATGATGCTAAAGCTGAAACTCCAGTACTTTGGCCACCTCCTGCGAAGAGTTGACTCATTGGAAAAGATTCTGATGCTGGGAGGGATTGGGGGCAGGAGGAGAAGGGGACAGCAGAGGATGAGATTGCTGGATGGCATCACCAACTTGATGGACATAAGTTTGAGTGAACTCCGGGAGTTGGTGATGGACAGGGAGGACTGTCGTGCTGCAATTCATGGGGTCACAAAGAGTCGGACACGACTGAGCGACTGAACTGAACCGAAAAGAGGTAAATTGTAACATCAATATACAAAAGGGAGGAGCAAAATAGTGGATAACTTACGAGGTTATAGATAAGTTTGTATAAACCGAAAATGGACTGTGATATCTGAGAGATGCTTTATATAACCTCCCTTGATAACCACAAGCAAAAATTTAGAGCAGATCAACAAGAGGGGCATAAAAGAGCATATTACCATGAAAAATAATCCAATTTACAAATGTAGGCAGGAATAGATAAGAAAAAAAGAAATAATGACAATACAAAACCAGAATGCAATCAATAAGACTACATATAATAATTACTCTGAATGTAAACATATTGACCTCACCAGTCAAAAGGCACACAGTGACTAGATGGATTAAAAAATAAGACCAAACTGTGTGGTGTGTTATCAAGAGACCCAGTTAAGCTTTAAGGATGCACAGAGACTCAAAGTGGAAGGATGAAAAATATACTACATGCAGGTGGAAACTATAGTGGAATATCAATTTCAGAATGTAAATTTAAACAGGACCAAGTAGAAGTTGTTTATGGAAAAGTTTCCATGTGCTGTGACAATTGCGATGTTGTATCTTAAAATTATTTTTTGTGTTTCTTCTGGTTATTTTCCTTCATATCAACATATCTTTACAATTCATTGTACTTATGATTACTGCTATCTTTCTTGTTTACAAAACTCAGATAAACTCAGTGATCAAATATTTTTGTTTCTTTGTAGTTTTACTGTATAATATTATTGAAATAACTATATCTCTGTTCTATTAGGAAAAATAAAATGGTTCTGCTTCAAGAGGGTGATGTAGGAAGATTATGACTTACCTCCCTCCACAGACAAACCAAATCTACAGCTTCCTCCAGAAAGAACCTGCTGGAGTGACCTCATCACATCTGGTAAATGAGAGGGAAATCAAACCAAAGCAGGTAGGAAAGGCTGAGACAGAATCTCGTCATAAACCCTATCCCCAGTAGTGACATACAATCCAGAGGGAACTCAAAACCCAGAGCTTCTCCCTAAGGAATAAATAGTTTGTATCCCATATCTGGCATACCAATTTCTAAGACCAGCACATGAAAGATGAGTCCCCAAGATATCATCTTTGAATATCCAAAGAGATGTAGCTCTTAAAGGGCTTGCATGCAGACACATTAAGTCCAGGGACCAGTGCAAAAGCAGCCCTAATGAAAAGTCCTCAGATTTAATGTAAAAGAAACCCATTTGCTAATTTTAAAAGCATTGGTCTGAGAGGCAAAGGCCTGCTGGGATATTCTATGGGGAAAGAGGACCAGCTATTAAAGCCAGCAGGTGCCATCCTTGAGCTCCACACCTGCCTCACTCCAGGTAGTGGGTGGCATCACTGGGGTCTCCCTCTGTCATGCTCCAGAGCACAGTATTTCCAAGAGAGGAGCTTCTAGATTTTGCAGGTGCCATGAAGGAACACCTGTTGATCAGGAGGCCAGGGGAGCTTAAATTGTGGTCCTATAAGGCTGAATATATCCATACTTTTTAAAACCTGCTGCCTGAAGGTTCGAGTTTCAATCAGCCACAATCAACAGAAGGCTTTCAGGTAGCACCTAAAGGACACTGGTCTTGGCATACCTTCAACTATTCAGTTCAGTTCAGTTCAGTCACTCAGTCAGGTCCAACTCTTTGTGACTCCATGAATCGCAGCACACCAGGCCTTCCTGTCCATCACCAACTCCCGGAGTCCACCCAAACTCATCTGCATCGAATCGGTGATGCCATCCAGCCATTTCATCCTCTGTTTTCCCCTTCTCCTCCTGTCCCCAATCCCTTCCAGCATCAAGGTCTTTTCCAGTGAGTCAACCCTTCGTATGAGATGGCCCAAGTATTGGAGTTTCAGACTCAGCATCAGTCCTTCCAATGAACACCCAGAACTGATCTCCTTTAGGATGGACTGGTTGGATCTCCTTGCAGTCCAAGGGACTCTCAAGAGTCTTCTCCAGCACCACAGTTCAAAAGCATCAGTTTTTCGGTGCTCAGCTTTTTTCACAGTCCAACTTTCACATCATACATGACCATAGGAAAAACCATAGCCTTGACTAGACAGCCCTTTGTTGGCAAAGTAATATCTCTACTTTTTAATATGCTTTCTAGGTTGGTCATAACTTTTCTTCCAAGGATTAAGCATCTTTTAATTTCATGGCTGCAGTCACCATCTGCAGTGATTTTGGAGCCCCAAAAAATAAAGTCTGACACTGTTTCCACTGTTTCCCCATCTATTTCCCATGAAGTGATGGGACTGGATGCCATGATCTTAGTTTTCTGAATGTTGAACTTTAAGCCAACTTTTCCACTCTCCTCTTTCACTTTCATCAACTATTAGGATCTATTAAAAACAAAATAGGTTGCTTAAACAACCACAAAGGTTTGAGACAGTTAGGGAAGTATTAAATGATAAGATTCATCTTATATACAAGGTCAGTGCTTCAAGACAGAGAAAGGTGAGTATGTCATTAAATGCACAGAAACTAACACAGAGAGTCAAGCAAAATGAAGAAATGTATTCAGAGGAGTACGCTCCAAATGAAAGAACATAAGATAAAACCTCAGAAAAAGAAAACAAACTTTAAAGAGTCAGAGATAAGTAAATAACCTGATAAGAGCTGAAAGTAATAGCAATAAAAATGCTAACCAAATTCAAGGGGGGAAGAAAGGTTGAACACAGTGAAAATGCAACAAAGAGAAAATATAAGAGGTCACAGAGCTAAATATAATAGCTGTACTGATAAATATACTAGAGAGGTTCAACAGCAGACTAGAAGCAGAAAAAAAGGGCATCAGGCTCTTATGCAATCTGAACAGCACAAAGCATGACAAACAGTGAAGACAAATTAAGGGACTTCTGGGACACTTACATGTGAATGCTTACTTGATGCTATCCTATAAAGAGCAGAAAGAGAGAAAAGTGCAGGAAACTTATTGGGAGAAGGGTTAACTGAAAAATCCCCTAACACAAGGAAGAAAATACATCCAGGTCAAAGAAGCCCAAGAATGCCAAATAAAATGAGCCCAAAGAAAACCACACCAGGACATATTATAATTAAAAGGTTAAGAACCCACATACATACAGTCAAGTAATCTATAACAAAGGAGCCAAAAACATAAAATGGGTAAAGGACAGTCTTCAATAAATGGTATTAGAAAATAGTGTTAGAAATATCATGCCCCGGAGCATGACAGAGGGAGACCCCAGTGATGCTGCCCACTATGTGGAGTGAGGCAGGTGTGGAGCACAAGGATGGCACCTGCCCTGCTGGCTTTAGGAAGTAGAGGGGGCACAGAGATCTCCGGCCTCTTTCCCCACAGAATATCCTAGCAGGCCTTTGCCTCTCAGACCAACGCTCTTAAAATTAGCAAATGGGTTTCTTTTACATAAAATCTGGGTGCTTTTCAAAGGCCTAGACAGAATACACAAGAATGAAACTAGATCACTCAAACACAACTAAGAAAACAAAAGAGAACACACACAAAAAATCAGAAATGAAAGAGAATGAACTATAACTGACAGTACAGAAATACATGGGATAAGAGGCTACCAGGAATAATTATAAGCCCCCAAAATTACATAACCTAGAAGAAGTGTACACTTTCCTAGAATCATTCCAAGACTGAACCAGGAAATGACCATAACATTTAAGGAGATTGAGTTCATGAACTGGAAGAGTTAATACTGTTAAAATGTCAATACTGCCCAAAGCTAATTACATATTCAACAAAAATTGCATCAGAATACAATGTCATTTTTCACAAAAATAGAAAAAATAATCCTCAGACTTGTACAGAACCACAAAAGACCCTGAATAGCCAAAGTCAATCTTGAAACAAGAGAACAAAGTCAAAAAGGGATTAATCTCCAAAATACACAAACAGCTCATGCAACTCAATATTAAAAAACCCAATTGAAAAAAATGGGTATAAGATTTAAACAGATAATTCTCCAAGAAGGCATACAGATGGCCAAAACACACATGAAAAGATGTTCAACATTGTTAACTGTGAGAGAAATGCAAGCCAAAACTACAATGAAGTATCACATCACATTGCTTATAATGGCCATCATCAAAAAAATCTATACAAAATAAATTCTGGAGAGGGTGTAGGGAAAAAGAACCCTCCTACCCTGTTCAGCGGAAAGTAAATTGGTACGGCCACTACAGAGCACAGTATGGAGGTTCCCTAAAAAGTTAAAAACAGAGCTACCATATGACCCAGTAATCCCACTCTTAGACATATACTGTAGGAAAATCATCATTTGAAAAGACACATGCACCCCAATGTTCACTGCAGCTCTGCTTACAATAGTCAGGGTATGCAAGCCACCTAAATGTCCATCAACAGAGGAATGGATAAAGATGTGGTGTATATTAATACATACAATGGCATATTACTCAACCACAAAAAACAAAATAATGCCATTTGCAGCAACATGGATGGACCAAGAGATTGTCGTACTGACTGTAGAAAGTCAGACATATTAATAGAGAAATATATGATGTCATTTATATGTGGAATCTAAAACAAAAATAGTACAGGTGAAACTTATTTACAAAACAGAATCACAGATGTAGAAAGCTAACTTATGGTTACATGGGATATGAGGGGGAGGGATAAACCGGGAGACTAGGATTGACATAAACAAACTACTATATATAAAACAGAAAGCTAGTAAGAACCTACTGTTTAGCACAGGGAACTCTCATTCAATACTCTGTAATGACCTATGGGAAAAGAACCTAAAAAATGAGTGGACATGTGTATGCCTGACTCATTGGAAAAGACTCTGATGCTGGGAGGGATTACGGGCAGGAGGAGAAGGGGACAACAGAGGATGAGACGGCTGGATGGCATCACGGACTCGATGGACGTGAGTCTGAGTGAACTCCGGGAGTTGGTGATGGACAGGGAGGTCTGGCATGCTGCGATTCATGGGGTCGCAAAGAGTTGGACACGACTGAGCGACTGAACCGAACTGAAACTAAGACAGCAAAATCAACTATACTCCAATGAAAATTTAAGAGTTATCAATAAATAAATGAATAAATAAAACGTGCACACACACCATGAAAATATATTCAGTCATGAGAAAAAAGGAAATACTGCCATTTGTTTACAACGTGGATAAACATTATTATCATGATGTGAGACAGACCCAACAATGAAAGACAAGTATTTTATGTATCTCTTATAGTGGAATCCAAAATAAAATGAACTTGAAAACACAGAAAGGAATGATGGCTACCAGAGGCTGGGAGGAGGGGGAATGAAACTGATGGTGTTTAAGAATATATTTGGGCTTCCTTGATAGCTCAATTTGAGCATTCTTTGGTATTACCTTTCTTTGGGGTTGGAATGAAAACTGACCTTTTCCAGTCCGGTGGCCACTGCTGAGTTTTCCACATTTGCTGGCATATTGAATGCAGCACTTTCACAGCATCATCTTTCAGGATTTGAAATAGCTCCACTGGAATGCCATCACCTCCAACTACCTTTGTTCGTAGTGATGCTTTCTAAGGCCCACTTGACTTCACATTCCAGGATGTCTGGCTCTAGATGAGTGATCACACCATCGGGATTACCCAGGTCCTGAAGGTCTTTTTTGTACAGTTCTTCTGTGTATTCTTGCCACCTCTTCTTAATATCTTCTGCTTCTGTTACGTCCATACCATTTCTGTCCTTTTTCAAGCCCATCTTTGCATGAAGTGTTCCCTTGGTATCTCTAATTTTCTCGAAGAGATCTCTAGTCTTTCCCATTCTGTTCTTTTCCTCTATTTCATTGCATTGATCGCTGAAGAAGGCTTTCTTATCTCTTCTTCCTATTCTTTGGAACTCCCCATTCAGATGCTTATATCTTTCTTTTTATCCATTGCTTTTCACTCCACTTCTTTTCACAGCTATTTGTAAGTCCTCCCCAGACAGCCATTTTGCTTTTTTGCATTTCTTTTCCATGGGGATGGCCTTCATCCCTGTCTCCTGTACAATGTCACGAACCTCATTCCATAGTTCTTCAGGCACTCTATCAGATCTAGTCCCTTAAATCTATTTCTCACTTCCATTGTATAATCATAAGGGATTTGATTTAGGTCATACCTGAATGGTCTAGCGGTTTTCCCTACTTTCTTCAATTTAAGTCTGAATTTGGTAATAAGGAGTTCATGATCTGAGCCACAGTCAGCTTCTGGTCTTGTTTTTGTTGACTGTAGAGATGTTCAAGCTGGTTTTAGAAAAGGCAGAGGAACCAGAGATCAAATTGCCAACATACGCTGGATCATGGAAAAAGCAAGAGAGTTCCAGAAAAATGTCTGTATCTGCTTTATTGACTATGCCAAAGCCTTTGACTGTGTGGGTCACAATAAACTGTGGAAAATTCTGAGAGAGATGGGAATACCAGACCACCTGACCTGTCTCTTGAGAAATCTGTATGCAGGTCAGGAAGCAACAGTTAGAACTGGACATGAAACAAAAGACCGGTTCCAAATAGGAAAAGGAGTACGTCAAGGCTGTATATTGTCACCCTGCTTATTTAACTTATATGCAGAGTACATCATGAGAAACGCTGGACTGGAAGAAACACAAGCTGGGATCAAGATTTCCAGGAGAAATATCACTAACCTCAGAGATGCAGAGGACACCACCCTTATGGTAGAAAGTGAAAAGGAACTAAAAAGCCTCTTGATGAAAGTGAAAGAGGAGAGTGAAAAAGTTGGCTTAAAGCTCAACATTCAGAAAACGAAGATCATGGCATCCGGTCCCATCACTTCATGGGAAATAGATGGGGAAACAGTGTCAGACTTTATTATTTTGGGCTCCAAAATCACTGCAGATGGTGACTACAGCCATGAAATTAAAAGACGCTTACTCCTTGGAAGAAAAGTTATGACCAATCTAGATAGCATATTCAAAAGCAGAGACATTACTTTGCTGACTGAGGTCCATCTAGTCAAGGCTATGGTTTTTCCAGTAGTCATGTATGGATGTGAGAGTTGGACTGTGAAGAAGGCTGAGCACCGAAGAACTGATGCTTTTGAACTGTGGTGTTGGAGAAGACTCTTGAGAGTCCCTTGGACTGCAAGGAGATCCAACCAGTCCATTCTGAAGATCAGCCCTGGGATTTCTTTGGAAGGAATGATGCTAAAGCTGAAATTCCAGTACTTTGGCCACCTCATGTGAAGAGTTGACTCACTGGAAAAGATCTGATGCTGGGAGGGATTGGGGGCAGGAGGAGGAGGGGACAACAGAGGATGAGATGGCTGGATGGCATTAATGACTCGATGGACGTGAATCTGAGTGAACTCCGGGAGTTAGTCATGGACAGGGAGGCCTGTCGTGCTGTGATTCATGGGGTCGGAAAGAGTCGGACACAACAGAGCGACTGAACTGAACTGAACTGATACCTCAGTTGGTAAAAAATTCGCCTGTAATGCAGGAGACCCTGGTTCAATTACTGGGTTGGCAAGATTCTCTAGAGAAGGGATAGGGTACCCACTCCAGTATTCTTGGGCTTCCCTTGTGGCTCAGCTGGTATAAAGAATCTGCCTGCAATGCGGGAGTCCTGGGTACAATCCCTGGGTTGGGAAGATCCCCTGAAGAAGGGAAAGGCTACCCCCTCTAGTATTCTGGCCTAGAGAATTACCTGGACTGTACAGTACAGGGGGTCACAAATAGTCGGACATGACTGAACAACTTTCACTTTTCACTTTTACTAAGAATATACACTTGCAACTAGTAGATAATTAAGTTATGGAGAGCGAATCTAACCGTGATTATAAACAACAAAACTGTATTATAGTAAACTTGCTAAGAAACTAGATCTTAACTGTTCTCATCACAAAAAGAAATGATAACTGTGTGTCATGATAGAGAGGTATTAGCTATCAATGACAGTGATATTACAATATAAATAAATCAATGTTATAATTTTAAACTTACACAATTTTATGTTAATTATACCTCAATAAAATTTTTTTAAAAAGCACAAATCTGATATGTTTTTCTGCTTCTCAAAGTCCTCTACTCCCTGATTCACTCCTGCACGCCCTCCATCCCCCACTGCAGTTAGAACAAGGCAGACCTTCCTACTCTTATGTGCTGCCATTGTACTCTTCCTCCAATTACTTGTGTTTGTCTCTGACCACCAAGAGATTGCAAGGTCTCAAGTATAAGGAAAATGCCTTTCTTCATACTACCAGCATCTCCAACAGTACCTGCCACATCGCAGACCCTGAATGATTTCCATGAAACAGACAACCATCAAATTAAATTCTAGGTTTGCCATTTACATACCCATTTAGGTAACATTCATCAAGTTTTCACCATAAATTCACTTTATTAATTTAAGAGCAATAAGGTAAAAAAAAAAAAAAGGTCACAAACAGTAAACTGTTTTCCAAATGAAGCTAGAAAATCATTTAGAAAAGAACCATAGATGTAATACTCCTAATTTTAAGTTTCACATGATCAAAAATCTGCGGAAGCCTGAGTAGCAGACATTACGATGACTCTCGAGCAATAGGTCAAATAAATAATGGACGGTGATAAATCAACAGTGTAAGAAATATGATTTATATATAAAGTAGAAAAAACTTGCTCTTTTAAAATATGATACTAAATTTATTTAAATACAAGAACATCACTAGTGGCTGAGTTAGTTCTTTCCCCTATAACTCTGATTTTCTTTCTAGTTGGATAATTTAATTCAGTCAGGTTTAAGGTAATGATGTTTTATAGTAATAACAACCCACAATCTGAGTGTCTTCAAAGACAAACATTTGCTTACTACACATAGGTCTATGCACTGGCTATGCTGATTTTGTTCCAGACTATGGGTCAAGTTCAGTTTTGCTCCATATGTCTGTCATTCTGGGTCCCAGACAGAAGGAGCACCTGGGGCATGCTGTTCACATGGAAGAGGAACACAACCATGGAAACACATAATACTACCACTCAGACATGGCATACATGAATTTTTTTAACATCTCATTAGTCAAAGCAAGCCATCAGCCCAAGCCCAACATCAATGGGACAAGCGATATACTTGCTCTTCCCACAGAAAAGAAGGAAAACAGGAATAGTTGTTGAAAATCTACCAAAACTATCTATTGTGCTTCATCAAAAGATTATTTCACTGCTGTGTTATTAATGATATAGTGGTAAATACCCCGCTGTGAAATTTATAGTCTCTACAAAACCAGACTACTCAATGACAGTTAAAATTGCTATAATACTTGTTCTAGTGAATATGCAGGCAAGTATATAAAAGAGCAGATCTCTAAGTCTTTTTGAAACATCATGATTTACATTTCAGTACTGAGCGACTTTCACTTTTACTCAATTACTCTTCCAAAAGAAATTAGTGTACATTTGCAAAATATAATACAGAATAACATTTTTATTATTGTCATTTTTATTTTTCTTATGACTTAAAAGGCACTCACTAAATGACTTTCAGTTGAAGTTAATAAATCAAAATTGCAATCACAATGTATTTAGAGATGAATATTAGTTAAAGCATTATGTAATAAAAACTAATGAGCTATGACAAAAGCTTAACTGTGAGGCTAATTTCTTAAAAACTCTCTATTCCTAAACAAACAAAGAATGAAAATAAAAACATTTTCATCTCAAAAAATAGAGTAAAACAAACTCAAGCAAAGAATGAGAAGCACATTAATCAATAATGAAGCAGATATAATCATTAGAATATTTTAAAAGTAAAATCATTGCTTGGGGCTGGTGCACTGAGATGACCTGGAGGGATGGTATGGGGAGGGAGGAGGGAGAGGGGTTCAGGATGGGGAACATGTGTATACCTGTGGTGAATTCATGTTGATGTATGGCAAAAAAAGAAAAAATATAAAATGGCAGTCAGTGTAAAAAAAAAAAAGTAAAATCATTGATAAATTGAAGGGCCATTTTTGGGGGAAAAGGGCAAAGTAAATCTATACTAATCAAATTGAGGGAAAGGGCAGATTATTTCCTTAAAGATTAGCAGGCAAAAAGTGTTAATAATGAACCCATTTGTTTTACATTTAAGGTTTCAGGTGTGAACAGTTATGTGAATTTAGACCCAAGTTTATCAGCACAGAACTCATAACACTATTATTCTTCTATTTGTATCATATTGCCTTAGAAGTTTCAGTTATTCTAGTAATTTATTATCATTAATTAAACATTAACTTTTCCTCATATTTAGAAGCAAAGCTTTTCATTCTTTACAAAAACAAAATTTTACTACAAATAAAATTTTCATCAAATTATAAAAAATGTTATGCTGAATATCAACACAACAGAAATCACACAAAATTATTATAAATAAAACCACCTTAACGCATGTAAGAATTAAAGATTTTAAAATTAAAAAAAAATAAATAAACAACAATGTCTAGGAAAAAAGAAAGAAAAAAAAAAAAAAAACCATATCACTTCATCCTGTCATTCTACAAATGAAGCAGATAAGCCAAAAAGATGAAGTCAGTAATTGAAGATTCCAGAGTACTCAGCTGGGACAAGAACTCCAGTCTTGTGGTTCCTGGTCTATTTTTTGGCACTGGATAGAGTTCATTACCAGACACAAGGCCAAGAAATGTTTCTAAAATTTTTGCAAATTATTAGCCTGACTGGTTCCACATTTTTCTGATCATGATATATACAATCTGAAGCACAGAGAAATTAAGTATGCTGGTGACTACACCTCTTGGCCACATTCTCCTTCTGCACAGAGGCTTTAAATAGAACCAGCCAGCTATTTATATGCATCAGGACATTTCACTTTACCTTTAAGAATGTCCTGAAAGTACTAAAATTGCCAGCTCTCTTGAATTGCGGAGGCTTCTTACTTCCCATCTCCCAGAATAACAGTAGAGCCTGGACAAAAAAAGTGGCCTTTGGATCTGTTTTAGGGAAAATAAATCATGTTTCTCCAGCATTGACGGACTTCCCTGTAGCTCAAATGGTGCCTGCAATGTAGGAGACACAGGTTCAATCCCTGGGTTGGGAAGATCCTCTGGAAAGGGGAATGGCAATCCACTCCAGTATTCTTGCCTGAAGAATCCCATGGACAGAGGAGCCTGGCAGACTACAGTCCATGGGATTGCAAAGAGTTGGATACGACTGAGCAACTAACACTACACTACTAACCATCCAGACTCAGACCTGATGCCAGAACCTATACGTCTGTCTACTCACAGATTTCAAGCACCAATAAGAGCTCACTGAAAGAAACTGAGGACATGGCATATGACAGCTCTTGCCAGTCAGCTAATTTAAGAGATGCTTCCTTACCTTCAGGATTATAAAGTAGGAGGCTTCATTGACAAGAATAAAAAATTCTTGCCTATTTAGCTATTTCTCTTTCTCTAGAGTTCCATTTATATTCCCCAGTAGCTACCAAGTCTTTAAGCTGCAAAAGGAATATTAAGACTAATTTTCCACATTTTAATTTGGACATTAATATTTCAACTTGGATCCATATTATCTCTTAAAAGAACTCACTCAATTACTTGTATTGGACAAATCAGCCTATGTTCAATTTAGCTATATAAACTGCAAGAAGTTTTTAAGAGTGAGAGCAACCTCAGGGCACGTAAGTCTCTAGTTAAAAGATATTCTAATTCATGTTTTCAGTAAGATTTGCAAACACACTGCATTGAAAAAGAATAAACTTGAAGAAAGAACAATCTGAGAAGTAGAATTATTAGACATGTAAATTAAGGCCCAAGGACACAAAACAGCAGGATAGATAATTCAAAAAACTAAACCAGCATCATGAAGTTAAGATAATTAAAAAACATTCCTTTTATACCTCACTCTTAATGATTCTTGAATTATGTTAGATCTTCATATGAAATGTCTTGTTTCTAGACCCGCTATTATTTTCACTGATCTCTGTGTGTATACTGATGCTAATGCCACACTCTTAACTTCTGTCCTTTTATAACACATTTTAGTATCTGGGAAGACAAGTTTTAAATGTTTAATAAACACTTTCCTAGCATTTATAAACTTTGGAATAGACTGTTAAATTCTTCATTTAAAATCTCACTGAAACTTTTATCTGGGACTGTGTTCAATTTATAAATTATACTGAAAATGAACTACAAATGTCAGAGAGAATGGTTACTTTTGAAATTTTGAATCTTTCCATAAAATTCATGTTTTCCCATTTATGTAAATCTTCCATTTCCTTCAATAAAATGCTAACAAATCTTTCTATATCTACTGCTAATGTTATTCTCAATGTAGTTTTCCCTATATTTTCTCTTGTAATATATGAATCCTATTGACTTGCATATTTCTTTGGTTCTAGTTACCCTATTGGACTCATTAAATCTAAACAGGTTTTGTAAATATTTTCCATGTACAAAAATGAAAATTTTACTTAGAATACATTTTGATACTTAAGTTAAACCACTTTGTTCAGACTTTCTATTACAATATTAAGTGACATTGACTATCGAGGGCATTCTTGACTGATTGTGGTTTATTGAGCATTAATGTTTATCCATTAAGTATGGTATTTGATATAGGTTACTAAAGAATATCCTTTATCAAATTAAAGAACTTTGGTTATTAAGAATTCTATCAGTAAAGAGTTTTTATTCCCTCAAAAGTTTAATATCAAGATAATCATGTTTTATCTTCTTTAAATAATCAATAAAACTTGATTTACTTAACATGTGCCAGTAACTAAGTGTTTCACATGTATTGCCTTATGTAAGGTATTAATAGATTTTGTTACTTTTTCCATTGAGAAATGATGAAACTGAGGCAAGCCTAGTAAATGGTTGAACTAGGACTGAATGCAGGTGATTTGGATTAAGATTTCATACTCCTGAATCCACTCAGATTCTTGTTAATAAACACTTCTCATATAAATTTTCCTTGGAAATTTTGCGTATATTTTCCTTAAAGAGGTCACTCTATAAATTTCTTGTGCGATCCTTGTTTATTTTTTGAATCAGAATTGTGTTATCATTACAGAATAAATCTGCAAGTCTTCCTTGGTAACCAGTCTCCAACACTGCCACCGATGATCCCCATCTCCTGACATTTCAAAACCCGTGCATTTGCCTTGCACACTGTATGAGGATAGGTTTATCAGCAGAAAAACCAATAAAATAGGGCATACGTGACAATCACTTCCTCAGTTAGATCACAAAACACTGCACCTTCTACACTGAACTCTCTCAAGCCATCATTATGGGAGAAGCCAGCAGCCATAAGGGGACATAGGGAGTCTTGTGGACAGGCTATCCACCAACTAAGTCTCATATGCCTGAAACATTGTAAATCAACTATACTTTAATTAGAAAAAAAAAAAAAAGGACCGAGTCTCATTCCAACAGCTAAAAGAAACTAAGGTATGTCAACTACCACATAAGAAAACCTGAAAGTAGATCCTCTAGCTTCAGATGACTACAGTACCAGCCAACAGCTTGATTACAACCTTCTAAGAAATCCTGAACCAGACTCACCAGGCTAAACCACTTCCGGATTTCTGATCTTTAGAAACTGTGCGAGATACAAAGTCTTTGTTATTTTAAACTGCTGAGTTTTGGGGTAATTTGTTATAAAGCAACAGATAATGAGAAAACCTTCCACTGTATTTCACCACAACAAGCATCAACTGGTTCTGAAAGGTTGAACAGAACTGCTAGGGAAGATCTGGTGTTTGAGGAAGATGTACATTCAATAAAAGTTTTCTAGGATACAAGTCAATTCAGATTTTTTTAAAGTTCTCGCTGCAAAAAACAAATAAACAAAAAAAATTTTGTGTTTTCCAAGAATACTATTCATTTTTTATATATTTTAAATATGGAAGTGTTGGTCACTCTGTTGTGTCCGATTCTTAAGACCCCAGGGACTGTAGCCCACCAGGCTCCTTTGTCCATGGAATTGTCCAGGCAAGAATACTGGAATGGGCTGCTGTTTCCTTCTCCAGGTGATCTTCCCAACCCAAGGACTGAACCTGGGTCTCCTGCATTGCAGGCAGATGTTTTACCATCTGAGCCACCAGGGGAGCCTATATTTTAAATATGGCAATATACAATCTTAAATGTGCTTCTATCTCTATAGGGCTAGTATTCCCTTTCAATTTTTGATATCATGTTTTGCCTATTTTTCCTTTTTTTAATCTTGCTTATGTCATCCTTATTAATCCCTCCTTGTAATTTTCATTTATTTCATCAACCATGTCCCACATTGGTATTGATAATCTTAGTGCTGTTTATTTTTATATCATACTAAATTTTCACTTTTGATCTTTACTTTAAAAGAAGTGTTATTTTCAGTTATAATGTTGTAATTAAAATTTTAGACAATTTTATACTAAAAAGTTGAAAAAAATGTTTGAGGGCTTTCCTGGTGGCTCAGACAGTAAAAAATCTGCCTGCAATGCAGAGACCCCAGTTCAATCCCTGCATCAGAAAGATCCACTGGAGAAGGAAATGGCAACCCACTCCAGTATATTCTTGCCTGAGAAATCCCATAGACAGAGGAGCCTGGCAGGCTACAGTCCATGGGATCAAAGAGTCCAACACAACTTAGCAACTAAATGATTAATGAAACATTTATTTTGGCATTACTTTTAATGTTCAGTTGAACTGAATATGGACAGAGAATGCAGCCTGTATGGTTATTTTTTTGTGAATTTATTAAGATTAATGTTGGAACTACTACATAATCAATTTTTAAAAAGCATCCCTGGATTTTAAAAATAATTTCTATTCTCTTACTTGCTATTCATTATAAAAATTTCCTTTGTTTTTTTTTTTAAATTAATTAATTAATTAATTTATTTATTTTTTAAATTTTAAAATCTTAAATTCTTACATGCGTTCCCAAACATGAACCCCCCTCCCACCTCCCTCCCCACAACATCTCTCTGGGTCATCCCCATGCACCTGCCCCAAGCAAGCTGCACCCTACGTCAGACATGGACTGGCGATTCAATTCTTACATGACAGTATACATGTTAGAATCCTTTTAATCATTACTTCTATTTGTTTCCATGATTCATTAATTTCTGAAATAAATGAAATTTTCCCACAGTTGTAACACATCTTACTATATGGGTAGAATATACTTGATCTTATGACTGCCTTCAGACTTTCATCTGCATTTTTTAGGTACATGAGTGTATGAGTGTGTGTGTGTGTGTACATGTATGTATGTGCTATACAAGGTTTAAATTAAAATCTAATTTTGACAGATTTTTAGACAGTAGTTTGTTTTCAAACTATCTTAGAAATATTTAAACTCATATGGTTACAAAAATTTATTTTTAGTAAATCTTTGCCATCGAAGATACTTAGATATGTAGATCTCACTAGATGGTTTAGTCACTTAGTTGTGTCTGACTCTTGCGACCCCATTGACTGTAGCCTGCCAGGCTCCTCTGTCCATGGGATTCTCCAGGCAAGAATATTGGAGTGGGTTGCCATTTCATTAGCTTTATAAAAGAATACTGCAATTCTCTCTTTTCTGCCATAATGAAAATAGAACATATATAGAAACATATTAATAGAATGGAACCATTAGCAAATTATACTCTAGATGAGGTTTGGACTCAGAAATTTTTCATGAGAAAATATATTATTATAAAAGATTCTAAGTCATTATTTTCACATCAAGTTTTAATCAAAATGACTACTCCAAATATTGCAATTACTCTCCTCATATCCCAAAGAATAATCCATGAGTATTTTATTATCAAATTGTCAATAATTTGATAATAAAAGACCTTAAAATACCTTTAGAGGTTCTAGTTCTTGATGGCAATGTAGGGGGATCCATAACTTACCTCCTACCAGGGACACACCAAATCTACAACTATACAGGGAACAATTTTCTGTGAAAGAAATCCAAAAACTAGCTGAGTGACTCCTACATACTAGTGAAAAAAAAAAAAAAAAAAAGGAAAGACTGATATTGAAATGGGTAGGAGAGGCTGAGTCACAATCTAACTATAAACTCCACTCCTGGTATGGAGACCCACAAATAGGAAGAAAACACACAGCTCTTGAGCTTCTTTTTGAGGAGCAAACAATTTGAACTCTATATCTGGTACCCCAACTTTTAAGACCTGCACCTGAGCAACAAATACCCAAAACATTTAACTTTGAAAGTTAACAGGGCTTCTGTCCATGATACACACAAGGCTATAGTGAGCTCAGAAACATTACACAGACAGTCCATGAGGATTCACTATGCCAACACCCAGGGCCCAGCCAAAAGGCAGACAATTAAAATTGCCTAGTCTTTCTGTAAAAGAGACTTGGACACTTATATTAAAGCTTCAGTTTAAGTGTCAGGCATCTAATTTAGGACATACCTAGAAGCTTACTGAATACTCTCCAAAGACCAAGAAGGCTGGCAAGAGCCACCTTGGTGTCCTCCTCCGTCTCACTCCAGGTCACCAGTATCTCCCAGAAAGAGACGTGTGCTCGTGTCTGGTGGCCTGGTTTTTGCTGCTGCAGCTAAGGAGGTACTACCTTGATCATCTGGCTCTGGCTGTCACAGTGGTTAGCATTTGTCAGCCCCACAGGACTGAAACAAATGGAGAAAGAGAACATAAGCAGCAACAACTCAGTGGACAAAGCAGAGAGGTAACAGACAGGTACCCAATCTTTCTGTGAAAGAGGACTATTGTCCTATTTTCATAGATTTGGCCTGAGGGGAGGGCATCAAATTAAACACAAGTCTAGGGCCAGCTGCAATCTTGGGAACTAATTGGACATCAACTTCGCAAAGACCCTGTGCCCAGCCCCAGGTCACTGGTTATCTCTGAGAAAGGAGCTTCTGCCCATATTTGGTGTACCAACTTTTGTGGTTGCTGTCCAGAAGAAATAACCCTTGATGCCTGGCTCTAGTGGCTAGTGGGTCTTGAGTTCATGAATCTATTTGGATGACACAAAGGAAGAAATGGTTTTTAACTATCATGCAGGACTCAGTACACAGAGAGCAGAGTGAAAGGTCCATCTCCCAGACGTCCATGGAAAGAGGTATCTATGTATAACTTAAAAGCTGCTGCCCAAAGTCTGGCTTCCAATAAGCCCAAATTTAGGTGCTGACTGAGATCCTCCCTTTTAGGATACGGGCAGGTCTTGCTAAACCCTCAACTGCTGGGAGCCTAAGAACCAAGTAGGCAGTTTGGACAATCACAAGGATATGAGAGACAACCAAGAAATAGGACAGGGTTAAACATTAAGGTTTATCTTCTATATGAAGTAACCCCTTCAAGACAGGGAGAAGAGGTTGTTTTATCTAATATAGCAGTCCCCAACCTTTCTGGCACCAGATTCTGGCTTTGTGGAAGACCATTTTTCCATGGACTGGGGGGTTTCAGGATGATTCAATCACATTACATTTCCTGTGCACTTTATTATTATTATATAAGTTCCACCTCAGATCATTAGGCATTAGATCCTAGAGATTGGGAACCCCTGATCTAATACAAAGAAACCAACAGAGAATGTTAGGGAAACTGAGTAAACAAAGGACAAGTTCCAAATAAAAGGACAAGATAAAAACTTCAGAAATATACTTAATGAAAATGAGATTATCATAATGTAAATGATTTACATGACAAAAAGTTCAAAATAACTAATAAAGATGCTCACCAATGTCAGGAGAACAAACCATGAAAAAAGTGAGAATTTCAACAAATAGAAAATATAGCAAAGTACTCTACAGAAATGATGAAGTTAAAGAATACAACTGTACTGACAAACATGAGGGCTCAAAATCCTTCATTAGAAGATTAGAAGCAAAAGAAAGAATCAGTGAATTCAAAGACAGGGCAGTTGAATTCTTCCAACTGGAGCTGCAAAAAGAAAAAGGAACAAAAAAGAGCAAAGATAGTCTAAGGAATTTATGAGAAAACATCAAGAACACAATTATTTACATGAGTCCCAAAATGAGGAGAGAAAAAGGGGAAGAAAATTTGTGTGAAGACATAACGACTCAACACTTCCCTAATCTGGAGAAAGAAACAGACATCCACATCCAGGAAGCCCTGAAAGTTCCAACCATTATGAATTTAAGAAGACCCACACCAATGTATAATATAAATAGTCAAAAGTTAAAGGACAGACTCTTTGAAGAAGCAAGAGAAAAACAATCTCTTATATAAAAGGGAACCCCTATAAGACTATTAGCATATTTTCTAGCTGAAAAAAATATAGAAGGGTGTGGCATTTTAAAACTCTGAAAAAAATTAAACAGCCAAGCAAGAATACTCTGCATGGCAAAGTTATCACTCAGAGTTGGAAAGAGATTTAAAGAGTTATCCAGAAAAATAAAACATAAGAGTAATGACCAATAGCCCAGTCCTACAAGAAATGTTAAAGGGACTTTTGAAGATGAAACAAAAGGAAAAAAAATAAGCATATAAACCACACTGGTAAAAATTAACATATAGTAAAATTAGAAAAAGCTAATGTTGTAAACAAGATTAATCACTTATATAAAGTGCTAACATGAAGGTTAAAAGACAAACAGTAAAAATAATTATAAGCACAGTAATTGTCAGTGAATAAGCAAGGTAAGATGATGTAAATGGAGACTTCAAAAATATAAAATATGAGTAAGTAAAAACATAGAGCTTTAGACTGTTACCAAAGTTAATTTGTTGTCAACTTAAAATAGACTATTATAAATATAAATTGTTTTATGTAGGCCTTATGGGGTAACTATAGAGCAAAACCTAGAATAGGGATAGGGACACAAAAGATAAAGAATATAGAATTTAAGAATGCCACTACAGAAAATCATCAAATTACAAAGAATAGCAAGAAAAATAGAAAGAAAAAAAAAATTATAAAACAGCTACAAAATTATTAACAAAATGGCAAGAACTTCATACCTATCAATAATAAAAAGTCATCTTTATCTCCCCCACAAGATTCTCACTTAGATGTACAAACACACAGACTGAAAACAAAGGGTTGGAAAAGTATATCCCATACTCTTGGAAACCAAGAGAAAGCTGGGGTGGCAACACTTGTAAGAGACAAAGAAGAACATAAAACAAAGACTGTAATAAGAGACAGAGGAGAAAGAAGGTCATTACATAGTGACAAAGGGATCAATATAACAAGAGGATAGAACATTTGTAAATATGTTAGCACCTAACATAGGAGCATGTAAATATAAATACAATATTAACAGACCTAAAGAGTAAAACAGCCATAGAATAATAACAGAGGACTTTAATACTCCACAGACATCACAAATAGATATATTTCTAGAAATACAATCTTCCAAGACTGAATCATTAAGAAACAGAAAAATCTGAACAGACTGGTAAGTAACTTGAAAGGAAATAATCAGTAATCAAAAATCTCCAACAAACAAAACCCAGCATCAGACAGCTTCACTGGTGAATTCTACCAAATATTCAAAGAATTAATACTAATCCTATCAAATTCTTCCAAAAATTTGAAGAGAAGGGAACACCTCCAAACTCATTATATGGGACAAGCAATATGCTGATACTAAAAGCAGTCAGGACACCACAATAAAAAATAGTTAAAAGCCAATATCCCTGATGAACAGAGATGCAAAAATTCTCAACAAATATTAATAAGCTGAATTCAACATGCAACAAAAGGATCATACACTGTGATCAAGTGGGATTTATTTCCAGGATGCAAGGATGAATTGACACCCTCAAATCAATGTGATACACATTCACAAAATTAACCATATAATTCATATATGATCATCTCAAAAAAAAAAACAGAAAAAAAAGCATTCAACAAAATTCAACACCCATTCATGATACAAACTCTCAACAAAGTGAGTATAGAGAAAAAGTACTTCAACAAAATAATGGCCACATATCACAATACTGCAGCTAAAATCAGACTCAAGGGAGAAAGCCAAACATTTTTTCTCCATGATCAGCAACAACTTGGGGATACCTACTCTCACCACGTTTATTCAATACAGCACTGGAATTCATAGCCCAGAGCAATAATGTAACAACAACAAAAACAAATGAAAGGTATCAAATTCAGAAAAGAAGGAGAAAAATAGAAACTGCGTTGTCTCTGTTTACAGAAAACAATATGTTGTCTCTATTTATAGTCCCTATTTACAGACAACAATATGTGACATCCTGAAAACTCTTAAGCCTTCATTGAAAAACTTAAAATGAACAAATTCAGTAAACTTGCTGGATATAAAAATCAATATACAAAAAATCTCTTACATTTCACTAAGAATGAATGAAGAAAGATAAATTTATGAAACAATTCCATTTATCACTGCATCAGAAAGAATCAGCTACCTAGAAATAAGCTTAACAGAGGAGGTGAATGATCTGTACCCTGAAAATTGTATGTTAATGACAGACATTAAAAAAACAGAAGTAGATGTTAAGCTATCCCACACTCGTGGATTGGAACAGTTAATATTATTAAAATATCCATATTACCAAAAGCAATTTATAGATTCAATGCGATACTAAAGGTATTTGTCACAGAAATAGAACAATTCTAAAATTTGTATGCAACCACAAAAGACCTTAAAGCCAAAGCAATCTTGAGAAAAAGGAACGATGTTGGAGGCACCATACTTCATTTCAAACTATATTACAGAACTATAGTAATCAGAATAGTTTAGTATTGTCATAAAAATACATAGATCAATGGAATAGAATGCAGAGCCCAGAAATAAACCCAGGCACCTGTGGTCAACTAATCTGCAACAAAGGAGCTAAGAATATTCAATAGGGAAAGGACAGTCTCTTCAATAAAGAGCATTGGAAAAACTGAACAGCCACTTGCAAAAGATGAAATGGAACTACCTTACACTATACACAAAAAATATCTAAAAATGGACTAAAGTCTTAAGCATAAGATCTGAAACCATAAAACTCTTAGAAGAAAACAAAGGTGTAAGCTCCCTGAAACTGGTGTTGGCTGTGATTTTTTTGGATTTGATACCAAAACCAAAAACAACAAAAGTGAAAATAAACAAGTGACACTACATCAAACTACAAAGCTTCTGTACAGCAAAGGAAACCACTAACAAATGAAAAGGTAACATAATAAATGGGAGAACATACCTGCAAACCAGGCATTTGAAAAAGTGTTAATATCCAAAATATATAAACAAGTCCTATTAACACATCAGCAAAAAACAAACAGTTTGAAAAATGTGCATCGCTTCTGAATAGACATTCTCCCCAGAAACATACACAGATAGCCAACACTTGAAAAGGTGCTCAACGTCACTAATCATTAGGGAAATGCCAATCAAAACCACATTGAGATATTGCCTTATACCTGTTCGAATGGCTATTATCAAGAACTGTTAGTGACCATGAGAAGAAAAGGGAACACTTGTTCACTTTGGTGGGAATATAAATTGATGAAGCTACTATGAAAGTAGTATGGAGCTTCTTGAAATAATTTAAAATAGAAATATACTATCCTGCAATTCTCCTTCTGGGTACTTATCCAAAGAAAGCAAAAGCACTAACTTGGAAATACATCTGCATCATTATTTATAATACCCAGGAAATGGAAATGCTTATGCTGGAAGCATCCATAATGATGAATGAATGAATAATGAAAAATGGGGTGTGTATACACACACACACACACAAATATTATATTATTCAGTCAAAACAAACAAACAAACAAACCAGGAAATGTTGTCACTAGTGACAACATGAGTTAACCTTGAGGGTGTTATGCTAACTGAAATAAGTCTGTTAGATAAAGACAAATATCATATGATCTTGCTTATATACAGAATCAAAAACAAAACAGCAATCACACACACACACACACACACATGCACACAAAACATAAAACAACCAACTCATAGATACAGAGAACAGGTTTGAGACTGTTTGAGACAGGGGGTGGGTCAAGTGTGTGAAGATAGTTAAAAGGCATAAACTTCCAGTTATAAAATAAGTAAGCTTCCAGGATGTAAAGTACAGCTTCATAACTACAGTTGATAATACTGCATGGTATATTTAAAACTTGCTAAAAGAATACAACTTAAAAATCCTCATCATATCAAAAAGACAAAAAAATGGAACTATGTGTGGGGATAAAAGTTAACTAGACTAATTGTGACAATTATTTCACAATATATACATATATCAAGTCATTGTGCTGAATACCTTAAACTAATCTAATATTATATCTCAATAAAATAAATTAAATACCTTCAGATTATATTTATGAGCTTTATCCAAAATAGTTGGTACCAAGTTATCAGTAGGTTCTCCATTCTCATCATTCAAATCAGGTGGGTACCAAGATAGGGCTAGTACACCTAATAGAAACAACCAAAAAGAAAATAAAAATAAACATAGGAACAGAAAAGACTACAGGTTTTCTTAAAAAAAAAAAAAAAGGCACACAAGGACAGTATTAACAATAAAAAGAAACATATTCAAATAATGTTATTTTGTTACTTTACTTAAATACCACTTATAGTTATTCGATTACTTTGTATACTCAATACTTTAACCTTTTTCTCAGGTATTAGTATCTTTTAATTAATAGATTTTAGTTTTTAAAATAAGTTATAGATTTACTGAAAAGCTGTACAGAAAATAAGAGTTTCTGTATTCTCCTCTCCTACTCACCATCCTCCCATGCCATACAGTTTCTCCATTAATATTAACATCTTACATTAGTGTGGTAAATTTGTTACAACTGTGATGAACCAATGTAGATATATCATTATTAACTAAAGTCCACAGTTTAAATTAGGGTTCCCTCTTTGTACTGCACAGTTCTATGGTTTTTGACAAATTGTATAGTGTCAGGAACCCACTATTTATTACAGTATCACACAAGGATAGTTTTACTGCCTTCAAAACCCATTGCACTCCACTTAATAACTCCTCTTTCTTCTTTTCAATCCCCCAGAAAATAACTGATCTCTTTACTGTCTCTATATATTTTGCCTTTTTCAGAATGTTATATAGATAGAATCGCAAAGTAACATTTTCAGACGGCTTCTATACTGTGAAATGTGCATTGAAGTTTCATTCATATCTTTTTATGACTTGACAGCGCATTCTTTTTATTGCTAAATAACATTTCACTCTATCAATATGTCACAGTTTATCCATTTACCTGTTGAAGATATCAATGTTTCTTAAAATTTTTGGCAATTATAACAATAAAGTTGCTATAAACAAATAAGTGCAAATTTTTGTGTGGATCAGTATAACTTAACAGAAGACTCAAGTGATTTTAAAATTACAGTTTATCCCTATAATACCTACTTACTTTTGAGCTAATAAACTACAAAAAGAAAGTTTTAAAAACAATAAGCTTGCAAAGAATTACTAACTAGGGGAAGAAATCTTTGAAATCAACTAATTCAAACCTTCATTACCTACATAAAGCAAGAGGCCACTGAAAGCATGGTGAAAGTGAAAGAAAGTGAAAGTGTTAGTAGCTCAGTCATGTCTGACTCTTTGCCACCACATGGAGTGTAGCCCACCAGGCTCCTCTGTCTGTGGAATTTTCCAGCAAAAATACTGGAGTGCATAGCCATCCCTTTTTCCAGGGGATGTTCCTGACCCAGGGATCGAACCCAGGTCTCCCACATTATGGGTAGATTCTTTAGTCTGATCCACCTCTAAATCATATAACAGACTCTTTAGGACAAGAAGAAAAATACAATGTTATCAAAAGACAAGCATGTGGAAATGAAAATAGAAAACAAAAAGGCAAAGTTAGAAACTGGCAGAGAACTAAATTTAAGACTTAAACCTTGTGTTACCTATATCATGTACAAACAGAAGAGCTTCCCCAGTGGCTCAGTGATAAAGAATCTGCCTGCCAATGCATGAGACATAGGTTCAATCCGTCGGTCAGGAATATCCCCTGGTGAAGTAAATGGTAACCCACTCCAGTATTCTTGCCTGGGAAATCCTGTGGACAAGAAGCCTGGCAGGCTATAGTTTATGGGGTCACAAAGAGTTGGAAACAACTTAGCAACCAACCAAACAAAGCAAATACAAGAAAACCAATACAAACAGAGCAGTCCCACCTACAGAAACAAAACAGAACTTGGAGGTTAAGTTAACAGAAAAAAAGGTATCTGTCTCCTATACAATTTTATTTTATGAAAAATATAAAAACAGCAACAAGGACAGTGAGACAGAAAAAAAATTATAATACATGGGGCTTCAGGGGAGCTTTTAGTTAGCCATGAAAGCAGTCATTAAAAAAAAAAAATTGATCAGGAAACTGTAGACAACTGATCAAACATTTAAGCTGCCAAAGTTCCCAGCTTATAAGAAGTACATCAATTTCATGCAATGTGATTGTAAACTTCATATAAATTGATTGTAAAGTGTCACCAATGAAAAGCGACAATACGAATTTTCTCAACATGGGACCTATCAAAAAACCCTGAAAAAAAAGAAATGAGAAAGAACATGAGAAAACAATATAAAGGAGAAACATACAAAAGAAAGTTTATGCCACAGAGTTCAGAAAATTATGAACATGGCATGTTTCCATGAAATTAAAAGCAAAACAAGATTCCTGTTTCTAATAGTAGATTAGGATACTCAGACCAAAATTTCCAACAAAAACAAATTATCACATAAAAATGGGAACGAAAAACTTCCAAAAGTCAAAGAGCTGAAGAGAGTAAAGAACTAACTACATGTCTAGAATGAAGTGAAAATGTGAAGTCAGAGAGGTAACTGAGCAAGAAGTCAGTCTGCCCTAAGCAAAACCGGCAGAAGTAAACCAGCCCTCAAAAGCAGCAGATGAAATCCCACATGGATAATGCACAGGAAGTCCTCTAACTCCACTCCACAGAGAATGTAAAGTAGCTAGTATTTCCTACTGTATTGGTAACCACAGATATAGAATATTTTCACGATCACAGAAATTTCTATTGTATAGCATTGCTAATACACTGATTCTCCAAACAACTTAGCAACTGGTTCTCGTCCAGTGATTTCTTCCTCTTTACCCTTGCTGAAGATACACTCTAAGGCTTAGGAAAAATGTTCCTTGTTCTGCCTTATCCTATTATTGTGTTTCAGC